>NC_042963.1:32129677-32729677 GCF_901001165.1 Salmo trutta
GTGTGTGTGTGTGTGTGTGTGTGTGTGTGTGTGTGTGTGTGTGTGTGTGTGTGTGTGTGTGTGTAGGGTAGCCTGTCTGTGGTCTGTAGAGTGTGGGCCTAACTGTGTGCAAGCAGTATAATTAGATTAAACAGACTATCTTAATCACTCACAGAGTACAGTGTCTTAATTCAAATACAGTGTCTTATAAGCCCATGTGGACTGGTCATCGACACTATAATAATCAAATCAATCAAATCACAGAGTAGACCAACTAAATCACTTACAGAGTAGAACCCAGGTCGTCTGCATTCTTCTCCCCCTCCCTCCCTCCCTCCCTCCCTCCTCTACCTCTCTGATCAGGTGACTTCAGGGCGTGACTTATACTCTCTACTACTTTCTCTTTCTATCGCTCTTTTGCTCTCTTTATATCCTCTCTCTTTGTCTCTCTCACTCTCTGTGAGGCTGTCTAGGGAAATAGGAGAGAAGTGTTCTGCTCTCTTACAGAGATCACTTTAGAAACATGGCAGTGTTTGGAGGAATCAGGTGTGTGAAGTACATCATGTTTATCTTCAACTTCTTCTTCTGGGTAGGTCTACTTAACTTAGCTTGAGTGTGTGTATGTGCAGTGGCGTAAAGTACTTAACTAGAAATACATTAAAGTACTACTTAAGTAGTTTTTTGGGGTATCTGTACTGTACTTTACTATTGATGTTTTTTACAACTTTTACTCTACTACAGTCCTAAAGAAAATAATGTACTTTTTACTCCCTAATTTTTCCTTGACACCCAAAAGTACTTATTACATTTTAAATGCTTAGCAGGACAGGAAAAGTGTCCAATTCACACACGTGGTCATCCCTACTGCCTCTGATCTGGCGGACTCACTAAACACATGCATCGTTTGTAAATTATGTCTGAGTATTGGACAGACAGACAGACGGACGGATAGAATATAGTGTGAGAGAGTATAACTGAGTGCAACTGTTGCATGTACCAACCTGCTCCTGGTGTAATGATAGCCTACTCTCAACAGAACAACAAAAGACAGAGGGTAGCCCATTAATCACATTCAATGAATTATTAGATTGTTCTCTACAATATTACAACCTTAATATGCTTGTACTTAACAATGTTGATTAAATAAGAGCATTAGTTTATTGTGACCATTGCTAGTTTAGACCGTGTAGCTCTTGGTTGCATATTTTGGCAACTGGCAACTGAAAACTGGAACCTACTTTTTTCGTGGAGGGTAGATATTGGAATTCAGTCTGTTAGCTTTTTTTTAAGGATAATATATATATATATATAGGCTCAATTATGTTTTGTATTCTGCAGATTTCATTTAGAAAAAGCCCATGTTATCACAAGCGAACATGAACCACTAGCTAGCTTGTCAGTTGACGTTCGAAGTCAGAGCTGTTCTGTTCTATTTAGCAGCGACCACATTTTGACCATGGCCATAAAAACATTATATTCTCTCTAATCACACTCAATTCCATGTGTAAATCATTGGTAACTTTTGAACTACATAGGGTTTGGACTATTGTTTTTCAGATACAATGTTCTATTGAATGAAACAGTCATTTTATGGGTGAACACTAGGCTTGTGCAGTGTACCGTATACTGGGGTATTTGGAAAAAGCCACAGGATGGTTTTTCAATACTGTCAACACGTTTTTTTGTACATTTGAATATTTGTAGATACTTTTAAAGTAAATACCTGCAGTCAACTTGTGCAATACGTTAGGAGATAAAGAACATTGCATTCTTAATTTCACCTGTCACGTTAATATGAAGCTTATGGTAGTCCCCAGTCACATGTCACTTAGTGTTTGTTTACAAGCATACAACAGAGACCGGAGCCTTGTGAGTCACTCTGTTGTACAGCATGAGCCAGGTGATCTAATTACAGTATGGAATTCACAACTAATTGTTTGCGAGCTAGACATCTTATAACTATCAAAGTAACTGTCTAAAATGTGCTAAATGCTCTGCAGTTTTGCTAATTTAGTAGCTAGTTAGCTATCTAGCTAAGTGTTTAGCTTCTTCCAAAATCAAGCATTCGTTTGGTAACAGTAGAGAATCCCCTCCTGGATCAAGAGCCTTGCTGGCTTTTATTTGTTTTGTGCATGCAGCAAACTGATTAGCATTTTTGAGTTACTTGTATAGTTTAGGTCAGAAACTGTATGAAATGTTTGCAATGTGCTCGTTAGCATTCTTTATGGGATTTTACATGTACTTGTTAGCATTGCTAACTTTCGGATTACAGAGTGTCAGTGGGGTTTGAGAACAGCGCCCCTTGTGTTCAGTACCGGTATTCCTGAATATCCCGGGATGGCATAAGGTCGGTATGAAGGTATAACAATCTGGATACCGCCCAAGACAAGTGAACACCCTACATTCTCTTCGAATGGAGAACAAAGCATGAGTAATCTACAGACTCACTGAGTTTACTTGGCCCTGTTAGGTTTGGTCTGATCAGACTTGTTATCCACACTGCAGAACAAGCACTAGTGATGCACAGGTCAGCTGTTTGTTCACCTGCACCCACTTCCAACTGCTAACAACCCATCCGCAACCGCCCAACTATGTGATAAAGTGAAAACGGGAAAGATTTGATTTGCAAAATTTCCAAATGACATCAGTTTTACAGATTAAGTAAATGAAAAGCTGTTTAAACAAACCCGACATGTTTTTGATAAAATTTAAGTTTGGCTTGGATGCATATTTTGTGTGGTTGAACTACTATTTGCTTTTATGATGCTGATAAAGATAGCACCACCACCTTCACAGACAGTACCTAACCACACATTCTATCAAGGCACAAGGCGAGACCCAGGAGGCAGATGGTTGGAGTCTTAAAATATTTATTAATCCAAAAAGGGATAGGCAAGAGAATGGTCGTGTACAGGCAAAAAGTCAAAACCAGTTCAGAGTCCAATAGGTAACGAAGGGCAGGCAGATTCAAGGTCAAAACCGGGAGGACTAGCAAAAGAGAATAGAAAAGGAGTATGGGGAAAACCACGCTGGTTGACTTGACTAAACATACAAGACGAACTGACACAGAGAGACAGGAAACACAGGGACAAATACACTGGGGAAAATAAGCGACACCTGGAGGGGGTGGAGACAATCACTGGGACAGGTGAACAAATCAGGGCATGACACATTCATTCTCTCAAGATGCTGAAAGATAGAAATCATATTTCTCCACTCCACACATTTGGTGTATCATTTTACTGCAATAAATACTTTATTCTGCAGGAGTTAATATTAGGCCTACAGTGCCTTCAGAAAGTATTCACACTCCTTAACTTTTTCCACATTTTCTTGTGTTACAAAATTGGATTAAAATGTACTTGATTGTCATTTTTTGTCAACGATCGGCACAAAATGCTCCAATGTCAAAGTGGCAGAAATATTCTAACATTTGTATATGAAAAAAATATATATATCTTGATTCAAACCCTTGCAGTCCTCTTTTGGCTGGGCCGGGTGGAGATTATAACAGAACATGGCCAAGATGTTCAAATGTTCATAGATGACCAGCAGGGTCAAATAATAATCACAGTGGTTGTCGAGGGTGCAACAGGTCAGCACCTCAGGAGTAAATGTCAGTTGGCTTTTAATAGCTGATCGTTCAGAGTATCTCTCCGCTCCTGCTGTCTCTAGAAAGTTGAAAACAGCAGGTCTGGGACAGGTAGCACGTCCGATGAATAGGTCAGGGTTCCATAGCCGCAGGCAGAACAGTTGAAACTGGAGCAGCAGCACGGCCAGGTGGACTGGGGACAGCAAGGAGTCATCAGGCCAGGTAGTCCTGAGGCATGGTTCTATGGCTCAGGTCCTCCGAGAGAGAGAAAGGAAGGAAGAAAGAAAGAGAAAGAGAGAAAGAGAGAAAGAGAGAGAATTAGAGAGAGCATACTTAAATTCACACAGGACACCGGATAAGACAGGAGAAATACTCCAGATATAACAGATTGACCCTAGCCCCCCGACACATAAACTACTGCAGCATAAATACTGGAGGCTCAATGTAGACTATAGATAGGAATTGCACAATAATTATACATTCATGGATTTGAATACATTGTTTTCGCTTTATTCAACCCACCCCCCACCACCTGTCCTTCAGCCACACAATATTTCATGACCCTAAACTTACCCGTGCATCACTAATGCTGATACACTCATACATACACACACCCTGGAGCAGATCACTATTCTCCATCGAGGCTAAAGTTAATAATTAGACTGAGGAGGCGGTTTGAGGAATGTGTGTGTGTATGTGTGTGGGGGACAGGGACATACAGACAGACGGATATAGCGTGAAAGAGTGCGAGTGCAACTGTTGCATGTACCAACCTGCTCCTGGCTTGATACTCTCAACAATAAATACAAATCTAGTCAGATGATTGAAGATGCCATATTTTTTTATTTTAAAGACAAAATTGGTGAGAATCGGAGTAACCCTAGGAAGTTGTTGCACTCCCTGAAACAGTTGGGATATAGTGATGAACAGAAATCAAATTGCAAAAGCTTGGGTCTTGAGGTCAATGTGGAAATCACGTTTGACAAGGAAGTGGTAGCTGACAATCTCAAAACTTTTTTCACAACAGTTGCCTCAAATTTTGTTAAGAAGCTACCTGGTTGTACTGGAGTGTAAGGGAAGGGTCAGGTCTTGGGCTATTACTCCAAGTGATTGCCTTTTCCTTTACAGCAGTGTCTCAGGCTGAAGTTGTCAAGAGACTGTCTTAACTAAACTGCTCTAAAGCTACAGGCCTCGACAATATCCCTGAGAGGTTTTTAAGAGATGGAGCTAAACTTATTGTCCCTTGTGTCACTCATTTAACCAACATCTCTATTGAGCAGGGTAGAGTCCCCACGTATATAAAACTAGAGTGATCCCTATCCACAAGAAGGGCAGCAAAACAGACAAGGGAAACTATAGACCTGTATCCATTTGAGTGTGCTGTCTAAATTGCTTGAAAAAGTAATGTATGAAAGATTGAGGAATATACCAGCAAGAATAATCTTTAATATGAACTACAGTCTGGTTTTAGAATGTCCCACTCCACGGATAGATGTATATTGTTTTTAACTGACTTTATCAGGAAAGAAGTTGACTGGGGGAATATCTGTGGAATGGTAATGCTGGATCTGCAGGCGTTTGATATGGTTGATCATCGTATCAAATCAAAGTTTATTTGTCATGTGCGCCGAATACAACAGGTGTAGACCTTACAGTGAAATGCAATTTGTAAGTAAAAAAAATTAAAAATAATAAACAAATACTAGGTATTAGGTGAACAATAGGTAAGTAAAGAAATAAAAACAACAGTAAAAAGACAGTGAAAAATAACAGTAACGAGTCTATAACAGGAGCGTGGCTTTATAAAGGCACGGGTTAGTCCGGCTGATTGAGGTAGTATGTACATGTAGATATAGTTAGAGTGACTATGCATATATGATAAACAGAGAGTAGCAGTAGCGTAAAAGAGGGGTTGGGGATGGGGGGGGGGACACAGTGCAAATAGTCCAGGTAGCCATTTGATTACCTGTTCAGGAGTCTTATCGCTTGGGGGTAAAAACTGTTGAGAAGCCTTTTTGTCCAAGACTTGGCACTCCGTTGTGCTTGCCATGTGGTAGTAGAGAGAACAGTCTATGACTGGGGTGGCTGGGGTCTTTGACAATTTTTAGGGCCTTCCTCTGACATTGCCTGGTATAGAGGTCCTGGATGGCAGGCAGCTTAGCCCCAGTGATGTACTGGGCCGTACGCACTACCTTCTATAGTTCCTTGTGGTTGGAGGCCGAGCAGTTGCAGTACCAGGCAGTGATGCAACCAGTCAGAATGCTCTTGATGTTGCAGCTGTAGAACCTTTTGAGGATCTCAGGACCCATGCCAAATCTTTTTAGTTTCCTGAGGGGGAATAGGCTTCGTCGTGCCCTCTTCATGACTGTCTTGGTGTGTTTGGACCATTTTAGTTTGTTGGTGATGTGGACACCAAGGAACTTGAAGCTCTGAACCTGCTCCACTACAGCTCCGTTGATGAGAATGGGGGCGTGCTCGATCCTCCTTTTCCTGTAGTCCACAATCATCTTCTTAATCTTAGTTACGTTGAGGGATAGGTTGTTATTCTGACACCACCCAGCCAGGTCTCTGACCTCCTCCCTATTGGCTGTCTCATCATTGTCAGTGATCAGGCCTACCACTGCTGTGTCGTCTGCAAACTTAATGATGGTGTTGGAGTCATGCCTGGCCACACAGTCGTGGGTGAACAGGGAGTACAGGAGGGGACTGAGGACGCACCCCTGAGGGGCTCCAGTGTTGAGGATCAGCGTGGCAGATGTGTTGCTACCTACCCTTACCACCTGGGGGTGGCCCGTCAGGAAGACCAGGATCCAGTTGCAGAGGGAGGTGTTTAGGCCCAGGATCCTTAGCTTAGTGATGAGCTTTGAGGGTACTATGGTGTTGAACGCTGAGCTGTAGTCAATGAATAGCATTCTCACGTAGGTGTTCCTTTTGTCCAGGTGGGAAAGGGCAGTGTGGAGTGCAATTGAGATTGCATCATCTATGGATCTGTTGGAGCGGAACGCAAATTGGAGTGGGTCTAGGGTTTCTTGGATAATGGTGTTGATGTGAGCCATGACCATCCTTTCAAAGCACTTCATGGCTACGGATGTGAGTGCTACGGGTCTGTACTCATTTAGGCAGGTTGCCTTCATGTTCTTGGGCACAGGCACAATGGTAGTCTGCTTGAAACATGTTGGTATTACAGACTCAATCAGGGACATGTTGAAAATGTCAGTGAAGACACCTGCCAGTTGGTCAGTACATGCACACGTCCTGATAATCCGTCTGGCCCAGCAGCCTTGTGAATGTTGACCTGTTAAAACTTCTTATGGATCAAATTCCGTTAACGGGATCGATTTGACAACATCCGGTGAAATGGCAGAGCGCCAAATTCACATTAAATTATTAGAAATATTTAACTTTCATACAATCACAAGTGCAATACACCAAATTAAAGCTTTACTTCTTGTTAATCCAGCCACCGTGTCAAAAAGGCTTTACGGCGAAAGCAAACCATGCTATTATCTGAGGACAGCACCCCATCAAACAAACACAGACAATCATATTTCATCCCACCAGGCGCGACACAAAACTCAGAAATAACGATATAATTCATGCATTACCTTTGACGAGCTTCTTCTGTTGGCACTCCAATATGTCCCATAAACATCACAAATGGTCCTTTTGTTCGATTAATTCTGTCGTTATATATCCAAAATGTCCTTTTATTTGGCGCGTTTGATCCAGGAAAAACACCGCTTCCAACTCATGCAACATGACTACAACATTTCTAATAAGTTACCTGTAATCTTTGTCCAAACATTTCAAACAACTTTCCTAATACAACTTTAGGTATTTTTTAACGTAAATAATCGATCAAATTTAAGACGGGATAAACTGTGTTCAATACAGGATGAAAACAATGTAGAGCGAGCTTTCAGGTCGTGCGCCTCTAACAAACAGTGCACTTCACTCGACCCTCGTTCTGAACTGCCCTACTTCTTCATTTCTCAAACAGAAAACATCAACCAATTTGTAAAGACTGTTGACATCCAGTGGAAGCGATAGGAACTACAAGCAAGTGCCTTAGAAATCTAGATCCCCATAGAAAACCCATTGAAAAGAGAGTGACCTCAAAAAAAAGAATCCTGGATGGTTTTTCCTCAGGGTTTCGCCTGCCAAATAAGTTCTGTTATACTCACAGACATCATTCAAACAGTTTTAGAAACTTCAGAGTGTCTGAGTAGCAGGCAGTTTACTTTGGGTACGCTTTTCATCCGGACGTGAAAATACCGCCCCCTAGCCTAGAGAGGTTAAAGGTCTTACTCACGTCAGCTATGGAGAGCGTGATCACACAGTCGTCCGGAACAGCTGATGCTTTCATGCATGCCTCAGTGTTGCTTGCCTCGAAAAAAGGCAAGGCATAAAAGTTTAAGTAGACTGTGTTTGTCTATTGTTGTGACCTTGATGCAGATCAGATCAAATGTTATGACCAATTTATGCAGAAATCCAGGTATTTCCAAAGGGTTCACATACCTTTTCTTGCCACTGTATGCTCGCTTCGAGGCAAGCAACACTGAAGCATGCATGAAAGTGTCAGCTGTTCCGGACGACTGTGTGATCACGCTCTCCGTAGCCGATGTGAGTAAGACCTTTAAGCAGGTCAACATTCACAGGGCCGCAGGGCCAGACGGATTACCAGGACGTGTACTCCGAGCATGCGCTAACCAACTGGCAAGTGTCTTCACTGACATGTTCAACTTGTCCCTGACACCTCCCTCTGTAATACCAACATGTTTCAAGCAGACCACGATAGTGCCTGTGCCCAAGAACACGAAGGTAACCTGCCTAAATGACTACAGACCCGTAGCACTCACGTCTGTAGCCATGAAGTGCTTTGAAAGGCTGGTCATGGCTCACATCAACACAATTATCCTAGAAATTCTAGACCCACTCCAATTTCATACCGCCCCAACAGATCCACAGATGATGCAATCTCTAATCATCAAATCAATCATTTGCACTCTACACTGCCCTTTCCCACCTGGACAAAAGGAACACCTACGTGAGAATGCTATTCATTGACTACAGCTCAGCGTTCAACACCATAGCACCCTCAAAGCTCATCACTAAGCTAAGGACCCTTGGACTAAACACCTCCCTCTTCAACTGGATCCTGGACTTCCTGACGGGCCACCCCCAGGTGGTAAGGGTAGGTAACAACACATCTGCCACACTGATCCTCAACACAGGGGCCCCTCAGGGGTACGTGCTTAGTCCCCTCTGTACTCCCTGTCCACCCATGACTGCATGGCGAAGCATGCCTCCAACACCATCACTAAGTTTGCCAATGGCACAGCAGTGGTAGGCCTGATCACTGACAATGATGAGAGCCTATAGGGAGGAGGTCAGAGACCTGGCAGTGTTGTGCCAGGATAACAACCTCTCCCTCAACGTGATCAAGACAAAGGAGATGATTGTGGACTACAGGAAAAGGAGGACCGAACACGCCCCCATTCTCATTGACGGGGCTGTAGTGGAGCAGGTTGAGAGCTTTAAGTTTCTTGGTGGCCACATCACCAACAAACTATCATGGTCCAAACACACCACGAAAGTCGTGAAGAGTGCACGACAATGCCTGTTCCCCCTCAGGAGAAGGGGGTATTTGGCATGGGTCCTCAGATCTTCAAATTCTACAACTGCACCATCGAGAGCATCCTGACTGGTTGCATCACTGCCTGGTATGGCAACTACTCGGCCTCGGACCGCAAAGCACTACTGAGGGTAGTGCGTACGGCCCAGTACATCACTGGGGCCAAGCTTCCTGACATCCAGGACCTCTATACCAGGCAATGTCAGAGGAAGGCCAAAGAATTGTCAAGGACTCTAGCCACCCTAGTCATAGACTGTTTTCTCTGCTACTGCATGGCAAGCGGTACCGGAGCACCAAGTCTAGGTCAAAAGGCTTCTTAACAGCTTCTGCCCCCAAGCCATAAGACTCTTGAACAGTTAATCAAATAGCTACCTGGACTATTTGCATTGTTCCCTCCCCCCTCTGTTTATTATCCATGCATTGTCACTTTACCTCTACCTACATGGACATATTACCTCAATTACCTTGGCTAACCTGCACATTGACTCTGTACCGGAAGCCTCTGTACCGGAACCCCCTGTATATAGCCTCGCTGCTGTTATTTTATTGTTTCTCCTTAATTATTTGTTATATTTCTATTTTTATTTATTTTTTCTTAACTGCATTGTTGGCTAAGGGCTTGTAAGTAAGCATTTCACTGTAAAGTCTACACCTGTTGTATTCGGCGCATGTGACTAATTTCTGAAAACCTGTTTTTCCTTTGTCATTATGAGGTATTGTGTGTAGATTGATGAGGGGAAAAAAAGATTTATTCAATTTTAGAATAAGGCTGTAAATGTAACAAAATGTGGAAAAAGTCAAGGGGTCTGAATACTTCCTGAATCCACTGTATCTACTGTAGGAATTGAAGGATAGAGGCTAGCTGTGTGTGTGTGTGTGTGTGTGTGTGTGTGTGTGTGTGTGTGTGTGTGTGTGTGTGTGTGTGTGTGTGTGTGTGTGTGTGTGTGTTCACCTGGCTTTCCTTGCCCTGGGATAGGTATGTGTGTGTATGATATCTAATATTTTGTGTCTGTGTTAGCTTGCAGGTACAGGAGTGCTGGCTATAGGGTTGTGGTTGAGGTTTGACCCAAAGACCAGAGGGCTGTTTGAAGGAGCAGAATCTCCCCATGTCTTCTTCACAGGTAACGCACACACATTTACACCCGCGCACACACACAAGCATTCACACACATACATGATCAAATATCACTGCAGGTGCTCTGATGGTGGTGTGTGTGTGTGCGTGTTTGTGTGTAGGTGTGTATATCCTCATAATTGCAGGGTCATTCATGATGGTTGTTGGGTTCCTGGGATGCTGTGGAGCGATTCAGGAGTCACCGTTTATGCTGGGGCTGGTGAGTTAACCTCTATACCTCCTCTCCTATCCTCTCCTGTCTTCTCCTCTCCTGTCCTCTCCTGTCTTCTCTTATCCTGTCTTCTCTCCTCTCCTGTCCTCTCCTGTCTTCTCCTCTCCTGTCCTCTCCTGTCTTCTCCTCTCCTGTCCTCTCCTGTCTTCTCTTATCCTGTCTTCTCTCCTCTCCTATCCTCTCCTGTCTTCTCCTCTCCTGTCCTCTCCTGTCTTCTCTTATCCTGTCTTCTCTCCTCTCCTATCCTCTCCTGTCTTCTCCTCTCCTGTCCTCTCCTGTCTTCTCTTATCCTGTCTTCTCTCCTCTCCTATCCTCTCCTGTCTTCTCCTCTCCTGTCCTCTCCTGTCTTCTCTTATCCTGTCTTCTCTCCTCTCCTGTCCTCCCCTCTTTATCTTTCTCTTTGTAGTCAGTTGGACTGTTGACTGTTGGGGCTGATAGTCTGATACTCTGTAACTTCAGTATATCACTGGTTACAGAACAGATTCAAGGCCAGATCTCGGTCTCTCTGTCTTTCTGTCTCTCTGTCTCTCTGTCTTTTTTCTGTCTTTCGATTTCTAATCCTCTTTTCCAAAATCCCTCCTCAGCAGTGGTTTGTGTCAGGGGGCACATACACACACAAAGGTTATATGCGTATCTCTCTCTTGTAGTTCTTCTTCTTCCTCCTCATCATATTCGCCATCGAGGTCGCCGCTGGAATCTGGGGGTTCTCCAACCAAAGCAAGGTGCCAAAACATGTTACATCCCCCGTTCTGTGTTACATTAAATCCCTTCCCCTGTTCTTCTCTTTGTTACATTAAAACCCTTTCCCTACGTTTTGTCACATTGCAACCCTTCCTCTACAGGTGGTTGATGACATCACTCAGTTCTACTTGGAGACATATCAGAACTACCAGAACACTTCACAGGACACACTGAGAGAGACACTCCGCCTCATACAGACCGGGGTAATAATGTAGTTAATGTGTTTGCTTGTGTGTGTATTGTCTAGGGGGTTGGGAGCAGAAACAAATACCTTCCACATAAAAACAATTGGACAAATAAGGTACCATTCTATTCTACCCTGTGTGTGTTACAGTTGGACTGCTGCGGACCAACAGGTTCCATTGTGGACTTTGCCAAAGACACCTGTCCCCCAAGAGATGGGCTGGATAGCCTCATCACCAAGGTAACACCCTGATCTGTGATTGTGTTTGTGTTCAGGTGTTCCTCCTTCCACTTTGTGTAATGTCTACAGCCCCTTGGTGTGTGTGTGTGTGTGTGTGTGTGTGTGTGTGTGTGTGTGTGTGTGTGTGTGTGTGTGTGTGTGTGTGGTGTGTGTGTGTCTATTGCAGAGCTGTCCTGATGCTATAGATGAAGTGTTTGACTCCAAGCTGCACATCATAGGAGGAGTGGGCATCGCTATTGGAGTCATCATGGTGAGACACACACACACACAGCGAAACGGAAGACCATGTTAGCCCACAATGACCCATTACTCACATACAGATAGAAAGGCTGAAGGACAACCTCCCTACAATTGAGAACTCTTAATTTATTCTGCATTTCCCATTCTATTCCCCAGGTGTTTGGGATGATCTTCAGCATGCTGCTCTGCTGTGCCATCAGGAAGTCACGGGAGATCGTCTGATGATGTTATCATTACCATGACGATGCCTTTTAATGTTGCATGATGTCATTCCTAGTCACATGACTTTTGTTTACTTGTTGAGAAAGGTCGGCCTGAGAGCTTGCAGCTGCCAACCCACTGCCAACGAGTACTTTAGATCCCCTAACCTCTGTAACAAGGATCTGCTACACCTGGTGATCCAGGGGATCAGCCTGAGGACGGTGCTGCGCAGAATCACCCTGTATCCTAAACATCTACTCATGAAGTGATCTAGGTTAGCAAATCTGTGCAGTGCCTTTCTCAGGCTGATCCTCTCTAACATGGAATATGTCCAGTGCTCAGGTCGACACTCCTAAACCATCATGGTGATGTCACTTCACTGATTGGCCCTGCGAGGAACTGGTTCAGGAAGTGAAATAAACATAACACATTTGTGATTGATGATGAATTAAGAGATCTATGAATAGTAGTCTAGAGGTGTCATAAAAAATGTTTTTGTAATATGAACAGACTTTCAATTACCACAACTGCTCAATGATTTAAATTAAACTATTGATGAAATAATGGCATGACAATGTAAGCAACATATATTATATTAATGATTGTAATAATATTGTATTGTGATCACATTTCTACCAAAATAACATTTGAAGGACCAGGGGCGGTCCTAAGACAACTCCCTATAGCAAAGCCACTCAAACTATACCATTCCTTAGCAATAGCCAATTAAATCAGTACATTTTGACAAGTTCCCAATGATATTGCAGGCTGTGGTCTGTGGTGAGCGTGGTTCTCCCGTTCTTTGAAATAGAGGAGCAGCTTGGTCGCTCCAGTAGAGTACAAGAACCCCTCTTTCTCTTGATCTCCCTCTCACACTCTCTCTCCTTCTTACTCTCTCTCTCTCCCTCTCACACTATCTCCTTCTTACTCTCTCTCTCTCCCTCTCACACTATCTCCTTCTTACTCTCTCTCTCTCCCTCTCACACTATCTCCTTCTTACTCTCTCTCTCTCCCTCTCACACTATCTCCTTCTTACTCTTTCCCTCTCTCTCTCCCTCCCTCTCACACTCTCTCTCCTTACTCTCTCTCTCTCCCGCTCTCTCTCTCTCCCTCTCACACTCTCTCTCCTTCTTACTCTCTCTCTCTCCCTCTCACACTATCTCCTTCTTACTCTCTCTCTCTCCCTCTCACACTATCTCCTTCTTACTCTTTCCCTCTCTCTCTCCCTCCCTCTCACACTCTCTCTCCTTACTCTCTCTCTCTCCCGCTCTCTCTCTCTCCCTCTCACACTCTCTCTCCTTCTTACTCTCTCTCTCTCCCTCTCACACTCTCTCTCCTTCTTACTCTCTCCCTCTCTCTCTCTCCCTCCCTCCCTCTCACACTCTCTCCTTACTCTCTCTCTCTCCCGCTCTCTCTCTCTCCCTCTCACACTCTCTCTCCTTCTTACTCTCTCCCTCTCTCTCTCTCTCCCTCTCACACTCTCTCTCCTTCTTACTCTCTCCCTCTCTCTCTCTCCCTCCCTCCCTCTCACACTCTCTCTCCTTCTTACTCTCTCTCTCTCCCGCTCTCTCTCTCTCCCTCTCACACTCTCTCCTTCTTACTCTCTCTCTCTCCCGCTCTCTCTCTCTCCCTCTCACACTCTCTCCTTCTTACTCTCTCTCTCTACCCAATTTGAAAACGCCTTGAAGTCTGACTCTTTTATAAAGCTGATTTTTATTTGTGACCAGGTTTTTGGTGAGTTGTAGTCATTTTTACAGTATATTTAGATCTCTGTTAGATTACAGTGACTTTTATAACATCCATGCCATTTCACACTGGTCTGGTTGGTTGATGCACCAAAACAAATGAGCCAAATAAACTGTAACCTCTGATCCTAATTCTGGTCTTGTGTGTATGTGTGTGTGTGACTGAGAGAGTAAAACATGTCTGTCAGCTTTCACAGCTTCCTGCTACTGTGGAAAATAACAACCTGATCTCATTAGCCTCTCCTTCTTTTATCTCTCGCTCTCTCTGTAATGAGTTACACGCACACACATATACACATCTAAGTCCTCTTTTGGAAAGCTACAGAGCAGCGTCACAAGCTACACCTCACACACACCTTGCAATGATATTGTGTGTGTGTAGTTAGAGTTTAACTTGAGTGTTTAGTTCAGATCCATGTGGTAGGCTCGGCCTTGGTAACAGTTGTTAGGGCTGAAACCGGTAAGACAGTTGGGCGTCAGCCTCCACACCCTTATAAAAGACCACACAGCACTGTGTGTGTGTGTGTGTGTGTGTGTGTGTGTGTGTGTGTGTGTGTGTGTGTGTGTGTGTGTGTGTGTGTGTGTGTGTGTGTGTGTGTGTGTGTGTGTGTGTGTGTGTGTGTGTGTGTGTGTGTGTGTGTGTGTGTGTGTGTGTGTGTGTACATTAACCCTAACCATAGAGTGGTAATGTATGTTGCAATATAACACTCACAGCAACACTTAAAGACATAATCAAAACATGTCCAGATGGCTGAGACAGATACGTTTCGTGTGTGTCCTAATATCAGTTTTAGGCTGCTCTTAGGCTATGTTTAGAAAACCATTTTCACAACAGATACTGTACATAGGCCTACTGAACTTTCATGGACACTGCCTGACACTGCATGTGGTCTTAATAAAATGAATACACTCATGTTTATGTCTCTACTGTGATAGAACTGACCCATTCAAGTGTTCTGTATTTAGGAACAGAAAGATTATCAGGTTTTAATTGAAGAACGCACAGTCGACTTTGAGAGTAAATAGCTTTCATTGTGCTAATGTCAAATCAACAATGGTGGACTAATACATATAATTACATATTATAACTAATTTAGTAGGAACTCTTTGGAACAGTGGTTCCCAAACTTTTTATAGTCCCGTACCCCTTCAAACATTCAACCTCCAGCTGCGTACCCCCTCTAGCACAAGGGTCAGTGTATTCTCAAATGTTGGTTTTTGCCATCATTGTAATCCTGCCACACACACACACACACACACACTATATGATACATTTATTAAACATAAGAATGAGTGGGTTTTTGTCACAACCCGGTTCATGGGAAGTGACAAAAAGCTCTTATAGGACCAGGGCACCAATAATAATATTATAATAATCAATAATTTTGCTCTTTATTTAGCCATCTTACATATAAAACCATATTTGTTCATCAAAAATTGTGAATAACTCCCCACAGGTTAATGAGAAGGGTGTGCTTGAAAGGATGCACATAACTCTGCAATGTTGGTTTGTATTGGAGAGTCTTAGTCTTAAATCATTTTCCACACACAGTCTGTGCCTGTATTTAGTTTTCATACTAGTGAGGGCCGAGAATCCACTCTCACATAGGTACCTGGTTGCAAAGGGCATCAGTGTCTTAACAGCGCGATTTGACAAGGCAAGAAACTCTAAGCGCAGCCCTATCCAGAAATCTGGCAGTGGCTTCTGATTAAATTCAATTTTCACAGAACCGCTTGTTGCAATTTCGATGAGGCTCTCTTGTTCAGATATCAGTAAGTGAACTGGAGGCAGGGCATGAAAGGGTTAATGAATCCAGTTGTTTGTGTCGTCCGTTTCGGGAAAGTACCTGCGTAATTGTGCACCCAGCTCACTCAGGTGCTTCGCTACATCACATTTGACATTGTCCGTAAGCTTGAGTTCATTTGCACACAAAAAATCATACAATGATGGAAATACCTGTGTGTTGTCCTTGTTAATACAGACAGAAAAGAGCTCCAACTTCTTAATCATAGGCTCAGTTTTGTCCTGCACATTGAATATAGTTGTGGAGAGTCCCTGTAATCCTAGATTCAGATCATTCAGGTGAGAAAAAAGATCACCCAGATAGGCTAGTCGTGTGAGAAACTCGTCAACATGCAAGCAGTCAGACAAGTGAAAATTATGGTCAGTAAAGAAAACTTTAAGCTTGTCTCTCAATTAAAAAAAAACATGTCAATACTTTTCCCCTTGATAAACAGCGCACTTCTGTAGTGTTACATGGTCGCTGCCAATATCATTGCATAATGGAGAAAATACACGAGAGTTCAGGAGCCTTGCTTTAACAAAGTTTTCACTGTAGTGTCCAAAACATCTTTCAAGCTATCAGGCATTCCCTTGGCAGCAAGAGCCTCTTGGTAGATGCTGCAGTGTCCCCAAGTGGCGTCGGGACAACTGCTTGCACGCGCGTTACCGCTCCACTTTGTCTCCCTGTCATGGCTTTTACGCCATCAGTACAGATACCAACACATCTTGACCACCAAAGTCCATTTGATATCACAAAGCTGTCCAGTACTATAAAAATATCCTGTCATGTTGTCCTGGTTTCCAGTGGTTTGCAGAAGAGGATGTCTTCCTTAATTGACCCCCCATAAACGTAACGGACATATACCAGGCGCTGTGCCAGGCCCTACATCTGTTGACTCAACCAGCTGTAACGCGTATAATTCACTGGCTTGTATGTGAAGCAGAAATTGTTTCAAAACATTTCCTGCCATGTCACTGATGCATCATGAGTGTTGTTTGATGAAGACATTGTCTGTATAATTTTTGGGGCCTTTCCCCCAGCATTGTCCCAGCCATATCCGCGGCAGCAGGAAGAATTAAGACCTCCATAATAGTATGGGGCTTGCCTGTCCTAGCCACTCGGTAGCTCACCATATAAGACACTTCTAGCCCTGTCACGACTGTCGAAAGGAGCGGACCAAAGTGCAGCGTGGTTGTAGTTCCACATTTTATTAAATCCGTGAAACTTTGCAATACACAAATAACTGAATATGACAAAACAACAAACCGTGACGCAGAGAGAAACAAACACTACTCAAAATATAATAACCCACAAAACCCAGGAAGAAAAATGCCTACTTAAATATGATCTCCAATTAGAGACAACGAGGACCAGCTGCCTCCAATTGGAGATCAACCCAAAAAACAACAACATAGAAATAGAAAAACTAGAACTTAAACATAGAAATACAAAACATAGAAAAACACAAAACACCCCCTGTCACGCCCTGACCTACTCTACCATAGAAAATAACCTCTTACTATGGTCAGGACGTGACAAGCCCCTTCTTATTAATGGTATCTGTTACTTTTATACATGTCTTACTACTCGAAAGTCGTCTTTATTCTCGCTCAAAAAACTCCTGTGGCTTATTTTTCAAATTGGCATGTTTTGTTTCTAAATGTCTGTGCAAGAGTGAAGGTTTCCCGCAAGAGAGTAATGGTTAATTGTAACGCCCTGGCCAAAGAGAGGGGTTTTTTGTTCTTTATTTTGGTTAGGCCAGGGTGTTATATTGGGTGGGCGTTCTATGTTCCTTTCTCTATGTTTTTGTATTTCTTTGTTTTGGGCCATGTGTGGCTCCCAATCAGGCACAACTGAAGCTCGTTGTTGCTGATTGGGAGTCACACATAAGGAGCATGTTTTTCCTTTGGGTTTTGTGGGTAATTGTTTCTGTTTAGTGTTTGCACCTGACAGGACAGTTTGGCTGTCGGTTTCTTGTTTTTTGTCTAACATGTTCTTTCTGTAATAAATTCCTGAAGATGAACACATCCTCCGCTGCACCTTGGTCTAATTCTAATGACGGCCATTACATTAATGTGATTTGATGTTCATTATTTGACTAGGCTACCTGTATTTGACATTATGTTGTTATTTTGCTGTACACTAGATGATTGAATATTATTTTTGGCAGTGAAACGAGGTTACTCGGGATAGAAAAATACCTCACCAAAATGTATAGTGTGGCGGATGAACCAGAATTAGTTGGACATATATAATTAAGATGTCTTATCTGCATAATATGCTTATGTGATATACTTGCTATTAGAATGTATCCCTTTGGACTCTGGTGTTGGCAGTTGCACTTCTTCCCTCAGCTGGGGCTCAGTCACTTGGGGCCCAGAGAGGAGAGAGGTCAGACTTGTCTTTTACATGTCTCTGGTGCTATGCAGAATATCAGAAAGGGAAGAGGACAGGATGGAACATTGTCTTCATATGTGAATGTGTCTTTACCTATTCTTAAACCATGTGAAGGGATGGCGTGATTAATGGGGAACCAATTACTTGTCTCCACAATGTCTGTGCACAAGTCACTCCCTCCTTTGGCATTGGGGGGAGGTGTATGACAGTATATGGAACCATTGTATGTCCCCTCTGATGTTGCACTTATCTTGGGATAGTGTATGACCTAGAGGCTCACTCCCCTCTGTGAGCTTGTCCAGGAGTGGGGTCAAGAAGGGGTTTTACTTTAGATGGGAGTATCTAGAGTTGACAATTGAGTTATGCCATTGGATGAGTTGGTGTTTTTGTTCTATACCGTATCAGGAAGAGACGGTTCCAGTTTGGAGTAGGAGGGCCAGACACTGGTCTATACAATGAAAACTGTTGACATAGCAGATGCTGTCTGCTATGTATTATAGATATCTTTCATACTAATCTTAACCTTGTGACCATTCTATGTAGCTGTTGTTTGTCATGTAAATTGAGAGGGGTGTATCTTGGCTATAATTGATCTTTGTACTTTTGTGTTGTCACTCTCAACGGTTCATTAGAAATAGGGAACCGTTGAAAGTCAGTGCTATTGCAAAGCTCTTATTATTAAAGATGTAGTTTAAGTATAACTCTGACTGGTGTGTGAAGTTTGTCTCACTCCTCATTTGGTAATACAGAAATTAACCACCACAATAGCCCCGTTGGAAAAGATAAATGTACTGTTTGAAAATGTGAAGAAAAAAACATGTAATTTTTTATTGATTTATTTTTAAATATGAATCACATTTTTATTTGGCGCACCCCCAACGGCATTGTGCGTACCCCTGGGGAATGCCAGTTTGGGAATACCTGCTTTGGAACAATAACATCTTCAGCTTTCTAATTGTGCACGTATGTTGCAATATCACACTCACAGCAACAAGACATAATAAAAACATGTCCAGATGGCTGAGACAGATACGTTTCGTGTGTGGCACTAATATCAGTTTTAGGCTGCTCTTAGGCTATGTTTTGAAAACCATTTTCACAACAGATACTGTACATAGGCCTACTGAACTTTCATGGACACTGCCTTGGTCTTAATAAAACGAATACACTCATGTTTGTGTCTCTACTGTGATAGAACTGACCCATTCAAGTGTTCTGTATTTAGGAACAGAATAATCATCAGTTTTTAATTGAAGAACGCACAGTCAACTTTGACAGTAAATAGCTTTTATTGTGTTAATGTAAAATCAACAATGGTGGACTAATACATATAATTACATATAACTAATTTAGTAGGAACTCTTTGGAAAAACAACATCTTCAGCTTTCTAATTGTAGTAGGTTGCAATATCACACTCACAGCAACACTTAAAGACATAATCAAAACATGTCCAGATGGCTGAGATACGTTTTGGGTGTGTGTGTGTGTGTGTGTGTGTGTGTGTGTGTGTGTGTGTGTGTGTGTGTGTGTGTGTGTGTGTGTGTGTGTGTGTGTGTGTGTGTGTGTGTGTGTGTGTGTGTGTGTGTGTGTGTGTGTGTGTGTGTGTGTGTGTGTGTGTGTGTGTGTGTGTGTGTGAGAGAGAGAGAGAGAGAGAGCTTTTCTCTCTCAGAGATGTCCCCAAAAAGGGAAGACAAGATCTAGAGGAGGGTATTGTTTGAAATGAATCAACAATCCTATAGAGATTAAGATCAGTCAATTAAAACACCGTTGATAATGAGAATGTTTTGATGGAACTTTAACCTATTTAATCCCATCAGTCACAATAGTGACCGTAAAAAATGTTTCCAGTTATAAGGCTCAAAAATTTTATTGAATGATATATCAATGCATTTCCAGCATATATTGAAATAATAAAGGGTCTCAATGAAATATGTGCAGTGTCACATGTTTATTGTACATTTTCACATGACCAGAGCTGTTTACTTCCTGGTTGCACCATGAGAAGACGATGGCTGCATCAATGCTCCCAAACAAAGGTTAGTAAAGTATGTTAACATTAAGATGGGACAAAGATTTTTGGTACACATCATTTTTAAGGTGTCTAGTATTGATATAGGCATTTGCAATTACTGAACGTTGTTCAGTGTGGTCATAGAATGAGTAAACATGTTGACGGCAACAATAGTGACCGGCGGGATAACAGTGCATCTAGGTATACACATACATAGTACTTGTTCTAAATAACCTTCTACTCTGTTCTTTCTTTTAGTTTCACTTTAGTCAAGTTCTGGATATGTTGGATCTAGGTGACTGCCCAGACAAGGCATGCAACATTGCAGTTATCCTGCAGAGATTGTGATAGCGATGGGTCAGATATGGACTATGAGGGGGAGACAGGCCATTTGCCAGCCAGGCTGTTGAATGTATATGCTGAACCTATGCAAGCTGATCATGACAGGAACAAAGTTATCAGTGATAATAACCTACCCCTCACCACCCCACACTCTCCTCCCTGAGACTGGGTTGGGTCATGGACCCAGTGTCGTTCTTGGTGTTGCTGAGCAATCTCAGGTGCCTCAATGTTGCAAGTTCCTTCATGACAACCTCTTCACTTCGCTTGCACTCCTCGATGAAATTACAAAAAAAGGATATGGGAGCTCTGGATGATGAGGCTAAATCGTCTGTTTGATGTCCCATTCAAGCCACAGAAGGACTTCATGTGTCACGTCCTGACCATAGTAAGATGTGATTTTCTATGGTAGAGTAGGTCAGGGCGTGTTTTGGGGGTGTTTTGTGTTTTTCTATGTTTTCTATTTACATTTTACATTTACGTCATTTAGCAGACGCTCTTATCCAGAGCGACTTACAAATTGGTGCATTCACCAATTTGTACGTGGGGGGGGTTAGAAGGATTACTTTATCCTATCCCAGGTATTCCTTAAAGAGGTGGGGTTTCAGGTGTCTACGGAAGGTGGTGATTGACTCCGCTGTCCTGGCGTTGTGAGGGAGCTTGTTCCACCATTGGGGTGCCAGAGCAGCACAGGAACTGTGCTTCCGCAGAGGTAGGGGGGCCAGCAGGCCAGAGGTGGATGAACGCAGTGCCCTTGTTTGGGTGTAGGGCCTGATCAGAGCCTGAAGGTACGGAGGTGCCGTTCCCCTCACAGCCCCGTAGTCAAGTACCATGGTCTTGTAGCAGATGCGAGCTTCAACTGGAAGCCAGTGGAGTGTGCGGAGGAGCGGGGTGACGTGAGAGAACTTGGGAAGGTTGAACACCAGATGGGCTGCGGCGTTCTGGATGAGTTGTAGGGGTTTAATGGCACAGGCAGGGAGCCCCGCCAACAGGGAGTTGCAGTAATCCAGACGAGAGATGACAAGTGCCTGGATTAGGACCTGCGCCGCTTCCTGTGTAAGGCAGGGTCGTACTCTGCGAATGTTGTATAGCATGAACCTACAGGATCGGGTCACCGCCTTGATGTTAGCGGAGAACGACAGGATGTTGTCCAGGGTCACGCCGAGGCTCTTAGCACTCTGGGAGGAGGACCAATGGAGTTGTCCACCGTGATGGCGAGATCATGGAAAGGGCAGTCCATCCCCGGGAGGAAGAGCAGCTCCGTCTTGCCGAGGTTCAGCTTGAGGTGGTGATCCGTCATCCACACTGATATGTCTGCCAGACATGCAGAGATGCGATTCGCCACCTGGTTATCAGAAGGGGGAAAGGAGAAGATTAATTGTGTGTCGTCTGCGTAGCAATGATAGGAGAGACCATGTGAGGATATGACAGAACCAAGTGACTTGGTGTATAGCGAGAATAGGAGAGGGCCTAGAACTGAGCCCTGGGGGACACCAGTGGTGAGAGCACGTGGTGCGGAGACGGATTCTCGCCACACCACCTGGTAGGAGTGACCTGTCAGGTAAGACGCAATCCAAGAGTGAGCCGCGCCGGAGATACCCAACTCGGAGAGGGTGGAGAGGAGGATCTGATGGTTCACACTATCAAAGGCAGCAGATAGGTCTAGAAGGATGAGAGCAGAGGAGAGAGAGTTAGCTTTCGCAGTGCGGAGAGCCTCCATGACACAGAAAAGAGCAGTCTCAGTTGAATGACCAGCCTTGAAACCTGACTGATTTGGATCAAGAAGGTCATTCTGAGAGAGATAGCAGGAGAGCTGGCCAAGGACGGCACGTTCAAGAGTTTTGGAGAGAAAAGAAAGAAGGGCTACTGGTCTGTAGTTGTTGACATCGGAGGGATCGAGTGTAGGTTTTTTGAGAAGGTGTGCAACTCTCGCTCTCTTAAAGACGGAAGGGACGTAGCAAGCGGTCAAGAATGAGTTGATGAGCGAGGTGAGGTAAGGGAGAAGGTCTCCAGAAATGGTCTGGAGAAGAGAGGAGGGGATAGGGTCAAGCAGGCAGGTTGTTGGGCGGCCGGCCGTCACAAGACGCAAGATTTCATCTGGAGAGAGAGGGGAGAAAGAGGTCAAAGCATAGGGTAGGGCAATGTGAGCAGGACCAGCGGTGTCGTTTGACTTAACAAACGAGGATCGGATGTCGTCGACCTTCTTTTCAAAATGGTTGACGAAGTCATTCGCAGAGAGGGAGGAGGGGGGGGAGGGGGAGGAGGATTCAGGAGGGAGGAGAAGGTGGCAAAGAGCTTCCTAGGGTTAGAGGCAGATGCTTGGAAGTTAGAGTGGTAGAAAGTGGCTTTAGCAGCAGAAACAGAGGAGGAAAATGTAGAGAGGAGGGAGTGAAAAGATGCCAGGTCCACAGGGAGGCTAGTTTTCCTCCATTTCCGCTCGGCTGCCCGGAGCCCTGTTCTATGAGTTCGCAATGAGTCGTCAAGCCACGGAGCAGGAGGGGAGGACCGAACCGGTCGGGAGGATAGGGGACATAGAGAGTCAAAGGATGCAGAAAGGAAGGAGAGGAGGGTTGAGGAGGCAGAATAAGGAGATTGGTTGGAGAAGGATTGAGCAGAGGGAAGAGATGATAGGTTGCGACGGCGCAATACCATCTGAGAAGGGGCAGAGTGAGTAGTGTTGGAGGAGAGCGAGAGGGAAAAGGATACAAGGTAGTGATCGGAGACTTGGAGGGGAGTTGCAGTGAGATTAGTAGAAGAACAGCATCTAGTGAAGATGAGGGGAAGCGTAGTGCCTGCCTTGTGAGTAGGGGGGGACGGTGAGAGGGTGAGGTCAAAAGAGGAGAGGAGTGGAAAGAAGGAGGCAGAGAGAAATGAGTCAAAGGTAGACATAGGGAGGTTAAAGTCACCCAGAACTGTGAGGGGTGAGCCATCCTCAGGAAAGGAACTTATCAAGGCGTCAAGCTCATTGATGAACTCTCCAAGGGAACCTGGAGGGCGATAAATGGTAAGGATGTTAAGCTTGAACGGGCTAGTGATTGTGACAGCATGGAATTCAAAGGAGGAGATAGACAGATGGGTCAGGGGAGAAAGAGAGAATGTCCACTTGGGAGAGATGAGGATTCCAGTGCCACCACCCTGCAAGTTCTAGTTTTTCTATTTCTATGTTGTTGTTTTTTGGGTTGATCTCCAATTGGAGGCAGCTGGTCCTCGTTACCTCTGATTGGAGATCATATTTAAGTAGGGATTTTTCTTCCTGGGTTTTGTGGGTGATTATCTTTTGAGTAGTGTTTGTTTCTCTCTGCGTCACCGTTTGTTGTTTTGTAAATTCAGTTATTTATGTTTTGCAAAGTTTCACGGATTTAATAAAATGTGGAACTACAACCACGCTGCACTTTGGTCCGATCCTTTCGACAACCGTGACATCATGAAGTTACCCCGGGAAAATCTGAAGTTCTGACCCAAGGAGACAAGTTACTGGTCCATTAGAAAGACAATAACATTGTCACAGTGGCAACAAACATGGAGGAGAAATACAGTGAGACCTCTGTCAAGAGATGGAACAAGGAGCGACGTGCCTTTGACAAAGTCCCACAACCAAAATGCATTAACCGATACAATGAGCACATGGGTGGTATTGACCTTCACGAACTACAGGTTTCATGATACCATATCTTGATCAGGTCTAAGAAGTGGTGGTGGCCTATCTTTGCATGGTCTCTCAACAGTGCACTCGTAAACAGCCATTTATTTTACAGAGATGTTATGGGAGGGACCATCAACCTGCTCACCTTCTCATGGATAGTGGCACAGTCTCTTATGCAAAAGTTTGGCACTGAGCCACGGAAGGAGATCTCTACTGGCTGCTACTGTTGAAGATTAGTCAAGATATGACAAAGCTTCCCACTGGCCAATCAACACGATGCACCGGTTCCATAGATGTCATCATTGTGACCAACGCACTACCTACGCATGTGAGAAATGTAATATGAAATAGACAATCAAAATGACTGAAATGTTTTTGGAAAAGACGATCAATTGATTCAAGACATACTGTATGACAGTAGGTCTGACTGATCGTAGTTCAAAATAGTGATGCACAAACTAATCGTGCACTTGGTTCTGAAGCCTACCTATATATATGTATATATGTATGTGTATAATATATATATATATTTTTTTATTTGTTCAGTGTAGGCCTCTACTTGAATGCATGTTCTACAGGCTACCTCTATCCTAAATGTTACCTTTATGTTCACTGTGAATGAATGACAGGACTGCTGTACAGTTGTTAGTGAATGTTGCGCTAAAATGTCACAATGACAATGTTACAATGAATATTGCACTAAAGTACAAGTTCAAATGTTACAATAAAGTCACAACATTAATGTTTCAATACATGGGGCACTAAAGTAACAATGTTAGAATGTATGTTACAATAAAGTAACAATGTTGAAATACGTTGATGGTTGTTTTTTTTGTCTTTGCTCTCAGTATTCATATCGGTGTTGTGTAAGGGTTTTTAATATGTAAAATAGTCACGCTAGAATGTGATGGGGCATTCTAGTAGCAATGCTGGGGACTGCCAGTGACAGAGTTTTAAATGTGTTAATAACTGGGCTGGGATATATAAGAATTTTTGTGACTGCATAGGAGAAATATGTTAGTTCAGTATACTCACATTATCCTTGTGACCGACCATAAAAACACTTTTTCACCTACTTTTCCAAGAAAAAAAAAAAAAATGATGATTGATTATTTCAAAGGCTTACTAATGACACAAGATTTGGATATTTTCATGTCTGGGAAAAATGGGGGATTAAATGGGTTAATGCAAGTACATTTGCATGGTGCCTCACTAAAATGTTTTCAACCAATTTGATCTATCAAATACTTGCACTTTAAGCAATGGACCGTCGTGGTCTGAGGCTGGAGGCTGCTTGGTCTAGTCATTAGAAGGTTTATAATACTGTTATACAGTATGTTTCTTTAGCTATCTGCAACATTCACTGACTCTATTTTCTTTACTTTTCCAATTACATAAGCTACTGGACTCTTCATTACCACACAGTCTCACACAGGTGCAGTATGGGAAGTTCGCCAGGTGGCCGTTCTGGGCTGTAATCCTACAGAGGCTCTGTCAGTCGCCTCTGACCTAACCACCTGCAGATGTTGCATACTTCCAGATTAACCAAGTTGTTGTTCTTGAGGCGGGCATATTGACTTTACATCTCCCCATGAGGCTGAGCTAAGCCTAGTTAGGTTCTACTCGAGGTACAGACCGGACGGACACTGATAAAAGCTCAAACCAGATTTATTGCACCCAACTGGATGCTCAGCTGCTTAGCATAACATACAAGTCAGAGAGAGAGAGAGAGATATATTATTATATTTTTGATATATATATATATATATATTTTTTTTAAATGTGAATCACATTTTTATATTTATAACCACCAGACTTGGCGGAGTTCCCTCCCTTGTATGGCTAAAAAAAACAATCAGTTGCTGGGCAGAAACTAGGTCGGCTCCTCTTTGTCGTTGTTGTCGAGTCCAGAACTTCCGTGGGCAAGGAGATGTGTGCATGTGAAATAAGGCTGCAGTTAGAGTGTTGTTGAGGGTGGCCTCTCTGGCCCACTTCCAAGATGTTTCCTCCCTCTTCAACTGTTGTTCTTACATCAACGTTGAGTTCCACCACCACTTCCCATTTCCCCCCCAAGTCACAGAAACTAACTTGGCTTAACAGGAACCAAGACCCGACTGTTGCTATTTTGCCTAGTAGAATCTTAGTATACAGCATTAACGGTGTTCGATATGCGACTTTCTGTACTTTCCCTTGTCTCTACAATAACACACATAAGCTCCTCAGAACAAGATAACTACTACTAATGAGCTAATAATACAATACAAAATGGGCTCAAGTCAAATGGTTTCCATTAGTCTGTACCCCTGGTACCTGGACTGCATCCTGTTTCCCCCTCTCACTGGATAAAGAGGCTATCTTGTCCCCCTGGAGGTCAACAAACAACTTCAGGTGTCTGCATCCTCCATAGGGTTCAACAACTGACTTTAGTTTTATGGTTTAACCCTTCTCCTACAACTTACATGGCACCATGGAAATCTAAATATCATAATAAAAACGTCCCCATCAAAATCTATTTGTTTAAGCTAGAGATAACAGTTTGTATGGGCTGCATCTCAATCCACCACATCCACCGATATCTCCCTTCCGCATCTGCGGTGAAAGGTGACAGAGCTAGAGCGGTGTTTGTCAGACCATGAGACATCCTGAAAAGCGTTCTTCTCACAAAACGTCTAAAGCGTCCAAACTGGTTGGCCCACCTCTATTAACCTCTCTGTGGAACAATGAGACTCTCACGAACAGGATGCTGTTCTCCGTTTTTCTCTACAACCCCCACAAATGTCTTGGGACTCATCTGAAGTCGGTACAGCCTCTTTTGCCAACTTCTGTCTGTAGTATCCAAACAGTTTGGGCTACACATTAATATGTTAGCTTAGTAGAACCCCGCCTCCCCCGGCTTAGACAGGGCTTACACTCTAGAGTGTTAAACCAACTCTGTGAACTACCCCCGCTATGGTACATGCCGTCCATTATGCCCATGGTGCCGGTGCTACGGCTAGCCTACTCCCAGGTCAGAGAGAACCTGGTGAAGCCATCCCACCCAAGATCATCTGCCTCCTGGCCTGTGGAGGACTGGACTGCCGCTACGAAAGACCAGCCTGCTGGATGCCCAGCCAACAAACTGTACAGGGACTCTACTCACACTGGTGAGGGGGGTGGGGAAGAGACGGAGAGAAGGTGAGAAGGAGTTTGGGGGGAGAGAGAGAGAGAGAGAGAAAAAGAGAGAGGACTAGAAGTTCTATATTCACTGTGATTGTGTACTGTTGTCAGGGTGACTGATGACATTTGGTCTATGGCGAGATCCTCCTCTCACATCAAGAAGTACAGCATCATAGAGCAGTTCCAACGCTTAATAGTCACGCATGTGTTCATGACTGCCTGCGTGTGTGTGTGTGTGTGTGTGCACGCGTGTCCACCCTTTGTCTCTAACTGATCTTTTTCTATCTGACCAGGCTGAACATCAAGTCCATCATCAACATGCTTTCACCTGGGGAGCATGCTCACTGCGGCCCACCTCTGCAGCCAGACACTGGATTCACCTACTTCCTACAAACCTTTATGGAAAATGATAGTACGACTGTACTGTATTGATACCTATCTCCAATACACATAATATTAGGATAGTCTCTGAGGCCTTATGTAAATTAAATATGTTTTGTGTCTTTCTTTCTCTGTGTGTGCGCTTGTGTTGTAGCCTTAATTTTTCTTCAATTTTGGCATGCCAGACTTTGGTGTGTCGTCTGTCATGGGGATGATGGATGGAGTGAAGATGCTAACCTACGGCGTGAAAGAGGGGAAGGTGGCTGTGCACTGTTGCGCAAGTTTGGAAAGGACAGGTGTGGGAATTTTACGGTATGATAATACGGTTCTCAGTACATAAATAGTCTGTTTATATTGTTTAGCTCATTTAGAATATACATCTGTATTTGTATTTATTAAGGATCCCCATTACTCTTCCTGGGGTCCAGCAACATTTAGGCAGTTATATACAATAAAACATATTACAAGACATTACATTTCATAACACTTTGCCCAATATATTTAGTGTGTTCTTTCAGGTCACTACTCCACTATCACATATTTACAATACAACATCCATGTGTACATGTGTGTAGAGTGCATGTCTTATCATGTGTTTATTCAACAGGTGGTTCTAAACCTGAATTCTGATTGGTTTCAACCGCATTCCAGTCGGTGTCTATTCCACAAGTTACCTCCGGCTAAATCTATTACATTTAAATGCCTATTTACTCTGTTTCATCTGACAGTGCAATCCACTGTCTCATCAGCCCAGCCAGGCAATTTATAAACTTGATCTCCATTATAAAAAGTATCTAGACATTATCTCACATTTATTTTATGAACCTTGCTGTCTGTCTCTGACATTTGCAACATTGTTTCAATATTAAAATTTGATCTTCAGCTGTCCCATAGTAATGAACGTGTCAAGAGTTGAGACGAGAGAGACAAACAGGCAGGCAGCGTTTCTCAGCCAGTCAAAATCATGAATCATGAATCATCATTTTTATGGATATATACACATTTAATGAAGGTAAAACAAGGTAACAAGTGCAGCTAGTTTGCAGTATTTCCAGCTTCAGTTTGAAGTGAATGTGTTAGCTGTGTTGTTGGCTACCTCCTCTGAACAACAGTGTCGTGCCTCATTAGCTGATTGTTATGGATAAATCCTAATAAATGTCACTAGAAAACAGCTTAAACAAATGCAAATGCAGGTAGTGATAATGCCATCGATGCCAGTGTTTGGAGGATATATTTGCACGGTTTGCCCAACCTTGTCTCGGGCCTAACAACACCTGTGCCAATATATCCTTCTCGGGAATTATCACTTAAATGTATGTCTGTGCCTGTGTGCGTCTCTTCACAGTCCTTGCTGTTCCATAAGGTGTATTTTTATCAGTTTTTTTTTATCTGATTCTACTGCTTGCATCAGTTACCCGATGTGGAATAGAGTTCCATGTAGGCATGGCTCTATGTGGTACTGTGCGCCTCCATAGCCTGTTCTTGACTTGCGGATTGTGAAGAGACTTTTGGTGGCATTTCTTATGTGGGGTATGCATGGGTGTCCAAGCTGTTTGCTAGTAGTTTAAACAGACACCTCAGTGCATTCAGCATGTCAACACTTCTTACAAAAACAAGTAGTGATGAAGTAAATCTCTCCTCCACTTTGAGCCATGAGAGATTTAGATATTAATGTTATCTCTCCTTGTACATTTAAGGGCCAGCCGTGCTGCCCTCTTCTGAGCCAATTGTAATTTCCCGAGGTCTACCTTTGTGGCACCTGACCACATGACTGAACAGTAGTCCAGGTACGACAAAACTAGAGCCTGTAGGACTTGCCTTGTTGATAGTGTTGTGTTATGGACAGTGCTTTATTATGGGCAGACTTCTCCCCACCTTAGCTACTGTTGTATCCACATGTTTTGACCATGACGTTTTACAATCCAGGTTTACTCCAAGCAGTTTAGTCACCGGAACTTGCTCAATTTCCCCATTATTTATTACAAGATTTATTTGAGGTTTAGGAGTTAGTGAATGATTTGTCCAATATACGATGCTTTTAGTTTTCGAAATATTTAGGACTAACTTATTCCTTACCACCCATTCTAAAACTAACTGCAGCTCTTTGTTAAGTGTTGCAGTGAAAACATGTGGCTTTACTCAGGCCAGCGACATCAAATCAAATCCAATTTTATTGGTTACATACACGTGTTTAACAGATGTTGTAGCGAAATGCTTGTGCTTCTAGTTCAGACAGTGCAGCAATATCTAACAAGTAATATCTAACAATTTCATACCTAATACACACAAATCTAAGTAAAGGAATAGAATAAGAATATATAAATATGTACATGAGCAATGTCAGAGTGGCATAGGCTAAGATGCAATATATAGAATAGAATACAGTATTAACACATGAGATGAGTAATGCAAGATATATAAACATTATTAAAGTGACATTATTTTAGTTACTAGTGTTCCATTTATTAAAGTGGCCAATGATTTCAAGCCTGTATGTAGGCAGCAACCTCTCTGTGTTAGTGATGGCTATTTAACAGTCTGATGGCCTTGATATAGAAGCTGTTTTTTAGTCTCTCAGTCCCAGCTTTGATGCACCTGTGCTGACCTCGCCTTCTGGATGATAGCCGGGTGAACAGGCAGTGGCTTGCGTGGTTGTCGTCCTTGATCTTTTTGTCCTTCCTGTGACATCGGGTGCTGTAGATGTCCTGGAAGGCAGGTAGTTTGCCCCGGTGATGCGTTGTGCAGCCCTCACCACCCTCTGGAGAGCCATGTGGTTGTGGGTGGTGCAGTTGCCGTACCAGGTTGTGATACAGCCCAACAGGATGCTCTCAATTGTGCATCTGTAAAAGTTAGTGAGCGTTTTAGGTGACAAGCCGAATTTCTTCAGCCTCCTGAGGTTGAAAGGGCACTATTGCGCCTTCTTCACCACACTGTCTGTGTGGGTGGACCATTTCAGTTTGTCAGTGATATGTACACCAAGGAACTTAAAACTTTCCACCTTCTCCACTGCTGTCCCATCAATGTGGATAGGGGGGTGCTCCCTCTGTTGTTTCCTGAAGTCCACAATCACCTCCTTTGTTTTGTTGATGTTGAGTGAGAGGTTATTTTCCTGACACCACACTCCCAGAGCCCTCACCTCCTCCCTGTAGCCTGTCTCATCATTGTTGGTAATCAAGCCTTCTACAGTACTGTTGTGTCGCCTGCAAACTTGATGATTGAGTTGGAGGCATGCATGGCCAAGCAGTCATGGGTGAACAGGGAGTACAGGAGGGGCTGAGCAGGCACCCTTGTGGGGCCCCAGTGTTAAGAATCAGCGAAGTGGAGATGTTGTTTCCTACCTTCACCACCTGGGGGCGGCCTGTCAGGAAGTCCAGGACCCAATTGCACAGGGCGGGGTTCAGACCTAGGGCCTTGAGCTTAATGATACGTTTGGAGGGTACTATGGTGATGAATTCTGAGCTATAGTCAATGAACAGCATTCTTACATAGGTATTCCTCTTGTCCAGATGGGATAGGGCAGTGTGCAGTGTGATGGCGATTGCATCGTCTGTGGACCTATTGGGGTGGTAAGCAAATTGAAGTGTGTCTAGGGTGGCAGGTAAGGTGGAGGTGATATGATCCTTGACTAGTCTCTCAAAGCACTTCATGATGACAGAAGTGAGTGCTACAGGCGATAGTCATTTAGTTAAGTTACCTTTGCTTTCCTGGATACAGGAACAATGGTGGCCATCTTGAAGCATGTGGGGACAGCAGACTGGGATATGGTGAGATTGAATATGTCCGTAAACACACCAGTCAGCTGGTCTGTGCATGCTCTGAGGACGCAACTAGGGATGCCGTCTGGGCCGGCAGCATTGCAAGGGTTAACACATTTAAATGTCTTACTCATGTCGGCCACGGAGAAGGAGAGCCCACTGTCCTTCGTAGCTGGCCATGTCAGTGGCACTGTGTTATCCTCAAAGCAGGCAAAGAACGTGTTTAGCTTGTCTGGTGTCTGCGACGTGGTTGGTTTTCCTTTTGTATTCCGTGATTGTCTGTAGACCCTGCCACATACGTTTCGTGTTTGAGCCTTTGAATTGCGACTCCACTTTGTCTTGATACTGACGTGTTGCCTGTTTGATTGCCTTGCGGAGGGACTGACTACTCTGTTTGTATTCTGCCACCTTGCCATGGTTAAATGCGGTGGTTCGTGCCTTCAGTTTTGCGCGAATGCTGCCATCTATCCACGGCTTCTGGTTAGGTTTTAATAATCACAGTGGGTACAAAATCTCCTATACACTTCTTGATAAACTCAGTACCGGAGCGCCAAGTCTAGGACCAAAAGGCTCCTTATCAGCTTCTACCCCCAAGCCATAAGACTGCTGAACAATTAATGAAATGGCCACCGGACTATTTACATTGACCTCCCCCTTCCATTTGTTTTGTACACTGCTGCTACTCGCTGTTTATTATCTATGCATAGTCACTACCAACATATGCAAATGACCTCAACTAACCTGTACCCTGACTCGGTACCGGTAACCCCTGTATATAACCTCGTTATTGTTATTTTATTGTGTTACTTTTTATGATTTTTTACTTTATTTTATTTTGTAAATATTTTCTAAACTCTTCTTGAACTGCATTGTTGGTTAATGGCTTGTAAGTAAGCATTTCATGGTAAGGTCTACACTTGTTGTATTCAGCACAAGTGACAAATAAAGTTTGATTTGATTTGTACACATCCATATTATTCTCAGAAGCTACTCAATCAAAACAATCTTGAAGCGTGGATTCTGATTGGTCAGACAAACGTTGAATAGTCCCTTAGCATGGGTATTTCCTGTTTGAATTTCTGCCTACAGGAAGAGAGGAGCAAAATGGAGTTGTGGTCAGATTTGCCAAAAGGAGGGCGAGCCTTACATTTTCATTTTAGTAGAGGCTCTTATCCAGAGCGACTTACAGTAGTGAGTGCATACATTACATACATTTTTTTTCTCCGTACTGGTCCCCCGTGGGAATCGAACCCACAACCCTGGCGTTGCAAACACCATGCTCTACCAACTGAGCCACACGGGGCCACACGTATGCATCCCGGAAGTTAAAGTAACAATGGTCCAGTGTTAATCCAGCACGAGTGCTGCAGTCGATATGCTGATAGATTTTAGGTAGCCTTTTCCTCAAATTTGCTCTGTTAAAATCAATAATAACAATAAATGCAGCCTCCAGTTTCATGCCATTAGTATAGATTGAAAAAAGTAAGGGGCCTAGACAGCTGCCCTGAGGAATTCCTGATTCTACCTGGATTATGTTGGTGAGGCTTCCATTACAGAACACCCTCTGTGTTCTGTTAGACAGGTAACTTTTTATCCACAATATAGCAGGGGGAGTAACGCCATAGCACATACATTTTTCCATCAGCAGACTATGATCGATAATGTCAAAAGCCACACTGAAGTCTAACAAAACAGCTCCCACAATCTTTTTATCATCAAAGTCAATCATCAGTCACTTGTGGAAAAGCCATGCTTGTTGAATGCTCTTCCCTATAAGCATGCTGAAAGTCTGTTGTCAATTTGGTTACAGTAAAATAGCATTGTATCTGGTCAAACACATTTTTTTTCCAAAAGTTTACAAAGGATTGGTAACAGGCTGATTGGTCAGCTATTTGAGCTAGTAAAGGGGGCTTTACTATTCTTGGGTAGCATAATTACTTTTGCTTCTTTCCAAGATTGAGGGCACACACTTTCTGGTAGGCTTAGATAGAAGATATGGCAAATAGGAGTGGCAATATCGTTAGCTAATTTCCTCAGTCATTTTCTATTGAAGTTGTCAGACCCCGGTGATAGACAACAATAATTCTTTCACTTCTTCCACACTCACTTTACGGAATTCAAAATTACAATTTTCATTTAGGGTGCTCCAAAGCTTTTTACTGTAATTCTTAAATTAAATTATCTTTGTTTCATAGTATAGTTTCTTCTTATTTTTATTCAGTTTAGTCTCATGATTTCTCAATTTGCAGTACGTTTGCCAACTAGTTGTGAAGCCAGACTTATTTGCCATTCCTTTTTCCTCATCCCTCTCTTGGTGGTCTATAGCAGCTTCCCATCAGAATGGGCTTTAGGTGAGGCAGACTAACCTGTGGCCATACTAATACAACAGTATTTAACATGAGATCCTCTCTAAGCTTTACAGGAAAGTGATTCTGAATATAAACGACCACACCTCTACTTTTGGCATTTCTGTATTTTCTGTAGATGTTATACCATGTATTGCTACCACTGTATCATCAAAGCTATTATCTAAGTGAGTTTCAGAGATTTTCAGAATATGAATGTCATCTGTTTCCAGCAAATTATTGATTTTATGAACCTTGTTTTTGATGTGGGCTATTTTTAACACTTTTATGGGATTCTTGATTGTTTTAATTGCTTTACTGGGGAAACTTAGCAGAAGTAGACATGCTCATGTTATTTATGTTAGTGCAAGGTGAGCTGCACACAGTGGACTTCCTACTAGGGCACATCACCTCAGTGCAAACAGTATAACTTTGGTTCATAGGCATATGATTACAGCATACAATAGCTGTAGGATCAGCAAAGGCCTTCAAGGGACATAAATTAGGTTACTTACATTGTATCTTACAATGCCCCTGGGATAATGTACATTTTCTGAAGCATTATGGCAACTCAGCGACACAATGGTAGGGATTAACTGAGTTGGGCTTGGGGCATTGATAAGTCATTGTCTCAATGCAGCCTTATAATGCTGTGAAAGGATCCAGGAAACCAAATGATTTTGGTGGATCCCATCCTCCTTATAAAACAAGCTTCGTTTCCAGAAGGTATCAACATTTCAAAATAATGTTACACCCACAGAGCTGCAATAGTCTTTTAGCCAGTTATGGAGGGCTAAAAGTCTGCTGAAATGTTCAACGCCACGATTTAGGGTGGGCACAGGGCCAGATATTATGAGGTCTTTGTTGGTGTCAAGCAGAGACCCAATCAGTTCTTTAAAATCCATCTTCAGCTGTTCTGAGCTGGCCTTCATAATGTAATTGAATCCCACATTAAATTTGATAGACTCAGTTTCCTGATGCAGGTTAGAAATGTTTGGGAGCAGCTTATTGATGTTTCTGTACTCTTGCTCCTGGATAGCACAACATTTTTGCTCCAGGGACTGAGATATTTCTCACCATCGAACTGCCCAATACAACTTTCGGAGAGGAGGATGAAAAAAGGTGCCCTTTCAAATCCCTCACACAATTCGTTGAACCTTTCACGGGCCCACAAGAAGCAGGATACCATACACCCGCTGCTCCTGTCAATAGGTTCAGACCTCTCACTTCAGGCAGTGCCCCGTCAGATCCGGAGAGAGGGAATGGAGTCGAACTTGATGACGAAGCCGCTGCTGGATTCAGCATAGTTGGAGTCAGCACAGCCATCGCAGACACAGGCAATCCCAGCAAAGAAGGCACAGGTAAACCGGGCACCAGTGCAGCGAAGTTATTCCTCATGTCAATCTGCTCCAAACCTCTCGCAGACACTTCAGTCTGTTTAGCAGCATGCCACTGCCTTCGGTTTCCATGAGTTGTGACATGGGACCAGCGTTGATTGGAACAATAAACACAGCTTCTACAGCGCTATAAATGTTTGTTAGCTATTCCAGGCAAAGCGGGCTCTATAGCAACCTAGCTAGCTGGCTAGTGGGTAGCAGGTGTTGACACAAACACCTATGAACAAAATAAAAAACAACAGGCTGAACCAACAGGCGCAGGAAGTATCCACATTTGTGACAAGAGTTAAAAACGATTTAATGAAAATTATTCCAACAACAGACCGAGTGAAACAGTACACTGATCTGTTGCACGCTCTGATGACATCTGTGTTGGGCGCAATTATTGACTGTAATCAGAAAAATATTGTCCATAAACGTTCCTGCAGAAATGACACACACACCTCCTGTCATTGCTGACAGGTGTCCTGATAGCCTGATAGCCTGCCACCAGATCTACACCCTGCGTGTGAGCTCCAGTGAGATGGTGCACTACGTGCATATCAAACGTCCCCGCAGATCAGCCAGGTGTTTGACTTTGTCCGTCTGCTGGGCACTCAGCTGGCCCAGTACCCTGACCTCAGCCTGTGCCATGGGCCCATTTCACCCTGCTGCAGTACCTGCACCATCAAGTCCTCCTCTTCCACGGCCAGGAGGCCCGCACACTTAGACATACACCCAAGGTCTCTGTTTTGTGCAATTATTTTGACAACACTTTATTTATTTTATTAGTCATATACTTTCCCTGTGGTTGTCTGAGGTTCTGGCTATGGGTTCTTAATTTTATCTAGGCTACCTGGGGCGGCAGGTAGCCTAGTGGTTAGAGCATTGGGCCAGTAACTGAATGTTTGCTAGATTGAATCCCTTTTTATTTATTTTATTTTATTTTATTTCACCTTTATTTAACCAGGTAGGCCAGTTGAGATGAAGTTCTCATTTACAACTGCGACCTGGCCAAGATAAAGCAAAGCAGTGCGACACAAACAACACAGAGTTACACATGGGATAAACAAACGTACAGTCACTAACATAATAGAGAAGTCTGTATACAGTGTGTGCAAATGTAATAAGATTAGGGAGGTAAGGCAATAAATAGACCAAAGTGGCGAAATAATTACAATTTAGCAATTAAACACTGGAGTGATAGATGTGCAGAAGATGAATGTGCAAGTAGAGATACTGGGGTGCAAAGGAGCAAAGAATAAATAACAATATGGGGATGAGGTAGTTGGGTGGGCTATTTACAGATGGGCTGTGTACAGGTGCAATGGTCGGAAAGCTGCTCTGACAGCTGATGCTTAAAGTTAGTGAGGGCGATATCAGACTCCAGCTTCAGTGATTTTTGCAATTTGCTCCAGTCATTGGCAGCAGAGAACTGGAAGGAAAGGCGGCCAAAGGAAGAGTTGGCTTTGGGGATGACCAGTGAAATATACCTGTTGGAGTGCGTGCTACGGGTGGGTGCTGCTATGGTGACCAGTGAGCTGAGATAAGGCGGGGCTTTACTTAGCAAAGACTTATAGATGACCTGGAGCCAGTGGGTTTAGCGACGAGTATGAAGCGAGGGCCAGACAACGAGAGCAAACAGGTCGCAGTGGTGGGTAGTATATGGGGCTTTGGTGACAAAACGGATGGCATTGGGATAGACTACATCCAATTTGCTGAGTAGAGTGTTGGAGGCTATTTTGTAAATGACATCACCGAAGTCAAGGTTCAGTAGGATAGTCAGTTTTACGAGGGTATGTTTGGCAGCATGAGTGAAGGATGCTTTGTTGCAAAATAGTAAGCCGGTTCTAGATTTAATTTTGGATTGGAGATGGTTAATGTGAGTCTGGAAGGAGAGTTTACAGTCTAACCAGACACCTCGGTATTTGTAGTTGTCCACATATTCTAAGTCAGAACCATCCAGAGTAGTGATGCTAGACGGCGGGTTGAAGAGCATGCATTTAGTTTTACTTGCATTTAAGAGCAGTGAAGGTTTGTTAACACAGTGTCCAAAGATGGGCCGGAGATATACAGAATGGTGTCGCCTGCGTAGAGGTGGATCAGAGAATCCCCAGCAGCAAGAGTGACATCATTGATCTATACAGAGAAAAGAGTCGGCCCGAGAATTGAACCCTGTGGCACCCCCATAGAGACTGCCAGAGGTCAGGCCCTCTGATTTGACACACTGAACTCTATCTGAGAAGTAGTTGGTGAAACAGGCGAGGCAGTCATTTGAGAAACCAAGGCTGTTGAGTTGGCCGAAAAGAATATGGTGATTGACAGAGTCGTAAGACTTGGCCAGGTCGATGAAGACAGCCGCACAGTATTATCTTTTATCGTTGGTGGTTATGATATCATTTAGGACCTTGAGCGTGGCTGAGGTGCACCCATGACCAGCTCGGAAACCAGAACGCATAGCAGAGAAGGTACGGTGGGATTCGAAATGGTCGGTGATCTGTTTGTTAACTTGGATTTCGAAGACTGTTGAAAGGCAGGGCAGGATAGATATAGGTCTGTAACAGTTTGGGTCTAGAGTGTCTCCCCCTTTGAAGAGGGGGATGACCGAAGCAGCTTTACAATCTTTAGGGATCTCAGACGATATGAGAGGTTGAACAGGCCAGTAATAGGAGTTGCAACAATTGAGGCGGATAATTTTAGAAAGAGAGGGTCCAGATTGTCTATCCCATTTTATTTGTAGGGGTCTAGATTTTGCAGCTCTTTCAGAACATCAGCTATTTGGATTTGGGTGAAGGAGAAATGGGGAGGCTTGGGAAAGTTGCTGTGGGGGGTGCAGAGATGTTGACCGGGGTAGGGGTAGCCAGGTGGAAAACATGGCCAGCCGTAGAAAAATGCTTGTTGAAATTCTCGATAATCGTAGATTTATCGTTGGTGACAGTGTTTCCTAGCCTCAGTGCAGTGGGCAGCTGGGAGGAGGTGCTCTTATTCTCCATGGACTTTACAGTGTCCCAGAACTTTTTGGAGTTTGTTCTACAGGATGCAAATTTCTGTTTCAAAAAGCTAACCTTTGCTTTCCTAACTGCCTGTGTATATTGGTTCCTAACTTCCCTGAAAAGTTGCATATCGCAGGGGCTATTCGATGCTAATGCAGTACGCCAAAGGATGATTTTGTGCTAGTCAAGGGCAGTCAAATCTGGAGTGAACCAAGGGCTACAGTTGAAGTCAGAAGTTTACATATACTAGGTTGGAGTCATTAAAACTCATTTTTCAACCACTCCACAAATGTCTTGTTAACAAACTATAGTTTTGGCAAGTCGGTTAAGACATCTACTTTGTGCATGACACAAGTAATTTTTCCAACAATTGTTTACAGACAGATTATTTCACTTATAATTCACTGTATCACAATTTCAGTTGGTCAGAAGTTTACATACACTAAGTTGACTGTGCCTTTAAACAGCTTGGAAAATTCCAGAAAATGATGTCATGGCTTTAGAAGCTTCTGGTAGGCTAATTGACATAATTTGAGTCAATTGGAGGTGTGCTTGTGGATGTATTTCAAGGCCTACCTTCAAACGCAGTGCCTCTTTGCTTGACATCATGGGAAAATCAAAAGAAATCAGCCAAGACCTCAGAAAAATATTGTGGACCTCCACAAGTCTGGTTCATCCTTGGGAGGAATTTCAAAACACCTGAAGGTACCACGTTCATCTTTACAAACAATAGTAATAAAGTATAAACACCATCGGACCACACAGCCATCATACCGCTCAGGAAGGAGACGCGTTCTGTCTCCTAGAGATGAACGTACTTTGGTGCTAAAAGGGCAAATCAATCCCAGGACAACAGCAAAGGACCTTGTGAAGATGCTGGAGGAAACAGTATCTATATCCACAGTAAAACGAGTCCTATATCAACATAACCTAAAAGGTCGCTCAGCAAGAAAGAAGCCACTGCTCCAAAACCGCCATAAAAAAGCCAGTCTACGGTTTGCAACTGCACATGGGGACAAAGATTGTACTTTTTGGAGAAATGTCCTCTGGTCTGGTGAAATAAAAATAGAACTGTTTGGCCATAATGACCATCGTTATATTTGGAGGAAAAAGGGGGAGGCTTGCAAGCCGAAGAACACCATCCCATCCGTGAAGCACAGGGGTGGCAGCATCATGTTGTGGGGTGCTTTGCTGCAGGAGGGCCTAGTGCACTTCACAAAATAGATGGCATCATGAGAAGAAAAAGTATGTGGATATATTGAAACAACATCTCAAGACATCAATCGGGAAGTTAAAGCTTGGTCGCAAATGGGTCTTCCAAATGAACAATGACCCAAGAATACTTCCAAAGTTCTGGAAAATGGCTTAAGGACAACAAAGTCAAGGTATTGGAGTGGCCATCACAAAGCCTTGACCTTGTGTGGGCAGAACTGAAAAAGTGTGTGCGAGCAAGGAGGCCTACAAACCTGACTCAGTTACACCAGCTCTGACAGGAGGAATGGGCCAAAATTCACCCAATTTATTGTGGGAAGCTTGTGGAAGGCTACCCAAAACGTTTGACCCAAGTTAAACATTTTAAAGGCAATGCTACCAAATACTAATTGAGTGTATGTAAACTTCTGACCCACTGGGAATGTCATGAAAGAAATAAAAGCTGAAATAAATAATTCTCTCTAGAATTTTTACTAGGATTAAATGTCAGGAATTGTAAAAAACGGAGTTTAAATGTATTTGGCTAAAGTGTATGTAAACTTCCGACTTCAACTGCATATATGTTCTTAGTTCTAATCCCTGAGCTGACAAGGTAAAAATCTGCCGTTCTGCCCCTGAACAAGGCAGTTAACCCACTGTTCCCAGGCCGTCATTGTAAATAAGAATTTGTTCTTAACTGCCTAAAAAATGTAATTGTCCCTGTAGGGGAACCCTTTTGGGTTGTACATAGAACCCTGTCGTAGTAACCTTTGATTTGTCCCTGTAGGGCAGAGATGGGCAACTGTCGGCCTGTGCAGATCAATTTCCAAAAAAGAAAAAGAAACAAAATTACATTTAGAAACTTAGTCGGGGTCTCAACTTACTGTTGAGAGTTAGAATAGTAGAATACACAAGGTGCAATTTCGAAATTTGGTTGTGCATCAGCATTTTCTCTTTTTATGTTCGTCACTAACAATCACTGTCAGCCGACATCAGCTAAACGAACTACCGACCGGGGGGCCCCCATTGAGTTTGTTTTCACTCTACTCAGATATCATATTAACATGGCAGAATTCAGGGCAAAATGTGTAGAACTAAAGGAAATTTCCTTAAAAACTGTAAATATTTCTCTCCACCCTATGGCAAAATGTGTAGACTTGCATGAAATATGTTATAAAATTGCTGAATCTTCTCTCTGCCCAATGGGAAAATGTGTAGAATTGCAGAAAACTTGCTTTAAAACCGCAACATTTTATCTATGGCCCATGTCAAAATGTGTAGAATTGCAGGAAATTAATTCTAAAACGCAACATTTTTCTCTCTGCTTAGGTCCCCCAAAAGGCTAGGGCTGGCTCTGACTGCATGTGTGGGTATGGATGTGGGTATGCAGACCTGTGAGCCACTGTGGTCCCTCATGATGAGTTCAGACTTTTGGTGGCCCCCACCCCCATCAAAGCTGCCCATCCCTGCTGTAGGGGAACCTTTTGACTTCCATTTAGAGCCCTTTCATGAAGAACTCTCTGGTTCCATGCAGAACCAATGACAGGTTCTTCAGTATTACTTATACGATACTTCAGATCTGCTTATAGTACACACTGTCCAAATTACCTGTATTTACCTGTATTTTGACAGTAAGAAACCAGCTACTGAATTGCAGTGAAAATACAGAATTTTGACTGATGAATTAAGGTTATTGTTGTTAAATGACTTGTTGTTACATTCACTGCACTTAGTAGGTGGGAGCAATGTGGTGGGAGCAATGTGATGGGAGCAATGTGGTGGGAGCAATGTGGTGGGAGCAATGTGCTGGCGGAGGCTCATTCGCATATTTGGGGGCATGGCCTGAAATATGTTGTATTTGTGCCAACCATTAGTGGATGTGTTGAACCATGTTGATGAATGTTGAGCACTTCATTTGTCCATTCACAGTTCTATAATCTTTGTAAGAGCTTGTGAGAAGCAAGCGCAGCACTGTTAAGAAGTTACTGTGCATTTTCCAGTAACTTAAATGTGGTAATTCACTGGGAAGTTCATGTTACATTTTTTCTAACTTACTGTCAGTAGTGATGGGAAACCAAGTCTTTCTGAAGGATTTGGCGCCGTCACCAAATTGTGCCGAAAAACTGTTAATTATGCAGAGCTTTATTATCTGTTCACAATGCGCATTAGTGACATCTGCTGGTCAGCAATAAATATCTCCACTGTTTCCATCACAACTCTGTGGCGCAGCAGTAAGTCATTAGCTTTGTTAACCTAGGGTGGCAGGTAGCCTGGAAGTTGTGAGCATTGGGCCAGTAATTGAAAGGTTACTGGTTGAAAAACCTGTTGATGTACCTTTTAGCAAGGCACTTAACACTAATTGCTATGGATAAGAGCATCTGCTAAATGAGATGTAAATAATCAGTTGGAATACCAGGTTTACATCACGCTTCCCATTTTTTTCAACTGAATCCATGGCATTATTTAGGATGCTTAAGACAGAATCGTATACTATACTAAATAAAACAAATTATTTGAACAACAGTGCGGTTTCACAAAATAATGTCTTCAATGGGACTGAACCTCATACCCTCACCTCCCTATGTTCCCTGCTCTACCTGCTAAGCTACCGGCCCAACTATATTTGTAAGTACGGTGTCCAGTGAAGGTCAGTGTTTGAAAGCTGCTTAGAATCGAAGAAAGCACTGGAACCACTGCATAATCAGTGGGATCTCGCATTTTGCAACACACGGTTTGAAAAAGCACATGATCAAATGAAGCTTCAGACATCATTGATGACATACTTCTGATAAAGTGATACACGCATCGGCACATTGCTTTGAAGTTAGCTGCTTAGAGATTGACACATGCCTTGGAGCTCCAGTATCAAACGTAATATCCATAACTGTCAGCTTGCTGCAAGCAGTTATTGTAAAATGCACAGTAACTTGCTGTGGCTGATCTCTGTCATGCTCACTTACCTGATGGTGTGGCAGGAAGGTCAGTTTGCTGCCAACCAAGTGGTTGAGGCCACGTGAGTCTGGGTCCCACATGTGCTCACCACAAAGAACGCTTAAAATAGCAGTGATGGGGAAATGAAGCATCCTGAAGCATTAAAGCTTTCCAGGCAATTGTGTCAAAAATAGGTTCATTACTCTAGGCTTTAATCAACACAGTCTACACTAGTGGCACCTGCTGGTAAAAATAATTTAGGGCAGCTAAAATTATTATAGATGAAGTCCCAAAAGCTGTAGCGTGTGCGCAGAGTAGCCTTTTTGTATTCTACCGAAACCAATACCAAACCAATTTACCACTATACTTGATTATCTGCACATATACCCTGAAAGAAACCGATAAGTACCATGTGAGTTCTAAGTGTGCCTCAGAAAGTACCTTATGTGTACCTTTGACCATTTTGTACCCCAGGGAACAACACTGTACCCTAACCATACAGTAATTTCCAGAGTGTGTGGATATATAGGTTTTTTGTAATAAAGATGTAGCTGGTGGAACTGCTGAAACATTAATGCACTTCCGCCCAAACGCTTGCAAATTCAAATCATCAAGGCATTTATACACACTTTACATCAGTGGTCACCAACCGGCCGATCGTGTTCACCTGGTCAATCTCCAAGGTGTTCCTTGTTGATCACCAAACATTTCTGTAAAAACACAACGATAAAGCCTAGCGTTCATGTTTTTTTATCTGTATACCACTGTTGGTGGTAGGTGCGCTTGATTCAGCCGCCCTAGCTCCGGGAAGGCAAAGTCTTCAAATTTTCAACAATTTCATGTGTCTGAAGGTAGAACTCCGTCTACCCGGCAAGCCCAGAGAGCAAATCAAGTGCAACTATAGGCCTACCGCTGGCCAATCAGATAGCTCAGATCACTGTGTTTCCTCGCGCAATAGACAGTAAAAAATACGCCTGAAATGCACAGAAAAGTTAATAATGTGAGATTTCAAAACGTTTAAAACCATAGTGAGAGCCACAATGAATACTGCAAAGAACTGCTGTTTTTATGAGTAAGTTCATGTTTAAATTGTTATTCAGCACTGTCAACACCTTAACACTTTTATAAGCCATAAAATGCACGTTCTCCCTACTTCCACTCACGCTACAACCAGCACTGCAGCTGCAATGAATGAGTAGAGCAAAGCGTTTCGATAAGCTTGTGTCTTTTTTTTATATCAAAGAATATTTGACTTTCTCTGTTCATAGGAGTAACAACATGAATTGGTGCATGAGGCAGAAGTAATGCAGTTCGACTTAAGTTTCACCATCAGCTGGAAGACTGTGTCCCCTTTTTTCAGTGGAGGAAGGGAGAGAGGAGGGACGGTGAGTCTGGTGAGAGGCAGCCTTACTGCTGTTCTCTCCCCTCAGACTGACCATCAAACGCAGGCCATCAGCCCAGTAAAAAAAAAAAAAACATTATGCTCACTCAGCTGTGCCTCACAAGTAATACTACAAATGATCTATTAACAGTGTGATCATATACCAAACATTTTGAAATATAATTTCTAAATGGTCAGAGAAGAACAATATTGGCACGGCAATTCAAGCATAGCCAATATGCAGTGGTAATGTATTGGGCCTACTGCACAACCCTCATTGCTACAGAAATGCTTTTCATTGGTTAATCATGCATAGGCTTATGTTTTTTTAAGTTACGTTTAAAAGAAATCTGAGCGGTATATCTCGGCTTACATTTTGACTCAGAAAGTGATCTTGACTCAGAAAAGGTTGGTGACCACTGGTCGAGCTGGTCTGCAAAACCACACCCAACATTATCATACTTCCCAGCATGCTCTATTGCAGTTAGATGTTTTAATTGTTTGTTTCAATATCTGTATTTTTGCATGTACATTGATTGATTAATTAATTAATTTATCTTATGCTACACAAAGATAAATAACATACATGTTTTGTTAGTTGGATTTATTGCACCCTTTACTGAATGGTTGTTCCAGTTTCAAATATATATTTTTTATTTTATTTTTATATTTGTTGTTGTTGTTTTTTGTATTTTTTTTATTCTTGGTATTATTATGATAATGTTATTAATTTTAGTTTTCTTTATATATTTTTTTAAGTAGTTGATCTTTCAGATCCTGGCAGTCATTTCAGAATGCAAACTAGCATGACGTTGATGGTGACCAGCATATGCTGTAGTGATTGGAAGTTTGGATCTTTTTACTGACTTGGATCTTTTCGCCTTGTTCAATCAAAAGAACAACTTTTTTGGGGTTGATACGGCTTCTGCAGAAGTAAAGGCATTCATACTTTGTGCGCTTCGCGGAGCAGTGCAGAGTTGTTGAGCAGAGCTGTTGTGAAGGAAGTTGTCAAGGAAGTGAGTTTGTGTGTATACAGGACCTCCGCAATTGCATCACACCCTTCATAGAGAATCTCCGACCACATTTTTTGATCAACCTTAAATTGGCTCCTATTGTGATAGACTTGTAAAAGTGTGCTTTAAACAATGTACATTTGTTGATTGCTAGGCATACAAATACAATTATTTATTGATACATTTCAAATGAGGTCCAGTTGTGGCAGCAACTGGACTAGATTGTGAACGACTCTTTGCGGAATGCACTGCTTGACTGCCTTGAGGGTGTTAAATAACCTGACAACTCACACTAAATTATTCTGCTGCGTCTGTGGGCGTGGCATAGCGTTTGTGGGTGTGGCATCGCATTTGAACGGAGAAAGGAGTCTGGGTAGCCAGGCAAGGTGATTCGCACAGTCCTTCACTAACTGCAGTCCACCAAAGGATTTGTTCTCGAGTTTGAGTTTGTTGCGCAGAGGCTGTGTAATGTTTTGGTTCTACAAAGCTGTGTCACACCCTCCTTACGGAATTTCCAACCACATTTTTGTATCAAACATAAATTGGCCCTTAAAGGCACTGCATGGTCAATCCGACAACTGCATTGGCCGTGTAGTATTTAGCACGGTGGTATGACCTCTGCAGAAGTCAGGGCATTCATACTTCTTGAGCTTCTCGGAGCAGCACAGTGCTGTTGTGATGGAATTTGTCAACGAAGTGAGTTTGTGTTTATATCTCCCGCCCTCACCTACCGTTGACCAATCATGTCTATTGGTATATGGAGCATTGTTACAAAATTTGAGAGGCACATACACCTCCGACCGCATTTTCGGATCAAGCATAAACTGGCTTTCAATCCTGCTGTAGGACTCAATGCGGCCAGCACTAGCAGGTCAAACAAACTACTAAAATGAATGAGTTGACTAGTCATGAAAAACGAATCATGACTCTAGTCAAAATTTTCAGCAGGGCCCACTCTCTCTCTCAATCTTCCCCTCTCTCCAGTACCCCATGGGTTCCTGTATCTGTTTCTTAAAGCTATCTCAGTTCATTAAGATCATCAACTTTGTGGTGTACCTGCTGTGTGCCCGGCCATCTTACAGCCTTGGCCTTGAGCCTGCCTGCCTTTCTGGAGGTGCATGCTGGAGAGGAGGGCAGAATGTCGGGCCCTGGGCAGGGCTTGTGGACAAGTAGTACCTACCCCTACAGACCGCCACCCCTTGTCTTACCAGAGGCAGCTGTTATGTCTTGCCGATGCACGGAAAATCCAGCCAACTGTTTATTATACATGTTGTCGTTCAGCCACGACTAGGTGAAACATAAGATATTACTGTTTTTAACGTCCCGTTGGTAGGATATTCATCAACAGAGCTCACCCAGTTTATCTGCGTTTTCTTCATGTGAATGACGGGGATTTGGGCCTTTCCTGATATCCAGAAGCTCTTTTCAGTCATAAGAGACGGTGGCAGAAACATTATGTACAAAATAAGTTACAAACAATGCGAAAAAACACACAAAATAGCACAATTGGTTAGGAGCCCGTTAAACGGCAGCCATCTCCTCCGGTGCCATTATCTTGCCGTCATTGTCACCAAACCACACCCGTCCTTAAATCCCACCTGCCTTAACAGTTCAGAGCGAGAAGGTGTCTAGGTTATATAGAAATAAAGACACTCAAATTGAAAATCATTTAACCAAATAAGTGTAGATTACAACCTGCATGAAGGCTGCATAGGAATTATAGTACTAATGCTACTCGGTGCATCCAATGCAATATCCATGATAGGTATAATGCCAGGAGCCGCTGGCAGAATTGACAGCTCCAACACAGTTACACCTCCAACATCGCCTAAATAAAAACAATAAGACTGCTATGCAGTTGTCGGTTATCGCAGGATAAGGCAGATCGGATTGAATCTAGATCTGCCAGGAAGTTACTAAGCTCCTAAAGCTTGTTCCCCGGATCTCAACATTTGGGCCCTCCTGAATTGACTAAAAAGTAATAGAATTTACCATACTATGATATGAACATATAGGAAACCTTAATCTGTCATGGGCTGCCTACCTGTAACTGGAATCCTGACTGCACTCTGCTCTGTCTCCCCTCTGTCTCTCTTTGTTGACTGACAGGTGCGGCAGGTAGCCTAGCGGTTAAGCGCGCTGGGCCAGTAACCAAAAGCTTGCTATTTCAAATCCCGAGCTGACTAGCTGGAAAAAATTTGTCAATCTGCTCTTGAGCAAGGCACTTAAAGCTAATTGCTACAGGGTCGCTGTCAATAATGGCTGATCCCTCTGGTTGTGACCCTACTCTCCGCGGGTGTCTGAGTGGGATATGAAACAAACACATTTCCATTTCACACCACACACACTTGTACAGGTTAGACACTTGTACATGTGTGAAACAGGACAGATATAAGAACCCCTGATTTGACAGGAGGAGCTGAATAGCAGTGAGTGGCCTGGGCCCTACTGGTCACAGTCAGATCCACACATACTTAGCTCTCTACTGAGGACCTGGATGGAGAAACTCAAGGGAAGAGAGAACAGATAAAGAACCACAATCTGACTACAGAGATAAAATGTCACTAAATTGCAACAGATAGCTCTCTCCTACTCTCTCTCTTTCCCTGTTTCTCTCTTTCCCCCTCTCTGCAGGAGCCTGTTCTGAGTGCCAAGGACATAGAGGTTGACCTCAGTATCTCAAAAAATGAACCATCTCTATGTGCTGACGCAGGTGAGACCCAGTCAGACCATATACCCACGTTTAATCATGTCATGGCTTACTTTAGGGTCTTCAACCTCCTCTTACGTTCATCAAAGATGTTGAAAGCATCAGCAACTAGCGTGTGTGTGTGTCGTCCCAGCAGCCTCACATCATGTCCTGTTTACTGGGCTATGTGGGTCAGGTGACCAGCCTGTGTCCTCAGAGAAAGGAGGCCGTGCTACGACGCCTGATATGAGCATTCACCAAGGTGAGAAAGAGATAGTGTGTGGCGGTCGTAGTGCTTGATGACATCTAACTATTGTTCTGTGTCCAATATCGCCCTGTAGAGGAGATGGAGAGCAATGCAGCCCTGATGAGAATGCTCATGTCTAGCATCAAATGGACAATAAACTACACAGCAAACTGCTCAAGAGGAGGAAATAAACTATTGAGTGGTTGATGGGTTAATCGGTTGTACAAACTTAACACACCTTTTGTATGAAGGGTCAAAGGTTTAAGTTTCCAGTGTTTTCTTGTCTATGATTAGGGGCAGTAGGCTCTTAGCTGTGGTTGTGGTGCTTGGATAGAGTGTAGATGCTAGGAACAGGTACGCATGGCTATGATCCTGATACTGGTGGTTAATTGTACAGTATACTCTGTCTTTACAGTGCATAATGCAAATATGTGTACATTTAACCTAATCCTTGTGTGTTTTATTTTAGTTCGTTTTACAATATTTAGTTGGTGGGGGGAGCAGCACTACACTTTTAAAAGTGCAAAGCTTCTCTTGTGATACAGAATTATGTCCTAACGTCTAAAATACCACTAGATGGCATTATCACCTAACCATGAACTACATACTGTACATAGAAACCTGTGATTTGAAAGACCATATATTTTATTAAACAAACAAACAATATCCATAGAAAGAGTACATTCTTCACTTGTATCAGTCCGGTGTGGTAACGACTGATTAAGCCAGTATTTATGGCACTTCAACATGATACCTTCTCCCACATGTGTTACTACTTAGTCAATCCTTTTCATCCCCATTGGAACATAATGCCATAATAAGCTCCTTCCACATCTTCCTGTGGAACTATCGGTGCATAATCCCAAAAGTACAAACTGGCTTCCTCTCCTTGTCTCCTTCCCTTCATCTGCACATATTGCGTTCATCTATCTTGCCTTTTTATTTTAGTGGAGATGAGGAGAGGGACATACTTCAGATGTTTTCTGCCTGCCACTCATCTTCCTTCAACAATACTAAAAGTCCTAATCAGAGGCAGTTCTAGAATCTTCAAAGCTACTCAAACATTCTTCAGCAGTAAAGGGGTTGTAACAACAGAAGCCATTTGTTTCTGGCTAATGGCCAAGGTTTGTGAGTTGTACGATGCACCAGGCACATACCAAAGGTGTCAAAAACACAGAAGTAGAACATACTGTACTGAACATCTCACAAGACAGGTCACTCCACTGGAAAAAATAAACTCCATCACACGATTCAAGCTTCAGTTAAACCCACAGAACATCAAGTGCAAGACAGCATCTCAATGCTCTTTAACAGCTTCCTGTCCATCATCCATCTATCTGAAACTACAGGATTGGTTGGATGAGGGAAGGTAAGGGAAGGAAGCCACTGTAGAACACCGAGACACTCCCATCCCTGAAATTAAACACTGACATATGCACTTTGGTCCTCAGGGCAGACCATACATAAAGGCTATAGATCTTGGAAATCATGTGTTTGATTTATTTGATACCATTCCCCTTATTCCACTCCAGCCATTACCACGAGTCTGTCCTCCCCAATTAAGGTGCCACCAACCTCCTGTACATTCATCCATAGAGTCTGTTTCCTGTTCAGAAACCTCTCTGTGCTCCTGATCCATGGGCCAACGATGGTAAAGCAGATTTTTTACATTTCATGTAAAAGCCACTTTTCTCTTTCAGCTGAAACAGGGACTCTAGAGACAGTGTCCCACTCCGCCCCCCTGTGTCCCTGTGTGTTCTCCCTGCTGTCACTCGAACATGGTGTGTGCCAGACCAGTCTGCCTGAAGGTCTCGGCCACCTGTCTGGAGTGCTGGATCTTGGCGGACAGGGCCTCCAACATGTCATTCTGGTCCACAGCTGTGGCCGTGTGGTAGATAAATGTCCCCAAGGACTCAAGACCTCTCATCCCCAGGTTCACCCCACAACCTGGTTGGAGGGGGGGGGGGGGACAAAGATACATTTTATCAGTGCTGTGAGTTGAATATCTATCAAACAGTGAGAAGAAGAATCTGAAATCATGAGGTCTTGGGAGAGATGTTATATCGTGCTCTTATCATAGATACTGAAAATATGAGAGATAAAACAAATCAAAAGGCGTTATTAATTTCATAAACCCCTCATTAATAAAAATGGTTAAACGTAGCCTAAAAGATGCTGAAAGGTACTCTAAAAGATGCTGAAATGTTGTAGAGTACAAAGCAGCCTCAGAGAGATGGAGAAATTGATTTTCAGAGGCTAAAATGGCATTCAGTACAGTAGTGAGTCACACCACTTCATCTCACCCATCCATTTCTCTCTCCTTCTCAAGTGTCTTCATGCTCTAAAAATAGGGGCCCCTTGACAACAAAGTTGATTTATTTTACCTATGGGAAAACCAAGCACTCTGTTGATGATGATGATGATGATGAAGTCAAGGAGTTACACATACCTGCATTGGTGACACCACAGAAGTTGGGCATTGCCACAAGTGAGGCCAGAACATTTTTGTGTACCAATGTAAGCAGGGCGTTTGCGTGTACCTGTGTCGAAGTTGAGCACCCGTACCGCCTCCCCCTCTACGGTCACAGACACATTGTCTCCCTCTATGTAGGCGGCACTGACTCTCCGGTGAGACAGCTGGATGTCAAATAGACGTCTACTGCACTGCATGCGGTGCAGTGTCAGATCGTTGAGACGGGGCTCGATATCAGTCTTATACGCATTAAACGACTGGTGGAAGATGTTCTTCATGATCTGGAGGGAGAGGAAACCAGAGATGAGTCATGGAACAGAATGTGTTTTGTAGACTCACCCCTAATTTAAGTGTGTACTGTTACCTGGAGTTGCATGGCAAAAAGTCCAGGAACAAAGGACAATGCCCAAGGACTAGTCAGCCCTTCCCACTCTAAGGGGCCAAAGTGTATCTCTCTGTTACAGTATCCAGAGACTGACTATTGAATATGATAGAGTAATACCATAGTATCCATGTCTGGTATCTATCTGAAAGTTGTTCACTGAGGATAACTCTGATGCTCTCTACAGTATATTGATATATGATCTCTGTGGTTACTTGTATCTGTACAGGGTGAACTCTGAATTACTATATGCAAAAACATTTTGTGGTCCTCTCAGGAATTCTGTCTTATTTACATTGCTCTCATCCCCCACACAAGCCTGTAAAAGCTGTGACACCCCATGGAGATTGGGCCTTGGTGGTCAGGTTGCACTGTAAACTTGGTATTGTTTGATTGGTCGATGGTGGTTGGTTTAGGGTTGAAAGGTTACACACTACATTTTTATAGTCAAACAGAAACACCACTCACCCAGCCAGCCAAGGGCTGGATAAAGAAATCTGGTGTGGCCAAGACAAAGCAACTGAAGATCCTCTTTGAGAAAAAGAGGGACTGAGTGATTGTAACTAACAGCCCAGGTTGTCAGTGCAAGACCATGTTAGCCCAAGGGCTCAGATTTGTTGCTCAAACCAAGAGCATAGCCCAGTGAGCTACCTCTGCCATACAAACAAACTGCGGTACCTACCAGAGTCAATTGTACTGGAATATAATCAGGACATGTTATTCTTATCCATTGATGTTCTGGAAGACAGTGAAACTTGAAAAAGAACAGTGGAAATCACATCTCTGACCCTCCTCTGACGTCTGCTCTGTTATCACGTCGATTGTAAAACGATTACAGCCATGTAATGAATGATTCCCCCCTTCTTCCTTTCTCTCTCTTCCTCTCACTCTCTGTGACACTGCTGTGCTCTCCACTCCTCTGTCCTTCGGCCCACACCAGGACAGTCATCCGTAACCAAGTAACAGCATACGTGTGTGTGTGTGTTCTACATGGAAGAAAATAAGGGTTCTCCTATGGGGACAGCCGAAGAACCCTTTTTTTCTAAGAGTGTACAGATGGCCCCTCCAGCCAGCCACACACACACACACACACACACAGGGCTTTGCTCTGTGTAATCAACAGACTAACACAGTGTGGTCAGGGGTCATATGCTGGAAGAAAGGTGTAAGGTAAGTAGGTGTAAAAAGCGACTCTTTGGCCAGGGTTATTATTAGAAATACAGTACATTAGTCTGGCCAAGCAGGTAGCCAAGGCTCATACACACATGCATGGAAGGGCACAGGAAACATACTGTGATCACAGCATTCATTATTGGATGATTGATTCATTCATTTTCTGTCCATTTGTTTTCGAAACCTCAGTTTATTTCTGTTGGTAAGCAGACAGTGGCAAGCCTGAAGAATAGGTCTTGGCTCTACAGTGAGGGAAAAAAGTATTTGATCCCACGCTGATTTTGTACGTTTGCCCACTGACAAAGAAATGATCAGTCTATAATTTTAATGGTAGGTTTATTTGAACAGTGAGAGACAGAATAACAACAACAACAAAAAAGAAAAACGCATGTCAAAAATGCTATAAATTGATTAGCATTTTAATGAGGGAAATAAGTATTTGACCCCTCTGCAAAACATGACTTAGTACTTGGTGGCAAAACCCTTGTTGGCAATCACAGAGGTCAGACGTTTCTTGTAGTTGGCCACCAGGTTTGTACACATCTCAGGAGGGATTTTGTCTCACTCCTCTTTGCAGATCTTCTCCAAGTCATTAAGGTTTCGAGGCTGACGTTTGGCAACTCGAACCTTCAGCTCCTTCCACAGATTTTCTATGGGATTAATGTCTGGAGACTGGCTAGGCCACTTCAGGACCTTAATGTGCTTCTTCTTGAGCCACTCCTTTGTTGCCTTGGCCGTGTGTTTTGGTCATTGTCATGCTGGAATACCCATCCACAACCCATTTTCAATGCCCTGGCTGAGAGAAGGAGGTTCTCACCTAAGATTTGACGGTACATGGCCCCGTCCATTGTCCCTTTGATGCGGTGAAGTTGTCCTGTCCCCTTAGCAGAAAAACACCCCCAAAGCATAATGTTTCCACCTCCATGTTTGACGGTGGAGATGGTATTCTTGGGGTCATAGGCAGCATTCCTCCTCCAAACACGGCGAGTTGAGTTGATGCCAAAGAGCTCCATTTTGGTCTCATCTGACCACAACACTTTCACCCAGTTGTCCTCTGAATTAGATGTTCATTGGCAAACTTCAGACGGGCATGTATATGTGCTTTCTTGAGCAGGGGGACCTTGCGGGCGCTGCAGGATTTCAGTCCTTCACAGCGTAGTGTGTTACCAATTGTTTTCTTGGTGACTATGGTCCCAGCTGCCTTGAGATCATTGACAAGATCCTCCTGTGTAGTTCTGGGCTGATTCCTCACCGTTCTCATGATCATTGCAACTCCACGAGGTGAGATCTTGCATGGAGCCCCAGGCCGAGGGAGATTGACAGTTCTTTTGTGTTTCTTCCATTTGCGAATAATCGCACCAACTGTTGTCACCTTCTCACCAAGCTGCTTGGCGATGGTCTTGTAGCCCATTCCAGCCTTGTGTAGGTCTACAATCTTGTCCCTGACATCCTTGGAGAGCTCTTTGGTCTTGGCCATGGTGGAGAGTTTGGAATCTGATTGATTGATTGCTTCTGTGGACAGGTGTCTATTATTCAGGTAACAAGCTGAGATTAGGAGCACTCCCTTTAAGAGTGTGCTCCTAATCTCAACTCGTTACCTGTATAAAAGACACCTGGGAACCAGAAATCTTTCTGATTGAGAGGGGGTCAAATACTTATTTCCCTCATTAAAATGCAAATCAATTTATAAACATTTTGACATGCGTTTTTCTTTATATTTTTGTTGTTATTCTGTCTCTCACTGTTCAAATAAACCTACCATTAAAATGATAGACTGATCATTTCTTTGTCAGTGGGCAAACGTACAAACTCAGCAGGGGATCAAATACTTTTTTCCCTCACTGTAGGTGTTGGCTAGTGGCCCCAACCCAGGTCCTAGGGAAATGTGCAGGGAATTGGTATGGAACAGATGCTCTGTGCTGTCATCAGAAATAGACAGTGCCTGCTAGGGTCTTTACCGAGGAGTTAGCTGTGTGTCGGAGGAAGCGGACCATCTTGGTGTCTGAGGCGGGGCAGACCAGAGCCATGTAGCGGTTCCGGAAGGTTCCGTAGATCTTGAGGTGGAACCCTGGCTTGACGGCAGAGCTTTTCGGCTCCCTGAGAGCCTCCACTCCGTACGCAGACAAGTCGAAGAACAGGCTGTGGGCTCGGATCTCTGGGGTGGGCACCTGGAGATGAAAAGGAGAGGGATGTCAGTGTGTGTAACGGTTGTCAAAAGGAGTAGACCAAGGTGCAGCGTGGTGAGTGTTCATCTTTATATTTATTTTAAATCAGAACACTTAAACAAAATAATAAATTATTGACAAACGAGCAGTATAACGAGCAGTACAAAAATAAGATCCCACAACTCAAAGAGGGAAAAGGGCTGCCTAAATATGGTTCCCAATCAGAGACAACGATAGGCTGCCTCTGATTGGAAACCATACCTGGCCAAAACATAGAAAATAACACATAGAATTCCCACCCCACACCCTGACCTAACAACATAGAGAAATAAACCGTCTCTCTCAGGTCAGGGCATGACAGTGTGTGTGTGTGTGTGTGTGTGTGTGTGTGTGTGTGTGTGTGTGTGTGTGAGAGAGAGAGGGAGCAACAGAGGCATTTAATTTAGATTAATTTAGAGTACAGAGTGCAGAGAGAAGAGATTACTGTCATACCATCATCAGTATAGCAATAACATAAAACTACTTAGAGAGAACTGTTAAAAAAAACTTCATAGATTCAATGATATGTTCTTATCCTGTAAAACTGTTTAAACCATGTCATCATTGAATACTCGTTTCTGATTGGTGTGAAGGGCATTATAGAGCAAGCATTATTTCCCTATAATCCACAGTATAACAGCACGGTATAATTCAATGGCTATACACTGAGTATACCAAACATTAGGAACACTTTCCTAATATTGAGTTGCCTTCGATGGCCACTGGCACACTGGAGAAGTGTGCGCTTCATAGATGAATCCCGGTTTCAACTGTACCAGGCAGATGGCAGACAGCATGTGTAACCGATGTGAAATGGCTAGCTAGTTAGCGGGGGTGCACGCTAATAGCGTTTCAATCGGTGACGTCACTCGCTCTGAGACCTTGAAGTAGTTGTTCCCCTTACTCTGCAAGGGTCGTGGCTTTTGTGGTGCGATGGGTAACGATGCTTCGTGGGTGTCAGTTGTTGATGTGTGCAGAGGGTCCCTAGTTCAAACCCAGGTAGGGGCGAGGAGAGGGACGGAAGCTAAACTGTTACATTGATGCTGCTGGCCCAGATCACTGGTTGCTGCGGAAAAGGAGGAGGTCAAAAGGGGGGTGAGTGTAACCGATGTGAAATGGCTAGCTAGTTAGCGGTGGTGTGCGCTAATAGCGTTTCAATCGGTAACGTCACTCGCTCTGAGACCTTGAAGTAGTTGTTCCCCTTGCTCTGCAAGGACCGCGGATTTTGTGGAGCGATAGGAAACGATGCTTCGAGGGTTACTGTTGTCAACGTGTGCAGAGGGTCCCTGGTTCGAGCCCAGGTAGGGCCGAGGAGAGGGACGGAAGCTATACTGTTACACATGTACGGTGTCGTATGGGAGAGCGGTTTTCTGATGTCAATGATGTGAACAGAGTGCCCCGTGGTGGAGGTGGGGTTATGGTATGGATAGGCATAAGCTACGGACAACGAGCACAGTTGCATTTTATCAATGGCAATTTGAATGCACGAGATCCTGAGGCCCATTGTCGTGTCATTAATCCTCCGCGATCACCTCATGTTTCAGCATAAAGCACGGCCTCATGTCGCATCGATCTGTTCACAATTCCTGGAAGCTGAAAATGTCCCAGTTCTTCCATGGCCTGCATACTCACCCGAGCATGTTTGGGATGCTCTGGACCAACGTGTATGACAGCGTGTTCCAGTTCCCGTCAACATCCAGCAACTTCGCAGAGCCATTGAAGAGGAGTGGGACAACATTCCACAGGCCATAATCAACAGCCTGATCAACTCTATGCGACAGAGATGTGTCGCGCTGCATGAGGCAAATGGTGGTTACACCAGATACTGACACGCCCCTACCTTAAGGTATCTGTGATCAACAGATGCATATCTGTATCCCCAGTCATGTGAAATCCATAGAAATGTATTTATTTCAACTGACTGATTTTCTTATAACTGTAACTCTGTAAAATCTTTTAAATTGTTGCATGTTGCGTTTATATTTTTGTTCAGTGTATGTCTGAGCTGCTTTTGAATGCATAAGTTGAATTGAAAATATTATTGACATTGTTAAATTCGATTTTCATAACAGCAAGCTAGGGGTACGTTCGTAAATTCTTCTGTTATTCTGCGCTCTTGCACACTCAGATGAGAGTGCTCTGAAATTGGAGTAGATAGCCAGAGCGAATTTACAAACGTGCCCTAGGACTGATGGTTTGGTTAGCTAAACAAGCAAGTCTGTTTGTTTGGTTACCAAGGCAACTAATGTAGCTGTGCTAGCTACCTCAGTGGATGTTGAACATATTTTTACCTGCAAATGAACAAATTTCTTGCAGCAAATGTGTTAAATTGTAGTATGGTATAAAAGGGATAATCAACTCAGTAGTCTATGCGTTCTCAACTCTGGGGTCTATGCGTTCTCCGTGGAAGGATAGTTCACACCTTCCATATCATTCATTTTTTTCCATAGAACGCATAGCCCGTAGTTGATTATCCCTTATATATCAACAATGAACTAATTATGACATGGTATTAGTACAGTAAATGTCCTTGAGATATTGAATATATATATCTCACTTGATGTTGCCCTCCATACCACCCTTTTTCCCTCTCTGCTCTCAACCTCTCTCACTCTCTGTCTTTCTATGTGCGTGTATTATCGCTCTAGCTCTCACTCTCCATCTCTTTCTTCATCTCTCTCTTTCTCTTTCTTATTTCACACATCTGATCCCTTTTCCACCCCAAAAGGGTGTTTATTCCTTTAACCCCCCCCCCACAGAATTGATCGAGATTCACATCAATGACATGAACCAGACCAATGTGATCCAACAGTGTTTACCATTGCAGAGGAGAGAGCGGGGTGGGTAAACAGGTCGTATCCTCTGAGCTAAATTCATTAACTAACGGAAACGGCCAGCGAGAGATAGATAAGTTAAGTAGTGATTGGAAGTCACAGCTGTGTGAATCTGTCCCTGTGGAGAGGATGTAGCTGGAGCACAATACGAGAACAGAATAAACCCATGATGAACACAAACAGGTCTCTGAGAAACAGATGTGACACATCACTGCTACTGCTGAACCTTATGAAACACTGACCTGACATAGCCTTGGATAGAACAAGTGGTTTCGCTCTCTGTCTCTCTCATATTTGTGTTTTACATTGTTTGCATTGCTATTACATCTGTGCCCACAGCCCTGTCTGCTTTATTATGAGAATAAACTGTGTCTTATCAGTGTTTTTCCCGGTGGCTGGTTAGCTATGCAGGACGTGTGATGACTGCTTATGTAAATATGATCCAGGTGCCTATCTCTCCCTGCAGGGCAGCCAAGAGTCTGTGTCTGTTTTTTAGTTAGGAGACCATCTCAATTGTCTAGAAGGGCTTCCTCGCCTCATCTGCTCACCATCTTCACTGATCAAAACTAGCCAATGTGTAAGCAATATAGTGGATGCCTATTATATCTATAATTTGCATTCACCAGACCAGTTCTTTCATGTCAATGCAGTTGAAGGAAAGAACGTAGGCTATTTTAGAGTCCTGAGAATTATGTTCTAGAACCAGTAAGAGAGAATCATCATGAATGAAGACATTTCTGGTGCCAGAATTGTACCTATAATGAACCCAAGTTGAGTTGACTTTTAGTTTTATAAAACATTAATTTCACATTAAAGGAAAATGTCATGTTGCAGTATAGAAGTGCCTCTAACTCGTCTTTGAGAATCTTTCCCAACCATCAATATAGTTCCTCATGCTCATTCAGCAGCTATAGGGGCAGAGATAAAACATGAACAAAGGCTCCAAAAACACCCAGTACTGTACGTCCTTTTACAAACTGCAACGCTCTCAGTATAGTGACGCAGGTCGTTAGATGTACTTGATGTACACTTGTACACATGAAATTGTGTCATCCCAAACTTTATTGACAACACTATGTTCCATTTTGTGTGACCTGAGTGGTTCCCCCTATCCAGCTGTGCTGCTTCTCCATGTAGCATGTGCATGACCACAGAAAGAAGTATCGCTCAAGTCCTACTACACTGAGAATGTTGTTGTTTCCTTTGTTCATGTTTTATCTCTAACTGTAACTGCTGAACGAGCATGAGGAAGTATATCTTTGGTGGGGTGAATTTATCAAAAACAAGGGAGATCGCAAAAAAAGTGTCTGAGCATTTCTATAACATGCAATTTACATCAAAAACATTGATTTGTTCAAATGAAGTGAACCTCTCCTTTAAAGACACATAGTAAACACATGAACACATCAGAGTTCATACAGACAGAGGAGACAGCTGTTGCTTAGCAGATCTTGTTGTGCTGATAGCTACCTATGTCATCATCCCATCTGTATTTCCTCTGTTTCCGCTATTCCTTCATTATCCTGTCATTCATTTCTTCCTTCCTATTCCTTCATTATCCCTTCCTTCCTTCCTTCCGCTGCTCCCAGTAACACCACTAACTCATCACCCCATCCACTCTCTGGTTGCCATGACAGATGACCTTCGGCCCAGGAACATCAGAGCTGATGACATCACATTCATATATCCATCAGTCAGGTAACAGATGAGGACCAAGACAATACACGGCCTGAGGGCCTGACAAGCCTGACATACAGTACAGTAACACCTGCTGTACACCTGATAACATCAATATAATTCAAAAGGGGCTTCAGCCTGTCACTGACTACTTTTATCTATGGATGGATCTCAGTGTTCCCATAGAGTGCAATAAGCTCTATACTGTGTACTTAAGGAGATGTCCAGATTACCATAAACACACCAAGGGCAGGTTTGACAGACCAACATGGAACAGGGCCATATTGCTAGTATAGACCGTCCTTATGGCCATTCTACAGAGCTATGGTTTATATAGGAGTTCGATACTGTATTGTATTCAGCTGTGGATCACCAGGGCTCTGTTTGATCAGTGTGTGTGTGTGTGTGTGTGTGTGTGTGTGTGTGTGTGTGTGTGTGTGTGTGTGTGTGTGTGTGTGTGTGTGTGTGTGTGTGTGTGTGTGTGTGTGTGTGTGTGTGTGTGTGTGCGTGTGCATGTGTGTGTGTTTGTCTGACCTGTCTCTGGTCCAGTCTCTCTATAGTGGCATTAGCCCCGTATGCGTGGCAGGACTCTACAGTGTAGTCAGAGCTGATACCCAGCACAGAGCATGAGTCTCCACACGACCCATCAGCCACCACGATCACACGCGGCCAATCAGATCCCGGTATCTTCCGCAGGTACTCCTCTGTGAACTGATAAACAGGAAGAACAGATCAAGAAAGAGACAGAGAGAGCGAGAGAGAGAGGGGGGGAGGTAGATCATTTTTTAGGCCGTTATTGTAAATAAGAATTTCTTCTTAACTGACTTGCCTAGTTAAATAATGGTTAAATAAAATAAAATAAAAATGTTTATACCCTCCCTTTCTATCCCTCTTTCTGTCTAAACAAACATGCTTATCCTAAAAGTGGTATGACATCATCAGAGACATACCAGTCATACAGCTTAAAGGATCACACTTACACCCCTGTCCATGTGCCCTCGAGCAAGGTACTTAACCCTAATTGCTCCAGGGTCGCCGTTGATAATGGCTGACCCTGGCCGTAACCCCACTCTCCGAGGGTGTCTGAGGTGGAGTTGGGATATGCAAAAAAACACATTTCCAAAAACACATGAAATAGGACAAATATAAGCACCCACCTAATTATTATTATGATGAGGACTATTATTGTTATTATTACTTAAAATACCAAACAATAACAGCCCTATGTTTGAGACAACTTTGTGTGTCTGTGTGTATGTGTGTGTGCTTGCGTAGGGTGCAGCCGTGCATGTGTCTGTGTCCGGCTGCCTCTGATATCCTGGTTTGTTTAGGTACTGGTTCATGTCTGTGATAAGGCTAAGTGTCCAGAGCAGGGCAGTGATCTGGTGTAAACACTGTCACACACACACACACACAGATAACTGTTGATTAAAACAAATACAAAAGAGTGTTAGTTTATACAGAATAAATACCTGATAACAGGAATAAAGGAATGAATAATATAGATAGAAAATAATAGTCAGAGATAGAGAGACAGAGAGAGAGACAGAGAGAGAAAGAGACAGAGAGAGAGAGAAAGCGAGAGAGAGAGAGAAAGCGAGAGAGATAGAGAGAGAGAGACAAAGAAAGAGACAGAGAGAGAAAGAGAGCGAGAGAAAGAGAGAGCGAGAGAGTGCGTAGGAGTGCGTGGGAGTGTGTGTCATAGATTGTATATATAAAATGGATAAAGCCATCGATTACTTGACACCATTCATTCTTATGTCAAGACTCAATGGCACATTTAAAGGCAAGGAAGTAGGTTTTTAGCTTGCTAAAATGGCGTCACTTGGAGACATAAAATGCGCAGATTGAGCTAGTCCAGAAAGTGATGTTGCAGGCTAGCTCAGTGCTTCCCCCTCTTATTGACTATCTCAAGTTGAAGAACAACCGGGGTACTGCAGGCTGCTGGTAGAATCTAAATTATCCTTATCCCATTCTGTTTGTGATTTTAAAATAATCGGTTCAAGGACATACACTATATATACTAAAGTATGTGGACACCCCTTCAAATTAGTGGATTTGACTATTTCAGCCACAACAGTTACTGACAGGTGTATAAAATCGAGCACAGAGCCATGCAATTTCCATAGACAAACATTGGCAGTAGAATGGCCTTACTGAAGAGCTGAGTGTGAGCCAGGCCTAACCGCCCAACATCTGTGCCCGACCTCACTAATGCTCTTGTGGTTGAATGGAAGCAAGTCCCCGCAGCAATGTTCCAGCATCTAGTGTAAAGCCTTCCCAGAATAGTGGAGGCTGTTGTAGCATTAAGTGTGACTAACTCCATATTAATGCTGATGACTTTGAAATGAGATATACGACGAGCAGGTGTCCACATACGTTCGGCCATGTAGTGTACATCTGGTGTAATAGAAGCAACTATTGGCACCATGATTGTCTTAGAATTTTTTGTTTACTTACATGAATATTTCTCAAGAAGATTGCCATTTTCCCATTCACTATAATGGGGGATCCTGCTTTTCTGAAAACAACAGCCTGCAGAACTGCGGTTGGCCTTGAACATCTTTGGCTTCAATGAGAGGGAGAAGTCGTTCTCCCCTGGTGTGTGTCCAACATTAAACTCAATAAGGTTTGAGCCAGTGATAGCTGAGAGTCGAGGCTAAGACGTGTTAAATCCATTAAGACTACAGAGAACTGGTGATTTAAAAGTCATGTCATTCATTCACAGATCACACAGCCTGGGACTAAACCAATAATCAAGCACTCCTGTCTAATAATGGCTATGGACAGGACGCTTCAGAATTGTCAATGTTTTTTAATGATGCAGAACTTTGTTCCAATCAAAGATATGCTTGACCTTGACGTTCACCTGCTTTAATGTATAAACATGGAGTGAGTCACTGGATCGCCAGGAAGGCAGCAGGGGGGAAGCAGGGAGAGGAGGGTGAACCAGGGGTGGACAGCTCTCATCCTCAAGGGCTGCACTGTCCACTGGCCTTCATTCCTACCTTTAATCAGATACTGATTAACTAATGGGGATTATTATTGCCATGGCAATAGGTACTGATTTATTCATTACGAATGTCATGAAGTGATCAAAAAGCACTGGTGTGAACTGAGAAATTCTGGCCAGCCAGCAAACAGTTAAGGCCTTTAGGGCAGTGATCCTCAACACTGCTCCTTGAGAGCTGCAGACTGCATGTTTTTGTTCCAGCTCAGCAATAAAACACATGATTCAGCTAATCAAGGGGACAATGATCAGTTGATTAACTGAATCAGGTGTGATGGCACTAAGCTGGGACAAAAACCTGCAATACTACTGTGGCTCTAGAGGAGGAGGACTGAGGGTCTCTACCTTTCAGAATAGAAAGAGCCTGAGGACAGGTTATGTTGTGTCAGCAGATAAGCCCAGCTTTAGTGAATGTGATCATAATTTTGCCATTATATAATGATGTGCTATAAGCCCTAGTACTGTAGGCTGCCATCATTCTACCATTGTTTAATGCTGTAATGCAGAGAAAGGCTTAGGGAGATTTATGGAATGAGTGGTACGGTAATCAGCATCAGATCACATTTACCAGTGACTCTTTACAACCAACTATTCATCAGATGTGTATCTATCAGGTGGTGATGTATAGTCACTGAATCTCAGGCTATTCTATAGAACAGCATGGTGGCTGGTTAAATTTTTTTTTAACTATAAAGTGAACAATCATATGATCCTAAATACAGATTCAATATATATATACAGTTGAAGTCTAAAGTTTACATACACTTAGGTTGGAGTCATTAAAACTCGTTTTTCAACCATTCCACAAACTTCTTGTTAACAAACTATAATTTTTGCAAGTCAGTTAGGACATCTACCTTGTGCACGACACAATACATTTTTCCAACAATTGTTTACAGACAGAATATTTCACCGTACCACTCATTGCACTGTATCATAATTCCAGTGGGTCAGAAGTTTACATACACTAAGTTGACTGTGCCTTTAAACAGCTTGGAAAATTCCATAAAATGATGTCATGGCTTTAGAAGCTTCTGACAGGCTAATTGACATCATTTGAGTCAATTGGAGGTGTACCTGTGGATGTATTTCAAGGCCTACCTTCAAACTCAGTGCCTCTTTGCTTGACATCATAGGAAAATCAAAAGAAATCAGCCAAGACCTCAGAAAAAAATTGTGGACCTCCACAAGTCTGGTTCTTCCTTGGGAGCAATTTCCAAACGCCTGAAGCTACAACGTTCATCTGTACAAACAATAGTATGCAAGTATAAACACCATGGGACCACGCAGCCGTCATACCGCTCAGGAAGGAGACACGTTCTGTCTCCTAGAGATGAATGTACTTTGGTGCGAAAAGTGCAAATCAATCCCAGAACAACAGCAAAGGACCTTGTGAAGATACTGGAGGAAACAGGTAGAAAAGTGTCTATATCTATAGTAAAACGAGTCCTATATCCACATAACCTGAAAGGCCGCTCAGCAAGGAAGAAGCCACTGCTCCAAAACCGCCATAACAAAGCCAGACTACGGTTTGCAACTGCACACGGGGACAAAGATCGCACTTTTTGGAGAAATGTCCTCTTGTCTGATGAAACAAAAATAGAACTGTTTGTCAATAATGACCATTGTTATGTTTGGAGGAGAAAGGGGGAGGCTTGCAAGCCGAAAGACACCATCCCAACCGTGAAGCACGGGGGTGGCAGCATCATGTTGTGGGGGTGCTTTGCTGCAGGTGGGACTGGTGCACTTCACAAAATAGAAAAATTGTGTGGATATATTGAAGCAACATCTCAAGACATCAGTCAGGAAGTTAAAGCTTGGTCGCAAATGGGTCTTCCAAATGGACAATGACCACAAGCATACTTCCAAAGGTGTGGCAAAATGGCTTAAGGACAACAAAGTCAAGGTATTGGAGTGGCCATCACAAAGCCCTGACCTCAATCCTATAGAAAATGTGTGGGCAGAACTGAAAAAGTGTGTGCGAGCAAGGAGGCCTACAAACCTGACTCAGTTACACCAGCTCTGTCAGGAGGAATGGGCCAAAATTCACGCAAACTTATTGTGGGAAGCTTGTGGAAGATTACTTGAAAGGTTTGACCCAAGTTAAAGAATTTAAAGGCAATGCTACCAAATACTAATTGAGAGTATGTAAACTTCTGACCCACTGGGAATGTGATGAAAGAAATAAAAGCTGAAATAAATAATTCTCTCTACTATTATACTGACGTTTCACATTCTTAAAATAAAGTGGTGATCCTAACTGACCTAAGACAGGGAATTTTTACTGGGATTAAATGTCAGGAATTGTGAAAAACGGAGTTTAAATATATTTGGCTAAGGTGTATGTAAACTTCCGACTTCAACTGTATCTCTACCTTTTTGGTTACTACATGATTCCATTTGTGTTATTTCTTAGTTGTGATGTCTTCACTATTATTCTATCATGTAGAATATAGTAAATATATAGAAAAACCCTGGAATAAGTAGGTGTGTCCAAACTTTTGACACATACTGTATATATACACACACACTGAACAAAAATATAAACAACAATTTCAAAGATTTTGCTTAGTTATAGTTAATACAAGGAAATCACTCAATTTAAATTGATAAATTAGGCCCTAATCTATGGATTTCACATGACTGGAAATACAGACATGCATCTGTTGTAAGATGGCGCCGGAGAAAAAGGCCAACGTTTTACGTGCCCCCAGCCGATTGTGTTATTTTGTTTGTTTATTTGCGTTTTTTGTAACTTATTTTTTTACTTATTTTGTACATAATGTTGCTGCTACCGTCTCTTATGACCGAAAATAACTTCTAGACATCAGGAATGCGATTATTCACCACGGACTAGCAGAATCCTTTTCTTCCTTTCACGACTCTGACGAGCCCAGCGCGAAGGATATACTGCTTCCTCGGGAACAGGCCCCGATCCCCATGATCTGCGTGAAGAGGAGGCAGAGAAAGAGGGGCCGAAGGGCGGGCTGCCTTCTGAGAATTCGAAGGCGATCGAATAAACCCCCACTTCCCTCCATTCTGCGAGCAAATGTGCAATCCTTGGAGAATAACATCGACTAGATAAACGGAAGATTAAACTACCAACGGGACATTAAAAACGAACACCTTATGCTTCACGGAGTCGTGGCTGAACGACGACAACATCAACATACAGTTGGCTGGTTATATGATGTACCGGCAGGATAGAACAACGATGTCTGGTAAGACAAGGGGCGGCGGACTATGTATTTTTGTAAATAACAGCTGGTGCACGATATCTAAGGAAGTCTCAGGCTATTGTTCGCCTGAGGTAGAAATTCTCATGATAAGCTGTAGACCACACTACCTACCTAGAGAGCTTTGTCTGTATTTTTCGTAGCTGTTTACATACCACCTCAGTCAGAGGCTGGCACCGAGACAGCATTAATTGAGCTGTATTCCACCATAAGCAAACAAAAAAACGCTCACCCAGAGGCGGCGCTCCTAGTAACCGGGGACTTTAATGCAGGGAAACTTAAATCCGTTTTACCAAATTTCTATTAGCATGTTAAATGTGCAACCAGAGGAAAAAGAACTCTGGACCACCTATACTTCACACACAGAGACACATACAAAGCTCTCCCTCACCCTCCATTTGGCAAATCTGACCATAATTCTATCCTCCTGATTCCTGCTTACAAGCAAAAATTAAAGCAGGAAGCACCAGTGACTAGATCAATAAAAAAGTGGCCAGATGAAGCAGATGCTAAGCTACAGGACTGTTTTGCTAGCACAGACTGGAATATGCTCCAGGATTACTCCAATGGCATTGAGGAGTACACCACATCAGTCATTGGCTTCATCAATAAGTGCATCGATGACATCATCCCCATAGTGACCGTACGTACATACCCCAACCAGAAGCCATGGATTACAGGCAGCATCCGCAATGAGCTAAAGGCTAGAGCTGCCGCTTTCAGGGAGCGGGACTCTAACCCAGAAGCTTATAAGAAATCTTGCTATGCCCTCCGACGAACCATCAAACAGGCAAAGCGTCAATACAGGATTAAGATTGAATCATTCTACACCGGCTCTGACGCTTGTCAGATGTGGCAGGCCATGCAAACCATTACAGACTACAAAGGGAAGCACAGCCGAGAGCTGCCTAGTGACACGAGCCTACCAGACGAGCTAAACAACTTCTATGCTCGCTTCGAGGCAAATAACACTGAAACATGCATGAGAGCACCAACTGTTCCGGAAGACTGTGTGATCATGCTCTATGCAGCCAATGTAAGACCTTTAAACTGGTCAGCATTCACAAGGCCACTGGGCCAGATGGATTACCAGGACGTGTACTGCGAGCATGTGCTGACCAACTGGCAAGTGTCTTCACTGACATTTTTAACCCCTCCCCGTTCCTGTCCGAGTCTGTAATACCAACATGTTTTAAGCAGACCACCGTAGTGCCTGTGCCCAAGAACACTAAGGTACCCTGCCTAAATGACTACCGACCCGTAGCACTCACCTCTATAGCCATGAAGTGTTTTGAAAGGTTGGTCATGGCTCACATCAACACCATCATCCCAGAAACCCTAGACACACACCAATTTGCATACCGCCCCAACAGATCCACAGATGATGCAATCTCTATTGCACTCCACACTGCCCTTTCCCCCCTGGACAGAAGGAACACCAATGTTCAACACCAAAGTGCCCTCAAAGCTCATCACTAAGCTAATGACCCTGGGACTAAACACCTCCCTCTGCAACTGGATCCTGGACTTCCTGACGGGCCGCCCCCAGGTGGTAAGGGTAGGTAACAACCACATCCGCCGCGCTGATCCTCAACACAGGGGCACCGCAGTGGTGCGTGCTCAGTCCCCTCCTGTACTCCCTGTTCTCTCATGACGGCATGGACAGGCACGACTCCAACACCATCATTCAATTTGCCGATGATACAACAGTGGTAGGCCTGATCACCGATAACAACGAGACAGCCTATTGGGAGGAGGGCAGAGACCTGGCCATGTGGTGCCAGGACAACAACCTCTCCCTCAACGTGATCAAGACAAAGGAGATGATTGTGGACAACAGAAAAGGAGGACCGAGCACGCCCCCATTCTCATCGACGGGGCTGCAGTGGAGCAGGTTGAGAGCTGTGTCCACATCACCAACAAACTAACATGACCCAAGCACATCAAGACAGCCGTGAAGAGGGCACGACAAAACCTCTTCCCACTCAGGAGACTGAAAAGATTTGGCATGGGTCCTCAGATCCTCAAAAGGTTCTACAGCTGCACCATCGAGAACATCCTGACTGGTTGCATCACTGCCTGGTATGGCAACTGCTCGGCCTCCGACCGCAAAGCACTACAGAGGGTAGTGCGAACGGCCCAGTACATCACTGGGGCCAAGCTTCCTGCCATCCAGGATCTCTATACCAGGCGGTGTCAGAGGAAGGCCCTAAAAATGGTCAAATACTCCAGCCACCCTAGTTATAGATTGTTCTCTCTGCTTCCGCATGAAAAGCAGTACCGGAGCGCCAAGTCTAGGTCCAAGAGGTTTCTAAACAGCTTCTACCCCCAAGCCATAAGACTCCAGAACATCTAGTTCAGGGGTGCTTCTGCATTGCTTGCTGTTTGGGTTTTAGGCTGGGTTTCTGTTCAGCACTTTGTGACATCAGCTGATGTAAAAAAAGCTTTATAAATAAATGTGATTGATTGATTGATCTAGTCAAATGGCTACCCAGACTATTTGCATATCCCCCTACCCCTCTTTACATCACTGCTACTCTCTGTTATCATCTTTGCATAGTCACTTTAATAACTCTACCTACATGTACATACTACCTCAACTATCCGGTGCCCCCGCACATTGACTCTGTATCTGAACCCCCTGTATATAGTCTTGCTATTGTTATTTTACTGCTGCTCTTTAATTACTTGTTACTTTTATCTCTTATTCTTATCTGTATTTTTTTGAAACTGCATTGTTGGTTAGTGGCTCATAAGTAAGCATTTCACTGTAAGGTCTACACCTGTTGTATTTGGCACATGTGACTAATACAATTTTATTTGATGTATTTGATGGTTAAAGATACCTTAAAAAAAGGTAGGGGTGTGGATCAGAAAACCAGTCAGTATCTGGTGTGACCACCATTTGCCTATTGCAGCATCACAAATCTCCTTTGCTAGTGGCCATCGAAGGTGAGCATTTGCACACTTTTATTGATTACGACGCTAAACTGTAGTCAGGTCAAGACCCTGATGAGGACAACAAGCACACAGATGAGCTTCCCTAAGACGGTTTCTGACAGTTTGTGCTGAAAGACTTCGGTTGTGCAAACCCACAGTTTTATCAGCTGTCCAGCTAGCTCATTTCAGACCATCCCGCAAGTGAAGAAGCCAGATGTGGAGGTCCTGAGCTGGCGTGGTTACACGTGGTCTGCAGTTGTGAGGCCGGTTGGACGTAGTGCCATATTCTCTAAAACAACATTGGAGGCGGCTTATAGTAGATAAATGAACATTCAATTGTCTGACAACAGCTCTGGTGGACATTCCTGCAGTCAGCATGCCAATTGCACACTCTCAAAACTTGAGACATTTGTGGCATTGTGTTGTGTGACAAAACTGCTCATTTTAGAGTGGCCTTTTATTGTCCCCAGCACAATTGTGATGCTGTTTAATCAGTTTCTTGATATGCCACACCTGCCAGGAAATGGAAAATGCTCACTCACTACCAGGGCTGTAATCAAATTTGTGCACACAATTTGAAAGAAATAAGCTTTTCGTGGGCATGGAACATTTCTGGGATCTTTTATTTTAGCTCATGAAACATGGGGCCAACACTTTACATGTTGTGTTAATATTTTTGTTCAGTATTTATATTCAATACAGTGGGTTGATGCTTGTCAGAGTGCAACCCCCCCAACCCCCCCCCCCATTGTTCTCTCTTTCTATATGGAACTTACAAATAATGTGACAAGTAATAAAAAAAATTCAATAAAGGTTTAGAAATAAAGGGAAATATATGTAGAGTACCTTCGTTCCCAGCTGAACCTTGATTTCCACCTTCTGTCTCTTCTGCTCCAGAATGCTGAGCAGGTACTCTTGAAACACTCCTATCTTCGTGAAGAAGTGCTCGTTGTGCCAGCAGCCCTCCATGTTATCAAAGTCCACCCCCAGTTCGAGCAGGAACTCCACACTGCGCGGGTCCAGGGCAATCTGCTGGGGGCGGCAGAGCAGCGCCGTGCGGTACCTCTCATCCAGCAGCGTGAGCTTCAGCACCTTCCCCGAGCGAACAGCGACTAGCGCGGCCGTTAGCCCCACGGGACCCGAGCCCACTATTAGAACCGAGATCCGGGCCCGCCATTGCCTGATCCCGTCCAGGCTCACTTTGACCACCACGTAAAACACCACGGCCACCAGAGTACTGAGCGCGGTGTCGTAGGCTAGAGCCCGGTACTGTTCCTCTGTGTTCTCGTTGTTGATGCTGTTGAGTCCAGTGTTCTCCGTCTGCAGCCCGTCCATGCTGTGGCTAGATATGAGCATTTATCACTTAGACTTGTTGGAGGTAGAGAGAGCTTTCTTACATGCGCACTGTCACGTTACTGTCGCCTTGGTCAGTGCTCTCCAGCAGAGAGAGAAACGCAGCGTCTCTCCACACAGACCCATCCACTCAACGAGACCAGCTGCGACCAAACACACATTCTCTTCTCTTCTCCCGCAAGTAAAGTCACAGTTGGCTAGACGTCCCAGGCATGACACTGTTGTGAATAAATTATTCAATCAGTTGCGATGTCTTTCAAAACCATAAAACAAAATAACTGACCGAAAAAGCGATACTGTATCGCTTTACCGTCTATCTCCAGCCGCGGTAAGTGTAGCAATTACACGTTGACGAGCGCCGGGCGTCCTGTCCTGTGGTCACAATCAGGTCCTGCAACAAGTTCAAAGGGCATAAACTCAAAAGAGTCCAGTTTCACCCGAGTGTAAAGCAATTAATCCGTTTGAATAGGGTCTAATTGACTTTGACTGTGAGTGAATGTGTAGGCTATTTTATTATTGTCCATCTGGCCAGTGGCCACATTGCTTCCAGCCCTCTATGTGACCTGCTGCAACACTAACTGCAGTCTGTCTGGAGAATCAGCTCTGGGTTTATTTCAGGGACTATTGATTCTCTGTCTAAAATCAGGCATGTCGATTAGCTCCGACCTCTATCTCTCTCTGTAATGACATGGCTGTAACCTAAAACACCATCAGTGTATATTGCGGTTGGCCTCCCCAGTAGATAGTGTGGTGGAATTATTGTAATCAAAAAGAGAGACTTTTAAGATTTCTTCAAAACAATCAAACTCTATTATTTATTTAGTGCAGTAGTGGAGCTGGTCGGTAATCACCCCTGGAGGTGATCACTGAGAACTCAACCAGCTGGTTTACTGCAGTAATGGAGCTGGTCGGTAATCACCCCTGGAGGTGATCACTGAGAACTCAACCAGCTGGTTTACTGCAGTAATGGAGCTGGTCGGTAATCACCCCTGGAGGTGATCACTGAGAACTCAACCAGCTGGTTTACTGCAGTAATGGAGCTGGTCGGTAATCACCCCTGGAGGTGATCACTGAGAACTCAACCAGCTGGTTTACTGCAGTAATGGAGCTGGTCGGTAATCACCCCTGGAGGTGATCACTGAGAACTCAACCAGCTGGTTTGAGCCACAGCATTTTATAGCAAAGTCCATCCTCCTTCAGTCTACATAACACACAACAGATGTATGGAATGGGTCACAAGGTTAAGATTTGTATGAAAGATACTTATAATTCACAGCAGACAGTATTTGCTGTGTGAACAGTTTTCATTGTGTAGAGACCAGTGTCTGGCCCCCCAACTTCATACAGGAGCCATGTCTCCCTGGTACCGTATAGAACAGAAACATTAACTCATGCTCTGGAATGCGGAATCCCCAAAGACATCGTAAATCTCCTGTCAGTGTTATCTCCCAGATGCCCACTTTCAGTTCACACAGACACAATAGAGAGTTATAAGAACCCTCTACTCTGTTGCATAAAACAACTCTTTTATGCAATAAAAGTATTATAACATAGGCTTGTAATTTCCACCATAAGAGATGGCAATGTCACTGTGATAGCTTAACCCCAGGGGACTGCGCAGCTGTAGAGACAGGCTGGATGACAGTAAGTCAGCAGCACACTTCTCTTGCAGAGGAAAGGCTGTGTGGCTGTTCCTTATCATGGAACTTTGTATATTTAGGGCATGATTGATATACATGTTTTATCCAGAATTCATACAAATGAAATGTAAATGTAAAACCTTTTTTGCATATCGCACAAACACATGCACACTCTTGTACAGCTAACCTTGTAGGGATAAACAATTCAGTCCCATCCAAAATCGCATTTTCCCTAACCCCTAACCCCAACCTGTACTCTTACCCTAACCCTAACCTTAACCCAAAAACCTAACCTTAACCCTAAAACTAACCCTAAACCTAATTCTAACCTTAACCTTAAACCCCCTAGAAATAGCATTTGACCTAGTGGGGACCAACAAAATGTCCCCAGTTGGTCAAATTTGTTTGTTTACTATTCTTGTGGGGAATAGAAGTCCCCACAAGAATAGTTAAACACGTCCACGCACACACACACACACACACACAAACACACACACACACACACACACACACACACACACACACACACACACACACACACACACACACACACAAACACACAAACACACAAACACACACACACAAACTGTACTAGACTCTACATACAGTACCAGTCAAAAGCTTGGACACACCTACTCATTCAAGGGTTTTTCTTTATTTTTACTATTTTCTACATTGTAGAATAATAGTGAAGACATTACAACTATCAAATAAGACATTTGGAATCATGTAGTAACCAAAAAAACGTTAAACAAATATATTTTAGATTCTTCAAAGAAGCCACTCTGCCTTGATGACAGCTTTGCACACTCTTGGCATTCTCTCAACCAGCTTCACCTGGAATGCTTTTCCAACAGTCATGATGGAGTTCCCACATATGCTGAGAACTTGTTGGCTGCTTTTCCTTCACTCTGCGATCCAATTCATCCCAAACTATCTCAATTGGGTTGAGGTCGGGTGATTGTGGAGGCCAGGTCATCTGATGTAGCACACCCTCACACTCCTTGGTCAAAAAGCCCTTACATAGCATAGGTCATTGTCCTGTTGAAAAACACATGATAGTCCCACTAAGCGCACACCAGATGTGATGGCGTATCGCTGCAAAATGCTGTGGTAGCCATGCTGGTTAAGTGTGCCTTGAATTCTAAATAAATCACCGACAGTGTCACCAGCAAAGCACCCCCATGCCATCACACCTCCTCCTCCATGCTTCATGGTGGGAACCACACATGCGGAGATCATCCGTTCACCTACTCTGCGTCTCACAATTACACAGCGGTTGGAACCAAAAATCAAACATTTTGACTCATCAGACCAAAGGACAGATTTCCACCGGTCTAATGTCAATTGCTTGTGTTTCTTGGCCCAAGCAAGTCTCTTCTTGTTATTGGTGTCCTTTAGTATTGGTTTCTTTGCAGCAATTAGAACATGAAGGTCTGATTCACGCAGTCTCATCTGAACAGTTGATGTTGAGATGTGTCTGTTACTTGAACTCTGTGAAGCGTTTATTTGGGCTGCAATTTCTGAGGCTGGTAACTCTAATGAACTTATCCTCTGAAGCAGGGGTAACTCTGGGCCTTCCTTTCCTGTGGTGGTCCTCATGAAAGCCAGTTTCATCATAGCACTTGATGGTTTTTGCGACTGCACTTGAAGAAACTTTCAAAGTTCTTGAAATTGTCCGGATTGACCAAACTTCATCTCTTAACCTGTTTAGGATAGGGGGCAGTATTTTCACGGCCGGATAAAGAATGTACCCGATTTAATCTGGTTATTACTCCTGCCCAGAAACTAGAATATCCATATAATTGTTTGATTTGGATAGAAAACACCCTAAAGTTTCTAAAACTGTTTGAATGGTGTCTGTGAGTATAACAGAACTCATATGGCAGGCCAAAACCTGAGAAGATTCTAAACAGGAAGTGCCCTCTCCGACCATTTCTTGGCCTTCTATAGCCTCTTTATCGAATACAGAGGATCTCTGCTGTAACGTGACATTTTCTAAGACTCCCATAGGCTCTCAGAAGGCGCCAGAACAGGGAATGATGACTCTGCAGTCCCTGGCTGAAAAACAGTAGCGCATTTGGATAGTGGTCGATCTGAGAACAATGAAACGGGTGTGCGCGCGTGCACGTGAAGAATCCATTTTACATTTTCAGTCTTTGAACGAAAACGACGACTCCCGGTCGGAATATTATCGCTATTTTACGAGAAAAATCGCATAAAAATAGATTTTAAACAGCGTTTGACATGCTTCGAAGTACGGTAATGGAATATTTTGAATTTTTTTGTCACGATACGCACCGGCGCGTCACCCTTCGGATAGTGTCTTGAACGCAAGAACAAAACGCCGCTATTTGGATATAACTATGGATTATTTGGAACCAAAACAACATTGAGTGTGAACTAGAAGTCCTTGGAGTGCATTCTGACGAAGAACAGCAAAGGTAATAACATTATGCTTATAGTAAATCTGAGTTTGGTGAGTGCCAAACTTGGTGGGTGTCAAAATAGCTAGCCAGGATGGCCGGGCTATCTACTCAGAATATTGCAAAATGTGCTTTCACCGAAAAGCTATTTTAAAATCAGACATAGCGATTGCATAAAGGAGTTCTGTATCTATAATTCTTAAAATAATTGTTTTGTTTTTTGTGAACATTTATCAAGAGTAATTTAGTAAATTCACCGGAGGTTTCAGTGGGTATGCTAGTTCTGAACGTCACATGCTAATGTAAAAAGCTGGTTTTTGATATAAATATGAACTTGATTGAACAAAACATGCATGTATTGTATAACATAATGTCCTAGGAGTGTCATCTGATGAAGATCATCAAAGGTTAGTGCTGCATTTAGCTGTGGTTTTGGTTTTTGTGACATTATATGCTAGCTTGAAAAATGGGTGTGTGATTATTTCTGGCTGGGTGCTCTCCTGACATAATCTAATGTTTTGCTTTCATTGTAAAGCCTTTTTGAAATCGGACAATGTGGTTAGATAAAGGAGAGTCTTGTCTTTAAAATGGTGTAAAATAGTCATTTGTTTGAAAAATGGAAGTTTTGGGATTTTTGAGGACTTTGTAATTCGCGCCACGCCCTATCATTGGATATTGGAGTGGTGTTCCGCTAGCGGAACATCTAGATGTAAGAGGTTTTAAGGCTAAGGGGGCAGTATTCGGAAGTTTGGATGACTGAGTTGCCCAAAGTAAACTGCCTGTTACTCAGAAGCTAGGATATGCATATAATTGGTAGATTTGGATAGAAAACACTCTAAAGTTTCTAAAACTGTTAAAATAATGTCTGTGAGTATATCAGAACTGATATGGCAGGCAAAAACCCGAGGACAAACCATCCAGAAAAAAAATAATTTCAGCCCACCACTGATTCCAATGGCTGTCGTTTTTAATATGAAGGGAAAACCTCCCAGATTGCAGTTCCTAGGGCTTCCACTAGATGTCAACAATCTTTAGAAAAAGTTTCAGGCTTGGTTTTGGAAAAATTAGCTAGAATATTTTGTTTTTCTAAGTGCCTCCCATTTTGTCTGTGGTGTTTTCACGCGCGTGGATGAGAGCGTGTACTTTGTTGTTTATCTCCGGTAAAGACAATAACGATTCTCCGTCTTAAATTGTATCGTTTATTTACACATTAGGGTACCTGAGGTTTGATTATAAACGTTGTTTGACTTGTTTGGAGAAGTTTATAGGTAACTTTTGGGATTCATTTTGTATGCATTTTGAAGGAGGGAAACTGGTGGATTATTGAATGAAGCGCACCAGTTAAACTGAGTTTTTGGGGATATAAAGAAGGACTTTATCGAACAAAAGGACCATTTGTGATGTAGCTGGGACCTTTTGAAGTGCCAACAGAAGAAGATCTTCAAAGGTAAGGCATTTATTTTATCGCTATTTCTGACTTTCGTTTCGCACCTGCCTGGTTGGAAAATATTTTTTATGCTTTTGTGTGCTGGGCGATGTTCTCAGATAATCGCATGGTGTGCTTTCGCCGTAAAGCCTTTTTGAAATCTGACACAGCGGCTGGATTAACAAGAAGTTAAGCTTTTTTCTGATGTATGACACTTGTATTTTCATTAATGTTAAATTTGACTATTTCTGTAATTTGAATTTCGCGCTCTGCAATTTCACCGGATGTTGTCGAGGTGGGTCGCCATCGGTACATCTAGCCCAAAGAGGTTTTAAAGTAATGATGCACTGTAATTTCTCTTTGCTTATTCGAGCTGTTCTTGCCATAATATGGACCTGTTTTTTTAGCAAACAGGGCTATATTCTGTATACCACCCCTACCTTGTCACAACACAACTGATTGTTTCAAATGCATTAAGATGGAAAGAAATTCCACAAATTAACTTTTAACAAGGCACACCTGAAATGCATTCCAGGTGACTACCTCATGAAGCTGGTTGAGAGAATGTCAAGAGGGTGCAAAGCTGTCATCAAGGCAAAGGGGGGCTACTTAGAATAATCTCAATATAAAATATATTTTCATTTGTTTAACACTTTTTTGGTTACATGATTCCATATGTATTATTTCACAGTTTTGATGTCTTCACTATTATTCTACAATGTAGAAAATGTCAAAAATAAAGAAAAACCCCTGAATGAGTAGGTGTGTCCTAACTTTTGAGTGGTACTGTATATGGAAAGGAATCAGGCATATTAAAGGCATACCTCACTAAACAGCTTAATAAAATATGGTTGCTTTTCTCAGGCTCAGTATACAGTACATCAGTGTAGTGGTGAATTAGAGTACTGTATACAGAGAGCTAATAGGCCACAGCAGTTACTGTGTTTCAGAGGCTTGGCTTGAGAAATGGAAGGGCGCTATAAGCCTGCATCTCCTCTCCTCCCACGTCCTCTCCTCCCTGCTATGCTCCTAGAATGCATGCTGCAGAGTATTTACCATGGAGATGGTTTCTGTCAAGGCCTGGGAAGAGCTGTTGCTATGTGGAATAAATAGAAATGACACAGCCGAAACTGAAAGAGCTCAAGATAAATTATCACACAAAACACAATAAATAATAAATAATAATAATAAATAAAACAAATCATGTGTCTATCATATTACTGCTAAATGAAGTGCCAGTGAAGTGAATATGCTCTCCTCTCCTTCATGTTTCATTCTACATCAATAAAACACCACATTTCTATTCAGCCCACTCTGCAGAGGCTCCCACAGCGTTGACTTATTCCTGAACGGCCTAATCCATCAAACCCAACGTCCTGATCAGCCCTGTGTAGCCTATTGTTCTGACGTTTAAACCCATCCGGGTCTGGCCAATAAAATGAGCATTTTGAGCACTGAGAGCTGAGGAACAGACATTCATTTGTCACATGAGTTGTTAGTAGAATAGAGGTAAAGAGGTAATACATGGTTTATCAGAGGACAGAGGTATAGGGTTGTGCTATAGGAGCGGAAGATTGGTAAACATACTGTAATAGAGGAGAGAACTGACATTCATTCACAGTGGCTGTTAATAATAAGAGCATAAAGAGGCCAGGAGGTAATACATTGTGTTTATGTAGAGGAGAGGTAGAGTGGTAAGTGTATTATTACAAGAGAGATGTATAGGGATTGGTTATGAGCGTTAGATGTAATGTAGCAGAATGTATGTGTTCATGTAGACAGTGCAGTAATGGGCCTGTAAGAGCATGAGAGCTCACAGTGCATTAAATACACTGAATTTACTAATATACTGTATGTACCATTTAGCAGATGCTTTTACCCAAAGCAACTTACAGTCATGCATGCATACATTTTACATACAGTATGGGTGGTCTCAGGAATTGAACCCACTATCCTGGCTGTTGCAAACATCATGCTATACCAACTGAGCTACAGAGGACCATGAATATCAGCATGCAGACTCACGAACATGTGAGTACAAACACACAAACTGCTTGCATGTGTGTGTGTGCATGTGCATTCGTTTGTGTGCATATATGAGTGTGTGCGTGCGTATCTCTCTCATAACAGGTAATTGGTTTCCACCTCTGGTGAGGCACCTGCTTGGCAACGTGCATCCTGCCGGGGGCCTGATCAAAAGAGAAATAAGGCGCTAATTAAAGACAGGCAGGCGGGCGGACGGCCCGTAGAGCAGATAGTTCCAGGAAAGCGTGACGTGATTAGCAGTCACCTAGGAACACAGAATGATGGGATAAAATATCCTGATTCTGTAATGACCAATTTATAGAGTCTTTGTCTGTGCTCTCTTTGTCTCTCTCTCTTTTTAAAAAGGAACAGAAACAGCTTATTGACAAAGAAGTGAATTAAACACAAGTTTGCTCTATTACAAACAGCATGCGCCATTCACCTTGGTCTCATTTCTTCCCTTTGGCCAGGTCAACGTTGCAAAATTGGTTCTGAACTAACCAGCCTTATTAGATTAAGATACATTTAAATGCATACACACACAAATTCATGTTACATTTCTGGAATCACACAAAATAACAGAACAGAGATGCTCCCTTCCAACCTCAGTATTTTCTGCAGTACTAAACATCTTTAAGAATAACAAAAACAAATCCAAATCTAAAACTTCATAATGACATGCTAATGTATGCAACTACCCAGGGATATGAAGCTAAGCCAGCCATAAGGGCTGAGGATTATGAATGTGTTATTAACACTGAGTGAATCTCCCTTACACTGCCAGCTCACTCACTCACGCTCTCTCTCTCTCTCACACACACACACACACACACACACACACACACACACACACACACACACACACACACACACACACACACACACACACACACACACACACACACACACACAGTTGTCCTGTTCATAATTTGAGAAGCATTAGACAACACATTGGAAAGTAGAGAGTACAACAGAGAGGACATCTCACACATGGAACCCGCACACATTTACATAATGAATAGAACATAACGAATGTGGTTAAACACAGATGAGGACGGGAGAGAGAGAGAGAGAGAGAGAGAGAGAGAGAGAGAGAGAGAGAGAGAGAGAGAGAGAGAGAGAGAGAGAGAAAAGAAAGAGAGCGATAGAGACATGTTTGAGTGTCTGAGTCTACCTGTGTGCCATGGCTGAACAGAGTGTGTGGGCGGAGAGAACCAGACACAGTCAAGACTCTCAGCATGAATCAGATGACCCCTGAACCCTGAGTGTCACCTCTCAATATCCAAATAAAACCCACAGAGGCACCTGACCTCTATGGAACTGGTAGCCACTAGTGGCTCAGTAGAGCATGTGCTCTCACATGGAACAGGGAACACATGGCTACTGCGAGCAGTGTGGAGCTACTGGATCTGTTCATGGCTTTACCTGACAGAGGATAATCATTTCAACACTTATCTTCTGCACATCTATCACCCCAGTGTTTAATTTGCCATACTGTAATAATGTTGCCGCTATGGCCTATTTATTGACTCACCCCCCCATCCTACCTCGTTTGCACACACTGTATATAGACTTTCTCTATTGTATTATTGACTGTATGTTTGTTTATTCCATGTGTAACTCTGTGTTGTTGTTTGTGTCACACTGCTTTGCTTTATCTTGGCCAGGTCACAGTTGTAAATGAGAACTTGTTCTCAACTAGCCTACTTGGTTAAATAAAGGTGAAATAATTTTTTTTTTTAAATTACACTGACGTAAATTACACAATTACACTAAGGTGAAACACAAAGGCGTTTTGACGTCATGTGAACATAATCTCTGCACAGCTGATGATGCTTTGTGTTCTCCATTGATTTCTGAGCCTAGGAAATAGCACCTTCAGCACAAAGGTGTTTCAGACGTGAGTCAGCTTGAGAGGAGAAGAGAGATCTCGTCAACAGAGAGGTGGTTGTGTTTGTGGATCTTTCTGGCTATAGTACATGTCACTTTATCAAGGTCATAACTTGCACTTTGATTAGTAAATCACTGCCGTCTCGCTCTCTCTTCCTCTCTCACTACGGTGTCTGACTGCAGTGTGTTCTCTCTCCTGCAGTATCTATCTGTTTGCACACACACCTAAGATGGCGCCGACGGAGATGGCAGCATCGCGACTAGCTCTTAGTCGCGATGCGAAAGGCACTCGAGGCGGCCTGCTGGTTCGACTTAGGAGGCGTGCACACCACCTACCGCTTCCGACTATATTACTTGCACTACTAAGACTCTAGACCATTGCTATTGAAACTTCAGGGAATGCTTACAAGGCCCTCCCCTGCCCTCCTTTCGGCAAATCTGACCATGACTCCATCTTGCTCCTCCCGTCCTATAGGCAGAAATTCAAACAGGAAGTTCCTGTGCTTCGTACTATTCAACGCTGGTTTGACCAATCGGAATCCATGCTTCAGGATCATTTTGATCATGTGGACTGGGATATGTTTCGGGTAGCTTGCAAAAATAATTTAGACGCATACACGGATACGGTGAGTGAGTTCATAAGGAAGTGTATAGGAGATGTTGTACCCACTGTGACTATTACAGTTTTTCTCAATTGTTTACACACAAATACTGGTACTTGAGACACAATGACCACAACATGTAACTCACGCACCAACCCCCTGAACCAATTCTGCTAAACTACAAGCACAATTCCTGCTTTACACTCAAATTGCAGTTCTAAAACACACTTTTTTCAAAACACTAAACACAATTCTTTGCATTTGGCACAATTTTCATGCAGAAAATCTCTTGTTTTCACAATGAACACACTGCCATTCAAATATGCACACGGACTCATCACATGGGCAAACACCCATCACACAGTTTTACAATTAGCAATCAGAGCTTTAGCATAAAAGGACAACAGGTGAGCTCTTCTGTTTTGGAGCAATGGATGCCAACGTTGGAAACAGAGGCAGAGCCAGAGGAGTGAGAGTAAGAGGAGGAGGACGGGGAGGACAAGGACAAGGACGAGGACGAGGACGAGGAAGGCCAAGGACCGTAATCCCTGATGAGATCCGAGCCACTTTGGTTGATCATGTGGTCAACCATGGTCTAACAATGAGGGAGGCTAGGCAAAGAGTACAGCCAAATTTGAGCAGGTACACTGTAGCATCCATCATCCGGACATTCCGAAATGAGAATAGGTAAGAAATCTACTCTCACTAGAAAATTGCAGTACTGCATATCAATACAGTACTCAATGAGTACAGTAGTACAGTATTGCCTGTGGACTGTTCTGTAGGACTGTAAAAATAAAGTATGTTTCAAGTATTTGGGAAATGTATTCCTACTTTGTATTTACAGTATTTTACTATTTGTTTGGCAGAACTGAAAGATTACCAACACAAGGTGGTCGGGAACGTGTTCTGTCTCCTGAACAGGACACTGAAATCATGAACATGGTCCTAGAAAATAACGCCATAACATTACGGCAAATACAAAGAAAAATAATAGAAAACAATGAGATATTTCAAAATATTGATAGGGTAAACTTATCAACACTGGACCGTGTCTTGCGCAGAAATAATCTCAGGATGAAGCAGGTCTACAGGGTGCCATTTGAACGCAATTCAGAAAGAGTCAAAGAATTGCGATATAACTATGTGCAAGTGAGTCCTATACAATCCCACAATTGATGCATACTCTGAACACTGTATAAATTATACATATTTCAGTATTGTAATCATAATGATTGTGCTTCACAATAGTGACCACTCCATGTCTATTTCTGATATTGTCATGTGTGTTTCAGAGAGTCCTTGAGCTAGAGGTGGCTGCAGTGGAGCACCAGTTCATCTTCATTGATGAGGTTGGATTCAACCTCACAAAAAGACGAAAGAGGGGAAGGAATATCATCGGCCAGCGTGCCGTTGTTCAAGTCCCTGGCCAGCGCGGAGGGAACATCACAATGTGTGCAGCGATTACCCACCACGGCATCACCATCACCATGCTACCCTTGGCCCCTACAACACCGCCCATCTGATCACATTCCTGGACACCCTACATTGTGTTCTAGGACACTCATTACACCAGATCAGGTAGATGGTCCAGAGCAGCTCAGGTACGTTGTCATTTGGGACAACGTAAGTTTCCACAGGGCTGCTCTGGTTCGTAACTGGTTCACTGCCCACCCACGCTTTTTAGTTGTTTATCTCCCTCCATATTCTCCATTCCTCAATCCTATTGAGGAATTTTTTTCTGCCTGGAGATGGAAAGTGTATGACCGAAATCCACAAACGCGTATACCTCTTCTCCAAGCTATGGAAGACGCATGTGGAGATATAGCAGCTGATGCTTTTCATGGCTAGAATCGCCATGCTAGGCGATATTTCCCCCGCTGCTTGGCCAGGGATGAGGTGCTGTGTCCAGACCGCCACAGAAGAGAGGATGCAGCATAGTTTTTTTAAATTTACATTTTTTGACTGTAACTGTTTACATTAAGTTCTTCTGTTTTGTATGTAGACCACTGTATGTGCAACTTTGTGTTGGTTGGGAATGGGATGTACACCATTTTGATACATTGTTTTTGTGGGAAAAATAAAATATATTTGTTACTGTGTATTTGTGTGTTCTGAGTATAAAAACAATATTCTCAAATATTTTACAACACACTTATGTATGTACTGTCTGTAGTAATGGCAACACTGACCCCAAAAAAGGCCTAAGTCATTATGATGAATGGAGAAGTGTAACGGCCGTCGTCAAAATGAGACCAAGGTGCAGCGGAGGATGTGTTTATCATGAATAATTTTAATGGACCGAATGAACACTTTACAAAAATAAACCAAAAACGACCAGCAACAGTTCTGTCAGGTTTAACAAAACTAAACAGGAAAAATATTCACCCACAAACCCCAAAGGAAAAACAGGCTGCCTAAGTATGACTCCCAATCAGCAACAATGATGTACAGCTGTTCCTGATTGGGAGCCATACCTGGCCGAAACAAAGCAATCCCAAACATAGAAAAACAGACATAGAATGCCCACCCAAATCACACCCTGGCCAAACCTAAATAGAGACATAAAAAGGACGTAAAAAGGGCGTGACAAGAAGAAGTGTTTTCCATTCATCATAGTGTTTTACATTGAGCACATCAGTGTTCAACTGGTTCTTATAAATGTCTATTCATATGATGGTTTGTGTGTGTCATTTGAAAACAAAATACCATTTTGATAAGAAATAACATTGTTTTGAATGTAAAGTTTCATTTTGCTGGAGAATTGAGGGGTTTTGCCCATTGTGTGTGTGTTTTTTGTTTTGTGTGTAGAGTTCTGAGAATATGAGGCATGCTTTCAGAAAATGTGTGTAAACAATCGAGAAAAACTGTAAAACCTAACCTAACCAGAAACCGTGGATAGATGGTAGCATTCGTGTGAAACTGAAAGTGCTGACCCCCGCATTTAACCAAGGCAAGGCGACTGGTAATATGGCAGAATATAAACAACATAGTTATTCACTCTGCAAGGCAATCAAACAAGCTAAACGTCAGTATAGAGATAAAGTGGAGTCACAATTCAACGGCTCAGACACGAGACATATGTGGCAGGGATTACAGACAATCACGGCTAAACACATTCTTTGCACGCTTTGAGAATAACACAGTGCCACCACCACGGCCCGCTACCAAGGACTGTGGGCTCTCCTTCTCCATGGCCGACGTGAGTAAGACATTTAAACGTGTTAACCCTCGCAAGGCTGCCGGCCCAGACGGCATCCCTAGTCGCGTCCTCAGAGCATGCGCAGACCAGCTGGCTGGAGTGTTTACGGACATATTCATTCTCTCCCTATCCCAATCTGCTGTCCCCACATGCTTCAAGATGGCCACCATTGTTCCTGTACCCAAGAAGGCAAAGGTAACTGAACTTAATGACTATCGCCCAGTATCGCTCATCTCTGTCATCATGAAGTGCTTTGAGAGACTAGTAAGGATCGTATCACTTCTACCTTACCTGCCACCCTAGACCCACTTCCATTTTCTTACCACCCTAATAGATCCACAGACGATGCAATCGCCATCACTCTGCACACTGCCCTATCCCATCTGGACAAGAGGAATACCTATGTAAGAATGCTGTTATTGACTATAGCTCAGCATTCAACACCATAGTACCCTCTAGGCTCATCATTAAGCTCGAGGCCCTGGGTCTGAACCCCGCCCTGTGGAACTGGGTCCTGGACATCCTGATGGGCCGCCCCCAGGTGGTGAAGGTAGGAACTATCACCTTCCCCCCGCTGATCCTCAACACTGGGACCTCACAAGGATGTGTGCTCAGCCCTCCCCCCTGTACTCCCTGTTCACCCATGAATGCGTTGCCATGCACACCTCCACATCAATCATCAAGTTTGCAGACAACACAAAAGTAGTATGACAGCGGCAGGGTAGCCTTGCGGTTAGAGCGTTGGACTTGTAACCGAAAGGTTGCAAGATTGAATACCCAAGCTGGGGAATCATTCTTCTCTGAACAAGGCAGTTAATCCAATGTTCCTAGGCCATCATTGAAAATAAGAATTTATTCCTAGTAAAATAAAATAGTAGGCTTGATTACCAATGATGACAAGACAGCCTACGAGGAGGTGAGGGCTCTGGGAGTGTGGTGCCTGGAAAACAACCTTTCACTCAATGTCAACAAAACAAAGGAGCTGACTGTGGACTTCAGGAAACAGCAGAGTGTACACCCCCTTATCTACATTGACGGGACTGCAGTGGAGAAGTTGGAAAGCTTCAAGTTCCTTGGTGTACACATCACTGACAAACTGAAATAGACCACACAGACAGGGTGGTGAAGAAAGTGCAACAGAGTCTTTTCAACCTCAGGAGGCTAAAGAAATTTGGCTTGTCAGCTAAAACCCTCAACTTTTTACAGATGCACAATTGAAAGCATCCTGTCGGCTGTATCACTGCCTGGTACGGCAACTGCACCACCCGCAACCGCAAGGCTCTCCAGAGGGTGGTGCGGTCTGCCCAACGCATTACCGGGGGCAAACTACCCGCCCTCCAAGACACCTACAGCACCCGATGTCACAGAAAGGCCAAAAACATCATCAAGGACATCAACCACCCGGGCCACTGCCTATTCACCCCACTATCATCCAGAAGGCGAGGTCAGTACAGGTGCATCAAAGCTGGGACCGAAAGACTAAAAAACAGCTTCAATCTCAAGGCTATCAGACTGTTAAAACAGCCATCACTAGCACATTAGAGTCTGCTGCCTACAGGCATAGACTAGGAATCATTGTCCACTTTAAGGAATGGAACACCAGTTGGAAGTTTACAAACACTTAATGTTGTCATTAAAACTTGTTTTTCAACCACTTCACAAATTTCTTGTTAACAAACTATAGTTTTGGCAAATTGTTTAGGACATCTACTTTGTGCATGACACAAGTCATTTTTCCAACAACTGTTTACAGACAGATTATTTCACTTATAATTCACTGTATCACAATTCCAGTGGGTCAGAAGTTTACATACACTAAGTTGACTGTGCCTTTAAACAGCTTGGAAAATTCCATAAAATGATGCCATGGCTTTAGAAGCTTCTGATAGGCTAATTGACATAATTTGAGTCAATTGGAGGTGTACCTGTGGATGTATTTAAAGGCCTACCTTCAAACTCAGTGCCTCTTTGCTTGACATCATGGGAAAATCAAAAGAAATCAGCCAAGACCTCAGAAACAAAATTGTAGACCTCCACAAGTCTGGTTCATCCTTGGGAGCAATTTCCAAACGCCTGAAGGTATCACGTTCATCTGTACAAACAATAGTATGCAAGTATAAACACCATGGGACCACGCAGCCGTCATACCGCTCAGGAAGGAGTCGCATTCTGTTTCCTAGAGATGAACGTACTTTGGTGCGAAAAGTGCAAATCAATCCCAGAACAACAGCAAAGGACCTTGTGAAGATGCTGGAGGAAACAGGCACAAAGGTATCTATATCCACAGTAAAAAAAACTTTTTGGAGAAATGTCCTCTGGTCTGATGAAACAAAAATAGAACTGTTTGGCCATAATGACCATCATTATGTTTGGAGGAAAAAGGGGGAGGCTTGCAAGCCGAAGAACACCATCCCAACTGTGAAGCACGGGGGTGGCAGCATCATGTTGTGGGGGTGCTTTGCTGCAGGAGGGACAGGTGCACTTCACAAAATAGATGACATCATGAGGGAGGGAAATTATGTGGATATATTGAAGCAACATCACAGACATCAGTCAGGAAGTTAAAGCTTGGTCGTAAATGGACAATGACCCCAAGCATTCTTCCAAAGTTGTGGCAAAATGGCTTAAGGACAACAAAGTCAAGGTATGGGAGTGGCCATCACAAAGCCCTGAACTCAATCCTATAGAACATTTGTGAACCAGCTCTGTCAGGAAGAATGGGCCAAAATTCACCCAACTTATTGTGGGAAGCTTGTGGAAGGCTACCCGAAACGTTTGACCCAAGTTAAACAATTTAAAGGCAATGCTACTAAATACTAATTGAGTGTATGTAAACTTCAGACCCACTGGGAATGTGATGAAAGAAAAAAAGCTGAAATAAATCACTCTATTATTCTGACATTTCACATTCTTAAAATAAAGTGGTGATCCTAACTGACCTAAGACAGGGATTTTTTACTAGGTTTAAATGTCAAGAATTGTAAAAAACTGAGTTGAAAGGTAGTTGGCTAAGGTGTATGAAAACTTCCGACTTCAACTGCATATAGTCTTAATTCATTCCTACTTAGATTTGTGTGTATTGGGTATATGTTGTGTAATTTGTTAGATATTACTTGTTAGATATTATTGCACTGTCGGAGCTAGAAGCACAAGCATTTCGCTACACCCGCGATGACATCTGCTAATCATGTGTATGTGACCAATAAAATGTGATTTTATTTGATCTAGCCCAGGTGTCTGTTATGTCAGGCTCAGTCTATTGAGAGCAGAGACATTAACATGCACCCTGACCCACTGTCCCCTAGTCCCCAATACCAACACTTCTAACTCCCTCTCTTGCTCTACCTTCCTTTATTCAGCCTGTCAACTTGTTCCCAATCAGAAATCCCAAACTCTGCCTTCCCCACTCAGATGTTGCACGCAATGAAAACCAACATGTAATTTGTTTACATGATGCCATGACTGGAAACGCATACAGTAGGCCTATAATAAATGTCAATCCAAAGAAAATGTGAATCAGAAGAGTCCCTTCATAGGGTTGTGACCAATGATTTATGTATACATATCGTTGGTTGTGACTAGATGGAGTACCCCTATGACCCGAAGTGACTTTTAGTTGCAGGTAAGAAGAGGATTTTAGCTGACCCTAAACCTTTTCCGAACCTTAACCTAATTTTCCTAACCTGTTGTGTAAATTCTCCTAATCTGCTGCGAAAAAGTAACTTCCAGTCATGGCTGCATACCATCTAGTTAAAACCCTTTGGTAGTGTATAAAGGACATGGTTGGTGCCAGAATGCTCAGTGCTTCAGCACGCGATGGCGGGTCAGGGCACCAGAGGGATGGGGGAGGGAGATAGTTGAGGTCCTCATATGGGTCAGGAGTTTGCATGGCCAGCTCTCGTTAACTCACACAAAGCAAAGCCTCCTGAAATCTTTTCAGAATCAGTGTCTCATCAAACCAGGAGTGAGTATCAATATTTGTTTTTCATATTCAAAAACAAAGATTATTTCTACCATCTACCATAGAAGGAAGAAAGTGAGGGGGGGCCCAGAAGAACATTTACACAAGTTTTGTCTATCCATTTAAAATTCAGGGTGGTCTGTACTAGGCCCGGTCAGCCAGAGTAGTGTTCCCGCTAAGCTTCTCTCTGCTCTGGCTTTTAGATATAACAGAACCAAAACAACCTTCTGGGCTTTGATAATGCTCATAGGGAGGGCCATTGTTGAGATGAAAATAAGTACAAATGCTTTTCATGGGAATATGAAGTAAAGACCTTGAATCCTAGTAAAACTGAGAATCACTGTTGGCAGTGGGACAAAGGGGTTGGGTTGGACTGAAGCCAGCAAGCTGTGAAGGAGAGTAGAGATACCCCTATGAACACAAATACATAAACATAGCAGTTGTAGAACAGTCATAGAGCAATAATGTGTGATTTAGCCAGATCAGAGACATACAGTAGAACAGTGATGTGTGTTCTTACAGCAGGAGAACAGACTAATAACAGAAAGGAACAGATGAAGTCACCATGGTAACTCAATATAATAAGGTTGCTGTATTGTATGCATCGCTGTATGGTTACACATAGAGGTAACTTCCAAAATAAAGGAAACACTTGACGAAATGAGGGTTCTGGCAGCTCTGTTATGGTGTGGGGTGCATTTTAATGGAATGGTTTAGGTCCCGTCAACCACTTAGAGGGCAAAGTAAGTGGCAATTAATCACACAGCCATTCTGTGTGATCACCTTCAACTTATGGTGAATCATTTGTGGTCTATTCCAGTATTAGAATACCCCCATCCATAGGGCACAAGTGGTCACTGAATGGTTTGATGAGCATGAAAACAATGTAAACCATATGCTATGGCAGTCTCAGCCGCCAGATCTAAACCCAATTGAACACTTATGGGAGATTCTGGAGCGGTGCCAGAGACAGCGTTTTCCAACAAAACACCAAATTATGGAATTTCCTGTGGAAGAATGGTGTCACATCCCTCCAATAAAGTTCCAGACACTTGTAGAATCTATGACAAGGTACATTGACGCTGCTCTGTCAACTCGGGGAGGCCCAATGCCCTATTAAGACGTTTTATGTTGGTGTTTCCTTTATTTTGGCAGTTACCAGTACATAGCCAGTGAAAATGTTTCACAAATCAATGCTAACCATTGTTGGCCTATTTGTCCTGAAATTGTATAGTAACAGAAAGCAATTCCACACATAATATAGTAGAATGTATGATACTTTCATCAATGTGTTTTAAAATTAATACTTTCTTTAGTTTTTAGATCAAAGAATCCACCAAAACTGGTAGGCTACCTGGAACCAAATCGTACTTGTTTCAAATAATGATTGGACCATGCTATATAGTCAACTGAACCATTTATTAGGAGATGGATCCCAGAAGAAAAGAACACACCATCAAACTGATCTTAAGCAGATCTGAGAACAGAAGCTAAAAATAGTATATTTCTGCTGTTCAGTGTCTATTCTGTTACACATCCTCCTGCTGTTCCTTTACACATCAAGACAGGCTTGTCATATCATGTGAAAGATTAATAACCAACGCCGATTATTTATAGAATAACATAAATCAGGCAGATAACAGATCTCACTGGTGTCTTTTAAGTACAGATGATAAGGTTAACTGGACTACCACACTCCTAGATTGGATACTATTGAGTGACACACCATTTTGAATTTTTTTTTTATATTTCACCTTTATTTAACCAGGTAGGCTAGTTGAAAACAAGTTCTCATTTGCAACTGAGACCTGGCCAAGATAAAGCAAAGCAGTATGACACATACAACAACACAGAGTTACACATGGAATAAACAAACATACAATCAATAATACAGTAGAAAAGTCTATATACAGCATGTGCAAATGAGGTAGGATAAGGGAGGTAAGGCAATAAATAGGCCATGGTGGTGAAGTAATTACAATATAGCAATTAAACACTGGAATGGTAGAATGTGCAGAAGATGAATTTGCAAGTAAAGATACTGGGGTGCAAAGAGCAGGATAAATAAATAAATACAGTATGGGGATGAGGTAGATTGGATAGGCTATTTACAGATGGGCTATGTACAAGTGCAGTGATCTGTGAGCTGCTCTGACAGCTGGTACTTAAAGCTAGTGAGGGAGGTAAGAGTCTCCAGCTTCAGTGATTTTTGCAGTTTGTTCCAATCATTGGCAGCAGAGAACTGGAAGGAAAGACGACCAAAGGAAGATTTGACTTTGGGGGTGACCAGTGAGATATACCTGCTGAAGCGCGTGCTACGGGTGGGTGCTGCTATGGTGACCAGTGAGCTGAGATAAGGCGGGGCTTTACCTAGCAGAGACTTGTAGATGACCTGGAGCCAGTGGGTTTGGCGATTAGTATGAAGCGAGCGCCAGCCAACGAGAGCATACAGGTCGCAGTGGTGGGTAGTATATGGGGCTTTGGTGACAAAACGGATGGCACTGTGATAGACTGCATCCAATTTGTTGAGTAGAGTGTTGGAGGCTATTTTGTAAATGACATCGCCGAAGTCGAGTATCGTTAGGATGGTCAGTTTTACGAGGGTATGTTTGGCAGCATGAGTGAAAGACGCTTTGTTGCGAAATAGGAAGCTGATTCTAGATTTAATTTTGGATTGGAGATGTTTAATGTGAGTCTGGAAGGAGAGTTTACAGTCTAACCAGACACCTAGGTATTTGTAGTTGTCCACATATTCTAAGTCAGAACCGTCCAGAGTAGTGATGCTGGACGGGCGGGCAGGTGCGGGCAGCGATCGGTTGAAGGGCATGCATTTAGTTTAACTTGCATTTGAGCAGTTGGAGGCCACGGAAGGAGAGTTGTATGGCATTGAAGCTCGTCTGGAGGTTAGTTAACACAGTGTCCAAAGAAGGGCCAGAGGTATACAGAATGGTGTCATCTGCGTAGAGGCGGATCAAAGAATCACCAGCAGCAAGAGCGACATCATTGATGTATACAGAGAAGAGAGTCGACCCGAGAATTGAACCCTGTGGCACCCCATAGAGACTGCCAGAGGTCCGGACAACAGGCCCTCCCATTTGACACACTGAACTCTATCAGAGAAGTAGTTGGTGAACCAGGTGAGGCAATCATTTGAACCAGGTGAGGCAATCAGTATGATGGCTGCGTGGTCCCATGGTGTTTATACTTGCATACTATTGTTTGTACAGATGAACGTGGTACCTTCAGGCGTTTGGAAATTGCTCCCGATGGCGGTTATGATATCGTTTAGGACCTTGAACATGGCTGAGGTGCACCCATGACCAGCTCTGAAACCAGATTGCATAGCGGAGAAGGTACGGTAGGATTCGATATGGTCGGTAATCTGTTTGTTAACTTGGCTTTCAAAGACCTTAGAAAGGCAGGGTATAATAGATATAGGTTTGTAGCAGTTTGGGTCTAGAGTGTCTCCCCCTTTGAAGAGGGGCATGACCGCGGCAGCTTTCCAATCTATGGGAATCTCAGACGATACGAAAGAGAGGTTGAACAGGCTAGTAATAGGGGTTGCAATGATTTCGGCAGATAATTTTAGAAAGAGAGGGTCCAGATTGTCTAGCCCGGCTGATTTGTAGGGGTCCAGATTTTGCAGCTCTTTCAGATCATCAGCTATCTGGATTTGGGTGAAGGAGAAGTGGGGGAGGCTTGGGCGAGTTGCTGTGGGGGGGTGGAGTGCTGTTGATCGGGGTAGGGGTAGCCAGGTGGAAAGCATGGCCAGCCGTAGAAAAATGCTCATTGAAATTCTCAATTATAGTGGATTTATCGATGGTGACAGTGTTTCCTAGCCTCAGTGCAGTGGGCAGCTGGGAGGAGGTGCTCTTATTCTCCATGGACTTTACAGTGTCCCAGAACTATTTGGAGTTGGTGCTACAGGATGCAAATTTCTGCTTGAAAAAGCTAGCCTTAGCTTTCCTAACTGCCTGAGTATATTTGGTCCTAACTTCCCTGAAAATGTGCATATCACGGGGGCTATACGATGCTAATGCAGAACGCCACAGGATGTTTTTGTGCTGGCATACTTTATTGATGGGGCAAGCATTTCCACCCACAATTCAACCATGAAACAATGTTGACAATCAAGTGAAACAGTTCACAGTAAACTCAAATGCAAATCTTTGGAACAGTTTTTAAATGTTATAAACCCTGAATACCATAGACTGGAATGAAAGCACAAACAGGCTTGTGTTGTAACTGCTGCCCTCTTCTGGTCTATTCATACATCTCAACTGCCATCACACACCTAGTAGTGTCCTGTCTTAGAAATGTATGTAATATCTGAATGTATGCTATTTTTGCCCATTTTAATGGAATCTAATACAGTAAGGTACTTCATGGTAACCCTGAAGGGATTTGATATTGATATAAAAATATGTTTGCATTGGGCCTTTAAAGTATTTAAGAGAATGTTAAGAATACATATATATTCTTTTTTTTTTACAGAAAATCTGTATTTGGAATGTATTGTTACCTGGGACTGCTGGAGTGAGCATACAGCTCCTAATAGGTCAAAACCACACACCTGTTTGTAGATACATTTTTCATGTTTTTCCAGTGATTGAAATGAAGCCCAAACTGCATGAACATTGATGGCCCAAAATTAAGCTTGAGAATGTACAGTAGAAGGGTTTGTGAGGTGGCAATAATTTCATAAAAATCATGTTATCTAGTCAATAATGAAAACAAATACATACTTACTCTATATGTACATTCAGAAATGGTATACACTATAGAAATCAGTGAATTACAATACATATTTGGATACTGTTTTAAATCAAAAGTCCTTGTGTATTTGTACAATCAAAATCCGAAACAATTCTCACTATATAAAGTCATTACCTGAACTAAAACCTGACAACTGTGGTTAAGAAATCAGAGAAAAGTTTCACTCCTGAACTTCCTGTGTGATTGTTTCTTAGGTCCAGCTCTCTCAGGTGTGAGGGATTTAACCTCAGAGCTGAAGCGAGAGCACCACAACCAATCTCTGTGACTCTACAGCATGATAGTCTGCAAAAAGAAAAGAAAACACTATTGTTGCCATAGACACAAATCTAATGTAACAGCAAGCTAACTAACTTAATGTTTTGACAAAGAGGAGCTCTGTACAGGTGCATTTATGTTGTGATGACTTGAAAACCTACAATTCTACATAACTATATTTTCAGTTTTAACATCTCTGACAAACCTACTGTATGTACGCAACTCAAAATCAAATTACGTTTATTTGTCACATGCACCGTGTCACGTTTGGGTGTAGAGAAGGACCAAGGCGAAGCGTGAGTATCGTTCCACATCTTTATTAATATGTGAAACTTAGCCAAAATACAAAAACAATAAAGAATAAACAAAACGTGACTAAAGAGGTGCTACATGCACTAACTCAAAATAATATCCCACAAACACAGGTGGGAAAAACAACTACTTAAATATGATCCCCAATTAGAGACAACGATGACCAGCTGCCTCTAATTGGGAATCACACAAAAAACCCAACATAGAAAAAAGAAACTAGAACCCAACATAGAAATAAATAAACTAGATAAACCCCCCAGTCACGCCCTGACCTACTCTACCATAGAAAATAAGAACTCTCTATGGTCAGGACGTGACACACCGATTACAACTGTGTAGACTTAACCGTGAAATTTTTGCTTACGAGCCATTCCCAACAATGCAGAGTTTAAAATAAAATAGAATCACTAGAGGAATAAAATAATACACAAGAATGGAGCTACAGTGCCTTCGGAAAGTATTCAGACCCTTTCCCTTTTTCCAAATTTTGTTATGTTCCAGCCTTATTCTAAAATGGATTAAATACATTTTTATCCTCATCATATCTACACACAATACCTCATAATGACAAAGCAAAAACAGTTTTTTAGAATTTTTTGCAAATGTATTAATAATCGAAAACAGAAATACCATATTTACATATGTATTCAGACCCTTTGCTATGAGACTCGAAATTGAAATCCTGCAACTCATGAGGTCCAGCTATCTGACAACCTGCTCACTCAACCCCATCCCCTCCTCCCTTCTCCAGACCATCTCTGGAGACCTTCTCCCATTCCTCACTTCCCTCATCAACTGATCCCTGACCACCACTCTGCATCCCCTCTGACTGCAAAATGTCCCCTCACCAAGAAACCAACACTCAACCCCTCTGATGTCAAAAACTACAGCCCGGTATCCCGTCTTTCTAAAACACTTGAGCATGCTGTCTCTGACCAACTCTCTCAGAACGATCTTCTTGATTTATTTTACCTTTATTTAACTAGGCAAGTCAGTTAAGAACAAATTCTTATTTTCAATGACGGTTTAGGAACAGTGGGTTAACTGCTTTGTTCAGGGGCAGAATGACAGATTTGTACCTTGTCAGCTCGGGGATTCAATCTTGCAACCTTTCAGTTAGTAGTCCAACGCTCTAACCACTAGGCTACGCTGCCGCCCCAGTCAGGCTTCAAGACGGGTCAATCAACTGAGACTACTCTCCTCTGTGTCATGAAGGCTCTCCACATTGCCAAAGCTTTTTCTCTCCTCTGTTCTCATCCTCCTAGATCTATCCGCTGCCTTCGACACCGTGAACAATCGGATGCTCTTCTCCACCCTCTCAGGGCTGGGCGTCTCAGGCTCTGCACATTCTTGGACTGCATCCTACCCTGCAGGGACTTGAAAGAGAAATATACCACTAGAAATTGGATTTAAATATTCAATTTAAAAAAACATTTGACAAACTATGATAAATTACATAATTCCAGCAACACATCACAGGAACTGAATGGCAAATGAGAATGGATTATTGTTGTACACTCCTAGGTAAAAAGCTACCGTAATTTCCGGACTATTAAGCGCACCTGAATATAACCCGCACCCACTGAATTTAAAAAAAAATATTATTTTGAACATAAATAAGCCGCACATGTCTAAAAGCCGCAGGTGCCTACCGGTACATTGAAACAAATGAACTTTACACAGGCTTTAACGAAACACGGCTTGTAACAAAAATAAATAGGCTTTAACGAAACACGGCTTGTAAGAAAAATAAATAGGCTTTAACGAAAAACGGCTTGTAACAAAAAATTTGCAGTAAGCTTTAGTTGTCTTTTTGCACTGAGTCAATTCCTCACGCTGCTGTTTCCAACGTCTTATCATCGACTCATTAAGACCAAGCTCCCGTGCAGCAGCTCTATTTCCTTTGCCATGATGAGGGTGACAATGACTACCGTAATCAGAATGATGGGGAGTTTGAGAGCGCTCAATTTAATCTAAACAGTAAACAAAAAAGTTGTTTGACCTTAACCCGTTCGGCAATTTCATTGGTCTAATGAAAGCTTCATGCCGCCAAAAAACTGAGCACCTCACAGGATGTGTTTTTTTGGAGAAAAAAAAATTGAAAGCGGGAAAAATCCATATATTAGCCACGTCATTGTTTAAGCCGCGAGGTTCAAAGCTGGGAAAAAAGTTGCGGCTTATAGTCCGGAATTTACGGTACTCATAAGGGAACCACATTTGTAAGAAACCTTTGCAGAGGGTTCCACTTGGAATGAGAAATGTACAACAATAAGATAAAAATCAATCTGTGTGTGTGTGTGTGTGTGTGTGTGTGTGTGTGTGTGTGTGTGTGTGTGTGTGTGTGTGTGTGTGTGTGTGTGTGTGTGTGTGTGTGTGTGTGTGGTGAAACAGAGATAGAGGAGGACAGACTGACCCTAGCCCCTCGGCACATAGGCTGTTACAGCATAGATACGGGGGACTGACATCGGGCAACACTATGGTCCCGTACAAAATTACTCCCGGACATGGCCAATCAGGCAGGATAAATACCACTCTGACAAAGCACAGCCCCCACACCAATCAAGGGAAAACAACAGACCACTAACTTACTACCATGAGACAAGGTCGAGTATAGCCCAGAAAGATCTCCCCACCATACTAGCACTAGGGGGTGCAAAACCGGACAGGAAGATTACGTCAGTGACTCGACCCACCCAGGGAGTCGAGTATAGTTAACAAAGCCTGGCATGACGTGATGCACCCTGAGAGAGCGCAAGCATGCCAGTGACTCTGCCTCCGTAATAGGGTCAGAGGCAGAGGATCCCAGGAGAGAGTGGGGAGCCAGCCAGGCAGACACAACAAGGGTGGTTCCTCTCGCCAGTGCCTTGCTGTTCACCGTCGCACCCCTGAGCTACACTACACTCAATCATAAGACCTACTGAAATGAGATGAGTGGTTTCCTTTGGAATTATAGGGACAATAAAGAGGCCTGCATCTTGTGACAGCAGCCTACTTGTTGGTAGGGCTGTTACAATGACCGTATTACCACCACACCGGCAGTCACAAGTCATGACTGCAGTCAAATTCCAAGCTGACTGTTTAGTCACGGTAACTAGGCTTCCCATAGGCCTATATGTTTTGATAAGGATTGTATCACAACTAATGGTCAAATAACTTCTTAAAATAAAGCACATTAATCCGCTTTACAAAGGGTGTAGAGTTTCAAGTTTGAGGAAGATAATTTTCACCATAAAAATGCACCTTTATAATAAAAGCATTACCTGCGTAATCCCATTTGCAGTCACTTTTGAGAATGGTGTTTTCCCGCTAATTGATTGCATTTTGGAACACTCGCGTTTATAGCCTACTGCTGTGTGCGCATTGCTATTCTGATAATGTGAAGAAATAGCCTAATAGTTTATCAACATTTTAAGCTAAACGTTCTGATCTGTTGCGTCAGCCTCACTGCTTTTAATTTTTTTTGGGATGCATTATTTGGGATCTATCACATCCCATAACTGTCCCAGACTATGTTTGGAATATTTATTTCTCGCACAGATTAGGTCAACTTTATAAATATGGGTGGTAGTAGATTGACATAGGCTAGTGCTTTTGCTGTTCGTTAGCCCTACTCATCTTGTTGGCTGATGGAAAGTAAATGTGGACAGCTCTTCCAACATCTTATATATGCGCCTCATTATTCAATAAGGATGCGTGTAGTTGCGTCGTCGATGTGTCTGTCTTCATCTGTAGCTTGTGAGAAGGACTCGATCACGTGACGGGCATCGGCTAATAAGAATTGAGATATCTGAGAGAGCCATGTGAGTGAGAGATACTTCGGCGCACACAGCCGGGAGAAGGGAATTATAATTATTATATTCAGCCAAAAGGGCACAACGACCACTACCCGCAAAAGGCATGGATTTTTTTAGGAGGCATTACGGCCACACAAAGGGAATGCCACTGTGAAATTGAAGGCATTATCAAGTGTTTGTCAAATTGTAAATGAGAGACTGATGAAGTGTGAGCAGCCTGTACAAAAAACAAAGCACAGCTCATGCCTTTCAGGCTACTTTTTTCAAATCATCATTAGTCATATCATGCAGCCTTGGAATGTTTTAATAATCCAGCCCAATGTTTGTTTCACAACTATAGTTGCATAAATAACTCGAAATTAAGAATGTACAGTTGAAGTCGGAAGTTTACATACACTTAGGTTGGAGTCATTAAAACTCGTTTTTCAACCACTCCACAAATTTCTTGTTAACAAACTATAGTTTTGGCAAGTCGGTTAGGACATCTACTTTGTGCATGACACAAGTAATTTTTCCAAAAACTGTTTACAGACAGATTATTTCACTTATAATTCACTGTATCACAATTCCAGTGGGTCAGAAGTTTACATACACTAAGTTGACTGTGCCTTTAAAAAGCTTGGAATATTCCATAAAATGATATCATGGCTTTAGAAGCTTCTGATAGGCTAATTGACATAATTTGAGTCAATTGGAGGTGTACCTGTGGATGTATTTCAAGGCCTACCTTCAAACTCAGGGCCTCTTTGCTTGACATCATAGGAAAATCAAAAGAAATCAGCCAAGACCTCAGAAAAAAAATTGTAGACCTCCACAAGTCTGGTTCTTCCTTGGGAGCAATTTCCAAACGCCTGAAGGTACCACGTTCATCTGTACAAACAATAGTATGCAAGTATAAACACCATGGGACCACGCAGCCATCATACTGCTCAGGAAGGAGACGCGTTCTGTCTCCTAGAGATGAACGTACTTTGGTGCGAAAAGGGCAAATCAATCCCAGAACAACAGCAAAGGACCTTGTGAAGATGCTGGAGGAAACAGGAACAAAAGTATCTATATCCACAGTAAAACGAGTCCTATATCGACATAACCTGAAAGGCCGCTCAGCAAGGAAGAAGCCACTGCTCCAAAACCTCCATAAAAAAGACAGATTACGGTTTGCAACTGCACATGGGGACAAAGATCGTACTTTTTGGAGAAATGTCCTCTTGTCGAATGAAACAAAAATAGAACTGTTTGGCCATAATGACCATTGTTATGTTTGGAGGAAAAAGGGGGACGCTTGCAAGCCGAAAAATACCATCCCAACCGTGAAGATCGGGGGTGTCAGCATCATGTTGTGGGGGTGCTTTGCTGCAGGAGGGACTGGTGCACTTCACAAAATAGATGGCATCATGAGGAAGAAAGATTATGTGGATATATTTAAGCAACATCTCAAGACATCAGTCAGGAAGTTAAAGCTTGGTCACAAATGATTCTTCCTAATGGACAATGATCCCAACATACCTCCAAAGTTGAGGCAAAATGGCTTAAGGACAACAAAGTCAAGGTATTGGAGTAGCCATCACAAAGCCCTGACCTCAAACCTATAGAAAATGTGTGGGCAGAACTGAAAAAGTGTGTACGAGTAAGGAGGCCTACAAACCTGACTCAGTTACACCAGCTCTGTCAGGAGGAATGGTCCAAAATTCACCCAACTTATTGTGGGAAGCTTGTGGAAGGCTACCCGAAACATTTGACCCAAGTTAAACAATTTCAAGGCAATGCTACCAAATACTATTTGAGTGTACGTAAACTTCTTATCCACTGGGAATGTGATGAGATAAATAAAAGCTGAAATAAATCATTCTCTCTACTATTATTCTGACATTTCATATTCTTAAAATAACGTGGTGATCCTATCTGACCTAAGACACAGAATTTTTACTAGGATTAAATGTCAGGAATTGTGAAACACTGAGTTTAAATGTATTTGGCTAAGGTGCATGTAAACTTCCCACTTCAACTGTAGGTGGGCCGTTGTTTCTTTGTTAACCGCTTAACACAGAATAGCTGCATGTGTGTACTCCCTCAAATCGTTTGGAGAAAATATCCTTTCTATTTTATTCAGCTATGTTCAATTGCATTCTTTATACTATAAAATAATGCCATGGAATTCGAAACAAATCTTGTCTACTAAATGAACTAGTGTAGCCCACAGCCATATGGCAGAGCCAGATCAGGGCCTAACACAAGGACAAATATTCTGTTCTTAAATAAATTACATTTTCTTCATATGATGTTTCTTTAGACCCGTCTAAAATAATTGATTTATTGTGATAGTATAGGCTATATAGTTTTTTGTAAATGTAGATGTTCCAAAGGTCTGCATCAGTGGCTTGTAGACTACACGTGAAAACCAGGAGATAAATGTGTTTATGTTAATTAATGGTCAATTACCTTGAGACCGGCAGTTATTTGCTTGACAATCAATGGCTGACAAAAATGTATGACTGCCACAGCCCTACGTGTAGGTACGTTATGTATGGCAGGACCAAATCAGAGAGATAAGTAGGAGCGAGTCCATGCAATGATTTGTATGTTAACAGTAAAAACTTGAAATCAGCCCTAGCCTTAACAGGAAACCAGTGTAGAGAAGCTAGGACTGGAGTAATATGATCAATTTTTTTCAATATTGGAATAATTTTGTGAAATAAAACCAAAGGCTGTGCAACGTAACTCTTTATGTAAAGAATAAATGAAGGTAAAATAAATGTAACCATTTTTCAGAACTCCAAAGGGTGTGCGATGTATGTCCCTACCCTGTGAACATTCCAAAGGTTTTTTGAGGTGTTTATGTCACATGGTCAAGGAGCTAATGAATTTTAAGTGATTATTTACATGTTGGAATCATTTTATTAAAAAGCCAAATGCTGTGCCACATAAACTCTCTATGTAAGGAAGAAATTAAAGTCGAAATGAGGTTGCTAAGTCATGTGATTGAAGAGCTATAGAAATTCTAAAGTTTCAAATATTTATATAAACTCATGTTTATATAAAAAAAACAAAGGCTGTGCAATGTGTGTCCCTATCCTGTGAACAATATGAAGTTGGTTTGAGGTGCCTAGGTCATGTCATCGAAGAGCAATTGAATTGTAAGTGATTTTACAATTGAACACACACACACAAATATTTGTATGAACATAAGATTCAACAACTGAGACATAAACTGAACAAGTTCCACAGACATGTGACTAACAGAAAGGGAATAATGTGTCCCTGAACAAAGAGGGGGGGGGTCAAAATCAAAAGTAAAATCAAAAGTAACAGTCAGTATCTGGTGTGACCACCAGTGGCATTAAGTACTGCAGTTCATCTCCTCCTCATGGACTGCACCAGATTTGCCCGTTCTTGCTGTGAGATGTTACCTCACTCTTCCACCAAGACACCTGCAAGTTCCCGGACATTTCTGGGGGGAATGGCCCTAGCCCTCACCCTCTGATCCAACAGGTCCCAGACGTGCTCAATGGGATTGAGATCCGGGCTCTTCGCTGGCCATGGCAGAACACTGACATTACTGTCTTGCAGGAAATCACGCACAGAACGAGCAGTATGGCTGGTGGCATTGTCATGCTGGAGGGTCATGTCAGGATGAGCATGCAGAAAGGGTACCACATGAGGGAAGAGGATGTCTTCCCTGTAACGCACAGCATTGAGATTGCCTGCAATGACAACAAGCTCAGTCCGATGATGCTGTGACACATCGCCCCAGACCATGACGGACCCTCCACCTCCAAATCGATCCCGCTCCAGAGTACAGGCCTCGGTGTAACGCTCATTCCTTCGACGATAAACACGAATCCGACCATCACCCCTGGTGAGACAAAACCGCAACTCATCAGTGAAAAGCACTTTTTGCCAGTCCTGTCTGGTTCAGCGACAGTGGGTTTGTGCCCATAGGCGATGTTGTTGCCAGTGATGTCAGCTGAGGACCTGCCTTACAACAAGCCTACAAGCCCTCAGTCCAGCCTCTCTCAGCCTATTGGGGACAGTCTGAGCACTGATGGAGGGATTGTGTGTTCCTGGTGTAACTCGGGCAGTTGTTGTTGCCATCCTGTACCTATCCCGCAGGTGTGATGTTCGGATGTACCGATCCTGTGCAGGTGTTGTTACACGTGGTCTGCCACTGCGAGGACGATCAGCTGTCCGTCCTGTCTCCCTGTAGCGCTGATTCCATATGTGTATTTCATATTTTTAATGTCTTCACTATTATTCTACAATGTAGAAAATAGTAAAAATAAAGAAAAACCCTTGAATGAGTAGGTGCCAAAACTTTTGACTGGTACACATACATATATGTATAAAATGAATAATTTTATGAGAAAACGCAAGGGTGTGCAACATTTCTCTCCATGTTAGGAATAATGGACAATTGAAATGAGGTTGCTAAATCAAGCGGTTGAAGAGGTATTGACATTTCAATATTGTGATCATGCACTTTTTTTGAAGCCCCCTAACTAGTTGCGTTGACGGTGCGCTAGGCTGCCAACACCATTGCGATGTGCGTATGAAACTCGGGTCGGAATGTGTCAAATAAGACCTGTGCAATGTTGCACTACTTTTTTTCCTTCATAGTCTCTCTAACCTGAGGTATGTAGCTCAAATCGTTTGCGAGCTATTGAAGTTTGAATGTCCGAATGTCTTTAAAAAAGTTTTTACATTTGCTGCGGAGTGGCGCAAAAATCTAACACGTTGATTTTGTCCCCCCACACCAGATGCGATCAGGTCATGCAGGTTGAAATATCAAAACTAACTCCGAACCTACTATATTAATTTGGGGACAGGTCGAAAAGCATTAAACATGTATGGCAATTTAGCTAGCTGTTGTAAGATAATTTGCCCTGGGATATAAATTTGGGTTGTTATTTTACCTGCAATGCCCAAGGTCATCTACTCCTACAATTAATCCACAGATTAACAGTCAACCAAATTTGTTTCTCGTAATCTCTCCTCCTTCGGGTTTTTTCTTTGGACATTATATAGCAGTTGGCAACCAACTTTAAAGGTGCATTACCACAACTGACTGGAGCGTGAACCTCAATTCATCTTTCAATCACATGGGTATATGCTCCTAAAAACCAATGAGATGGGAGAGGCAGGATTTGCAGTGCATTGAGCTTCACAAATAGAACCAAGTTCTATTTTAGCGCCTTGCCACACAGACGTCCACAAGCAACGTTTGTTAACATGTGTAAATTTATCTTGCAACATTCACGCAGTGTCTGGTCAGCATGTAAAAGATCTGCAGCAATGCGTTGGTCTGTAGACAGACAAGTGTATAATAAACATTGGCTCTGCTGTTGGCTTCTGGAGATTATAGATTAATCATTTTATAGCTGTATAGCAAACTTTGCCCTTCGTTTAAAATGGCACTTCTCATTTAATGATCTTGTGCATTGCGACATTATAAAGCTAGGGAACATTTGCAGTTATCTAAAAGTTCCATCAAAATGTATTCTCTAAATAATATTCCTTCTTAATAAAGGAATGAAAAGTGACTGACACCAAACACCCTTGAATTTAGATATATTTATTGCATTAATAAGAACACAGTTTACCATTCACACAGGTAAGATGTATACTTGACAGGTTTCAACTGCTGTTTTCACCTTCTTGAATTTAAAGCTTATTTTTTTCAAAGCTTTGCATAATAAAACTTACACATCATGCCATTCTTACAAAGATATAGAACTAGCACAGTGGAGAAAGACGAATCTTAGAAGGGATATTTACACGGCATGTTCGTTCATTTGAGTAACAAGGAAAATACTAACCTGTACACCCTAAAAAAAAAAGCAACCCAAAACAGTAAACAGTGGCAAAAAGTGAGCCTCCAAATATACATGAACAGCTGGATTTCCATTGACAGGTATGTAGACAGAAGTACAGAGACTTCCTCAGCTGTTGTGACTTCCACAGACGTGTAACCAACCAGTGGATACCAATCCTGATCCTGTAAGACTACAAAGTATACAGGCATGCTTTCCATCCAACCCAACACTAGCGCACCTGATTCAACGTATTTTATGATCATCAAGACCATAATCAATTGAATTAGGTGCTGTAGTGCTAGGTTGAAACAAATGCCTGCGCACCCCAGGACTCTAAGACAAGGCTTGGTGACCACAGGTGTAGACGGTCAGTGTACTACAGGGCATTGTACTCCACGCACTTTGAGGGGTCTGTGGAGAAGTGTTTCTGGCAGATAGTCATCAACCTTTTCAGTCCCTGTTGAAGAGAGCAGACGTTAAGATATTTTCACAAGAAGGCTGAGCAGTCAGCTATCTTACTTCTGCTACTCTATTTGGGTTAACCCAGAGGTTAGGGGCATCTTTGATCCAAGTTATATTCAGAGGTTAACCCGGAGGTCCTAACCTGGATGTATTTTCTCTGGGTCTCGTCGTTGAGGACGTGGGCCACGTGTTTGGAGAAGATCTTCTCTCGCCCCGTACGGGCGTGGATGCCCACCATGGTCACCCCGATGGGCCAGGGGGCATTACCAATGGCCATCTGCAGGTATGCATCGTTCGCCTGGAACAGACAAGCACAGTTTAAGGACAACTGCCCAATCTTAGTTTAGTTACATGACACACACTATTACCAATCATACTAAACACAAAACACCCAATATAAGTGACAACAGGTAGAAAACAAGTTCAATACCTTTACATATTCTCTCTGCAGCATGAATTTAATGATGTCTGTGATTGATTCTTTGATGTCTGCTGGCAAACTCTAAAAAAAATTAAGAATGACAATAAACAAGACCATATCCACCACACTCATTTCACAGAGGGCAGTTCCCTGAGGTGAACACACCTTCTTGCGTAGTTTCCGGAATAGCGGTTTGAGGTAGGACTCAGTCTGTTTCTGGGTGGCGCTGGCCAGCTTGCCCTGGACGCTGCGCTTCACGTGGTCCTCTCGACCGTTCAGGTCCTTCGCCCAGACTCCCAGCAGGAACTACAGACCACAACAAACTATATCCACAACTGCCAAGAAACTACTGACCATAACACAACCATGTCAGCACACAAACATTATAAAAAAATTTTATATCTCCATCACAGCATTACAATAAATAATTACAACACTGGATAGAGATCACATCAGCAACTGTTGAATTAGCAAACAACTCTCCCTGAAGTAAAAAGCAGAGCATAACCCTCTCAGTCTCACCCTAAGGACTTTGTCGATGACATCCTGGTCCCCATTGTCATCTCCCGTTCCCAGAGATTTACCCAGAGCCTACAGGACAACAAATACCAAACAAGAGGACAAAGGGAATACAGTGTTCTTATGATGCATTGACACATAGGACTTTGTTTGGACTGTGGTAGAAGAGGGACATTCAGCACTTTTTATTTACAATTGTGGATTTAAATGTAGCCCTTAAACCCTGAGTTAAGGACAAATATAGTGGCTTTAGTGACTCCCCAGTCGCTGTGTACCTCCAGCTCCTCGATGGTTGTGTCTGCCTCGTGTACTCTTAGGTCGAATTGTGTGTCCACCTCGCCCGGCTCCCCAGTGCCCCCTACGATCTCATTCAGGTACTGTGCATCAATCTTATCCATGGCTGCCTTCAGGTCATTCCTCAAACCCTGCCCAGAGAATACACAGTAACACAGGTGATCATCTTTACATCACAGCTTGTCAGTGCCCGAAAAGTCACGTATAATGTTCTGGGCTAGCATGTACACAACAGTACCAAGGACAATGAGAGGTGAGTGCTTAAAAGTCTGTGTCCATCACTTCTTTAACCTTACAAAAACAATATAAAACCCACCACAAAAACAAAGAGCAAGTTCGCACCACCACCCTGCCTTATAACAGTGACAGGATGTTACCTTGTTGACTTCCGGAGCGAGAATCTCAATCTTCCTGAGCCTCTGGAAGGCCTCATAGTCTGACTCTGCAAACAGACGCACCGGTTCCCCTCGCTCCCTCAGCCGCCGGATCACCTGGACAAACAAACAAGCACGTCTCCTCCCTGTTCATACCAAATGAACAGAACCCAGGAGGCTTGACACAATAAAACCAGCTCTGATTGGCCGACTCACCTCCTGCCGGGAGAGCGACATTGGCAGCTTCTCCTCAGTCAGCTCCAACTCTAACGTGCTATTGGACGAGGTGGAGGGATCTACCTTCTCTTCTTTCTTCTCCATCTTTGAGATAACACAGAGGTAAAAGGGAGAGAGAGGGGCATGGGTCAGTTTCCTGTTTTCACTGCTATAGTGTACCACAGTATGAGTCATAATAACCAGCATTCAAACAGGTTCCAATAATTTTTCCCAAAGGGGATTTTAGGAACACTTAAAATAAGGGCTGTTCATATAGGCTTAACCTGGCATGGAGTTTTGATAACCGTGTAAATCTTTCTTTGACAATGTGACATCTATTCACCTGTATTTACCTCCAAAAATGCAAATTAGGCTAGCATAAAGAGCTACAAATGCCATGATCTGGCTGAGACTGCCCAATCAAGGCAAAGGTAAATTAATCCAGAGATTCTAATATTAGCTAAATGTAGTACTGAATAAATTGGCGAAATTTCTTACATTTACAATTTTATGAACTGTCTTGTGCAAGTTTTAAATTGACACAATACCTGTTAGCAAAAGGTGTCAGCTGGAGATGACATGCAGAAGCTTGCAAGGATGTTGTTTTGCATGTCTACTTTGATGCTATTTAAAAATGCTAATTGAGTAAAGACTAATATATTGATAAATGGTTACATGGCTATCAAAACGTCACGCCAGGGTAAGGATACACAAAACACAGGGAATTTTAGAATAAGTTAAAATAAGCGCTATGAGAAAAATGAAGTGGAAAAACGATTGGAACCATTTCCCTGTTTGACCGCTAGGTTTTATAAGTATTATGACACCTCCACTGTGGGGCTCTAGAGGCAAAACTCAGAGGTCTCCATTACTATTGGCTCTCACTAGAGATCTGTATATATATATATAATGAAAAGGTGCTCATATCTCTGTCCTAACAATAGGAGTTGGCAGGAAGGCAGTCGACAAGCTTAGGTCCAAAATAAGCCCATAGAAACGCATTGGGCTTATTTTGGACAGATTTTGGCGAGAGTGAAACCTCCTCTCTCTCAGCTGGCGAAATGTTTTATCATAATCATCCTCACAAACAGCTAAAATGCCAGCAGAAGCAGTAGAGCGTGCTCACTCCGTACTGTCATGCAGAGACATTATCTATTGCTACTGACTCACCTGGGACCAGCAGTCTCTTCCAAAGCAAACCAATGTCTCAAACCAATGTATGATGGTATACAAATCCATCATACCATTTCAAAGCAGCATGAACATAGGAAAAACACTGTTCCATGTAGACCATCTTCATGGCTGTTAAAAATCATGTTTTAAATGATTAAACCACTGCATAGCAATTTCATCTTTCAAATATACGTCGGGTTGGGTTGCAAAGGGTCAGAAACTTTCCGGAAATTTTCCATGGGAAATTAAGCCCGGGTATTTTGCTTAAATTCATTAAAGAAAGTTCGCCTATAACAGTGAACCTTTGTGGGATACACATAAGGCAATTCTAGGTCTTGTGGCATATTTTGGTTAAACTATCCCCAATTCAATGGATTTGTAACCCTCTACATGCACAGTGCATTCTTCCATCACATGTACAGCTGATTCTCATGATCTTGCACACTATGAGATGCTATTGAGCCCACACTACTACTGTCTGAGTCAAAGACTACATGCCTTTTGGTAAGTTTTGATTACAATACTGGGTGGTGTGAATATATTTTATAACATACATGATTTTTGTTAACTAGTAAATAGTAGCCTACAGCAAAGTGTGTTTAAATTATTTCAAACTTGTTAATTTCTGCTGATTAGTTTTTGCTACCATGTGGGTTTTAGCTTGCTTGAGCCTGCTAACTGAGTGTCAATTCACCGGTTTCCATACATGTTTCATTTTAAGACATTCATCTTACAAAAGGAGTTGTTTAATCTAACTGCTTAACTATTTATCTGCACAATTCCATGTATGTTGTTTTTTTTACAACAAAAAAATCTAATCTTTACAGGAAAATGCCACAGGCACTATCTGATGTGTGGAGACATTTCACTGCAGCTAATGTAGAAGGAAAAGCTGTGTACATTTGCAAATACTGTGCCAAATATGTGAAGAATGCAACAAAGATGCAGAATCTGGCAAAGTGCATGAAGTTCCCTCAGCGTTCACAACAAGCAACCTGACAAAAGTCCCTCTACTTCTATTCGAGGTGAAAATTATGAATCAGCACCTTATCGGTAGCAACAGCTCATGGTCCTCCTGGAATCTGAAGTGTTTTTGACTCATTGGATGAACATAGTCAGAGAAATGCTGATGAATGCCTTGCATGCAACTGGTTCACCTCTGATGCTCACAGGCAATGTATATTGGAAGAGATTTCTGAATGTTCTTCACTCAGGATACACACCTCCAACAAGACATGCTTCATCTACTAATGTGCTGGATGCAGAGTTCAAGTGAAGGTCAAGCAAATCAGAGAAAGCAGACTATTGCAATCATCTCTGATGGGTGGTCGAATGTTCGTGGGCAAGGAATAATTTACTACATCTCCAACCCTCAACCAGTATTCTACAAGAACACAGACAAAAGGGACAACAGACACACTGGTTTCTACATTGCAGATGAGCTGAAGGCAGTCATCAATGACCTTGGACCACAGAAGGTAATTGCACTGGTGACAGACAATGCTGCGACCATGAAGGCTGCTTGGTCTAAAGTGGAGGAGTCCTACCCTCACATCACACCCATTGGCTGTGCTGCTCATGCACTGAATCTGCTCCTCAAGGACATCATGGCACTGAAAACAATGGATACACTCTACAAGAGAGCCAAGGAAATGGTTAGGTATGTGAAGGGTCATCAAGTTATAGCAGCAATCTACCTCATCAAGCAAAGAGAGAATAAGAACACCACATTGAAGCTGCCCAGCAACACCCGTTGGGGTGGTGTTGTCATCATGTTTGACAGTCTCCTGGAGGGGAAGGAGGCTCTCCAAGAAACGGCCATATCACAGTCTGCCGATATGGACAGCCCCATCAACAGGATCCTCCTGGATTATGTATTTTGGGAGAGTGTGGTAAGCAGCCGGAAACCTATAGCAGTAGCCATTGCACGGATTGAGGGAGACAATGCCATCCTGTCTGATGTTCAGAATCTGCTTGCATATGTAAGAGAATAAATCCATCCTGCCCTGCCCACTTCACTGTTGCTCCAAGCAGAGGAAACTGTAGTTCTGAAATACATCAAAAACGTGAAGACTTCTCTGCCTGAAGCCCATACACGCCACAGTGTACATGTTGAACCCCAAGCATGCTGGCAAGAGTATCCTGTCTGGTGAAAAGATCAACAAGACCTATGTTGTCATCACTTCAGTGTCGTCTCGTCACCTTGGCCTGGATGAGGGCAAGGTTCTTGGCAGTCTGGCAAAGTGCACTTCCAAGCAAGGGCTTTGGGATGGAGATGTAATATGGCAGTCGTGCCAACATACAGTTGGAAGTCGAAAGTTTACATACACCTTAGGTAAATACAGTTAACTCAGTTTCACAATTCCTGACATTTAATCCTAGTCAAAATTCACTGTCTTAGGTCAGTTAGGATCACCACTTTATTTTAAGAATGTGAAATGTCAGAATATTTCTATCATCACATTTCCAGTGGGCCAGAAGTTCATTACTCAATTAGTATTTGGTAGCATTGCCTATAAATTGCTTAACTTGGGTCAAACGTTTTGGGTAGCCTTCCACAAGGTTCCCACATAAGTTGGGTGAATTTTGGCCCATTCCTCCTGACAGAGCTGGGGTAACCGAATCAGGTTTGTAGGCCTCCTCGCTCGCACACGCTTTTTCAGTTCGGCCCACAAATTTTCTATAGGATTGAGGTCAGGGCTCTATGATGGCCACTCCAATACCTTGACTTTGTTGTCCTTAAGTAATTTTGCAACAACTTTGGAAGTATGCTTGGGGTCATTGTCCATTTGGAAGGCCCATTTGCGACCAAGCTTTAATTTCCTGACTGATGTCATGAGATGTTGCTTCAATATATCTACATCATTTTTCTTCCTCATGATGCCATCTATTTTGTGAAGTGCACCAGTCCCTCCTGCAGCAAAGCACCCCCACAACATGATGCTGACACCCGTGCTTCACGGTTGGGATGGTGTCTTCAGCTTGCAAGCATCCCCCTTTTTCCTCCAAACATAACAATGGTCATTATGGCCAAATAGTTCTATTTTTGTTTCATCAGACAAGAGGACATTTCTCCAAAAAGTACGATCTTTGTCCCCATGTGCAGTTGCAAACTGTAGTCTGGCTTTCTTATGGCAGTTTTGGAGCAGTGGCTTCTTCCTTGCTGAGCGGCCTTTCAGGTTATGTCGATATAGGACTCGTTTTACTGTGGATATAGATACTTTTCTACCTGTTTCCTCCAGCATCTTCACAAGGTCCTTTGCTGTTGTTCTGGGATTGATTTGCCCTTTTCGCACCAACGTACGTTCATCTCTAGAAGACAGAACGCGTCTCCTTCCTGAGCGGTATGACGGCTGCGTGGTCCCATGGTGTTTATACTTGTGTACTATTGTTTGTACAGATGAACGTTGTACCTTCAGGCGTTTGGAAATTGCTCCCAAGGAAGAACCAGACTTGTTGCGGTCTACCATTTGTTTCTGAGGTCTTGGCTGATTTCTTTGGATTTTCCCATGATGTCAAGCAAAGAGGCAGTGAGTTTGAAGGTAGGCCTTGAAATACATCCACAGGTACACCTCCAATTGACTCAAATTATGTCAATTAGCCTATCAGAAGCTTCTAAATCCATGACATTTTCTGGAATATTCCAAGCTGCTTAAAGGTACAGTCAACTCAGTTTTTGTAAACTTCTGACCCACTGGAATTGTGATACAGTGAATTATAAGTGAAATAATCTGTCTGTTAACAATTGTTGGGAAAATTAGTAGATGTCCTAACTGACTTGCCAAAACAATAGTTTGTTAACAAGAAATTTGTGGAGTGGTTGAAAAACGAGTTTTAATGACTCCAACCTAAGTGTATGTAAACTTCCGACTTCAACTGTATCTCATCAGCCACCGGATGGAAGGGATTGAGGCTCTTTCTCCTGTTGCCTCCATGATCCTCCAAATCCCACCAACTACAGCCGCAACTGGTCCTTGTTTGGGAACACACACACACACACACACCAGGCTGACCAATACAAGGGTTGAAAAATTGGTGGCCACCCGGGCAAATTTGAGGCTTTTTGAGCCTGACAACGAGCCATCCTCAACAAGGTTGGAAAGTGACAGTGAAGATGAGGCCTCAGAGTCTGATGTTCAAGAGGTGGACATGAGGAGGTCCAGGGAGAAGACATAGAAGCCTGAGAGGAAGTTTATTTTACAGATGAATGTTGAAAATGTTTTTTTTTGGGGGGGGGTAGGTGCGATGGATCATTGGGGATCATTCAACATTCCCTTTTGTTGTTCAGGGAAATCATCCCATGTGAAGAGTCAACTCATTTAATTAAAGTTCAATTCGTAACTAATTGTTTTTTATTTATATTGTTAGGATTTAATCATGTCTACTTATAAGATAAACCTTCTATGTTTGTCTCCATATGATATGGTAAATATATCCAATGCATTAATGTTAATTCCCATATATTCCCGTTAATTCCCACGGAAAGTTTCCACCTCAGAATATTCCCCAAAATGTGCAACCCTACTGATGGGTCATGCTTTTAGAAGCACATGCATCTCTTCACCTTAAGATTGTGTTTCTAGGAAGAGCACAACCAACAACAACAACAAAAAGTACACCACAAAAGCCCCCAAAATGCACAAAGAATCCAAGTCAGATGCAGGTGCTGCATTTGTAAGCTAAAACCCACTTTATAGGCACATTTAGAGCTGTATTAGTCAGCTGAATTGAAATGCAGTTCTTCCCACACATGAGCGATTCTCAAAAGTAAGGCAAAACCTGCAAACACAAAAAACAGGGAAAAAAACAGAAAGTTGTTTCTGCTACAAAGGCCCATATCAAACTCATTTGAAATATAAGAGGCAAAGCCAGATTAACCCAAAACTTTAAAAAGCAAAAGGATAAACTGACAGAGCCTAAACTCATGCTCAACATGGCTATGTCCCAACTCTCCATTCCTTGCCCCCTCTCCTTCCAGACAACGGATCAGTGAAGGGACTGAATACAACTCACACATCCACCACTTAAATTCAACAGGTTTGAGCAACATGACTGAAGCTCTAAGCCTATTGGAAGGATGGGTGGAGCAATCATAATGTCTTTTACACTGTGCTTACATTCAGGTAACATTGAAGCAGCCTGGAGGAAAGAACTAGGGAATGGGTTATTTTTGGACTGTATATAGCTAGCTTGCTGCTAGATACATTTCCTCCATATTTTAAACTCCTATCAAGTCCTTGCAGACAGGTAGAATTGAAGGGAAGAAGCAGCGGAAAGGGGAGCTTTGCAAGATTTTTGGGACACACCACTGCCTACGGTCGATCATCCTCGAGACATGCTCCCTGCTTGCTGCCTTTGCTGTGCCATCATCCCCTACCTGTCTCTCAGGTGCCTCTTTCTGAACCTGCAGGGCAGCGTTCACAAGGTGGGAAGAGAGCACAGTCAACACAGGCTATGCAACATCAGAAAAACACTACCACACAACCCTGTAAGGGGGTCTAGTCATAGGCTGCACTGAAACTCTGAAAACAAGTCACTGAGGGGAGAAAAAAAGTGGAGATTGAACAGACAGTGCAGAGATAGGAAGGGGAGGAGGAAGGGAATGGAAGACAGAGAGGAAAGGAGAATCTCGAAACAAGGAGTAAGATGAAGGGCACAAGGGAGAGAGAATAAGAGAGAACAGACAATGGGCTATAACTAGCCTTTGATCATGACTCGCAGTTCTATTACATTACACATAAAAGTCATTGGATGAAGGCGTCTTCTGTACAGGGGAGGTTTGTTAAGAGCCTCGGCGCTCGGTCTGAACATTACCACGCATCGCTTGCGGTACGGTTTTAGAATAAGGACCTTATCTTTCATATCAGTGAGACATTTTCAAAAAACAAAACTGATACTTTTATAGGGTTAGGGTTCCCACATGGCCATATTTCCATGTTACAGCACTTGTTTACAGAAAACAGACAAGACAGAGGGACTACATCGGCGTCTCCGAACACCTGTGTGTAAACAGAAGGCGGCCACAAACGTGTTGTCACTGAAAAATACTGTCGGCGGCAACTGTTAAAACCGTCTCAAAACAGCACAGTAAGTGCATTTTGATGTGATATGAAAGTAGAGGGATTTGTGTTCCTAGAACCGTACTAAATCACATTTAGATTGAGAAAATGAACAACTAAGGAAGAATTTCACTTCTCTCATTGACTTAATCCAGCAGCATATCACCCTGCATCCCAATGCTGGCTTTCCTCTGAAGCTAAGCAGGTTTGATCCTGGATGGGAGACCAGATGCTGCTGGAAGTGGTGTTGGAGGGCCAGTAGGAGGCACTCTTTCCTCTGGTCTAAAACAATAATATCCCAACGCCCTAGGGCAGTGATTGGGGACATTGCCCAGTGTAGGGTGCCGTCTTTCGGATGGGGCATTTAACAGGTGTCCTGACTCTCTGTGGTCACTAAAGTTCCCATAGCATTTATCAAAGTAGGGGTGTTAACCCTGGTGTCCTGGCTAAATTCCCAATCTGGCCCTCATACCATCATGGCCACCTAATCATCCCCAGCTTCCAATTGGCTCATTCATCCCCTGTAAGTATTCTCCAGGTCATTGATGTAAATGACAACGTGTTCTCAGTCAACTTACCTGGTAAGTATTATTATTTTCATTTTTTTTACTTCAAATCCCAAACCCCGGAATGATCTACTAAAGGCATGCTTCCGTTCGGCTGGCCAAAGTCAACTAGGAGAACCAAACAAGTGTGCTCGCATACTCCTTTAAGACCTTGTGCTTTTTTCCCCCTCATTTTTCAAATACTACTGTTTGTCCATTTTGAGACACCGTAGCCAGTACACACTTCCATAAAATAATCTTAATTAAACAAAGATAAGTAAATTAATGACTTATTGAGTTTTTGCCAAAGAATACCTTAGTCACACAATTGTACTTCAAGACATTTGGTGCACTATTTCTCAATGAAAACAATTGGCATGAAAATGAGTAGTCCCTCATTGAATGACAGACTTCCCTGAAGAATCCCTACTGTTGACCAATCACCGACGAAGTGGCGTAGACTTCGGGTTGCGTCAACAACAACAAAAGTCTCAAGTCTAAAACGTCATAATATATGTACGAACTCTTCCGGCTGGAAAGCATGCATACGCCTTTCTTTAGTCCTCTAGGTTTAGAAACGCTGTTAAAAAAAGATTTAAAAATAGAAACGCTGTGATATTACCTTGTAGCCACATCTTTCGAAATACTCATCTTCTTCTTTTCGGGCAAGATCGGATCGTTTGAAGTATTTCTTTGAATCCTGTGAATAGATTCATTAACACCGCATGTCAACAATAAGATGCAACATTTTAATCTCACAAGTAAAAAATAATACTTAGCTAACTAACGTAGATGAGCTCTTGAAACTAAGCGAAGATAACGTTAGCTGGCGCACGCATGCCGCTAACCTTTGAGCCATATAGCTCTTAATTGTATCATGACGCAGGCTCACCCAACTTGTACTTTAAGCTAACGTTGGCTAGCTAGTTACTATTTTGAGTAAAAGTTATATTAAACGTTCCCTGCCCACGCCAAGCAACCTAGCTAGTTATCCTAGCCTAGCTAACTTAAAGCAACTCTAACTAGCTGACTAGTAAACATACTAGCTAGCAGCAACTCACATCAATAAGATCTTTGTCTACAATTAGTTTTCTCTTCCTCGCAATTTCAGCTTTTAAGAAATCCATATTAATGATCAAATATGTCGTTATTTCTTTAGTCTTCACAGTTCAAATGTATTGACCAGATCAGCTGTTTGGGAAAATGCTGGAAACAATCTGACCCGGACGTGAATAAGATTTCCTTCAACGTGAATACACACGTCATGGCGTTCAAAATAAAAGTTATTGGACTAAGGTGGTGTTATTAAGGATGACAAAAATGAATCGCTAAATACTGTAGCAATTTTTTACAGAAAATGGTATAGCTCTACGTACTGTCAGGAATCCACAGATGTTTTTTGACTCACTGAATAATGTTAACTCTATCAGTGATATAGAATCTAAACAGTGTGATGAACCCATCAAAGTTGAAGAGATTATACAGTTTATCAAACATCTAAAGAACAATAAATCATCAGGTGTTGATGGAATTGCATCAGAATTTTACAAATTATTTTCTGAACAAGTAGCTCCCTTCCTATTTGAAGTCTTTTTAGAGAATATTAAAAACAATGATCTCCCTCCTACAATGAGTCAGGGGTTAATAACACTGATACCTAAGCCCAAAAAATAAGTGCTGCTCATCGATAACTGGCGTCCAATTTGTCTTCTTAATAATGACTATAAGATATTAGCCTTACTACTTGCAAAAAGTATTAAAGAAGTCCTGGATGCAATCATTGATGAAACACAGTCTGGATTTTTGAGGAACAGACATATTTCTAACAATGTCAGACTAGTATTAGACATACTTGACTACTCAGACCTAATAACTGAGGATAGCTTCATGTTATTTTTTGATTTTTATAAAGCATTTGACACAGTACAGCATCAGTTCCTCTTCCACTTCCTTGAGAGACTTGGCTTTGGGGACTTTTTCTGTAAGGCTATTAAGACTCTCTATACAAATGGTAACAGCTCTATCAAATTGAAATATGGCACCTCACCTAGATTTGAGTTAAAGAGAGGAATTAGGCAAGGTTGTCCTATCTCTCTATACCTGTTTTTATTAATCACCCAACTTCTTACAAATTCTTTAAATAATAGTCCTGTACAAGGTATTTCCATAGCTGGTAAAGAAATTATTATATTGGTTAGCATCTGAAAGATGCTAACCAAATTCCCATGTCGATCAATGTGATACAATCCTTTTCTTAAGCATCTGGTCTATATCTTAACATTAGTAAATGTGAACTCATGGCTGTCAAAGATTGTGTGATACCTTCATATTATGGTATTCCAGTAAAAGAAGAACTTACATATTTAGGCATAACCATTATAAAGGATCAGAAGTCTAGAGGCTTACTACATTTTAACCCTCTTATTAAAAAAACCCATAAGAAGCTAAATCAAGGTCCCACAGATGACAGTGCATGTCAGAGAAAAAAATAAAGCCATGAGGTCGAAGGAATTTAATCAACTTTATTTATTTATTTTTACATCAGCCGATGTCACAAAGTGCTGTACAGAAACCCAGCCTAAAACCCCAAACAATGCAGATGTAGAAGCACAGTGGCTAGGAAAAACTCCATAGAAAGGCCAGAACCTAGGAAGAAATCTAAAGAGGAACCAAGCTCTGAGGGGAGGCCAGTACTCTTCTGGCTGGTCCGGGTGGAGATTATAACAGAACATGGCCAAGATGTTCAAACATTCATAGATGACCAGCAGGGTCAGATAATAATAATCACAGTGGTTGTAGAGGGTGCAACAGGTCAGCACCTCAGGAGTAAATGTCAGTTGGCTTTTCATAGCCAATCATTCAGAGTTAGAGACAGCAGGTGCGGTAGAGAGACAGTACAAAACAGCAGGTCCGGGACAAGGTAGCACGTCCAGTAAACAGGTCAGTGTTCCATAGCCGCTGCCAGAACATTTGAAACTGGAGCAGCAGCATGACCAGGTGGACTGGGGACAGCAAGGAGTCATCAGTCCATTGTCCGTAGAGCTCCGAGACAGGATTGTGTCGAGGCACAGATCTGGGGAAGGGTACCAAAACATTTCTGCAGCATTGAAGTTCCCTAAGAACACAGTGGCCTCCATCATTCTTAAATGGAAGAAGTTTGGAACCACCAAGACTCTTTCTAGAGCTGGCCACCCGGCCAAACTGAGCAATCGGGGGAGAAGGGCCTTGGTCAGGAAGGTGACCTAGAACCCAATGGTCACTCTGGCAGAGCTCTTTACGGTGAAGCATGGTGGTGGCAGCATCATGCTGTGGGGATATTTTTCAGCGGCAGGGACTGGGAGACTAGTCAGTATCAAGGGAAAGATGAACGGAGTAAAGTACAGAAAGATCCTTGAGGAAAACCTGCTCCAGAGCGCTCAGGACCTGACTGGGGCAAAGGTACACCTTCAAACAGGACAACGACCTTAAGCACACAGCCAAGACAATGCAGGAGTGGCTCTGGGACAAGTCTCAATGTCCTTGTGTGGCCCAACCAGAGTTCAGACTTGAACCCAATCTAACATCTCTGGAGAGACTTGAAAATAGCTGTGCAGTGACACTCCCCATCCAATTTGTCAGAGCTTGAGAGGATCTGCAGAGAAGAATGAGAGAAACTCCACAAAAACTGGTGTGCCAAGGTTGTAGTGTCATACCCAAGAATACTCAAGGCTGTAATCACTGCAAACGGTACTTCAACAAAGTACTGAGTAAAGGGTCTGAATACTGTGATATTCCTGTTTTTTATTTGTTATAAATTAGCTAAAAAATGTAAAACCTGTTTTGGCTTCGTCATTATGGGGTATTGTGTGTAGATTGATGAGGAGGAAAAAACTATTTCATCCATTTTAGAAAAAGGCTGTAACTTAACAAAATGTGGAAAAGGTCAAGGGGTCTTGAATGCACTTACATTTTAATTACGTTTTAGAGTCATAAAGCAACTGAGGAAAAACACAATTCCTACCTTGAATTAAGAGAAAAAAAATGCTATTTTTGTCAACTCTGTAAAACATCAACTCTGTCAGATTTTTGTCTAACATCAGCTCTGTCAGAGTGTTGAAAGATCTGATAGAATGGTTATGGTTTTATTGGGGATTATCAAATGAATAATTTTCCATATTTTACAAATGTTTGTATTGAACTTTTATTTTTAGAGGCAAAAATATGTCTGTTTTGAGTATCTGTTGTCAACTGATTGCTAACTCCCTTTTTTAATAATAATCACAGTGGTTGTAGATGGTGCAACAGGTCAGCACCTCAGGACTAAATGCCCCTCACCCTGCACCCATCTTCCTCTACCACTCTCTTCACTGCTTCGGCATACAACACTTTCTGTACTACTGTACTCTAACCCTGGCAACCTCAACCTGCCTTTCTTTCACCGGACACCTCCGATCTCCAGCCCCATGATCACCCCCACAACTAACACACACAACTTTCTCCACCGATACCACACTCCGGAGAGCAAAGCAGGTTACAATTATTGTCCCTAATCTTGTAATCTGGAGCGCCCGCTCCCTCTGGGTGGAGGAAATGCAACAAATAATCACGAGTCCAAGTTACCTTCACCAACTCAACAGTCCCCAACCTTTCCTTTACCCAAACTGACACCACATACCAAAAAGCAAGGATCCATTCTCTCTCCAAATCTCACTCCCACTGTAGCAAAATCATCCTTGTCATTCTTGGGAAAAGGCCTGAATTTGGTGGTCCTCGCCGCAGGTACTTCACCCTCACCCTCAACAAGTTCCATCTCCGAACTACTGGAGCAGGTATTGCTGTTTTTACACTTGACACCCACCTTCCTCACATGACTACTTCCCTCTACACTCAACTTCTTCTCAGCAGTCATCACTGCACCTGCCACCATATTTAATTCATCTTCACTCTCGTCAGGTTCCATTTCCTCCTCAAGCTCTTCCAAAAGTTCTGTGCGATCCTCCGTTCCATATTCACTCAAGACATATTCCATATCTCTCCTTTTTTCTTGTCCATCATATTCTTCACCAGATCTTTCAGAAGGCCTCTGTAATCCCCCACTCCATGTTTATTCAGAATATCCTCCTCTTTCTTCCTTATTTCCTTTTCCGCCATCTCCCCACCCTCCTTCCGTTGCCTTGACAGCAGTGTCAAGACCGGTAATAAACATTACCATCATGAGATTTTTAAACTCAGCCCTCTACTACTCTCAGCCCATCCCACCTATCTCCGTAGACCACCCCCTTTTGATTTCCACACGCCATATATTTCTTTACTGTGCTGTGATGTCTCACATGAATTATGAACTTCTCTAATCGCATAGTATCCACAGATTGTACGTTAAAGATTAATATTTTTCCTAAGAGCATTATTATATTGTTGATTGATTGACTATGGCTTTCCAAATCACCCAACACTGCTATTTGTAGCGTTCATTTTAAATTAATGTTTTGATTTTTTTGCCAATCCTGAACGTGTGACCAGAAACAAGCTACATGGGGACAATACCAGAATAAATTATCTAATGATTCTGTTTCTTCACAGCAAAATCTGCAGAGCTGAGATTTTTGTATATATATATATATATATATATAAAACATTCTGTTGCTGGCAAGAATTTTGTATAATAATTTAAATTGAAAAACTTAAAGTGTTGAATCAAGCGTTGGTTTGTGTATCAATTCATCCACCATGTAACATGGAATTGGTACATCAAAAATGTCTTCCCATTTATTTTGCAAACTTTATGGTAGAGCTGTCTGATGGAGTTGACATAAATCCAGTAAATTACATTTTATGAAGAAAAAAACCATTTAGGAGTTTGTTCCTTTACATAGTGTGATACAGTAGCTGATACTTTGGTCTATCAAAATACATTTAAAATGTTGTAAATATTTAGACAAATATTTGTGTAAATAAAGTTGAAATTGTTCCCTTTCAAGAATCCCTGAGCTATAAAACTGCACATTTTTCTGCCTGCCCCAAGGCAAAAAAAAAATAATAATTGCAATTTGATTTCACAAATGTTCAAATAAATATGTATTTTTACTGGAAAATGATGGCCCAGACACTTTTACTTATGCCCAGCCACACAGCAATTTCTGCCTACGCCGCTGGTCAGAATTGTGCTAGAATACAAAGTTCAAGTGATATTGTCAGAAGTGATGACGAGCAAGTACAGACAGTGTTGGGAGAGATTAGGGTTAAAGTTAAGGTTAGAGGTCATGGTTAAAATAACTTTTGTGATGAAAAGCAAGGTGCCTTTTGTTCTGTGTAGCATGGCCAGTGAGTGACGAGGAGTGGTGATGGCCTAGGCTACACTAACTTTTCAGCTGGGATGTGAGCTCATATCTCCCTCTAGTGTTTGCCAGGGGCCCAACACCTTTTTGGTTCTGTTGGAACATTTCAAAAGCCTTCTCCCCTTTGCTATTCACAGGGGTAAACATTTTGAAATTAGGGATTGTCTACTGTAAATTATGGTTTATGTTCCCGTGGTTTAACCCTCATCATATTCAACGTGGTCTCAGAGCATGTCGTATTATTCTGTACGTAAAGCCAAGACACTTGATTTAGTATAATATTGTAGCGACCTTAACATAACACCTAGCAACTGCGTCAAGGAGTTCATACCTCTTGGCGTAACGGTTAAGGTGTTGGCTTGACAGTCGCTGGACCGGGTTCGAATCCTGGTTGGAGTTACCCCAAACATTTGCTACAGCGGTATCATTTACATTTTTACATTTACGTCATTTAGCAGACACTCTTATCCAGAGCGACTTACAAATTGGTGCATTCACCTTATGATATCCAGTGGAACAACCACTTTACAATAGTACATCTATATCTTTTTTGGGGTGGGGGGGGTTAGAAGGATTACTTTATCCTATCCCGGGTATTCTTTAAAGAAGTGGGGTTTCAGGTGTTTCCGGAAGGTGGTGATTGACTCCGCTGTTCTGGCGTCGTGAGGGAGCTTGTTCCACCATTGGGGTGCCAGAGCAGCGAACAGTTTTGACTGGGCTGAGCAGGAACTGTGCTTCCGCAGAGGTAGGGGGGCCAGCAGGCCAGAGGTGGATGAACGCAGTGCCCTTGTTTGGATGTAGGGACTGATCAGAGCCTGAAGGTACAGAGGTGCCGTTCCCCTCACAGCTCCGTAGGCAAGCACCATGGTCTTGTAGCAGATGCGAGCTTCAACTGGAAGCCAGTGGAGTGTGCGGAGGAGCGGGGTGATGTGAGAGTACTTGGGAAGATTGAACACCACTGCGGCGTTCTGGATGAGTTGTAGGGGTTTAATGGCACAGGCAGGGAGCCCCGCCAACAGCGAGTTGCAGTAATCCAGATGGGAGATGACAAGTGCCTGGATTAGGACCTGCGCCGCTTCCTGTGTAAGGCAGGGTCGTACTCTGCGAATGTTGTAGAGCATGAACCTACAGGATCGGGTCACCGCCTTGATGTTAGCAGAGAACGACAGGGTGTTGTCCAGAGTCACGCCAAGGCTCTTAGCACTCTGGGAGGAGGACACAATGGAGTTGTCAACCGTGATGGCGAGATCATGGAACGGGCAGTCCTTCCCCGGGACGAAGAGCAGCTCCGTCTTGCCGAGGTTCAGCTTGAGGTGGTGATCCGCCATCCACACTGATATGTCTGCCAAACATGCAGAGATGTGATTCGCCACCTGGTTATCAGAAGGGGGAAAGGAGAAGATTAATTGTGTGTCGTCTGCGTAGCAATGATAGGAGAGACCATGTGAGGATATGACAGAGCCAAGTGACTTGGTGTATAGCGAGAATATGAGAGGGCCTAGTACTGAGCCCTGGGCGACACCAGTAGTGAGAGCACGTGGTGCGGAGACGGATTCTCGCCACGCCACCTGGTAGGAGCGACCTGTCAGGTAGGACGCAGTCCAAGAGTGAGCCGCGCCGGAGATCCCCAACTCGGAGAGGGTGGAGAGGAGGATCTGATGGTTTACAGTATCAAAGGCAGCAGATAGGTCTAGAAGGATGAGAGCAGAGGAGAGAGAGTTAGCTTTAGCAGTGCGGAGAGCCTCCGTGACACAGAGAAGAGCAGTCTCAGTTGAATGACCAGTCTTGAAACCTGACTGATTTGGATCAAGAAGGTCATTCTGAGAGAGCTAGCAAGAGAGCTGGCCAAGGACGGCATGCTCAAGAGTTTTGGAGAGAAAAGAAAGAAGGGCTACTGGTCTGTAGTTGTTGACATCGGAGGGATCGAGTGTAGGTTTTTTGAGAAGGGGTGCAACTCTCGCTCTCTTGAAGACGGAAGGGACGTAGCCAGCGGTCAAGGATGAGTTGATGAGCGAGGTGAGGGAAGGGAGAAGGTCTCCGGAAATGGTCTGGAGAAGAGAGGAGGGGATAGGGTCAAGCAGGCAGGTTGTTGGGCGGCCGGCCGTCACAAGTCGCAAGATTTCATCTGGAGAGAGAGGGGAGAAAGAGGTCAAAGCATAGGGTAGGGCAATGTGAGCAGGACCAGCGGTGTCGTTTGACTTAACAAACGAGGATCGGATGTCGTCGACCTTCTGTTCAAAATGGTTGACGAAGTCATTCGCAGAGAGGGAGGAGGGGGGGGAGGAGGATTCAGGAGGGAGGAGAAGGTGGCAAAGAGCTTCCCAGGGTTAGAGGCAGATGCTTGGAATTTAGAGTGGTAGAAAGTGGCTTTAGCAGCAGAAACAGAGGAAGAAAATGTAGAGAGGAGGGAGTGAAAAGATGCCAGGTCCGCAGGGAGGCTAGTTTTCCTCCATTTCCACTCGGCTGCCCGGAGCCCTGTTTTGTGAGCTCGCAATGAGTCGTCAAGCCACGGAGCAGGAGGGGAGGACCGAGCCGGCCGGGAGGATAGGGGACATAGAGAGTCAAAGGATGCAGAAAGGGAGGAGAGGAGGGTTGAGGAGTCAGAATCAAGAGATTGGTTGGAGAAGGATTGAGCAGAGGGAAGAGATGATGGGATGGAAGAGGAGAGAGTAGCAGGAGAGAGAGAGAGCGAAGGTTGCGACGACGCAATACCATCTGAGTAGGGGCAGAGTGAGTAGTGTTTGAGGAGAGCGAGAGGGAAAAGGATACAAGGTAGTGGTCGGAGACTTGGAGGGGAGTTGCAGTGAGATTAGTAGAAGAACAGCATCTAGTAAAGATGAGGTCAAGCGTATTGCCTGCCTTGTGAGTAGGGGGGGGGGACGGTGAGAGGGTGAGGCCAAAAGAGGAGAGGAGTGGAAAGAAGGAGGCAGAGAGAAATGAGTCAAAGGTAGACGTAGGGAGGTTAAAGTCACCCAGAACTGTGAGGGGTGAGCCATCCTCAGGAAAGGAACTTATCAAGGCGTCAAGCTCATTGATGAACTCTCCAAGGGAACCTGGAGGGCGATAAATGATAAGGATGTTAAGCTTGAATGGGCTAGTGACTGTGACAGCATGGAATTCAAAGGAGGAGATAGACAGATGTGTCAGGGGAGAAAGAGAGAATGTTCACTTGGGAGAGATGAGGATTCCAGTGCCACCACCCTGCTGACCGGATGCTCTCGGGGTATGCGAGAACACGTGGTCAGACGAGGAGAGAGCAGTAGGAGAAGCAGTGTTTCCTGTGGTAATCCATGTTTCCGTCAGCGCCAAGAAGTCGAGGGACTGGAGGGTAGCATAGGCAGAGATGAACTCTGCCTTGTTGGCCGCAGACCGGCAGTTCCAGAGGCTGCCGGAGACCTGGATCTCCACGTGGGTCGTGCGCGCTGGGACCACCAGGTTAGAGTGGCAGCGGTCACGCGGTGTGAATCGTTTGTATGGCCTGTGCAGAGAGGAGAGAACAGGGATAGACAGGCACATAGTTGACAGGCTACAGGAGAGGCTACGCTAATGCAAAGGAGATTGGAATGAAAATGAACTAAACAACTGGGGAAGCGAGAGAGCAGGGCCTCCCTCACTAACCATTCACTGAAACACTCAAATATAACTTTTCCAACTTCCACTTTAGAAATTATAATTGATGTAAACTACAGTGGTTCAATGTTTCCAGGAATAGGCTCAAGCTTAGTTTATTCAGCTAGATAACTTGGTACAGTATTCTTCCGTGAAACCCACTCGGTGCACCGTATCCTATGACGCCGTAGCTAACTAGCATGCTAGCATCCAATGACACACAGTTAGCACCAATTCTTGGTTACAACAAACTACCAATGGATCATCAAAAGTGGTATGGCGGCCGTGGGGCCATTGGAAAGGCGTGTCCACTTGAGGGACTTAGTATAGAGAAGCATGGGGACACACTCTCCCAGAGGAAGGTCAACTTCATCAAGAGGCTTGGGACTCTTGGCATAACGGATAAGGCGTTGGCTTGACAACCACTGGACCCGGGTTCGAGTTCCGGTTGGAGCTACCCACCCAAATTTGCTACAATATATGTTACATTTCGTATGGTATGTATTAATTTGTGGATGCCCATCATCCATTTCATATGATATGTTATGAATGCAAATCGAACAATATTGTAACGACCCTGGGTTTCATTACATTGGTGTCAGAAGTGACCTTGCATCCACGAACGTGCGTGTGCTTGGCCATTGAACATGTTCTTATAAGACATTGAGTCGTAAGCTAGCTCGAGAACACGCACTTTGAAAAGAGGGAGTTGTGTAACGACCCTGGGTTTATAAGCGCGGATATCGACTCTGCCACTCGAGCATGCTTTTGGGGCACAGTCGATGGCGCACTGAATTTTGGGCCAGAAGGTTGAGGGTTCGAGACCTGCTCCCTGCCTGTTTCATTACAATATGTTATGAATTACAATTTGTACGATTTGTAACAAATTTGCAATTCGTACGACATGTTACGAATTTGCAAATGTACGATATGTTCACTAATTTGCTGAACGTACAATATATTACAAATTCCAATTTGTTATGGCTAACGTTAGCTAGAGGTGGCTAACACTAAAGTTAGCTAGCTGGCTAATGTTAGCTAGGCTTAGGAGTTAAGTTAAGGGGTTAGGGTTAGCTAACATGGTAAGTAGTTGCAAAGTTGCTAATTAGCTCAAATGCTAAAGTTTTCTGTGATGAGATTCGAACACAACCTTTGGGTTGGCTAGACGTTCACATTATATGCCTACCCATCCAACCACCGTCCTTTTGTTTGTACCTTAACATGCTTCCTTATGTAACCACACCAAACGTAACATATCATACTAATTTGAACGTCCCGGATTTACGTTTACTATGTTACGTCTAGTCTGTGAGAGCAGTCTGTCATATCAGGTCTATCCAGTTATTATCAGATGCATCAATGTTATGGTACCCCCTCATTTTATCAGTGCCTTAGTCCTGACATATAAGGTGTATAATTGTATGAGCTGATTAGAATTACATTTAGCAAGTCGGCTAATGCAAACCTTTAATTCAGGCATGAATTTAAAAGGAAAATGATCAGTCTCTTTTCCACATGGTTAAAACCACACATTTTATAAAACCAGATACTGTACATATAACCTGGAATTCAGAATTAATTTCACAATGAATGTACAATCATATAACATTATGCATACACTGTTTCTATTGTAAACGCTATAAACTTGATTAGAACATCTGTGATTGCATACTGATCTCTATCATATTGGAGGGAAGACTAAATTAAAGGTACAATCCATTGTTGACTTTTTATTGCCAGACTCTGCGGTTCTTTAAAGGGGAGGTAAAGGCGCCAGTCTCCTTGCGAAGGACCCTTTGTGATCTCGTGCTTTACCTCAAGATTTCCCCCGTTGTGATGACGGTCCTCACCTTGTGATATTATCTGATGCATGTACATCTATTTATTTTATGCATTTCCTAACGCGATAAAATGAAATATATTCAGTTGTAAAACAAAAAATAAAAGTTAATAGATTTTTCGTCAGGCTATCTTCAAGGACACCCGATTTACTCCAAATGCATTCTGGTACTGTTCCTTCTCTTGTTTCTGGAGACCCGCCGCTAAAGCAAAACCGGTAAGGATAAACTGGTGAGAGCAATTAAAGGGGAAATGTTATACGAATATAACACTGGTTCAGCCCTATAAATGCAAAGGGGGGGTATTTTACATATATGTAATGCAGTATATGATTACAAACTGTGTGCAAATTGCATGTATGGCGTTATTTTATTGTTACAAAGTCTGTTGTAGCACGTCTCGCATGGCGCTGTACAGGAAGGGGTTAATTTTTTCCACCGCCGACATTTTTATGCACTGCTTTCCCGGTTACTTCGAAACATAAAATGCTATTTTTCGTTCTGGTCTCGCTAATTTAAATGATTAAGAATACAGTATTGTTTTATCCGCTTTTTAACTATTGTATGAAACCCGATTAGTCACACAAACGATGTCCCACTTGATTAATAGTTAGCACATCAGCTAGCTAAACTCATTGATTAGCAAACAGGCTATTAGCTAATGTTAACTCTTTGGCAGGCTACAAGCATGCAGCTGGAAGACAGGAAAAACTCACACAATTATTGCTAAGATATTTTTAATGTCTGTACATAGCTAATTGATTAATATTGGTCACTTTTGACTGCCGAAATTGATTTGGCTGAAAATGTCTGGTGCATGATTTAATTTGAGCCGGCGCACACTAGCCCAACTTCACATCCTCCTCGCACTGTTTCAGAAGCCAAACTCTGACTAGGACCCCAAGCGCAACAATTTATCCGGAGCCATGATAAAATACAGGATCACACAGTGACGCAAGATAGCCTGCAACTGGGATTGTGTTTAATATTTAATGTATTCAATGTTTTATTTATTTAGCCATCAAATTGCCCGAGAGCAGATCGACTAGTTAGGTCTGATTCTATGTCCAACGTCCACGCTTCTCATCAATGATATATTCTAGATGACTGACAGGAGGCGCTGTTTTGAATCCGCCGCGCCTCCATCTTGGCACTCCCCCAAAGTTAAAAAAAATATTATTTTGGATCTATAGAAATACATTTATTAATGTCTACATTTGTTTAGCCACGTTTATTCCATTAGACCCCTTAATGCATAGTTTAATGTGTGCTAAACATAAAATAAACATACAAAAACATTTACCATCTACCTTTTTAAAAAGTTTTAATGTTACTGTCCCTGCTACAACAACAAAATACATGAATACATGTAATTTTGTCCCTGAACCATTTAATTGAAATACTGTAGAATTCCATTCATTCCTATGGAGGACTGCTTCTTCTGGTGAGTGCCAATATGGCTAACTTGGGGCTTCAAAGCCTCTTATTGGCCAATACATAGAATCAGCAAATTAAGTTTTATATATAAATCATTGCTTTTAATGTCACAGCAAAGTGAAACAGATATGTGAATAAATAAATGGAAACTGGTCTCTGGTTGCTATGTCAGTGAGTGGTCAACAAAAACATTTTTTATACTCTGCAGAACTAGAGGAAAACATAGCCAAAACGTGGTTTCACATTGAGCTATGTGTTTTCTCACCTGTACTTGTCACTGTAAACAGGTGTTTATGTTAAAGTATATCAATGGAAGACTTGTGAATTTGGCCAAAACTACAGGTAACTGCCAAAATAAAGGAAACACCAACATAGTGTCTTAATAGGGTGTTGAGACACTAGAACAGCTTCAATGCGCCTTGGCATAGATTCTACAAGTGTCTGGAACTCTGTTGGAGGGATGCGATACCTTTCTTCCTAGAGAAATTCCATAATTTGGTGTCTTGTTGATGGTGGCGTAAAACACTGTCTCGGGTACCGCTCTAGAATCTCCCATAAGTGTTCAATTGTGTTTTGATCTGGTGACTGAGACACACAACCTTTAAACCCCCTATGCTACTTTGAGACCCCTCTTTCAAAGTGACTAAGACCTCTTCTTGCTGTGGTAGCCAAAATAATGGGCAACTGGGCATTTTTACACATGACCCAAAGCATGATGGGATGTTAATTGCTTAATTATCTCAGAAAACCACACCTGTGCACACTAGAACAATCAAATACTAGCTCTCCTTAGACAATCTTTGGAACAATCTGTGTGGATGGACTTATCCCACATAAAAAATCAACAGACACACATTATCACACATGTACACATATACGCTGCTGCTAATTTCAATCTATCCGATGCCTATTCACTTTACCCCTGCTACATGTACATATCTACCTTAATTACCATGTATCCCTGCACATTGATATGGTATTGGTAATCCTTGTATATGGCTTCATTCTTGTTTTATTTCTTGTTCTTTTTTCATTTAACTGCATCATTGGTAAAGAGCTTGTAAGTAAGCATTTCACTGTAAGGTCTACAACTTCTATTTGGTGCATTTGACAAATACAATTTCATTTGATCTAAGAAATTAACTTTTCCCTTTTTTTGAGTGATTCATTTATGATTTATTGGATTTTGCAACAAGTTCAAGCCATTGATCAACTGATTCAGCTTTAAAGATACAGTGGCTTGCGAAAGTATTCATCCCCCTTGGCATTTTTCCTATTTTGTTGCCTGGAATTTAAATGTATTTTTGGGGGGGTTTGTATCGTTTGATTTACACAACATGCCTAACACTTTGAAGATGCAAAATATTTTTTGTGAAACAAACAAGGAATGAGGGAAAAAAATATGAACACTTGAGCGTGCATAACTATTCACCCCCACAAAGTCAATACTTTGTAGAGCCACCTTTTGCAGCAACTACATCTGCAAGTCTCTTGGGGTATGTCTCTATAAGCTTGGCACATCTAGCCACTGGGATTTTTGCCCGTTCTTCAAGTTGGATGGGTTCTGCTGGTGTACAGCAATCTTTGTCATACCACAGATTCTCAATTGGATTGAAGTCTGGGCTTTGACTCGGCCATTCCAAGACATTTCAATGTTTCCCCTTAAACCACTTGAGTGTTGCTTTAGCAGTATGCTTAGGGTCATCGTCCTGCTGGAAGGTGAACCTCTGTCCCTGTCTCAAGTCTCTAGAAGACAGGTTTCCTTCAAGAATTTCCCTGTATTTAGCGCCATCCATCATTCCTTCAATTCTGACCAGTTTCCCAGTCCCTGCCGATGATGTTCTCGGGGTGATGAGAGGTGTTGAGTTTGCGCCAGACATTGTGTTTTCCTTGATGGCCAAAAAGCTACATTTTAGTCTCATCTGACCAGAGTACCTTCTTCCATATGTTTGGGGAGTCTCTCACATGCCTTTTGGCGAACACCAAACATGTTTGCTTATTTTTTTCTGGCCACTCTTCCGTAAAGCCCCGTTCTGTGGAGTGTACGGCTTAAAGTGGTCCTATGAACAGATACTCCAATCTCCGCTGTGGAGCTTTGCAGCTCCTTCAGGGTTATCTTTGGTCTCTTTGTTGCCTCTCTGATTGCTACCCCCCTTGCCTGGTCTGTGAGTTTTGGTGGGCGGCCCTCTCTTTGCAGGTTTGTTGTGGTGCCATATTCTTTCCATTTTTGAATAATGGATTTAATGGTGCTCCGTGGGATGTTCAGTTTCAGATATTTTTGCATAACCCAACCCTGATCTGTACTTCTCCACAACGTTGTCCCTGACCTGTTTGGAGAGCTCCTTGGTCTTCATAGTGCTGCTTGCTTAGTGGTGTTGCAGACTCTGGGGCCTTTCAGAACAGGTGTATATATACTGAGATCATGTGACACTTAGATTGCACACAGGTGGACTTTGTGTAACTAACTATATGACTTCTGAAGGTAATTGGTTGCGCCAGGTCTTATTTAGGGGCTTCATAGCGAAGGGAGTGAATACATATGCAGGCACCACAGTTTTTTGAAACAAGTTATTTGTTTCACTTCACCAATTTGGACTATTTTGTGTATGTCCATTACATGAAATCCAAATAAAAATCCATTCAAATTACAGGTTGTAATACAACAAAATAGGAAAAACGCCAAGGGGGGTGAATACTTTTGCAAGGCATTGTACATACATTTTTAGTTAGATTAGTTTTTTGTAAGTTCACTCACTTTGGACATTTTTGAGATATAAACTAATCTTCATTAATAGCACTTTGAGATACAAAATTATTCTTCAACACTATTGATACCCGAGGGTAAATTGTTCTAATCAAATGTCTGCATAAGCATCCACTATGCCTTTACCTTTTCAGTTTAGTAGTAGTTACACTAAAACAGAATATTTAATGTTTCACAACCTCTTTCCTTTACTCATCACTCGGTCCTTCTCTCCTTATTCGCTGTATCCTGATCCTGGATGCTAATTGGTTGAACAGAGAAGAGATGTAGTCAGGGGTGACTGTCCAGTGTTACTCCAGCCATGTTTCTCATCCCTCTCTCCCCTTCTCCCTATCTTCTGTCCTCAGGTTATTGACTGAGGTCCCAAAGTGTCTCCAGCCATGTCTGTCAGAGAGTCGTTTAACCCAGAGAGCTACGAGCTAGACAAGAGCTTCAGACTCACACGCTTCACTGAGCTCAAAGGAACGGGCTGCAAGGTGGGTTTTTCTACACCCCTGGCTCTGTGAACAGAGTTATTAGGGTACATCGAAGACTGCCTACTGGTGTAATGGCAATGAATAGAATGTTATTGGCCACTTAGTCTTTGCTGCTTTCAAAAGTGTCCTTGCTGTGTCTCTAGCGTCAGCATTAAGTCATGTTTTGGCGCAATGAGCAGACATTTACTTTATTTTTATAACTATACAATGTAGAGTTTGAGAAAAGCACTACAAATGCAACACATTAGGATGATGATTAAGCTTGACTTGTAGTTCTGAGGTAATCTGCTTGTTATTCCATAGGTACCCCAGGATGTGCTACAGAAGCTTCTAGAAGCCCTGCAGGAGAACCACTATCAGGAGGATGAACAGTTCCTTGGAGCCGTCATGCCCAGACTTGGTATGAACACACACACACTTTATTCACATCCATTCTTCAGATAACTTACAGTTTAATAATAACTGTTCTTTGCAGGCATTGGTATGGACACCTGTGTCATCCCCCTCAGGCACGGGGGCCTTTCTCTAGTCCAAACGACAGACTACATCTACCCGATAGTGGACGACCCCTATATGATGGTAGGTTCTCATTCTGTACCCCTCATTGTGTTAATGTTTTCAGGCATACCTTACATGCTTTAGGTCCTGTGAGTATCGTATAGATTGAGTAGTTACTGAGAGCTTTGGACTGGAGTCGTTTCTTTCACCTTGAGCAGAGTATGTGTTATCTTCATTCATATCTACAGTAAATCATGTCAATAATGCCTTCTTTATTCCTGTCTGTTTCTATAGGGGCGAATTGCGTGTGCCAATGTTCTAAGTGACCTGTACGCCATGGGAGTGACGGAATGTGACAACATGTTGATGCTACTGGGGATCAGTAACAAACTGTCAGAAAAGGTGCATGGCAACACACACACTCGCATACCAATGTGTAGCACCCAGCCACTAAATAGTCCCTCCCATGTCTCTGTGTCCCTGTCAGGAGCGGGACAAGGTGATGCCTCTGATCATCCAGGGGTTCAAAGATGCGTCGGAGGAAGCAGGCACGTCTGTTACGGGGGGACAGACAGTTCTTAACCCCTGGGTGGTCCTGGGGGGGGTGGCCACTACGGTCTGTCAACCCAATGAGTTCATCATGTAAGAACCCTCTCCTCACAGACAGCTGCCCTCCTGTCTTTCACACTTTTGGGAATTTCACTATTATTCAGATCTCTCTCTGAGCCTCTAAACTCTAATTGCTTTGATCATGTGAGCTGTGTTCTGTGTTGTGATAGTAATGATAGCTATGGTGATGATGTGACGTCTGCTGTCTTCCAGGCCAGACAACGCAGTGCCAGGAGATGTGTTGATTCTCACCAAACCTCTTGGGACTCAGGTGGCTGTGGCGGTACACCAGTGGCTGGATATTGTAAGTCTCAACACACTAACCTCTCCTTTGATTTACTGTATTGTAACTTAAACACTAAAATGTCAATGTAATGAACGAAACGTCTGTATCCGTCAAAAAATATCAACGGGAGGGACAGTTGGACCCAATCAAAGCTTTATCAGTCATTGCCATGCCTCAAAAGTGATGGTCTAAAATCGTATGTATATGTCTGTCCCTCAGCCTGACAAGTGGAATAAGATCAAGCTGGTGGTGACTCAGGAGGATGTAGAGCTGGCATATCAGGAAGCTATGATGAACATGGCCCGGCTCAACAGGACAGGTACACACACCGCCCGACTCAACAGAACAAGTACCTGTCCTCAAGTTGTTCTCCCCCCTTCTCTCCTGTCTAACTTCTACCATTGTTTGGATGAATGTAATGTGAATATTGATGTAGTTGTTGTTTTTATCTCTCCAGCTGCAGGTCTGATGCACACCTTCAACGCTCACGCCGCCACTGACATCACTGGCTTCGGGATTCTGGGTCATGCCCAGACATTGGCACGGCAACAGCGTAGCGAGGTCTCATTCGTCATTCACAACCTCCCTGTGCTCGCCAAGATGGCCGCTGTGTCCAAGGCCTGCGGGAACATGTTCGGACTCATGCACGGCACCTGCCCCGAGACATCAGGTATGTGTGAATGTTTGTGTGTCTCTGGCCGTGCATGTGTTTTTTGTCGGCCTGTTGTCTGTCTAGGTTCTCTCACCTCTTTCACACACATACTCATCAGCCACCTCTGTCTCTATCTATAGGGGGTCTGTTGATCTGTCTTCCCAGGGAGCAGGCAGCTCGTTTCTGTGCTGAGATCAAATCTCCTAAATACGGCGAGGGCCACCAGGCCTGGATCATCGGCATTGTGGAGAAGGGCAACCGCACCGCCCGCATCATCGACAAACCACGAATCATCGAGGTCGCTCCTCAGCTCTCCACACAGAATGTCAACCCCACACCCGGCGCAACCTCATAATACCTCCCCTGCAATGCAGACCGGAACCACAGAGCTTGGCCCAGGTTTTTTTTTAGACTCATAGAAAACCATCCTAGAGTGTGTCAAACGTATACACGTGTGTGTATGTATGTATGTATGTATGTATGTGTATGTGTGTGTATATATATATATATATATATATATATATATATATATATATATATATATATATATATATATATATATATATATATATATATATATATATATATATATATATATATATATATATATATATATATATATATATATATACATACACACACACATACACATACACACACACACACAATTAACTGGGTTGAGGTGTATGTACACCTGCCTCAGACCGACAGAAGCCTTAGGGGCAGGTCATCACACAATGGACGCAGTATCAACAAAAAAATCTCTAAAAAGAAAACAAGTAAAAATCCATTTGCCTTTTGTCTGTTGTAATCTGTTATGTTTGACTGAAGAGGCAGGCAGCTTCTGGGTTTAAGAATAGATTATGATTATCCGATTCTGTTGATTCATTTAGAATCTTTAGGAGACTCCGGGTGTCCGTTGCCTCTTGGGCTCTTTTTAAAGGGTGCTCGTTCTCGACAAGCATGTGTAAGAGTTTTAATTTTTTTTTTTTAAAGCGATGGGTAGTGATATAATGTTTTTGTTTGTCCGTTCACTTTGTGTACAGTTTAAAAACTTTAGTTCTAGTTTAAAGCTGTAACAGATGCCTGGAAAGATTGAAAAGTTACTATCAAGAGAAAAGAGTGAACATAAGGGTTGCTTTTTTACTTTCACTTTTTGTATCCCCCCCAAAAAACGAATAAATCAAATAGATTTTTATTTTCTTGACAGTTTTACAAGAACACTATCAAATTGATGGATCTAAAGGAATGCATTACCAAATTGGACTCCCTCTGTTCATATTGCTGTTTTGTACTTCTACTCAGTGATAGAATCAGTCACAACAAGGACATTAAATCCATTCTGTCATCTTACAGGCAATAAACAGAACATCCTGGTATAGTTTGGTATACTCACCTATGGAGATGTGATCACACTGAGTAGGATTTGGAAGAAGTCTGAGCATGGTGTCTCAACTCTGTTGCATTGCACACACCTACCTTTTTAAGGAAGCGGGTATCGTAAGAGGCAGGTGAAACGGTGAGTGTTCAAGTCTTGGTTGACACTTTGCTCCATGAAAATAGTACCAGTGCATCCATCTGTAGCAGAGCTTACACTAGCTGATTTTCTATAGAATCTTCCAGTACCTAGAGGTTCCATACAATTTGTATACCGGTAGTGTACTTTGCTCAGATTTGCCAACACTAGTATTTCACACTATCCCAATAAATGTACAATCTGCGTCTAATCATCCTGGTTGGGATAAGTGTAGTCTTAGGCTTAGATTCAAATCAGATGGAGATTTAACCAGCATTGGCCGACATCCGCATAGCAGATGTTTTAGAGTTGTGACTGCGGTATGAGATATTCTATCGGTGAGTGGCTGCTTCTGTATGTCACAAACCACTCCCTTAATCCTACCGCGTTAGAAGTTCAAAACGGCTCTAGAAAGTGTAGGCTATCGGTGTTTAGAAATAATTTATAAAATGTCAAACCATTGATGTTAGGCTAATGCATGTTTTCATGTTAATTTGAATGGGGAATTTATACGGTATCAATCTAATTCAAGTGTTTGAACTTCTAACGTGGCTGCATGGGATGTTGCATTATAGTCGGGTGTGGTTTCAGTGTATCCAATGGCAGTGTCCACAATAAGGTAACACAATGAGACGCTTGTGGATTTGACAGCTCTATGCAGTTCCGACACTGCCAAAACAACCGCTATGCAGATGTCAATCTGATTGAATCTAGCCCTTAGTACTCTCCAGTCATCTGATGTAAGGCCTTTTCTAATGTCTGGTACCATAAAGGCTTGTATGGCACTGCTTACAAACTGAAATAAAACTGGATCCTCTCTTACACTGAAGGACTGCGTTTGTTCTCTCCTATAGTTTCTTAAAGCAGGATGTTGTCATGTAGTAACTAAGTACTTTGCACACCAGAATGTAATTCCTCTGCTGTACATGGCAACTGGAAATGTACGTGGTGTAGTTGGCCACACAGTTCAGGTATGAGAGTATACATTTTTATCTGTGTCCTCAAGTCCAAAGAAGAGGTAAAAAACAATCAACATATTCTTTATTATAATATACTCTAAACACATACGGTTGAAGTCTTAAGTTTACATACACCTTAGCCAAATACATTTAAACTCAGTTTTTCACAATTCCTGACATTTAATCCAAATAAAAATTCCCTGTCTTAAGTCAGTTAGCACACCACTTTATTTTAAGAATGTGAAATGTCAGAATAATAGTAGAGAACTATTTATTTCAGCTTTTCTTTCTTTCATCACATTCCCAGTGGGTCAGAAGTTTATATACACTCAATTAGTATTTGATAGCATTGCCTTTAAATTGTTTAACTTGGGTCAAATGTTTCGGGTAGCCTTCCACAAGCTTCCCACAATAAGTTGGGTGAATTTTGGCCCATTCCTCCTGACAGAGCTGGGGTAACTGAGTCAGGTTTGAAGGCCTCCTTGCTCGCACACACTTTTTCAGTTCTGCCCACAACTTTTCGATAGGATTGAGGTCAGGGCTTTGTGATGGCCACTCCAATACCTTGACTTTGTTGTCCTTAAACCATTTTGCCACCACTTTGGATGTATGCTTGGGGTCATTGTCCATTTGGAAGACCCATTTGTGACCAAGCTTTAACTTCCTGACTGATGTCTCGAGATGTTGCATCAATATATCCACATCATTTTCTTCCTCATGATGCCATCTATTTTGTGAAGTGCACCAGTCCCTCCTGCAGCAAAGCCCCCCCACAACATGATGCTGCCACCCCAGTGCTTCACAGTTGGGATGGTGTTTTTCGGCTTGCAAGCGTCCCCCTTTTTCCTCCAAACATAACGATGGTCATTATGGCCAAACAGTTCTATTTTTGTTTCATCAGACCAGAGGACATTTCTCCAAAAAGTACAATCTTGTCCCCATGTGCAGTTGCAAACCGTAGTTTGGCTTTTTTATGGCGGTTTTGGAGCAGTGGCGTCTTCCTTGCTGAGCGGCCTTTCAGGTTATGTCGATATAGGACTCGTTTTACTGTGGATATAGATCATTTTGTGCCTGTTTCCTCTAGAATCTTCACAAGGTCCTTTGCTGTTGTTCTGGGATTGATTTGCACTTTTCGCACCAATGTATGTTCATCTCTAGGAGACAAAATGCATCTCCTTCCTGAGCGGTATGATGGCTGCGTGGTCCCATGGTGTTTATACTTGCGTACTATTGTTTGTACAGATGAACGTGGTACCTTCAGGCGTTTGGAAATTGCTCCCAAGGATTGTGGAGGTCCACAATTTTTTTTATGAGATCTTGGCTGGTTTCTTTTGATTTTCCCATGATGTCAAGCAAAGAGGCAGTGAGTTTGAAGGTAGGCCTTGAAATACATCCACAAGTACACGTCAATTAGCCTATCAGAAGCTTCTAAAGCCATTACATAATTTTATGGAATTTTCCAAGCTGTTTAAAGACCCAGTCAACTTAGTGTATGTAAACTTCTGACCCACTGGAATTGTGATACAGTGAATTATAGGTGAAATAATCTGTCTGTTAACAATTGTTGGGAAAATTAGTAGATGTCCTAACTGACTTGCCAAAACTATAGTTTGTTAACAAGAAATTTGTGGAGTGGTTGAAAAACGAGTTTTAATGACTCCAACAGAAGTGTATGTAAACTTCCGACTTCAACTGTACATACGATTCAGATAACAGATTCAGATATACTACCTTATATATTACATCACTTAAATACTCAAAACAGTGCTATTTACAAGTGTACACATATTACAATCAGATGCAAATACTCCTGCCTCTGAACTAAACAGATGCCTTGCCTATCCTTAATCTAAATTACTATATCATATGTTCTTTAAAGCTACCAAGGCATTTTGTGCTTCATTGCTCTTGCCAGAATTGGTTCAATACTATGTTGAAAATTCACTGCCATTTTATATAAGGGATTGTGCGAAATAAAGTCAAAATGCTTTATTAAATATTTATTTCTACAAAACAATTCCCTCCTGCTAACTGAGTAAATATCCAAAAGATCTATAACTTGACCCATTCTAAAGCCGTTACCCAGAAGAGACTAGTTGTGACCCACCGTTTTGGAAATAATGTAATGTCACAGAGCATGAAAATGTGGTATGAAGTCTATAAAGACCTTTCAGACTGTCTACTCATCACATCTCTTTCTTGTCGTTTTGGTCAAATAGCGCACGAATGTCCAGCATGGCCTGTCGAATGTTCTGTCCAAAGCGGTACGAGTCCTACAGAGAAAGAGACAGACAGTTGTTTAACCTGATAAAGATCCAGCTAGATTGCCATTAAGGTAGTATGTAAGTGCTATATACTCTATGGTTCATCATGTAGTGTGACACAATGGTCTCACCGTCTCAGGGCTGGAGAACTTGCTGGAGATGTGGAATGTGATGAGGTTCTCTCCTACAATGATGTAAGAGACGCCATAGCCGTCATCAGCCACCTGGGGGCGCAGGAGAGACAGTACCAATCACCCCTAACTCTGACTACATAGAAGTAAGAAGCAGACAGAAGAAGTAACAGAGGACACAATGGCAGTAGGACTTGAGAATCTGGTCCAGCTAATTTCTTGTGTGTGTGTTGTGTGCGTGCGGTAGACTCACAGGGCCAAACCCCCCTCCTGCACCCACGTATCTTGGGAACTTGTTGATGTCGACCATGTTGAGCTGCTGTTGAGGAGTCTGACTAGTGGACAACCTCCAGGGCTCTGACAACACCTACACAGGGGGAGAGAGAAGGGGAAAGGGGGGGGGGGTCAATTGAGAAGAAGGGTAAGTGTAAATCTCTGATATCATATCACTTGGCTGCCAAAGTATAATTTAACACATATAATGGTGTTGACTACACAAACACTCAGAAGCGAGCTGACCTGTTTGAGGAATGGTGAGTCGATGTTGAGGTACTTGGACATGATGTAAAGACAGAAGAGGTGTCTGTCGATGCCAGAGCCTGTCATGGCCAGACGATACATGTTCTGGTGTTTGTCTGCAGCCTTCCGGAAGAGGTCCAACCTCTGGGCACTCTGCTCACAGAAACAACAGATGATATTCAATCAAAACCTAGATCCAGCTAAAAAACAACAGATGGTGGCCAGCCCTCCACCTGCAGAGCTACTGGTTTTGCTCCAGCCCTATTCAGACACACATGATTGTACTAATCAACTGTTCATCAGCACCTTGAATAGCTGAACCAGGTATGTTAGTGCAGGGCTGGAACAAAAGCAAAAAGTGCATAGCCAGTAGCTCTCCAGAAGGAGGGTTGGTCATGCTTGCTCTAGAGGACACACTCCTCTGGCTAGATAGGTACAAGAAACAGACATTTGGGTCCTGGTCACCTAGTTCTCAGAGTCAGAATGACCTGAGCCTCACTGGCAGAGTTACATCATGTCACTGTCTATCAGTAACTCCCACAGACAAGGCTACTCACCTGCAGTGCTGCACCCACACTGTATTTAACCACAGATATAGTCAAACATCTGATGATTTATATCTAGCATGTATAGCATGTATGTGGAAGGGGGACTGTTACTGCTCTTGTGCTGTCATTAGTGCATTCTATATTGCCTCTGAAATGATTAACAAAGGTACACAGTAAGAGAGGTGTGTGTTTAAGGTGTGTGTCCTCACCTTAGTGTTCTTGTCTTCCATGGCTCTGACGAAGGCTGTGGACTCTATGGTGCAGGAGCGAACCGTCTCTGTCCTACCCTCACGGAACATCCGGGTCATCGAGGCCTCATACGTCAGACAGAACTCCCCCTTATCCTACAATACATAGACAACAAATACATTCAGTTTATTTGCTTGAGACATGATATTGTTTGTCTGTTGTCTATTCATGACTAACACACACACCCTGAATTGAGCCAGCTGCAGTGCTAGCTGTATGAAGGCATCAGGACTGGTCCTACTCTTTTTGATCAGGCCCTTCCCAAACTCATCAAACAGGCAGCCATGGAAGTCCACGTCATCAGCTATCTCTTTGGCAACCATGTAGGAATCCTCAATGACCTCCTGGCACTGAGGGATGAGGAGAGACCAGAGACCAGAAAGGCTCAGACAAGACACAAGACAGCCTGTAGAAACTACTGACTGGTCTACTGAACACAACACTAAACTTGCTTTCCCCTCTTTACTAAAGCTACAACTTTTGATCCCTAACACATTAGAAGCCATACCTCCAATGGAATGTCCCATTGTAGTTTGGCGGTGGGAGGCAGGCCCTTGTTGATGTCTCCTTTGCAGTGCCCCTCCTCTGTGTAACCCAGATGGAAGCAGTCCGTTGCTAGGACGTACTACACAGAGACAGCAGCACAGCAACCATTACATTCACACAACACAATTAATCACACCATGTCATATATTGTGTTTAAGAATAACATGTTTGTAATACATCATTAATACACCATCAACAGGGCCGGCTCCAGACATAAGCGGTCGCTAGGGGGCCCCCGACCTCAAAAAAAGGAACTCAGTCAGGGTCTCAACTTACTGTTCAGAGTAAGAATAGTTGAAAACACCAGGTGCAATTAGCTGACACAGCCATGTACATTTTTTGATTGGTAGTTAGTCTAGCCAGCTTGTAGTAATCATGGCCGAATACCGACCGGGCATGTGCCCAGGGGCCCTGACCTCCTGGGGGCCCACATAGATTGTGTTAGTCATTCTCACTCAGATATCATATTAATATGACATAAGTCATGGCAAAATGTGTAGAATTTGGGGAAATTAGCTTTAAAACTGCAGAAATGTCTCTCTACCACATGGAAAATGGGTAGAATTGCAGGAAATTAGGTCTAAATTGTACATTTTTCTCCTCGCCATCAATAGGGGGGCCACAATTTTTTTTGCCGTGAGATGGGGGCCCCCCAACCAAATCGCGCTTAGGGCCCCCAAAAGGCTGACCATCAATAACATTACCTCCCACATGTGTCCTACAATGGGAGCGTCTGCCCACGAGTGTTCTGCATTGACCCCCAGTTTACCATTCTTATAAGCGATCAGGGTGAAGGATTTGTCAAACCACCTGAGAGAGAGAGAAGGCATATCAGGTTAAACACTGAAACACACATCGTAAAGGCAGTGCACAGAAAAGCAATATAGCGCTAAACTATCCTCACTGAAATAGGCCTACTTTACAACGCATCTTTTCTGTCCCGTCCCACCTGTCATAGCACTTCCCGTTTGTCTCACCTGTCATAGCTCTTCCCGTTCGTCTCACCTGTCATAGCACTTCCCGTTTGTCTCACCTGTCATAGCTCTTCCCGTTTGTCTCACCTGTCATAGCTCTTCCCGTTCGTCTCACGTGTCATAGCACTTCCCATTTGTCTCACCTGTCATAACAGTTCCCGTTTGTCTCATCTGTCATAGCACTTCCCGTTTGTCTCACCTGTCATAACAGTTCCTGTTTGTCTCACCTGTCATAGCACTTCCTGTTTGTCTCTCACCTGTCATAGCACTTCCCGTTCGTCTTACCTGTCATAGAACTTCCAGTTTGTCTCACCTGTCATAGCACTTCCCGTTCGTCTCACCTGTCATAGCATTTCACGTTTGTCTTTCTCCTGTCATAGCATTTCCCGTTCGTCTCACCTGTCATAGCACTTCCCGTTCGTCTCACGTGTCATAGCACTTCCCGTTCATCTCACCTGTCATAGCAGTTCCCGTTTGTCTCATCTGTCATAGCACTTCCCGTTTGTCTCACCTGTCATAGCACTTCCCATTTGTCTCATCTGTCATAGCACTTCCCATTTGTCTCACCTGTCATAGCACTTCCCATTTGTCTCATCTGTCATAGCACTTCCCATTTGTCTCATCTGTCATAGCACTTCCCATTTGTCTCACCTGTCATAACACTTCCCGTGCAGCACGGACTTGGCGTACAGGTCCAATGATCTCAGCTTGTCAGGGTCGTAACCGTGCTCCTCGTCGTCAAGGGTGAGGAAGAAGGCTGACGTCTCGATGGCCTCCAGAGAGGCTTTGTTAACACCCTGGCTGAAGTACTTCAGACGAGCCCGCGCCCAAGGAACTCTGGGAGAGGATAAGAGGTGGACATTGTATTTCTGATGTGTGTGTGAGGAAGGAAGGGAGGTTGCACTTTCGTGCCTATATGTGTGTATACCTGTTGCCGGCTGTGAGGGCAGCCAGTTTGAGTTCCCCAGGCTGTGGCTCCGTGGTGTCGTCGAGGATCCTCTGGAACTGAGTCTCCAGCTCAGAGGGCCAGAGGTGGCGTCCCCCGTAGTACAGCCACACCTTAAAGAAGCGGCCCTTATGGTACACCACCAGGTGCTTCCGGTCACTCAGGTGCTGAACAAAGTCTGGACCAAGGAGTAGGAGAGGGGGTGAGGACATAGAACATTATAAGGCGGTGGGGAATGCACACTTCTATTGAATGATAGTTTTTGTTTAAGATGGTCAGAAGATGTGTCTGACACAAACTCATGTTCATATTGATTAATGCAACTACCCAGCGATAGTTTGATAGTGTTATGCCCCCAGAAGGCAGCAGCGTGCTCACCTGTCTCTATGCCAGGGATACGTGTGGTGTTGAACATCCTCTCCATCTGATAGGAACACATGGGCACCACCCCCAGAGCCCTCAACTAGAGAGAGAGTATGCCAAACAAAAACCATTGACTGCAAAGATAAACAAACCATACAACTCTATGCACAAGGACTACATTTAAAAGTCCAAAGCAGCCATTTCTATCACCATAACAAATAATTTCTGGGTAACAATTAAGTACCTTAATCTAACCACTAGGCGGCAGGTAGCCTAGTGGTTAGAGCATTGGGCCAGTAACTGAAAGGTTGCTGGATCGAATCCCCGAGCTGACAAGGTAAAAATCTGTTGTTCTGCCCCTGAACAAGACAGTTAACCTACTGTTCCTAGGCAAACAAGAATTTGTTCTTAACTGACTTGCCTAGTTAAATAAAGGTTAAATAAAATAAAAAAATGTATAAACCTTACTATGCTTGGTCAAAAATGCACAGAAAAAGCTTCTTAGCAAAGAGCAATTTCTCAAGCAGGAATTTTTCTAGGACTGTCGGGTAGTGGTCTGAGTGAGGAGGGGAAAACTGAAAACTAGCTGTTAATGGAATCCCACCAAAATATGCTGACATTTTTGGTGGTATCGTAATTTTCACAATATTATTCCAACCTTAAAGTGTGTAAATATATATATGTATCTAACAATTTCCATAGAAAATTTTACAAAAACACATTTACGCGAAGTACAGTGCACAGTACAGTTTGGTAATAACGGTGAAATCTCCCTCAGTTTTTTAGGTGACCACGTTTTCCAAAAACTCTGAATTATCTACTCCGAATTACGATTCAAAGATCTTTGCAGAAAGAATGGGGTGACAGCTATGATATGACCACTTGAGTTTGAAAAAATCTATTTTGGTTATTGAACTACCGTAAGTGAAGTGGAATAACAGCCGATAACAGAATGATGGTAACATAACATAATAGGTCCATTTCATGACACGTTTTAATCACTTAATATATCATCAACCAAACTGTTATCAGTAAAAACACTATAACTAGGTAGGTCTACCTTTACTTTTTACCTCTGTGAACTTTCATTATCCTCCCTCCTCATAAGAGATATATTTTATTTTTATCTCAAAGATATGTAGGTATTTGCTCACAGAAATACAATATATATTAAACTTACAGAAGGCAAATCATTTCTGCAAAACAAAATATAAGTGTTGATATTTGTTATTGTGTTTTTATGTATTTCTAATACCTTAAAATACTTTTTCTGCTAGATGTTTTCTAGGACCCCTTTTCCATGAGTTTGACCAAAGATCTAAGCCTTTGCTTATTCCTAATTTTTAGCAGGGAAAATGGTTGGAAAATGTATATATGCCTTAATTTCTCAAAACATAGACTCTTAGCTTTCATTTGACACCAAATTTGATGTGTTCCTATGGACTTCATATGTTAGTGCTCATGGGGCTTTTGAAATGGAAATGCCCTAGACCAGAAACAAGTCGAAGGCAGTGGGAGGATGATTTAGGTTAACAGAGAAGGAGGGAGATGACCTGGGTTATTTAGGGGGTAGAGAGAGAGCCGAGGGCCAAAAGGGAAATGGGGGAGGGACCTGAATACTCTCAAGGGTACAAAGAGGGAGAGAGAGGGGGTGAGAGAGACAAAGAGAGGGGTACTCGTTACCGGTGCATGTTCTCCTCTCTCTAGTTTGCGTCGGTACTGCAGCATAGCGTGAACCACATTCCCTGCCCGAGCTGCCTGTCTGTGTGTGGGAATCACGTACAGCAGATCCTAAAGCAGATCATCAAATACATCATTAGGTAAAGGTTACTGGATACATCTCAAGCAATGCCATGTTCCCTGTATGAGGACCCATATAGACATGTCTTACCATGGCGTAGAAGTTACTGTTGACCATGATGGGACTCCTGCCTCTCAGGTAGATGTACTCCTCCCACCAATCACTCACCTGTAAAACATCATCTATTACAATCATTTGTTCAACTACTAATTCTTTGTTTTAAAGAGCACTTTGAGCACTCACCAAAACAGCTTAATAAATACATTTACCACATTATCGTTTCATGTAACCTGACATCACACTTCAGAATACGTACGTAGTTAGTAGCCCACCAGGATTTGAGGATGAGGTATTTCTGGAGTTTGGGTGCCTCGTCTCTCTTGAAGTCATTGGCCACCACCTCCATCTGGTTGTACTGCTCATCATCCAGCAGGGGGCGCACTGATTCCAGGTACTGCAAGGTCACATAGCGATTATATGACATAATACTGATATGTAGTGTACATATATGGTTCTACACTGGTCCTGTTCCATCACTTTCCTGAACAAATGTGATCAGTTTCATATTGTATTTCATCTAAGCACATGAGACACATAACCACCTCTCTCTCACCCTGGTTATGGTGTCGTCCACGCTAGGCACAGGTAGTCTGGGTAGGGAGGCCTGGAAGCTGTAGAGGAGAGGTCTGCGGCCAGAGAACATCTTCACCAGACTCTAAAGAGAAACAACACAACACAATGACTGGGTTAATTGTCAGAATAATCAAATACTCAAGGATGAGATTAAGAGCTCAGAAAATATATTGTCTTGATTCTGAACTATAAGTGAGCTGCTCTTTTGGTCATGTTTCTATTGAAATAGAGACATTTGACAGACGTACCAGCCAGAGTTTGGTGCAGAAGCTCATTTTGCCGTGGGACTCAAAAATCCAGGCGTGGTAGGAGAGAAGGGCCTTGAGAATGTACCTCAGCATGAGGATGAGAGAGAGCCACAGGCCCGTGGCAAACAGGATGGCACTCAGCACTGTCTGGGTCTGCACTGTCATGTAGTCACTGGAAAGAGGAGAGAACCTCACATATAAATGATGTTTATTGTCCTTTAACAGAAAATTCTTTCCACAGATACCCACAGTTACATACTTAATCTGAAAAAATATGCATCGCTCTTCCCCAATGCCTCTTCATCATTGTGTTATTTGCTCACTGACCTGACAGGCAGGGTCCTCTTGATGGTATCTATCATTCCCAGTGATGGGTCTATCCTGGCATACATGGTGCTCATGATGGCTATCACCGCGATCAGCCAACTGGATGGGCTGGCAGGGTAGACGCCTGTCAATATCCCATTCTGAAATAAAATAATTCAATGTTAATTTAGATAGTTAGCCTATAAACAGACCAACAAGGCTATTCCTGGATGTGCTAGCCTATGTCCCAGCCAAGCACTAGGCTACACACACCTGATTCAATCAAGGCCATAATAATAACTTGAATCAGTTGTTTTAGTGCTGGACTGCAACAAAAACCAAACTAGCTATCAGATTCAGGTTTGGTAATGACTGTAGGGCTACTTAGTCATTCGAAAACAAACCTTAAATCTTATGGCGCGCTTTATCCATGACGTCACTCCCGACAGGTAGATGTGTTTGAGTACCTCGCGGCTCAGGTGGAGGTCGATGCCGTCTGGGGTGACGGTGAACTGGAAGCCAACCGCCTGATGTGCCTCCGCCATCCCGGTGACGTTGAAGACCCTGTTAAGAGAGATAGATAGATAGACAGAGACGTTGAAGACCCTGTTAAGAGAGATAGATAGACAGAGACGTTGAAGACCCTGTTAAGAGAGATAGATAGATAGACAGAGATGTTGAAGACCCTGTTAAGAGAGATAGATAGATAGACAGAGATGAGGAAGACCCTGTTAAGAGAGATAGATAGACAGAGACGTTGAAGACCATGTTAAGAGAGATAGATAGACAGAGATGTTGAAGACCCTGTTAAGAGAGATAGATAGACAGAGATGTTGAAGACCCTGTTAAGAGAGATAGATAGACAGAGATGTTGAAGACCCTGTTAAGAGAGAGAGATAGACAGAGACGTTGAAGACCCTGTTAAGAGAGATAGATAGACAGAGATGTTGAAGACCCTGTTAAGATAGATAGATAGACAGAGACGTTGAAGACCCTGTTAAGAGAGATAGATAGACAGAGATGTTGAAGACCCTGTTAAGATAGATAGATAGACAGAGACGTTGAAGACCCTGTTAAGATAGATAGATAGATAGACAGAGATGTTGAAGACCCTGTTAAGATAGATAGATAGACAGAGATGTTGAAGACCCTGTTAAGAGAGATAGATAGACAGAGACGTTGAAGACCCTGTTAAGAGAGATAGATAGACAGAGATGTTGAAGACCCTGTTAAGATAGATAGATAGACAGAGATGTTGAAGACCCTGTTAAGATAGATAGATAGATAGACAGAGACGTTGAAGACCCTGTTAAGATAGATAGATAGACAGAGACGTTGAACTTCAATTGTTTACACAATTTATTTTTAAATGTTTGCTCTTGCACAATTATCAAACCAAACCAACTTTAGGCTAATGGATGGATGTGGGAATGAAGTTAACCCTTAATCAATTTCAGGTGAGAGAAACAGTGCTGCATTACCACATTTGCTACCTCCTTTTTTGTTGTTGTTGCAGTTTTAAAGCTAATTTCCTGGAATTCTACACATTTTGCCATTGCTTATGAGGTGTTCATATGCCATCTCAGGGGCCCCGTGGCACATGCCCTGCGTGCGCGTTCGGTAATCCGGCCCTCTTGTAATTTCAGGGATTTGTTAAATATTTTCTGTGGAGGTCATAAGTCTGTTTATGTTGTGGCCCGGTTGACTGAAAAGTGGGCTTGGATTTCTTTTTCCATGTCATATGACGGGCCAGCAGCTAAGTGGGGCAAAGTTGAAATGCCAGATATAGCCTAGGCTACTGGCATGCGCTCAGATGTAGGACTGGTTTAAAAATATAAACACTGCAGACTAGGAAGAGTATGTGACGTCTACTACACCACAAACCACATAATGAAACATTTTGCAAGGTGAATTCATAAAAAAATATTCCAATAAATAGGCTTTATCAGTGCCATAATACATGATAATACAGTTCCATCAGTGCCAAATTGATATTTCTCTAGTATAGCTGTATATTATGTGTCCAGTCACCTACAAGTTTAGATTTAAGCAAATTTAGTTTTTTAACAATATAAACTGAAGAATGACACGATTCATTCCCTTCAACTAACATTTACAATAGTAAATTCATTATGATGATGCAGACTTCCTATGAATAAACATTTGTCTAGCCTCTTACACACAAATATTGTGTGGCACAAGGAGCCTACACAATTACTAACTTTTGGCTTGCTTTGTTTGTCAAACATCTGAAATGCACTATACCCAACACCAACAACAAATCCATATGGTATCTAACTATACTAGGCTACGGTATTACAAACATTAGTGTTTCATGGACAGCTACAGTAGCCTAAGAAATGATACATTATAGCAATCTAAAAACCAAACATTCAGTAATTCCATACCTTTTTGCTTAGGGATTCAATTCAAGCTTGCTGAAGTGAAACAGAAGGCAGTGACTGTGGTTTCTCTCAGTGGAATTCCTCTGGGCCGGGGCTGAACCTCTCTCTGTGTTCTGTGTGTGATTCCTATGTCCTTGAAGTGGCTTTCCTCAGGTACTTAGAGCAATGCTATCCCCTATGCTTTCTCGCTTTCTCCCTTCCTCCCCTCTCTCTCTCTCTCTCTCTCTCTCTCTGTACTTCCCCTATGCCCCCCCCAGACTTTTCTATCTGTAACTGGACACTATCTAGAGCTAGACTGTAACCTCACATGGCTGCTGAACACATAGTACACCTATAAATACATTATGTTGATTCATCAATCTATTTACATATATATTAAGTTTCATTCAGGGCAACCAGTGACAAATGGTTAATTAATAATTAATAGTTATAAGGCATGTTTTGAGGCAAGTTTCATGTCTCTGTCTCTCGGTAAGCAGTGTGTCTATAGTGGCTATGTTATGTAATAACCCACCATGTTCCGTTTTTATGTCACTACACCTGTGGATACCTCACTCACTGTTTTTCTCATGGTCTGACAGGCTTTAAGCTTTAGTCAGACACCCAAGAGTCCTGGGATTAGTTAAGATCAATGGCTTTATGTTTCAAATATGTTTTATTGCTCTTTAACCTCTATTTCACAAATACATTTGTCACAAAGTGCTTATTAGTAAGTAAACCCCCCAAAAAGAGTAAACAAAGGCAACGGTGGGAAAGGCAAACTCCATAGAAATTCTTTAAAAGGAAGGAAACGAGATTGGGAGCCCATCCTCCTCTGGGTAGAGATTTAACCTGTTGTGGATAGGGGGCAGTATTTTCACGGCCGGATGAAAAAAACGTACCCGATTTAATCTGGTTTCTACTCTTGCCCAGAAACTTTGGATATATTTGGATAGAAAACACTCTAAAGTTTCTAAAACTGTTTGAATGGTGTCTGTGAGTATAACAGAACTCATATGGCAGGCAAAAACCTGAGAAAATTCCAAACAGGAAGTGGCCTGTCTGAGAATTTGTAGTTCTTCTTTTGATTCTCTATCGAAACTACAGTATCTGTGGGGTTACGAAGCACTTTCTAAGGCTTCCATTGGCTCTCTAAAGCCTTCAGAAAGCGGATTGAGGCGTCTCCTGTCTCTGGGCAGAGTATAGTAGCTCAGTTTCTCAGTGGTCTGCCTGGTGACAAAGAGATTGGATATGCGCGTTCACGCGACCATGCAGTTTTTTATTTTCCTCTTTGAATGAATACACTATTGTCCGGTTGGAATATTTTCGCTATTTTACGAGAAAAATACCAAAACAACATTTCTTGTGGAAGTAGCAGTCCTGGGAGTGCATTCTGACGAAGATCAGCGAAGGTAATACAATATTTCTAATACTAATTCTGAGTTTAGTGTGCCCCGAAGTTGGCGGGTGTCAAAATAGCTAGCCGTGATGGCTGAGCTATGTACTCAGAATATTGCAAAATGTGCTTTCGCCGAAAAGCTATTTTAAAATCTGACATAGCGATTGCATAAAGGAGTTCTGTATCTATAATTCTTAAAATAATTGTTATGTATTTTGTCAACGTTTATGATGAGTAATTTAGTAAATTCACCGGAAGTTTTGGGTGGGAATGCATGTTCTGAACATCACATGCCAATGTAAAAAGCAGTTTTTTTTATATAAATATGAACTTGATTGAACAAAACATGCATGTATTGTATAACATAATGTCCTAGGAGTGTCATCTGATGAAGATCATCAAAGGTTAGTGCTTCATTTAGCTGTGTTTTGGGTTTTTGTGACATATGCTTGCTTGGAAAATGGCTATGTGATTATTTTTGGCAATGTACTCTCCTAACATAATCTAATGTTTTGCTTTCGCTGTAAAGCCTTTTTGAAATTGGACAATGTGGTTAGATTAACGAGAGTCTTATCTTTAAAATGGTGTAAAATAGTCGTATGTTTGAAAAATTGAAATTATTGCATTTTCACGCATGTCGTGACCAAAAATGTCAAAATATTCCATTACCGTACTTCGAAGCATGTCAAACGCTGTTTCAAATCAATTTTTATGCTATTTTTCTCGTAAAATAGCGATAATATTCCAACCGGCGACGTTGTTTTCATTCAAAGGCTGAAAGAAAAACATGGCCACTTCTCGGGGCCGTGCATCTCCTGTCTCTGAGCCACCAGCCTGACCACTCACAAACAGCGCTCCTGTACCTAGCCCAGAGACAGCAGAGATCTCATTCCACTTTCTGGTGCCTTCAGAGAGCCTATGGGAGCCTTAGAAATTGTCACGTTACAGCAGAGATCCTGTATTTTCGACAGAGATGCCACAGAAGCACAAGAAATGATCAGAGAGGACACTTCCTGTATGGAATCTTCTCAGGTTTTGGCCTGCCATATGAGTTCTGTTATACTCACAGACACCATTCAAACAGTTTTATAAACTTTAGAGTGTTTTCTATCCAAATTATATGCATATTCTCGTTTCTGGAAAAGAGTAGTAACCAGTTTAAATCGGGTATGTTTTTTATCCGGCCGTGAAAATACTGCCCCCTACCCTAGAGAGGTAAACTACTTTAGTTCAAGTTGTCATTAAAGGCAAAGCGAAAGCATGGCACAGCTTATTATTGCTGACACAGAACGGGTACAGTCCTCATATAGCAAAGACCCACGTTGACGATTAGTCTGCCTTTTTACAGATACGCTCAATAAAAATCTGGGCCTGAACCCCAAACAGAGCAAGCGAAGGCAAATCAGATTGATTGATGAACGTTTGTGTCAGTAGGGCTTCATAGCGGGTGCTTCATAGCGGGTGCAGATGGGTAGAGGAGGGAGGACAGTGAGAGAGAGGGAGTGACGCTCCAGCATTACAGCAGTGCTGTGTTCTATACCTGGCATGTACACCTGGTCACCCAACACTGTCCCCTGTCCAGCTAACGCCACCTTCTCAGCCCCTTTCACCTAGGACCAGATACGGGAGGATTAGATAGATAGGTCTATGGCATTTAAAACAACTAAATCTCATTCAAGATAACACTCAGGTGGTTGTCTCACCTGCCCCCACTGCCCAGACTCCACACAGAATGATGCCACCACATTCTCTGAGTTATTTCCTCCAATCACAAACAGCTGGTCGGTGGCGCCCAGGAAGTAGAGACTGGGATGGTCAACAGTGGCTTTGGTTAGGGTAGGGAGCAGCTCAGACCACAAGAGAGAAAACAGGAGTGTGTGTGTGTGTGCGTGTGTGTGTTAGGCGGTTCAAGGCTGTTATTCATTAGACTGCAGCTTGCAATTGACCAATATGTAAGGTTGAAATTAACAACTCCACTCACTACCTGGATTGAGACAAGACTGTTTCACCTTGCCTGGAGTCATACTGTAGTAGCAGCTTTTCTCCAGTCCTCTGGATGTTCCCCAGGACATAGAGACGGGCCCAGGCTGGTGGCCAGAGGGAGGTCATGGGACAGGAACAGGGTGAACTGAAAGTCAGAGGCAGAAAGGAGACAACAAACCTGCAGCAGAGCACACACACACACACACACACACACACACCTATGGTTGGACAGAGTTAGTTCAACTCGAGTTCACTATTTGTAATTTTAGTGCACACATTGTTTTGGTTATCGGGATTAATCGCATTGTCTGAAAGTGTTCAAAATAGACTGAAAACATCCAAAATATACTGCTCAAAAAAATAAAGGGAACACTTAAACAACACAATGTAACTCCAAGTCAATCACACTTCTGCGAAATCAAACTGTCCACTTAGGAAGCAACACTGATTGACAATAAATTTCACATGCTGTTATGCAAATGGGATAGACAACAGGTGGAAATTATAGGCAATTAGCAAGACACTCCCAATAAAGGAGTGGTTCTGCAGGTGGTGACCACAGACCACTTCTCAGTTCCTATGCTTCCTGGCTGATGTTTTGGTCACTTTTGAATGCTGGCGGTGCTTTCACTCTAGTGGTAGCATGAGACGGAGTCTACAACCCACACAAGTGGCTCAGGTAGTGCAGCTCATCCAGGATGGCACATCAATGCGAGCTGTGACAAGAAGGTTTGCTGTGTCTGTCAGTGTAGTGTCCAGAGCATGGAGGCGCTACCAGGAGACAGGCCAGTACATCAGGAGACGTGGAGGAGGCCGTAGGAGGGCAACAACCCAGCAGCAGGACCGCTACCTCCGCCTTTGTGCAAGGAGGAGCAGGGGGAGCACTGCCAGAGCCCTGCAAAATGACCTCCAGCAGGCCACAAATGTGCATGTGTCTGCTCAAATGGTCAGAAACAGACTCCATGAGGGTGGTATGAGGGCCCGACGTCCACAGGTGGGGGTTGTGCTTACAGCCCAACACCGTGCAGGACGTTTGGCATTTGCCAGAGAACACCAAGATTGGCAAATTCGCCACTGGCGCCCTGTGCTCTTCACAGATGAAAGCAGGTTCACACTGAGCACATGTGACAGACGGGACAGTCTGGAGACGCCGTGGAGAACATTCTGCTGCCTGCAACATCCTCCAGCATGACCGGTTTGGCGGTGGGTCAGTCATGGTGTGGGGTGGCATTTCTTTGGGGGGCCGCACAGCCCTCCATGTGCTCGCCAGAGGTAGCCTGACTGCCATTAGGTACCGAGATGAGATCCTCAGACCCCTTGTGAGACCATATGCTGGTGCGGTTGGCCCTGGGTTCCTCCCAATGCAAGACAATGCTAGACCTCATGTGGCTGGAGTGTGTCAGCAGTTCCTGCAAGAGGAAGGCATTGATGCTATGGACTGGCCCGCCCATTCCCCAGACCTGAATCCAATTGAGCACATCTGGGACATCATGTCTCGCTCCATCCACCAACGCCACGTTGCACCACAGACTGTCCAGGAGTTGGCGGATGCTTTAGTCCAGGTCTGGGAGGAGATCCCTCAGGAGACCATCCGCCACCTCATCAGGAGCATGCCCAGGCGTTGTAGGGAGGTCATACAGGCACGTGGAGGCCACACACACTACTGAGCTTCATTTTGACTTGTTTTAAGGACATTACATCAAAGTTGGATCAGCCTGTAGTGTGGTTTTCCACTTTAATTTTGAGTGTGACTCCAAATCCAGACCTCCATGGGTTGATAAATTGGATTTCCATTGATTATTTTTGTGTGATTTTGTTGTCAGCACATTCAACTATGTAAAGAAAAAAGTATTTAATAAGATTATTTCATTCATTCAGATCTAGGATGTGTTATTTTAGTGTTCCCTTTATTTGAGCAGTGTATATCATGCATACAGCTAAAAACCACAATGCAATGTCCAAACAAGTTGACATTGTGGTTAAAGAACGTGTGTTTTATCAATTTACCTGATTTTGCTGTTGCTTTGGAAAAAATCAAGACATCAATATTCTTGTAATGCTTTTTGTATAATTTTTTTAAACTTATATGTGTGTAGGCAAAAGTTAGACATTTGTAGAGCCACAAGCTTGATGTGGCCATTGCGTGCTATGAAGGGGTTGTACCTAAAGGAGGCCATTTTAAACTCCCAGACCCTCTTGGCCCATTGTCTGTAGCCCCCGATGAGGTAGAGGTAGTTGAATAGAATCACTGCAGTGAAGCACCAGCCATGAAGGGGAGCTCTGTTATTGGATGCCAGTCACCGGTGACCTCTGACCCGTCCAGGATGAAGAGGTGGCGGGCGGCTTCTGTTTCTGGGTTGTTCCAGGAGGTCAGGTTCTCCTTCCTCATGCTGCAGAGCCAGAGCTCACCCTGCCACCTCAGACAGTCAGTTCAGCCCTATCTTCAGCCGGCAGACACCTGGCAATTCATTCACAATATGTAGAATATGAATAAACAGTTTTCAATTGAAAGGAGAGTTCACTCCTTGCAATTTAAGATTATTTATTTGGTGTGGAACTTGAAACCCATCAAGTAGGCTGATTGAGGTCAGGTATGGGGGGAATAGGGGTACAGCCAGACAGAAAGAGAGCATTGCAACATTATAAACATTACAACATTACAAACAATAAATTGCTGGTGCTGTGTGTGATGTGCCAGCCTGGGCCAGATACATTTCCATGAATGGAAAATGAAGTATGATATATGAGGAATAATACCCACTTAGATGTGTTCTCCCAGCTCCTCCTGGGGAACGCTGGTCATTCCAGAAGCAGAATTCTAGGAGGGAGTGGAAGACTGAGAAGGGAATGTGGTCCAGGAGAATCAGGCTCTCTGAGGTCTCTCTCATACTGGACTGGGACATGGCTCTGAAGTACTCATTACAGTCAGACAGACGACCCAGGTTTACCTTATACACAGAGATGGAAGGTTAGCTTTGTCATTATGTCAAGCTATGGAAAAATGCTGCAATGTCTGATGGGACACTCTACATAATGGAGAAGTGAGGTGTACCATTTCTAAAGGCAATGCAGGGATGATGTGATGACATACAGTAGCTGTTAACTTACGTGGAAGGCATGTGTGCTGGTCTGCACGGGAACCATGGTTCCGCTTCCATCTCCATGGTCATAGGTATGATACGCCTAATTGGTCTGCCAATCCTCTGACACCCTGCCCTTCACCTGAGTCACCTGGTGATGTCAGCCAGGTGTGTGGCACCGAGAAGGGCGTTCGCCACACCCTCTCTAAAGCATACTTCAATCACCCGCTGATCCACAGCAGCACAACTGTCACATACTGTCTGAGAAGACTCATCATACTGAGGAGACGAGATTCTTTACTAAGGGTGCGTTCGTAAATTGCCTACAGTGTGTCAGAGTGCGCTCTGGGTCGTTGGTAAATTCAGAGGGTTGTCAGATTGTCTGTTCGTAAATTGAGCGTTTCGGAGCACAAACTGGGCGCTCTGGCCGAGGAATAGGGTTGATCCGAGCGTTGACCTCACGACAGTCAAGTGCCCAAGGTAACTGGCTAAAGTTGGCTAGCTTGCTAGCTACTTCCAGACACAAATGAGAGAACACCGCACTCTGACCATTTTATTCTCCTTAGTAGATCTGGTTAGGCTATTTTCATGTTATCTAAATTGTTAGTGACTAACTGTGCTGCTGGGACCAATTGAATTGCATTTTTACTGACACCAGTCATATTCAACGGGTGTTGAGCATTCATAAATTCATCAGATATCCTGCACTCTGGCACACAGACGAGAGTGCTCCGAAATCAGAGTAGCTAGCCAGAGTTGAATTTACAAATGCACCCTAATATTACAAGGGACCTACCTCATCAATCTATCTTGTACAGAACTTTCTCTCTCTTAAAACAGTGTTGGGACTTGTCAAAAATCTGTATAATTTTTTAAAGATTGATGTAATACATTTGAACAATTATGCTAATATTGTAGTCATATTTGTCACAGGAAGAGAAACTGGCTTACACTAGACACCACAGATCCTGGAAACATTGAACAACATCCTGCTAGAGAGAACTCAAGGAGAAGCGCTAACATTATACAGAAACAATCCAGAGCACGATGGAAAATGAACAGACACTCCAGGGTCCTAACAAACATTTATCTCCTTGATCCGTAGCAGCTCAGAGTAACTTGTCTGATAAGTTAAACAGACCAGCAGCTATGAGACTGGCCTGAACACCACACACCAGTGGATACGCAACAGAACAAATGGCAAGAAATACAATTGGCCTCCAGCAACTATGTTGCTTGGACCCCTAACAATGACATCCCAAACTTGCATTAATCCGATTTGATCTCCGTGTGAGAGCAGAGGGAGCAGACAGTCAGTTATATACCCGCATTGGAACCCGGTGCAGGAAAACAGCTCTACAGGACTGATTTTAGGCCTCATGGGGGACTAGTGCCTAATTCTAAATCATCCCCTAGCTACTCCCCATATCCCCTACCTTCTATGCACTGGAAGTAAGGAACAGATGTGATACAGTGAAACTCCCAGCTAGTTAAGAGGTGCAGCTATTGGCATATTGAGTATCTATCCAATTCTTGCAGACTGACATGAAGTGCCATGAAGCCAGGGATCGATTTGAAATGGATCAAGTCTGCAAGTTAGAAATAGGACTTCCCTAAATCTGCTATGAATTGTACCATTATGGGGAGCTCCCATTCCTGAAAATGTATTGATTTTCTAAAGTATAGATTTGAGATTAAAATAACTGTTGCCATAACATTCTATTTAATTTCTAATCATCAATAAATAAAGACATATTCAATCAGGTATCAAGCATGTTTATTAGCAGTTCAGTTATACTTACACAGCAGCTGCAGTGCAGGGAGAATATCAAGAACATCAAAGGGTTTTGGACAGGATTGATGTGTAATGAAAGAAAGTTAATTTAGCTAGTTGACGAGACACTGGCTTCTATTCTAGGCAGTTTCATATTCTCGTAAATCGAACATTAGCCTACATCCACAACATATATTCTAACATTATACAAAGGGTAAACTCACAGGTCCACCTTTATTATAACTCACATCAAAACAAAAAAGAGCACGTCACTGGGCAAACAAATATACTAAATAATTTATCACAAATTATACTGAAAAACATTTCCATGTGTTCAAATGATTGCCATTGGAAAAAAAAAAAAAAAACATGATCCCATTTTCAAAATCTTTGGATCTGAATTCCAAAAGCATGCAGATATTCCATTTGGTTTTAATAATGTTAGGCAGGCAGACACACACACACACACAGGAGCCAAATGCACATGGAAATAAGATACAAAATCTGTTGTTCAAAGTCATGGACAGCTTTCTTTAACCATTGTGGTTCTTGGTCAGAAATGGAAAAGGACAAACATCCAAACCTTGGGCAGAGTCAAACCGTGACAGACAGTTCTATACCAGTTTACTAGTAATGGAACAGCTTTAGAATGAAAGGTAAACCTTGTCAGAATGCAATGACATCAAAGCCAGACAAAAGCTATATATATATATATAAATAACATTGAAAATAATCATCTTAAACTGCTCTCTGGTTGTGCAATAAGCTTTCATTATCTATAACCAAAACATGTTCCTTTTTTAATCATTTAGTTTCAGGCCTACATTTGCTCATTTATCATACAAAGTGTAAAATGACCCCCATTGTTGTGAAGAGGTAGAATGACAAAATACTTGTGCCAGGAGGTGACATGCGACACCTCCTGGCAGCCATGTTGGAAGACCACCACATCAATTCTTCTGACAACAACTGAGTGGCAACCCCAAGCTGAATGATAACAGTGCCTAAAACCTACTCGGTTCATCACCATGGTCAATTTCTGTGCCGTAATTGGCAGCCAAGACACTGTAGCTGAGAAAACAAATTGCCTTGCTAAGAAACAATTGGCTGTGCAATGCAGTGTACATACTCACAAACAGCCAGCAGGCTGCACCATTCTTCCACCACAGTGACGGGTCTTCCAACATGGCGCCTGGCATTGTTGCCAAGTGATTTCTGACAACTGCAACCCCTCTATATATAGTTTAACTAGAGAGAATGCTAAAACAGACAGGTCATACAAAGGGTTTAAGCCCAATTCAATCAGAACCAGTCATAGAGAAAGGTCAAAAACAACATCCTGTTTAAGAACATATTTGACTTACTATGCAATGGAGCATGTTCTTTTCTTACCAGTTCTGAATGAATAGGGCCATGAGTCCAGTTTTCCCTACTGCACTACAAAGAAACAGAACAGAGTTCTGATATGCAGCTTGATTTTCTGCCATGCTGTATTGTGTCCATGCACCAGCACCATGCATAGAACAGGCATTTAACAAACAAGTCAAGAAAAAAGAAAAAAAAAGACGGCACAAAATGAGCATATTTCAACCCTGAAATCAAGGGTGTACTGAAGTTCAACAACAATTAAATTACGAGGTGGGGTAAAGAAAGAAGCAGAGTTGAATGACTAAAAGAAAGCACATGACTACAGGGTTTGAAACAATGTATGGAACCAGCAGATCATAACTAATGTAAACAAATAACATGCTTTTTTTGCTGTGCATTTTCACAGAATTTCACATTTTATAGTAGGGGAAGATAAGTGCATTTTGTTGGAGTGCAGCTAAGTCCCTGCTTAACTGTTACTTGTCTCAGGCAGAGCAAAGTATTGGATGCTACTAGATGGAAAGATACTAGATGAATGGGGTCCTGGTATATTAGAAATATCAAGTTCAAACAATAGATCATTTTGAAAAAAATCCACCTAAGACTCTTCAGTGGGCGTTTACCCCTCATATTTGGTTTGGTTTCAACACTTAACAGATATGCCAAGCTAACTATGTTTCTGCATCAGGACAGTTGCGTACAGGAAGAATCAGCAGATATAAAAATGACAGTACATTCCATTGAAGTGAATCTGTTCTTTTAGCGATTTAGGAAAATAGCCTTTTCTGCTTGAAGTAGGCATCAAATCGTGACTGGGCATAGTCCTGAAACGACAGAGATCAAATGAACAGGTGTAAACTTCAAGACGGATCGTGTGTTTCAGAAGCACTATTTAGCCAAGTCATAGAACAAATCACTCAGCAAATAAACAGAGCGATAGGGAGGAGTGACCACTAAACACCTGCAATGTCATGTGAATGACAATCAATGTTCCAGTACGCTGAAGCTCTACTGCATCGTTTCATTCTAGTGAGGTGAAGTCTATCTCACCAGGTGAAGTAAAGTCTACTAATGTATTTACCATGTAGCCAAACTCGATCTTGGATATCCTGGCTTGAATGATAGACCACAGGCCCCAGAGGAAGTGAGATGCCATGGCGAATCTGTGGGAAAATCATTCATCCCTAAATTAACTGCCAACGGACTGGCTACTTATTGTACATGTGGATACAGTAGCATTGAATAGTTCATACCAAAATCAACACTGATTAGACATTTTCAAAAGTAAGCACCACATTGGTAGTGGTAAAGGTGAGTTTTCCTTCTTATTACGTAAAGCTCTAGGTGGAAAATCAATATAAATCCAATCAATTATGATTATTATTACAAAACAGAGCACATATTGGAAGAATCCTTTTAAGATTTAAAAATATATATATGTGATTTATGAGTGAACTGTCCTTTTTGGATTAATCTGTGGTAGAAGTCTGTGTCCTACCGATTGGCTTCGACCAGCAAGTCCTGCTCTATACGAGCTTGGTCCTCGTGCATGGTGCTCTCTGAATAGCCTCCCGTCTCCACCAGGTAGTTACGGATGAAATGCAGCTGCAGAGATAAACACGCTCGCTCAGAGATGAGGGACGCCACATACACTTCATCTATAAATGGAATTCCCTGGCTTGGATCAATAACTTGAAAATAATGCATTTGCAATTGCGTCATTGTATTAGACCAGCTGACTTCATGAGTTCTGGAAATGTGCATGCATAGTTTTGTTTCCACTAGACAATGGTTATCTACAAGACTGGACAGACATACATTATGTCACACACTGAGGAAAAATAGATACACACTGAGGCTACTGGTAGTGTGGTTGGTAAAGAAAGTTACACTAGCTACAGTGTGTTTGTTTGAATAATGATGGGATACCAACAGTGAACGTGACATGTTATAATGACTGATGACAGATAATGGGTGTGTTTGAGTTGGCTAACGAAGCCGACTGTAGACAGCTGACGAGAAGTCGGGGGAGGTGCATCTGCGACAGATGAAAGTCGGACACTGTAGTGGTTTTCCAATAGCAAGGCTCATAATATGGCAGTGTTAATATAGCTGCTATTGTTTAAAGGTTTTTCTTTATTAATATCGTAATAAATGTTTCTATATCACACACACACAAACTGAAAACGTACGTGTACAATTAATTGGTTAGAGAGAGATCTTGAATATCACTTTAATTTGTATCCCCTGTAGCTTTAGAATCGTGGCAAAAGTTGGTTCCTGTTTCAGCCAGGTCATGGTTGCGTTGGTCAACCAAAAACAACCTAATTATCGATTGACAAATAGTGCCTCTCACTAGCCAGTCGATGGCTGCATGGTGAAGTTGGTGAGATGCAACTGTAGCAACTTCTTCAAACTGCATGACCTTTGATCATGATTTTGTTTTACAAAAAAACATGTGCAGTTGACATGTAGTTGCAAGTCAGACAATTTTTATCACCATAATACAACACACGTAAAAAAAAGTGGTGACTAACGATGGTAACCGACTAGACAAAATGGATCCACTCGAACACGCCCATTGATATAGAAATGATCACTTTACCTAAAATTCACCTTAACTGTATTCCCTTGTATGGATGCTAACCTTTGCATCACACTCCTACCAGAAGAAAAGTCAAGAGACAGAAACTTCATACTGATAGTTCATAGGGAGAAAAGGGAGTGTGATAATGGGGAGCAATATGCATGAGAGAAAGTGACTGTGTCCGAATACTCAAACGGCCTATTTAGGATGCAAGTGTGGGTATGCAAAATAAGAACATTTAATAGTATCCCACATTTAGAAATCGAGCATACTTTAAATGCCCGGATGTCATATTCATTTGGCTTTGACAACAGCTGATCAATTAGATGTGGGGAAATCAACAAATAGCAGGAAACAACGCAATTACACATGACGTATTCTCAGTATGCGAAAACAGAATGTTTTATAGTATGTGAATTTTCTAAAATCGAGTATGGTTTAAATGCCAGGATGATATACTAATTTTGTCTCTTCATCTGGTAAAATTTGATGCACACTTTTCCACAATGCATTGGAAGAGGTGGGTTGCAAGTGATAGACTAGTTATCTTTATGTAGGCAAACAACAAAACTATGCTACTTAATTGGGAAGATGCCGAATAGCAATGCTTCTGCGGCTGTGTTCAAATGAAGTTGTTTTTGTTCTCCTTAAAATGATCAGATTTTTCATCGTAGGCTACATCTGGCTAAAAAAAAAAAAAGTGGATTTCTGTTTTCTCATTAAAAAAAGTGTTTATTGTTCTCTTTGCCTTCGTCAGAGATTTTAAACTAAATGCAAAACCATATTTTGATTTCTGAATGTGTTGGAACGGGGACTCAGGATTTGGCTGTGTTGTTGATGTCATGTTAAATCAGGCCTTTTGATTTGAACATTGATTTGAACCCATTTAATTATTTAATTTATGGATCAAGCCGTAGCAATCATTCTGATCCCAATAATCAGTGCTTTATTAGTTTATTATGTTCATGTCCAGCGGTTCTGAATTAGCGATTCACCCGACCGTCCGCGTTTTTCTGTGCAGTAGCCTTTTGATTTGAACATTTAAGAAGTTTGTGTGTGTACTAAGCTATTGTATTTATATACAGTGGGGGAAAAAAGTATTTGATCCCCTGCTGATTTTGTACGTTTGCCCACTTACAAAGAAATTATCAGTCTATCATTTTAATGGTAGGTTTATATGAACAGTGAGAGACAGAATAACAACAAAAAAATCCAGAAAAACACATGTCAAAAATGTTATAAATTGATTTGCATTTTAATGAGGGAAATAAGTATTTGACCCCTCTGCAAAACATGACTTAGTACTTGGTGGAAAAACCCTTGTTGGCAATCACAGAGGTCAGACGTTTCTTGTAGTTGGCCACCAAGTTTGCACACATCTCAGGAGGGATTTTGTCCCACTCCTCTTTGCAGATCTTGAGCAGGGGGACCTTGCGGGCGCTGCAGGATTTCAGTCCTTCACGGCGTAGTGTGTTACCAATTGTTTTCTTGGTGACTATGGTCCCAGCTGCCTTGAGATCATTGACAAGATCCTCCCGTGTAGTTCTGGGCTGATTCCTCACCGTTCTCATGCTTATTGCAACTCCACAAGGTGAGATCTTGCATGGAGCCCCAGGCTGAGGGATATTGACAGTTCTTTTGTGTTTCTTCCATTTGCGAATAATCGCACCAAATGTTGTCACCTTCTCACCAAGCTGCTTGGCGATGGTCTTGTAGCCCATTCCAGCCTTGTGTAGGTCTACAATCTTGTCCCTGGCATCCTTGGAGAGCTCTTTTGTCTTGGCCATGGTGGAGAGTTTGGAATCTGATTGATTGATTGATTGCTTCTGTGGACAGGTGTCTTTTATACAGGTAACAAGCTGCGGTTAGGAGCACACCATTTAAGAGTGTGCTCCTAATCTCAGCTCGTTACCTGTATAAAAGACACCTGGGAGCCAGAAATCTTTCTGATTGAGAGGGGGTCAAATACTTATTTCCCACATTAAAATGCAAATCAATTTATAACATTTTTGACATGCATTTTTCTCAATATTTTTGTTGTTATTCTGTCTCTCACTGTTCAAATAAACCTACCATTAAAATTATAGACTGATCATTTCTTTGTCAGTGGGCAAACGTACAAAATCAGCAGGGGATCAAATACTTTTTTCCCCCCACTGTATGTTTCAGCACTTTGGTTTCACTAATAAATAATGTTGAAATGGAACCAAATTATCGGTTTCTGTCTTCAGTTATTGGATAGATGGGCTATGGTATAGGTTGAACGTGATGTCAATAACCAGCTGGGGTAGGAATATAACTCTTCCTATTCTATTCAGAGAAATGTATCGAATTTGGAAATGTGCTATTATCAGACTGGTTAATGCGATGCATGTCTGTCGAATTTGGAAGAATCCACCCGTACTCTGCCCTACGCACCCACTCAACCAGTCACCAGCCACTATTGCGTTACGACCATGGCATACTGCATACTTTTTACTAAACAGTACGTGCTAAATAGTATGCAACGATGAGTACATAGTATGCAGTTTAAGTATGTCGTACGCTAGCATGGGTATTCGGACACAAACACTGTTTGCACAGATATGTTAGAGGGCATTTTGATATAGGTGTGGTAGAGGTTGTAGTCACCTGTTGTTCTCTGCTGGGATAGTTGTCAGGTGTACACTTGTAGAAGGGCCACTGGTTGTATGTGTAGTCATAGCACCACTCACAGAAGTGGTTCCCAAAGTCAAAACCCCTAAACAAACAACACATTGCAGCACAATCTAAGATGACAATCAAAGAAATTGAGACAAATCGCCACTACATATGGACAACATAATACTTAGATCCGTCCCTTTTACTTGTAGAGACAGAGTTGAAGTCGGAAGTTTACATACACCTTAGCCAAGTACATTTAAACTCAGTTTTTCACAATTCCTGACATTTATTCCTAGTAAAAATTCCCTGTTTTAGGTCAGTTAGGATCACCTCTTTATTTTAAGAATGTGAAATGTCAGAATAATAGTAGAGAGAATGATTTACTTCAGCTTTTATTTCTTTCATCACATTCCAAAAGGGTAAGAAGTTTACATACACTCAATTAGTATTTGGTAGCATTGCCTTTAAATTGTTTAACTTGGGTCAAACGTTTCGGGTAGCCTTCCACACGCATCCCACAATACGAATTTTGGCCCATTCCTCCTGACAGAGCTGGTGTAACTGAGTCAGGTTTGTAGGCCTCCTTGCTCGCAAACGCTTTTTCAGTTCTGCACACACATTTTCTATAGGATTGAGGTCAGGGCTTTGTGATGGCCACTCCAATACCTTGACTTTGTTGTCCTTAAGCCATTTTGCCACAACTTTGGAAGTATGCTTGGGGTCATTGTCCATTTGGAAGACCCATTTGTGACCAAGCTTTAACTTCCTGACTGATGTCTTGAGATGTTGCTTCAATATATCCACATAATTTCCCTCCCTCATGATGCCATCTATTTTGTGAAGTGCACCAGTCCCTCCTGCAGCAAAGCACCCCCACAACATGATGCTGCCACCCCCAGGCTTCACGGTCGGGATGATGTTCTTTTGGCTTGCAAGCCTCCCCCTTTTTCCTCCAAACATAATGATGGTCATTATGGCGTTAGTACGATCTTTGTCCCCATGTGCAGTTGCAAACCGTAGTCTGGCTTTTTTATGGTGGTTTTGGAGCAGTTGCTTCTTCCTTGCTGAGCGGCCTTTCAGGTTATGTCGATATAGGACTCGTTTTACTGTGGATATAGATACTTTTGTACCCGTTTCCTCCAGCATCTTCACAAGGTCCTTTGCTGTTGTTCTGGGATTGATTTGCGCTTTTCGCACCAAAGTACATTCATCTCTAGGAGACAGAACACGTCTCCTTCCTGAGCGGTATGACGGCTGCGTGGTCCGATGGTGTTTATACTTGTGTACTATTGTTTGTACAGATGAACGTGGTACCTTCAGGCGTTTGGAAATTGCTCCCAAGGATGAACCAGACTTGTGGAGGTCTACAATTTTTTTCTGAGGTCTTGGCTGATTTCTTTTGATTTTCCCATGATGTCAAGCAAAGAGGCACTGAGTTTGAAGGTAGGCCTTGAAATACATCCACAGGTACACCTCCAATTGACTCAAATGATGTCAATTAGTCTATCAGAAGCTTCTAAAGCCATGACACCATTTTCTGGAATTTTCCAAGCTGTTTAAAAGGCACAGTCAACTTAGTGTATGTAAACTTCTGACCCACTGGAATTGTGATAGTGAATTATAAGTGAAATAATCTGTCTGTAAACAATTGTTGGAAAAATTACTTGTGTCATGCACAAAGTAGATATCCTAACGGACTTGCTGAAACTATAGTTTGTTCACAAGAAATGTGTGTAGTGGTTGAAAAAGGAGTTTTAATGACTCCAACCTAAGTGTATGTAAACTTCTGACTTCTACTCTACCTTAATCAATGCTGTTACCGTTAAGCTGTGTGTGCCTTTGATTGGTGGCAGGTAGCCTAGTGGTTAATAGCGTTGGGCCAGTAACTGAAAGGTCGCTGGTTTGAATCCCGACTAGATGAAAAATCTTGATGTGCCCTTGAGCAAGGCACTTAACCCTAATTGCTCCTGTAAGTTTCATTGGATAAGTGCATCTGCTAAATGACTAAACTGTAAATGATCTACACTATATGGGGCTATAAGCATTCCTGTGTAGTTGTGGCTGAGAGTGTGTGGTCATAACTAAAACTACAGGTCTTAAGGTTGAGTGTGTATGTATACAAAAGGCCTTTACCTGTAGTTGTAGCTGCTGTACTCAAAGTCTATGAGCATGAGTTTCCCAGTGGAGGTGCAGTCTCTGTCCTCCAGCATCAAAATGTTACCTGAGGACGAGAGACAGGAGGTTACAACCCTCCCACTTTCCTCCTCCAGAGTTAAATAGCACTGTACATTCAGTGTGTCAACTGCATGTATACATAGGCAATCTACGGCCACCACCTGTACCATCTACTCTATTGATTTGCACCTGCCTGAGGGTGTTGCATACGAATGTGTTCAGTCTCTAAAAATAGATACCCTCCACCCCTTCTTCCTCCAACTTATGTAATATCCTGTCCTTTCAGGAAGTGACGGACATCCACTGTTGAGCCAGGCGGAGGGTCAAGCAGCCCAAGTTAGAGGTTAATATGGTTAGAGGGGAGCGAGGGAGATGGGTAGAGAGAGTGAAGGGAAGAGAGCACAAAGATAGACCTTTACCTTCTTGCACATCATTATGACAGAACACCACTGGAGATGGGGTCGCTGACAACAACACTCTGTCAGAGAGGGAGAGAGAACATGACATTAATGTATTAGTTACACACTTCAACTTTCAGTGAACTTTAAGTGGCAGAGGTTATGGTACATGTCAACAGCTCATAGGTTATCACTCTGTACAATATCAAAAAATAGATGTTTTATTGTAGACAAAGACAGATTACGGAATTACACAACACACATTCCCTTTACTATTTGGTAGACCCAATTACTCCCTTCACGGTTTCAAGTGCATGATCATGACGGTAGAGTAGTTATGGGAAGCATTGAGTACTGGACACCATGGCATAGCAGAGTAGTAACTATTTAGTTGAATTGTGCAATAATGGCATGTCAAGCATGCCTCTGACTCTCCAAGGGTAGCTCAATAGGAAATAAACTGAGCAAAAGTGAAATACGTGACTGTGATATGTGATTGATTGAGCAGCCATGTTCAGAATGCAGGTTCTGTAAGATATGTTGATCTATGCTCCTGATATAGTCACAGGTAGATATACAGAAGAGTCTCACACTAACATTAGCTAACCCTGGCAGTGGCTGGAGGTGTTGATACAGTGCCATCCAGTGACACATCTGTTGCTGTTTTGGCTCTGTTCTCCAGCACTTTGGACTTGAAATGATACAATGACTATGAGGTTATAGTACAGCCAGATTTAATTTTAGAGAGTTTAATCCGTTTAGATATTACAGCCCTTTTTGTACATAGTCCCTCTCCCATTTTAGGGGAGCAAAAGTTTGGGGAGAAATTCACTTATGTAGGTATTAAAGTAGGCAAAAGTTCAGTATTTAGTCCCATATTCCTAGCACGCAATGACTACATCAAGCTTGTGACTAAAAACTTATTGGATGCATTTGCTGTTTGTTTTGGTTGTGTTTCAGATTATGTTGTGCCCAATAGATAAGAAAATGGTAAATAATGTATTGTGTCATTTTGGAATCACTTTTATTGTAAATAAGAATAGAATGTTTCTAAACACTTCTACATTAATGTGGATGCAACCATGATTACAGATAGTCCTGAATGAACGATGAGTGAGGATGCTAACCTCTCACCATTACAATAACAGAGGAGGTTAGCATTTTTTGGGGGGGTATGATATTTGTAAATAATGTATCATTTCAAATCAAAAGTGCTGGAGTACAGAGCCAAAACAACAAAATATTGTCACTGACTCAATAATTACTGAGGGCACTGTATGTGGTAACACTTTCAGTAACTCTACAACTATTACAAAGCAATTTGTAGCTAGTACACTGACATGTAGATACACCACTAATGATATAACAAAGCTGTACAGATGCATATAATATTGGGCCAGGTTGCTGTTAAGCATGTGATAAAATGTGACTGATCGCTTGAATGCACCTTGATGTAGTAGAAAACTATATGAATGTGATCTATCATTATTATTAGAGCAGGTGACCTTGAGGTGTGTAGGAGACTGGCTGCCAGACAGTAAGGCCACACCATAGACTTAGATAGACATCTCTAGTGCCCAAAAGCACATTTCAGCATAGGCAGCGGTAAAGCGCCATTGAGTTTCAACAATTTGAAGTATTTAACTGAGTGGGACTTCCTATGGGTTATGGAAGGATCAAATAATTCCATCCAAGTAATTCGGAAGGATCAGCCAATGAATTATACTTGTGAGCAAACATTCCATAAACAGCAAGTGGCAATAATCGCCAATCTTTGCTTTATACCTGTTCAAACAACACACTCTGGAGTGGTATACTACAAAGCAAGCTAGACCTACTCAGGCTTTTATAAAGCTATCCAGCTTCAGTTAGCTTCACATTCCAGGTCAAGCTTCATCCGTACTACGATGGTGAATATTGCTCGTCCGGTTGCCGCTAACTCTAGCAGGCTTGTAACTGCGCGTGCATCTCGCACATGGCTAGTGAAAGGCCGAACTCTTCATTGAGACAATGCTGAAAGGTCAATCCATGGGCGACTCAGTGCCACATTTTCATTTGTGCCAATATCAAAATGAAAGAAACATTATCTTGCAAAATCAGCAGGCTATGGTGTGAAATAGGCCTTTATGTGCAGTCTTTATTTATTGTTAATGCCGTCTTTGGTGTGCTTATTAATGCATGAGCACCATTTTCCCACTCCTATTGCTCCATCTATCTGTGGAACAGCTTGACGTGTTGTGGTCATAGACATATAATCCATAGAAGGGTTTTGGAACCTTAATTTGACTGTTAAACTCATGGGTATACTAGCAAAGGCTGCCAGTCTTGACTTGAATGGGAACTGCCATCTATGAGATAGATATATCTATCTATCTGTTTAGTTGTGGCTGTCAGTTTTCCTTTTGCAAATGGCTAAATACAAATCGTGAGCAAAACGTACAGTTTGGAAAGCAAAGGCTATCATTATTAAATGTGTGATGTGATTTTTTTATTATATTAGTAAAATATTTGATCAGTTGTCTTCCTCAAATGAAGGGGATGATGACAATCTTTGCCAGAGGGAGGGTATCTGTTTTTATTAGTCCTCAACTTGTGGCTCATTCAGGATAAAATGGAGTTAGACCTGAGTTAGCCTACCTGTAGCAGGTTAGTTCTGAAGGATTCGTTGCCATAGAAATGTACCTGGCTAAAAGGTGAGCCATTTCGTATGACCTTGAGTTGAACTCAGAGTTGACCAATGTTACCTCACTAACTCCTCAAACCTGGTACATGGTATACCCCTCAGGTGGCAGTATGCACCCTTTCAGTTTGTTACAAACTCATAGAAGTAGTAGAAGAAAATGTACTACTTCAAAATGGAGATGGCCTCAATGGCACTGCCCATGCTCTCACAGACGCATAATAGGCCAGATACAAAGTTGCGTGGTTCTCTAACTAGCTCTATGGGGCACACACTGCTGGTCTGGGTGTGTGTGGTGTCACAGGAAGCTAAAGTCCAACAGTCTCCTGATAGGGCAGTGTCAGAGAAAGGCACTGGGGGAGAGGTCAACTTTCTAACTGGCTGCAGAGAAAGAACACTACATATTTATTAGAGAGTAACATGTTCGTGGATGTGAAAGAGATTGCTCATGTGTGTCTTTGTGTGCGGTTGAGTGAGGTCTATTGTGACATGGATCTACCAACGCTCCCGCCTTCCCTAAACATTCCTGTTTTTTCCCCTTTTTAGCTTCCCTGCCATAGCATTATTTTCCCCGGCCACTCCCACCCCCTCTCCTCCCATAGCCTTGCCATTCCCAGTCATCTCCAACATCTCCCTTGCCAGATCATTGTCCTTTCCAGCCATTCCCTTCCCCAGCATCTCCTGACTCACCGGAGACTCTCCAGCTCTGCAGGGAGGTCGTACTTAATCAGCTTGTTGTATTTCTTGACGTGAGCCTCCCGGGCAAACTTTAAGTTCATCACCTGATCCATGTACCTGAGACAACACCAGACAGAGCATTATTGAGTATTGTGGAAAACAGAGTTACCTCAAATTCAAATCAATACATATTTTTACAGTACTCCTCAGTCAATACTTGGTGTAGGCTTTGACTTGGAGAGAGCAGTCCCATCCTATCCTCACCTGCCAATGGTCCCGAACAGCCACTTGGGTTCCTTGTTAAAGGGCATGACCATCCTATGGAAGCGGGCCATCTTTGAGGCGATCTCAGCGGACAGTTCCGGAACAAAGAGCTGCTCTGTACGCAGACGGTTGCTCTGGGAGATAAGCAGAAAGATACAGGACTTTACACTCACATTCACTGTTAAAATGTATGGGACTTTTCTGCAACATCTGCCCAAAAGTTTGGACCTTTATGGAAAAGAAGGTGCACTCGCCAGTCATAAATCCCAGCGCCGGTTGTCCCCCCTCAAATCAGTACAAAGATGCTAACTTAAAACTATCAATTGAGATATGTCTGTTATTGTCAACCTGTATGTTGAGTTCGATATTTGAGTTTGAGAAATTTTTATGAACACACATGACAAGTGCATATGTCTGTTTGTAAGCACGCATGGTAAAATAAGCACAAAAAAGGATATGCAGACATATCAACACACATAGAATGTGAAAGTGAGTCTGTATACAGTATGTTTATATTTAGTTCACAGTGAAAAACACAAAGGCAGAGAGATACTTTCAAACTCATGGTTGAAACGGACAGTTTGCGAATGTCAAAGCTATTTGAGGCGTTGTTAGAAAGTGTAAATAACACATGACAAGTAATGTGATGGTCGGAGAGAAGACCCGTCAATATCATGCATTCTGGAAGCACTTGCGAATGGATTCCATTTCAAACTGATTGATCAATATAGCGATGCATAGGTATTACAGATTGTTAAAACTAATACTGTTTTTAAAAGGGGCAGTCTGCAGTTCAAACAATAACAAAGGGATATTCCCACCACTAATTTGGTAAACAGCAAAGAGATGGGGCTGAAAATTCATAGACAGACGTACAGACGCAAGGACTGACCATTCATGAGATTATAGTTAACCATGTTGAGGGTATACGTTTGTTTACAATTACATTGTTTATAAACAATGGCGTAAAAAAATATTTTATTTTGGATTCTGATAGGGTACTACAGTTGAACTAAGCTCATAAGGCATTCATAAGTTATATTCAAGTAATTATATATAAATAAATATTATTATGGTGGGAGATCAGCTTAATATTGCAGATAGATTGTAGCTTCCAATGTATGCATCATTTCCAATCCCCCATATTTAAAAAAAAAATAATAATACACACAAAATATATACAGTGCTTACAGAAAGTACTCAGATCCCTTCCCTTTTTCCAAATTTTGTTACAGCATTATTCTAAAATTGATTAAATAAAAATACACCTTATGGAACAGCGGGGACTGTGAAGCAACAAACATAGGCACAGACACATGCATACACACAGCAACGTATGCACTATACACACGTACACGTGGATTTAGTACTGTAGATATGTGGTAGTGGTGGAGTAGGGCCCTGAGGGCACACAGTGTTTGTGAAATCTAAATGTATTGTAATGTTTTCAAATAAATGTTGCTGCCCCGGCAGCAGCTAATGGGGATCCATGATAAATACATAACTTTAAACCATTGTATGAGATTCTCCAGAAGTGAAATATTCTAGGCATTTATCTAAATTCCAGTTGTACTTTATTAAACGTTTTTTCAAAGTTTCACAGTCAATTATGAATGTGTGACTACCAAACACACAGCAAAAGTTGCAACATCTGGCTATTACAATATTTCTATAGAGTTTATTATTCTCGTGTGTGTGTGTGTGTTTACCGGCAGGTACTGTTCCAGGCGTCCCTCAGGGAAGATTCCATAGAGCCGTGGCCCCAGGGCTCTCTCCGCCAGGATAGCAAACATCACACTCTCCAAGACCAGAGAATCCACTCCCTGTTCACACATACACGAGATGAGTCAGAGACCATTGAAGCATTTCATTTCATAGGTTGCTGATGAGGACTGAAGATGTTATGTTCAGGGACTGTGCAATATTGAGTACATAACAGCCTATGCCATGTCTTTCTGTCATGAATCCTTCCCTATCGCCGTGCGTTTTTTGAGAAAAACAGACAATAGGCTTATCTATCCATCTGTCAGTTCTACATGACTAATCTCAGCACAGGAATTCTCATCCTGTGTAGATCTACAATGTACATATTGTATGTGGAATGTGGCAATGCTTAGCTCATGTGGTGTGGCAATGCTTAGCCCATGTGGTTCTCTGTAGTTCAATTGGTAGAGCATTGCACTTGCAACGCCAGAATAGTCGGTTTGATTCCAGGGATTACTCATATGTAAAATGTAAGCACACATCATGACTAAGTTTCTTTGAATAAACACAATGGCATTGTTTTATTATAATACGATGTGCAAGTGACACGTCAATTTTATTTCTGTATTACTTATTTTGTAAGTTAAGAATGAGCTTCAAATTTGCATCGTCAAAGTCATGAAAAATGCGACCAATTAAGATATATATTTTTTAAACTGTTTAAATGTGTTTCCAAGTGAATTAACTTGCCATATTTTATGGACAAGAGGTAGCACCACGCCAAAAAGTTTAATCCGTTTCATTAGATCTAAAGACATGAAGTACAAATCTTTTGACAGCTTGCCGGTCTACAATTAAACATTTGAAAAAAAGTATTGGCTGGCAAAGTTGTTTATATAAATAAAAATAAATAAAAATAAATAAATAAAAATGCGGAATCTAATAGACAACACAAATGGCCTGTAACTAATGGGTTCTTACCATCCTCTAAATCCTCAGCTTGAGCAGGAACCCTGACATGCTATCAAAGCAGCAGAAGACGTAGTCCAAATTAGACTTTTCTAACTTCCGGCAATGTGTCTTACTTCTTGAGCGTCAAATATTTTGATGAAAGGAATCAGGTATGGCTAAATCCATCCACCCATCCATCCATCCATCCATCCATACATACATACACACAGTGCTGTGAGAATTCTACATGAGAATGTCAGGCCATTCGTCTGTGAGCTGAAGCGCAGCTGAGTTATGCAGCAAGACAATGATCCAAAACACATAATCAAGTCAAGATGAAAATGCTTAAAGCAAAACATTTTAAGTTTTGGAATGGCCTAGTCAAAAGTCCAGATCTAATCCCAATTGAGATATTGTGGCAGCACTTGAAACGAGTAGTTCATGCTTGAAAACATACAAATGTTGCTGAGTTAAAGCAGTTCTGCACGCAAGAGTGGGCCAAAATTCCTCCACAGCGATTTGAGACTGATCAACAACTACAGGAAGCATTTGGTTGCAGTCATTGCAGCTAAAAGTGGCACAACCAGTAATGAGTGTAAGGGGGCAATTACTTTATCACACAGGGGAATTGGGTGTTGCATAACTTTATTTAACTCAGGTCCCCTTGATCTAATATTAGGTGTTGGTTGAAGATCTGATAACATTCAGCATCAAAAATCAGCAATGGGGGAAAATACTTTTTCACGGCAATATATACACACATAGACACCTTAAATGACCACATTTTCATGAATTTGATGATATAAACTTGAAGCACATTCAAAAGAGCCAGGACATGACCCCAGAAGTATGACTTAGGATAACGTCACTTGCACATCATATATTCTTCATCTATATATTCTAGGGTAATTGCCAGGGACCACACGATACTATTGTATTGCGATACTGCAATTTTATTGAAATTTGATTTTCCAATACAGTGAGCTCTAAAAGTATTGGGACAGTGACACATTTTGTTGTTTTGGCTCTGTAAGTGCAGACTGTCAGCTTTGCTTTGAGGGTATTTTTACACATATCAGGTTAATCATTTAAAAATTGCAGAACTTTCTGTACATAGTCAGTCCCCCACCCCCATTTTAGGGGACCAAAATAATTGGTACAAATTCACTTGTGTATTAAAGTAGCACAAAGTTCAGTATTTGGTCCCATATTCATAGCACGTAATGACTACATCAAGCTTGTGACGTTACAATTTTATTGGATGCATTTGCTGTTCGTTTTGGTTGGTTATCAGATTATTTTGTGCCCAATAGAAATGAATGGTAAATAATGTATTGTGTCATTTTTATTGTAATTAATAATGTATTGTGAATAACAATGAGTGAGAAAGTTTGATGCACAAATTAGAGGTCGACCGATTATGATTTTTCAACGCCGATACCGATTATTGGAGGACCAAAAAGAAGCCGATACCGATTAAATCGACCAATTGTTTTTTATTTATTTGTAATAATGACAATTACAACAATACTGAATGAACACTTATTTTAACTTAATATAATACATCAATAAAATCAATTTAGCCTCAAATAAATAATGAAACATGTTCAATTTGGTTTAAATAATGCAAAAACAAAGTGTTGGAGAAGAAAGTAAAAGTGCAATATGTGCCATGTAAGAAAGCTAACGTTTAAGTGGCTTGCTCAGAACATGAGAACATATGAAAGCTGGTGGTTCCTTTTAACATGAGTCTTCAATATTCCCAGGTAAGAAGTTTTAGGTTGTAGTTATTATAGGAATTATAGGACTATTTCGCTCTATACGATTTGTATTTCATATACCTTTGACTATTGGATGTTCTTATAGGCACTTTAGTATTGCCAGTGTAACAGTATAGCTTCCGTCCCTCTCCTCGCTCCTACCTGGGCTCGAACCAGGAACACATCGACAACAGCCACCCTCGAAGCAGCGTTACCCATGCAGAGCAAGGGGAACAACCACTCCCAAGTCTCAGAGCGAGTGACGTTTGAAACGCCATTAGCGCGCACCCGCTAACTAGCTAGCCATTTCACATCGGTTACACCAGCCTAATCTTGGGAGTTGACAGGCTTGAAGTCATAAACAGCGCAATCCATTGCGAAAGCTGCTGGCAAAACGCAGTAAAGTGCTGTTTGAATGAATGCTTACGAGCCTGCTGGTGCCTACCACCGCTCAGTCAGACTGCTCTATCAAATCAGACGTAATTATAATATAATAAACACACAGAAATACGAGCCTTAGGTCATGAATAAGGTCAAATCCGGAAACTATGATCTCGGAACCGGTCCGTATTTTATCTAACGGGTGGCATCCCTAAGTCTAAATATTCCTGTTACATTGCACAACCTTCAATGGTATGTCATAATTACGTAAAATTCTGGCAAATTAGTTCGCAACGAGCCAGGAAATGAACGCAAGCGCAGTGACACAATTTCATGTTTGCAGGCAATAGTAACTAAATATGCAGGTTCAAAAATATATACTTGTGTATTGATTTTAAAGAAAGGCATTGATGTTTATGGTTAGGTACATTGGTGCAACGACAGTGCTTTTTTCGCAAATGCGCTTGTTAAATCATCACCCGTTTGTCGAAGTAGGCTGTGATTCGATGAGAAATGAACGGGCACCGCATGGATTATATGCAACGCAGGACACGTTAGATAAACTAGTAATATCATCAACCATGTGTAGTTAACTAGTGATTATGTTAAGATTGATAGTTTTTTATAAGATAAGTTTAATGCTAGCTAGCAACTTACCTTGGCTTCTTGCTGCCCTCGCGTAACAGGTAGTCAGCCTGCCATGCAGGCTCCTCGTTGAGTGCAATGTAAGGCAGGTGGTTAGAGCGTTGGACTCGTAACCAGAAGGTTGCAAAAACGAATCCCCGAATCCCCCCTGAACAAGGCAGTTAACCCCCGTTCCTAGGCCGTCATTGAAAATAAGAATGTGTTCTTAATCTGACTTGCCTAGTTAAATAAAAGGTGTGTACATAAAAAAAAAAAAATACAATAGTAAATAATAAAAAATAATAATAAAAACGGCAAATCGGTGGCCAAAAATACAGATTACCGATTGTTATGAAAACTTGAAATCAGCCCTAATTAATCAGCCATTCCGATTAATCGGTCGACCTCTAGCACAAATATATCCCAAGGACACGCTAACCGCTCAACATTACAATAACACAGGAGGTTAGCATTTTGCCCATTCAAAGGCACTTAAACATTTTGTCTTGCCCATTCACCCTATGAACGGCCTTAACCCATCTCCTTTACACTGTCTGAAGTGGATTTAACAGGTGACATCAATAAAGGATCATAGACTGAACATGTGAAGGCTATGTCGTAATGTTTTGTATACTCAGTGTGTATGTACACTTAGGTTGGAGTCATTAAAACTCATTTTTTAACCACTACACAAATTTCTTGTTAACAAACTATAGTTTTGGCAAGTCGGTTAGGATATCTACTTTGTGCATGACACAAGTAATTTTTCCACCAATTGTTTACAGACTGATTATTTAACATATAATTCACTGTATCACAATTCCAGTGGGTCAGAAGTTTATAAACACTAAGTTGACTGTGCCTTTAAACAGCTTGGAAAATTCCAGAAAATTATGTCATGGCTTTAGAAGCTTCTGATGGGCTAATTGACATCATTTGAGTCAATTGGAGGTGTACTTGTGGATGTATTTCAAGGCCTACCTTCAAACTCAGTGCCACTTCGCTTGACATCATGGGAAAATCAAAAGAAATCAGCCAAGAACTCAGAAAAAAAATTGTGGACCTCCACAAGTCTGGTTCATCCTTGGGAGCAATTTCCAAACGCCTGAAGGTACCATGTTCATCTGTACAAACAATAGTACACAAGTATAAACACCATGGGACCACACAGCCGTCATACCGCTCAGGAAGGAGACGCGTTCTGTCTCCTAGAGATGAACGTACGTTGGTGCGAAAAGTGAAAATCAATCCCAGAACAACCGCAAAGGACCTTGTGAAGATGCTGGAGGAAACAGGTAGAAAAGTATCTAGATCCACAGTAAAACGAGTCCTATATCGACATAACCTGAAAGGCCGCTCAGCAAGGAAGAAGCTACTGCTCCAAAACCGACATAAAAAAGCCAGACTACGGTTTGCAACTGCACATGGGGACAAAGATCGTACTTTTTGGAGAAATGTCCTCTAGTCTGATGAAACAAAAATAGAACTGTTTGGCCATAATGACCATCGTTATGTTTGGAGGGAAATGGGTTAGGCTTGCAAGCTGAAGAACACCATCCCAACCGTGAAGCATGGGGTTGCAGCATCATGTTGTGGGGGTTATTTGCTGCAGGAGGGACTGGTGCACTTCACAAAATAGATGGCATCGTGAGGAAGGAAAATTATGTGGATAGATTGAAGCAACATCTCAAGACATCAGTCAGGAAGTTAAAGCTTGGTCACAAATGGGTCTTCCAAATGGACAATGACCCCAAGCATACTTCCAAAGATGTGGTAAAATGGCTTAAGGACAACAAAGTCAAGGTATTGGAGAGGCCATCACAAAGCCCTGACCTCAATCCTATAGAAATGTGTGGACAGAACTGAAAAAGCTTGTGCGAGCAAAGAGGCCTACAAACCTGACTCAGTTACACCAGCTCTGTCAGGAGGAATGGGACAAAATTCACCCAAATTATTGTGGGAAGCTTGTGGAAGGCTACCTGAAATGTTTGACCCAAGTTAAACAATTTAAAGCCAATGCTACCAAATACTAATTGAGTGTATGTAAACTTCTGACCCACTGGGAAAGTGATGAAAGAAATAAAATCTTCAATAAAATTTTTTTTTTTACTATTATTCTGACATTTCACATTCTTAAAATAAAGTGGTGATCCTAACTGACCTAAGACAGGGAATTTTTACTGGGATTAAATGTCAGGAATTGTGAAAAACTGAGTTTCAATGTATTTGGCTAAGGTGCATGTAAACCTCCGACTTCAACTGTAATTGTATTCAACATTCTGGCTTGTACAGAAACTTGCCAAGTTTTTGCAAAGCTTTAATTCAGACTGTGTTCCAGAAAGCCAGTATCAGTATGATTTATTTATTTACTTGGCGAATTCTGATTATAAATTCCCAGTCACTTCAATGTGAACAGGCAGAGTTAAACTAAATCTAGGCTATAGCTAGACAAACTACATTAGCCATCTGGGACAATTATCGGCTTGATTTAAGGTGGCTGACCTGTAGGATGGCCCCATAGACTCGCAACAAGACCCTGCGAGGTTCATCTCCAATAGTGTGGGCATGGTCTGGCAGACTGCACATGAACAGCTGGTTGCTGAGTCCACCACTGTAGACAAACCGAGAGAGAAAGAGAAGTTGGACATTGGATTGTCACTTTCATGTGTGCTAACGTGGACGGTGTGGAGCACAGTACAATACCATATAGGATACTCATAAAGTTATGTCAGATAGTGTGGCATTATTTTAAGTGTGTGTTTCAGAGAGATTATGATTTGCCTGTGTGAGAAAAAGTCCCAGATCTTTCAATCCTCAACCCAGATTACCTGACAATGCTGATCTGAAAATCTTCCTCGGGAATGCTTTTCCAAGACCCGGAAAGGAAGTCTCGGCACCAGGCGAACGCTCTGCCTTTCATATCCATGTCCACCACCTCTGTCCGACCATCCCGGTACGACTCCGCTTCAGAGTCGTCATCACCATTTGCTCCACGGGGACTCGGCGCCCTGAGGTTGCTCTCATTGATGACCAGGGTGTCCCCAACCTTTTTATTATCCACGGTTGGACCAATGTCCCCCGTTTTCAGAGTGGGAATGTATCTCAAATTCGCCGTCTTGTCAGATTTGCCAAGCGCCCCTTCGCTGTGACACTCCATCACATTTTGGCCCGACTGCATTGCAGTGTAATTTGGCTGGTTGTAGTTCAGAATGAATTGAGTCCCAACTCGCTGTCAGATTCTCTTAGCTGGCTAAATTAACTTTAATGATCAGACATAGCTAGCCAGTTAACTAACTTGCTACCAATCGCATCGCATAAAAACTGTAAATTGGGCAGTAACAGATAGCTAACCTAACTAGCTAGTTCGTTTTCTAACTTCAATAAAAATAACTAACATTACAGTAGCTAGCTAACATAAATAAAACGGAGATGAAAGGATACTGTATTACGTTACCAGTGGTGAGATATCCACCTTGAAGGCTGGAGAGTAATGTCAAAGATATTTGTAACTAACCTTGTTAGTTGCTAGCTCTTTCTTATATCTGTGGTAATGTCGCCTCGGTAGATTAATGTATGCCACCCGTTAGATACTTTCTCCAGAGATACAGTACTTTATATCTTCGCTTCCTCGTTTTCTGTGTGATTTGACCAGCGTCTGCGATTCGTCAGCAACACTCAAAAAGTACTTCCGGGTCACGGAATTTCGGAAACGTTCATAATAAAAGTCTCTCATGTAATAGTGGAAGAGTTCCATTATTAATCTGTATTTATTAATGATATATGAAAAATTGTCTAAATGTTAAACAAGAGATATGAAATATTGTTGAGTGATGTTTTCAAAACATTTGGGGTTTAAAACATGTTCCAAGGTCAAATAAATGCCCCCAATGCAATACACTTTATATTATATATTGGTTTTTAGAGAGAGAACTTGTTAAGGTGCTGTCTTGTTTTGTACGCTTTGTACAAAATAATAAAACACAGAACTACAGGATGTTTCTTAACATAACTCTTTATTAACTAACTACAACTACATGTTCGCCTATCTCCAACCACGATCAACTGACGATGCCCTAACCGTCTGGGTTGTCTTAACCAATCACTGCACAGTAGGATACGGCGGTAAAATGCATCCAATTATAATTCAGTATGTATTCACATATGAATATTACATCCCCCTTCTTTTAAAACAAAATACAAATGTTTTACATATTCTAAGCTTTTCTTTTGAATACATGCTCTGTAGTTTGAACTCAAGGTAAGTAACCATTTATATTGCATAATACACCAACTGAATCAACATAGACTCTGAAACAATGATCCAACATACTGTTACTTTTCAAACAAGGGATTCTCAGCAACTCAGCTTTCACTGTAGAAATGACATCTTAACATTTCAAACAAATACAATACCAAAGCATGTCAAGTGAACTTTCAATAACAAGTTTACAGTCTGGAACTCTTTTAGGGCAGCGATCCGCCTACACCCTTTGACATTTCACAGGTCGAGGACAGCTCTGGGCTTGACCTCTCTTCCTGACCTTGTGCGATATGATGTTGAGCATGCTTCTGTGTCAGTCAACAGCTCTTGTGGTGTTGCAGGTAAGTGTGGTGTATGTTGTGCTGTGTGTGTGTTTAGTCCATCACATTCTCTTTCAGGGGAACAGTTCATCTCATCAGTGTGTTGTTCTTTTGTGTTCAGTAAGTGACGACGATTGCGGCGGTACACTGCTCCTTCTGCGGTGCGGACGTGATATGAACGTTCAGTGTCAGCTGGCTGGATGACGACTGCTGGTTTCCAGAGGCCATGCTCCTGGATTCTAACTGACTCTCCGTTGATCAGTGGTGGCAGTGGTCTAGCTGACCTGTCGTAGTATCGCTTTTGTTGTTGTTGTCTCTGTGCACGTTTTCCATGCATTTCCTTGTAGCTGACGACCTCAGGTTGCAGCTGCTGGTTGGTGCTGGGAAGGGTTGAGCGAAGTCTGCGGCTCATCAACAGCTGGGCTGGTGATTTGAAGTTGTCAACTGGAGTGTTGCGGTATTCAAGGAGACTGAGGTAGGGGTCTCTCTTGTCTGCTTTTGCTTTGTCCATGAGTGATTTAGCAATCTGCACAGATTTTTCAGCAAGGCCATTACTTTGAGGGTAATGTGGGCTTGTGGTGACATGTGTGAACTCCCATGCTTTTGTGAAGGATTTAAACTCATTTGATTTGTAACAGGGCCCATTGTCAGATATTAAAGTCTCTACAATGCCATGCCTGGCAAAGGCTGCTTTCAGCTTGTGTATCACAGCTGCAGATGTGGTGCTGTGAAGCTTGTCGAGTTCGAAGTATCTGCTGTAGTAGTCCACTGTTACGATGTAGTCCTCGTTGTTCCAGGTGAACAGATCGGTTGCCACGACCTGCCAGGGTCGGTCTGGGATACAGTGAGGTAACATTGGCTCTTTGGTGTTTGAGGGGCGTCATTCAAGACAGATGGCGCATCTACCAACAATGTCCTCTATTTGTTTTCACATTCCAGGCCAAAACATAATGTCCCGTGCTCTCTGTTTGCACTTTTCCATGCCCATGTGTCCAGCATGGATCTTTGTCAAAATCTCTTCTCTGAGACTGGTAGGAATAATGATTTTCTCTCCTTTGAAAATGATTCCGTTGATCTGTGATAGTTCATCACAATGGTTCCAGAATTTTGAGACGCTCTGAGGGCATTTTCTCCTCTCCTCAGGCCATCCATCCTGTATGACTTCCCTCAGCTGTGTGAGTTGAGAGTCCTTTTCTGTTTCTGCTTGGATCTCCTTCAGTTTTGTGTCACTAACTGGTAAATTGCTGTACACAGTGTGTACTTGCATGTCCATTTCTTCACTGAGGCTGCTGTTCTTGTAGGTAAGAAACTTCCTGGAGAGTGTGTCTGTGACAGGGATGTCCTTGCCTGGACGGTGAGTGACTGTGAAGTCGTATTTTTGTAGTTGAAGGATCATTCTCTGTAGCCTTGGCGGGGCTGCAGCTAGTGGTTTTCTCATGATTGACTCAAGGGGCTTGTGGTCGGATTCCACAATGACTTGTCGTCCATATACGTACTGATGGAAACGTTTACATCCGAACAGAATGGCATAGAGCTCCTTTTCAATTTGAGCGTAGTTGATTTCACAGTCTGTGAGAGATTTGGAAGCGTAGCCGATGGGCTTTCCTTCTTGCAGTAGCACTGCACCTAGTCCATACTTCGACGCGTCCACTTGGAGTCTGAGCTCTTTGTTGGGGTCGTAGTAGGCAAGGATTGATCCTGGTTCTCTCGTGATCAAGTCTTTCACATTCTGGAAAGCAATGTCGTGTTGCTTGTCCTAAAGAAACTCACTGGACTGCTTTAGCAGTTGACGCAGGGGTGCATTAGCATTGGAGAGGCTGGGTGCGAACTTGGATAAGTAGTTGACCATGCCAAGCACTGTTTCCAGCTCTGCACGGTTTTTTGGTGGCTCCATTTCTTTTATGGCTGAGATCTTCTGTGGATCTGGCTTGATTCCATTCGCTGTGAAAAGATGTCCGAAGTAGCTGACCTCTGTAGCGCCGACTGTGCTCTTCTCTGGGTGGAGCCGGACTCCTCTCTCGCGGGATCTTTGCAGCATCGCGCGGAGGTTTCGGTTGTGCTCCTCTTTGGTTCGACCATTGACAAGGATGTCATCCACAATTGCCACAACTCCGTCGAGGCCTTCGTACACTTCGTCGATCTTTCGCTGAAACTCGTCTTGGGCTGAGATAATCCCAAAAGGCAGGCGACGGAACCTGTAGCGTCCAAACGGTGTGTTGAATGTTGTGAGCTTAGATGACTCTTCTGTGAGCTTGATAGCCCAGTAGCCTGATCTAGCGTCCATGACACTGAAGTAGTGTGCTCCCGCTAGCTTGTGTGTAATACCATCTAGCGTCGGTAAAGGGTAATGGGGCCGTTTGATAGCCTTGTTCAAGTCTCTTGGGTCGAGGCATACTCGGAGCTTGCCTGTGCGTGGTTTCTCCACTACCACTAACGCGTTTACCCAGTCAGTTGGTTCTGTAACCTTGGTGACCATGTCAGATTGCTCCATGCTCTCCAACTCTTTCTTCAGACGGGCACGGAGAGCAAGGGGAATCTTTCTCGGTGGGTAGACCACAGGGGTTGCGTCTGGGTCAAGGCGAATGGTACATTCTCCTGGGAATAATCCTATTCCTGTAAAGACATCAGCAAACTCCTCCAGTACATTTCCTGTCTCTACTGGTGCTGTTACTGATAAAACTAGCTTGATGAGGTCCATGTCTAAACATGCTTTAAGACCTAGCACTGCAGGTGCTCTAGTGTCAACAACGTAAAAGTCCAACATCATGTCACCTTCCTTGTATTTGCATTTGAAAGTGCATGTGCCTTTTACTGGGAGCTGTTCACCACCATAACCAGTCAGTCTGCGCATGGTGGGCTGTAGCTCGCACTCAGATGTCAAGCTGCGGTACTTATTCAGAGGAATAATGTTTACTTGTGCACCAGTGTCTAGTTTGAACTTTAGCTTTGTGCCTTGTGTTCCTATCTCAATGTCAGCAAAGGCTTGCTCTGTCTCTGATATGTGACTTTTTTGTGTCACTGAATCAATAAACGGTTCATCATCATTTGACTCTTTGATTGACATTTCATCTTCACTCACTGTGTGTACTGTTTTTCCACGGTAAGCTCTGCACACTTTTGCAAAGTGATTCCATTTACCACATTTAGTACACTGTTTGCCTTTAGCTGGGCAATTTCCTTGTTCGCCATGCACTTTGTATCAACAATATCCACATGTTTTGGGGCGTTTTGAGTCTGTGTCGCTCTGTTTTGGAGTTATGTCGCTCTCCGTTCCGAAACACGCTCTCTGGGCACCGGAGGTGTGCTTTGATGTCTGCCTGACTGCGTGCACTGCTTGTTCACGTGATGCGCTCATGCTGCGGCGCGAAATGGTTTTCATCTGAGCCTGTGCTAGCTCGTGAGATCTGGCTATGTCGATAGCTTTGTCTAGCGTTAGCTCAGACCCAACATTCAAAAGTTTCTCTCTCACTCGCGGTGAGTGTATTCCAAATACAATACGGTCCCTGACCATCTCATCCTTGTTTGCATAATCACAGTCTTTCACAAGCAGATGCAGCTCAGTCACAAACTGTTCAAAAAACTCGCTAGCTCCCTGTACTTTCTCATGGAATTTGTACCTAGCGAAAATTGTATTAGTCTTCGGCACAACATATGCTTCAAAACGATCGTAGTATGTTTTCAGTAACTTTGATTCAGCCTCGGTAAGTGTCCATGTGTTGTAAATATCTCTCCCTTTTTCACTGATCCAGAGGAGCAGGTAGCTACACTTTTCCTCTTCTCCTCTTTCCTTCAGAGGACCCGTGAACATTAGCTCCACAGGCTGTTTGTACTTACGCCATGCATCGGGTAAGTTTGTAGACTCCCAGTCCATTCGAGGTGAAGGAACTCCAGAAACATCCATATTTTAAGACCATTTACTCTGACACCATGTCTTGTTTTGTACGCTTTGTACAAAATAATAAAACACAGAACTACAGGATGTTTCTTAACATAACTCTTTATTAACTAGCTACAACTACATGTTCGCCTATCTCCAACCACGATCAGCTGACGATGCCCTAACCGTCTGGGTGGTCTTAACCAATCACTGCACAGTAGGATACGGCGGTAAAATGCATCCAATTATAATTCAGTATGTATTCACATATGAATATTACATCCCCCTTCTTTTAAAACAAAATACAAATGTTTTACATATTCTAAGCTTTTCTTTTGAATACATGCTCTGTAGTTTGAACTCAAGGTAAGTAACCATTTATATTGCATAATACACCAACTGAATCAACATAGACTCTGAAACAATGATCCAACATACTGTTACTTTTCAAACAAGGGATTCTCAGCAACTCAGCTTTCACTGTAGAAATGACATCTTAACATTTCAAACAAATACAATACCAAAGCATGTCAAGTGAACTTTCAATAACAAGTTTACAGTCTGGAACTCTTTTAGGGCAGCGATCCGCCTACACCCTTTGACATTTCACAGGTCGAGGACAGCTCTGGGCTTGACCTCTCTTCCTGACCTTGTGCGATATGATGTTGAGCATGCTTCTGTGTCAGTGTGGTTGGGATTATTCACTAGGGTCTGTAGAATCTATATATAATGTTATTTCATGGAGCACTTTCTACCCCTCTTTCTATGACATATACTGACCAGGTGACTCCAGGTGAAAGCTATGATCCCTTATTGATGTTACCTGTTAAATTCACTTCAATCAGTGTAGATGAAGGGGCGAAGACAGGTTAAAGAAGGATTTCTAAGCCTTGCGACATGGGTTGTGTATGTGTGCCATTCAGAGGGTGAATGGGCAAGACTATAAATTGAAGTGCTTTTGAACGGGGTATGGTAGTAGGTGACCTGCGCACTAGATTGCAACGCTAATGGGTTTTTCACGCTCAACAGTTTCCGGTGTGTATCAAGAATAGTCCACCACTCAAAGGACATCTAGCCAACCGGCAGGCCGGTGGTTGAACACGGGTGATTGTTGAAAGAAGACAAAGAAGGCAAATTGTGCAGAGCAACAGACGGGCTACAATTAGTCAACTGACAGTCCAGTACAACATTTGTGCCCATAAAAGAATGCACAACTCGCCATACATTGATGTGGCATGGCAGCCGACTACCTTACAGAGTTCCACTTCATTCAGCAAAAAACAAGAAACTGCGGTTGCAGTGGGCTAATGAACGAAAACACTGGACATTTGGAAAAACATTGCCTGGTCTGATGAATCCCGGTTCCCGCTGTTTCACTATGGAAAAAGCACGAGTACATGCATCCATCATGCCACTTAACATCAAATATACTGATGAATTAAAACAACATTTTATGGAAAACATTTTTTAAATGGTATTATTATGAATAGAAGCGGTGGAGTTATCAAACAACATTTTATTGGTCACATACATGGTTAGCAGATGTTATTGCGAGTGTAGCGAAATGCTTATGCCTCTATATCCAACAGTAATATCTAACAAATTCCACAACAAAACCTAATAAACATTCTAGTAAAGGAATAAGAATATATAAGTAGAAAATATATGGATGAGCAGTGACAGCGGCTAAGATGCAATAGATACAGTAAAGAATAGATAGGATACAGTATATAGATGAGTAATGCAAGATATGTAAACATTATTAAAGTGACTAGTGTTCCATTTATTAAAGTGGCCAATGCTGTTTCCTGAAGTCCACGATCATCTCTTTTGTTTTGCTGACATTGAGTGAGAGGCTATTTACCTGACACCACACTCCGAGGGCCCTCACCTCCTCCCTGTAGGCTGTCTAGTAGTTTGTAATCATGCCTAAGCTATATGGAATTGTTTTAAGGTCATACCAAGGATCATTTTGCTGTTTAATTCTAAGACAGCTTGAAGTATCCCCCAACAATATTTAATAAGTATTTGATGAACATTGTATTTGGACATGCTAGTATTAGCCCATACAAACACATTGAATAACAGATTCACTACACGGAACAGAAAAATCTAAATAAAGTTTTTCTGAAGTGTATGTCCTATGTCTGAGAGATATAAGAAAGATCAGGAAACAATTTTTTAATGCATTTAACCCTTTATTTTTGGCACTATAAATAATTGGTATTCACATTACTCTTACAGAATTTACGAGAGGGCAAGTATATTGAAAATATAATCAAATGCCTATGACAACTTGTTTTTAACCAAGACAGAATAATTTATAACTGACTTTTTCCTACATAACATACAGTACCAGTCAAGTTTGGACACACCTACTCATTCAAGGGTTTTTCTTTTTTAAAACAATTTTCTACATTTTAGAATAATAGTGAAGATATCAAAACTATGAAATAACACATATGGAATCATGTAGTAACCAAAAAAGTGCTAAAAAAATATATATATTTTATATTTTACATTCTTCAAAGTAGCCACCCTTTGCCTTGACAGCTTTGCACACTCTTGGCCTTCTCTCAACCAGCATCAAGAGGTAGTTACCTGGAATGCATTTGGTAAAATATAAAGTCCATATTATGGCAAGAACAGCTCGAATAAGCAAAGAGAAACAACGGTCCATCATTACCTTAAGACCTGAAGGTCAGTCTATAAGGGAACTTTGAAAGTTTCTTCAAGTGCAGTCGCAAAAACCATCAAGCGCTATGATGAGGACCGCCACAGGAAAGGAAGACCCAGAGTTACCTCAGCTGCAGAGGACAAATTCATTAGTTAACTGCACCTCAGATTGCAGCCCAAATAAATGCTTCAGACTTCAAGTAACACACATCTCAACATCAGCTGTTCAGAGGAGACTGTGTGAATCAGGCCATCATGGTCGAATTGCTGCAAAGAAGCCACTACTAAAGGACACCAATAAGAAGAGACTTGCCTGGGCCAAGAAACACAAGCACTGGACATTAGACTGGTGGAAATCTGTCCTTTGGTCTGATGAGTCCAAATTTGAGATTTTTGGTTCCAATCACTGTGTCTTTGTGAGACGCAGAGTATGTGAACGGATGATCTCCACATGTGTGGTTTCCAGTGTGAAGCATGGAGGTGTTATGGTGTGGGGGTGCTTTTCTGGTGATAAATTTAGAATTCAAGGCCCACTTAACCAGCATGGCTACCACAGCATTCTGCAGTGATACGCCATCCCAACTTGTTTGCACTTAGTGGAACTATCATTTTTTTTCTCCCAACATGACAATGACCCAAAACACACCTCCAGGCTGTGTAAGGGCTATTTGACCAAGGAGTGTGATGGAGTGCTGCATCAGATGACCTGACCTCAACCCAATTGAGATGGTTTGGGATTAGTTGGACCGCAGAGTGAAGGAAAAGCAGCCAACAAGTTCTCAGCATATGTGGGAACTCCTTCAAGACTGTTTTGAAAAGCATTCCTCATGAAGCTGGTTGAGTGAATGCCAAGAGTGTGTACAGCTGTCAAGGTAAAGGGTGGCTACTTTGAAGAATTTCAAATATATTTAGATTTGTTTTGGTTATTACATGATTCCATATGTGTTATTTCGTAGTTTTGATGCCACTATTCTACAATGTAGAAAATATGAAAAACCCTTGAATGAGTAGGTGTCCCAACTTTTGACTGGTACTGCTGTTTTTACAGATTGTAAATTAAAGCTAAAACATTTTGCACAGTCTCCTCTGAACAGTTGATGTGTCTGTTACTTGAACTCTGAAGCAATTATTTGGGCTGCAATTTCTGAGGCTGGTAACTTTTAATGAACTGAGTTGTTGACAAGCTGAAGGTACACCCATGTATACCCTACAAGACATGAGGTGTCTCTTCACAGTCCAAGTCCAGAACAGACTATGGGAGGTGCACAGTACTACATAGTCATGACTCCATGGAACTCTATTCCACATCAGGTAACTGATGCAAGCAGTAGAATCAGATTTAAAAAGCAGGTAAAAATACACCATATTGAACAGCGGGGACTGAAGTAACACAAACAGCCACAGAACATGCATACACACATAACATATGCACTATACACACACACGTACACATGGATTTTGTGTTGTCGATATGTGGTAGTGGAGTATGGGCCTGAGGGCGCACAATTAGTGTGTTGTGAATTCTGTAATGAATGTATTGTAATGTTTTTAAAATTGTATAACTGCCTTAATTTTGCTGGACCCCAGGAAGAGTAGTTGCTGCCTTGGCTCCATAATAAATACAAAACTTATCCTCTGCTGCAGAGGTAACTCTGGGTCTTCCTTTCCTGTGGCAATCCTCATGAGAGCCAGTTTCATCACAGCGCTTGATGGTTTTTGCAACTGCACTTCAAGAAACTGACCGATCACCAACATTGTAGTTACTCCACAATACTTACTCTAAATGAAAAGAAGCCTGCACAGAATGAAATGCATTCCAAAACATACATCCTGTTTGCAATAAGGCACTAATGTAAACTCAGCAAAAAAAGAAAGGTCCTTTTTTCAGGACCCTGTCTTTCAAAGATGATTTGTAAAAATCCAAATATCTTCATTGTAAAGGGTTTAACTTTTTTTATTTACATTTTTTTTTTTACATTTTTTGTCATTTAGCAGATGCTCTTATTACATTTACATTTACATTTTAGTCATTTAGCAGACGCTCTTATCCAGAGCGACTTACAGTAGTGAATGCATACATTTCACTTCATGCATTTTTTTTTGTACTGGCCCCCCGTGGGAATCGAACCCACAACACTGGCGTTGCACACACCATGCTGGCATTGCAAACACCATGCTCTACCAACTGAGCCACAGGGAAGACAAATGGGGGCAGCATTTGGAATTTTGGATGAAAAGCGTGCCCAAAGTAAACTGCCTGCTACTCAGGCCCAGAAGCTAGGATATGCATATAATTGGTAGATTTGGATAGAAAAAACACTGAGGTTTCTAAAACTGTAAAAGTATGTCTGAGTATAACAGAACTTATTTGGCAGGCGAAACCCCGAGGACAAACCATCCAGGAATTTTTTTGTTTGTTGAGCTGACAGAGTTTTCTAAGGCACTTGCTTGCAGTTCCTATCGCTTCCACTGGATGTCAACAGTCTTTAGAAATTGGTTGTTTTTCTTTTGGGTAATGAAGAAGTATGGCTGTTCAGAACGAGGGTCTAGCGTACTGTTGTGGTTGGGGCGCGCGACCTGAAAGCTCGCTCCACTTTGTTTTCGTCCGGTATTGAACACAGTTTATACCGTGTTAAATTGATCGATTATTTACGTATTAGGAAAGTTGTTTGGATCAAGATTACAGGTGACTTATTAGATATTTTGTAGTCATGTTGCGCGAGTTGGAACCGGTGTTTTCCTGAATCAAACGCGCCAAATAAATTGACATTTTGGAGAAATAACGACGGAATTTATCGAACAAAAGGACCATTTATGATGTTTATGGGACATATTGGCGTGCCAACAGAAGATCTTCAAAGGTAAGGCATGAATTATATTGTTATTTCTGAGTTTTGTGTTGCGCCTGGCGGGTCGAAATATGATTTTCATATGTTTGTTTGATGGGGTGCTGTCCTCAGATAATAGCATGGTTTGCTTTTGCCGTAAAGCCTTTTTGAAATCTGACATGGTGTCTGGATTAACAAGAAGTAAAGCTTTAATTTGGTGTATTGCACTTGTGAATGTATGAAAGTTAAATATTTCAACAACAAAAAATATTTGGCGCTCTGCCATTTCACCGGATGTTGTCGAAATGTTCCGCTAGCGGAACCTCTAGCTGTAAAAGGTTAGCACTGTTTCCCATGCTTGTTTAATGAACCATAAACAATTAATGAACATGCACCTGTGGAACGGTCATTAAGACTCTTACAGACGGCAGGCAATTAAGGTCACAGTGATAAACTTAGGACACTAAAGAGGCCTCTCTACTGACTCCAAAAAACACCAAAAGAAAGATGACCAGGGTCCCTGCTCATCTGTGTGAACGTGCCTTAGGCATGTTGCAAGGAGGCATGAGGACTGCAGATGTGGCCAGGGCAATAAATTGCAATGTCCATTAGGGCTGGGCGATAAATCAATATCAATAATTAGAGGTCATTATTTCCCTATAACGATATAAAAATGTTGAGATTCATTTTCGATAATGTTGATATAGAATTAGGTACAGCAGTCCATTTCACCTCTGACGGAGCAGGAACGTGCGGAGGAGTGACAATATGCACGTGGAGAGGTATACGCCCACTAAAAACCACTTAGCACCTCGAGTGATGGAGTAGGCACTATTTAACCACGAAAAATGAGTGATGTAGGTGAAAACAGTGGCAGTGATAGCCATGGAGAAGCTTCCAACGGAGAAATTATTGATAAAAAGGGTTAAACTGTTTCAGTGGTTTGGCTTTTTCAAGTCCGACAAAGAGCAGAGCAATGTTCGGTGCAAATTGTGCCGTAGACGGGTGGCTACGAAGACTGGTAATACGACAAACCTTTATCAACATCTGAAGCAAAATCACTCTTTGGAACATGCAGGAAGTTTGAGTTTGCGCCACGGTATTGATAAATGCCCCTCAAGCACCAGCCAATCTAGGGATGTTTGCCCGAAGCAGTCAACACTGACAGCGTTTATGCCCTACAAGCAAACATCAAAGACAGACATCACAAATGCTATTATGCATTGCATTGCTAAGGACATGCTACCAATTAGCACATCAATTTAATTTACCCAGGTACGTGTTCCATGTTCGCGGCCAGGGAGCAATTTTCCTTAAAGTATAATTTTATGTGTAGCTCACAATAATAATAATAATAATAATAAAAAAATGTAACCTTTTATTTAACTAGGCAAGTCAGTTAAGAACAACTTCTTATTTACAATGGCGGCCTATCGGGGAACAGTGGGCTAACTGCCTTGTTCAGGGTTAGAACGACAGATTTTTACATTGTCAGCTCGGGGATTCAATCTAGCAACCTTTCGGTTACTGGCCCAAAGCTCTAACCACTAGGCTACCTGCCTAGTGGTTTGTTCAGGCATTAGGCATTCTTGAGTCTGAAGCAGATATGCACCTTTTTAAATATTATGATTAATATCGTGCTAATTATCGTTATCGAATGGAAAAAAATATATAGTGATAATTGATTTTCCATATCGCCAAGACCTAATGTCCGTACTGTGAGACGCCTAAGACAGCGCTACAGGGAGACAGGACGGACAGCTGATCGTCCTTGCAGTGGCAGGCCACGTGTAACAACACCTGCACAGGATCGGTACATCCAAACATCACACCTGCGGGACAGGTACAGGATGGCAACAACTGCCCGAGTTACACCAGGAATGCACAATCCCTCCATCAGTGCTCCGACTGTCCGCAATAGGCTGAGAGAGGCTGGACTGACGGCTTACAGGTCCTCACCAGACATCACCGGCAACAATGTCGCCTATGGGCACAAACCCACTGTCGCTGGACCAGACAGGACTGGCAAAACGTGCTCTTCACTGACGAGTCTCGGTTTTGTCTCACCAGGGGGGATGGTCGGATTCACGTTTATCGTCGAAGGAATGAGCGTTACACCGAGGCCTGTACTCTGGAGCGGGATCGATTTGGAGGTGGAGGGTCCATCATGGTCTGCTGCGGTGTGTCACAGCATCATCGGACTGAGCTTGTTGTCATTGCAGGCAATCTCAAAGCTGCGCTTTACAGGGAAGACATCCTCTTCCCTCATGTGGTACCCTTCCTGCAGGCTCATCCTGACAAGACCCTCCAGCATGACAATGCCACCAGCCATACTGCTTGTTCTGTGTGTGATTTCCTGCAAGACAGGAATGTCAGTGTTCTGCCATGGCCAGCGACGAGCCCGGATCTCAATCCCATTGAGCACGTCTGGGACCTGTTGGATCGGATGGTGAGGGCTAGGGCCATTCCCCCCAGAAATGTCTGGGAACTTGCAGGTGTCTTGGCAAATATGGTGCAGTCCATGAGGAGTACTTAATGCAGCTGGTGGCCACACCAGATACTGACTGTTACTTTTGATTTTGAACCCCCTCCCCCTTTGTTCAGGGACACATTATTCCATTTCTGTTAGTCACATGTCCGTGGAACTTGTTTAGTGTGTCTGTTGAATCTTATATTCATACAAATATTTACACATGTTAAGTTTGCTGAAAATAAACGCAGTTGACAGTGAGAGGACGTTTCTTTTTTTTTTTTTACTGAGTTTACTTTATGTCCTGAGGGACAGGATGACCTCATCAATCACCAGAGTGCATGTTTTAAATGCCTCTTGTCCAGAGCTGACATTGTGAATGATGGTGATTGGAACATACCGTTGAGTGTCAGCTGGGGCAGACCTGCAGACTTTAGCAAAGTGGTTGAGTTTGCCACAATTCCTGCATGATTGGCCGCATGCGGGACAGTTTTGATCTCTGGAATTGTGGGCAGAGGAGCTGCAGTTTCCACAGGGATGACGCGGTTTTGAAACGAGTAACACGCTCTCCTAGCTTTTGAAGCACTTTCTCTCTCTTTGGGGTGAAGCGCCTGTGTGTATTAGTGTCTGAGCTGAGCAGTCAGTGAAAGCAAGTGGCTGGAGTGAGGGCATTCTACTGCTGACTCCACTTGAAAAGCCAGCTGGAGTGCCTTTGCCAATGACAAATAATCAGGTTTGAGTAACGGTCTTTCACGAACTTTCTCGTTTGTATGCACTAAGTTGGTCACACACCATTTCATCCTGCATTGCCCCAAATTTGCATGTGCTAGCTAAGCTCCATAGATTTGTCACATACTGGTGTGTAGACTCACAAGGCAGCTGGTGGCTCCGTCTAGAACAGAAACCGACAGAGAAGGGCACTTTGGGGGGTGTAGAAAGCCATAGTATTGCCATATTTTTCAGCATAAGTGTCCCGAACATGTGCTGTCCCTAGGCAGTGTAGCAGCAATGCATTTAGCCTAGCTTCACTCACATATTGTAAGCCCAGGGCAGCAATGTACATTTCAAAAGATGTAATCCATCCAATCCATGGAACCGGGGGCTTACCAGGCAGAGCGAGGAAGGGAGAGGGTGGTGGTAGGGAAAATTCAGCCATCCATAATGTCAACTGAACATTACAGAATGTGGGGTGTAACATAACCCCAGGGTCAACAACTGTAACAATGACCTCTTGAGTGACTATCCTACTGTACAGACATAACAGGAGCAACTCAGGCCATTTTTAAGTCAGAGGGGACACAGCCAGTGGTCAGGGATGAGTTGAGGAATGGGAGACGGTAGGAGGGGATGGGGTCGAGTGGGCAGATTGTCAGGTGACCAGACATCACTAGTCACAGGATTCTGTCTGGAGAGAGAGGTGAGAAAGAGGTCAAGGAGTAAGGTAGTTCTGTATGAGTGGGACCAGTGGACTCAATATGCTGAGTGAATGAGAAGCGAATGTCGTCAACCTTCTTTTCAAAGTGGTTGACAAAGTTGTTGGCAGGGTGGGAGTGGGTGGAGGATTGAAGGTAGAAAAGAGTTTCCTAGGGTGAGAGGCAGAAGCTTGAAATGTAGTGATAGAAAGTGGCTTAAGCAGCAGATGTGGAGAGGAGGTAGTGAAAGGATAATAGGTCCCCTGGAAGTTTATATTTTCTAAATTTTTGCTCAGCTGCCCGCAGCCCTGTTGTGTAAATTTCCAATGAGTCCCTCAGCCATGGAGCAGGAGGGGAGGGCCGACCGGGACGAAAGGGGACCGTGTGAGTCATAGGATGAGGAGAGTAGGGTCAAATAAGCAGAATCAGGAGACAAGGGGGAGAAGGATTTAGCAGAAGGGAAAGATGATGGGATAGAAGAGAGTAGTGGCAGAGCGAGAGGGCTAAGATTGCGATGGCGCATGACTATCTGGGTAGGGCATGAGTGGTTAGGGTTGAAGGAAAGGGAGACAGAAAAGGAAACAAAGTAGTGATCAGAGACCTGGAGGGGGGTTGCTATTAGAATAGTAGGCGAACAGCCTCTAGTAAAGATGAGGTCAATGTATTGCCTTCCTTGTGAGTTGGAGGGGATTGGGAAAAGGTGAGGTCAAAAGAGCCAAGGAGGGGAAAGAGAGAGTTGGAAAGTAATTATTCGAAGGCAGACGTCAGGAGGTTGAAGTTGCCAAGTATGAAGACGATGGCTCACCGCTCAGGAAATTAGCTTATCAAGGTGTCAAGCTCATTGAGGAACTCTCCAAGGGCGCATGGTGGGCAATAGATGACGACAATGTTAAGCTTGAGTGGACATCTGTCAGAATGGAATTCAAATTAGGAGATGGACATGTGAGAGAGGTAGAAAATAAAGAATCTCCAGTTAGGAGAAATGAGTAGCCCTGTGTCACAACCGCGACGACCAGATGCTCTTGGACTATGAGAGAAAACGTAGTCAGGTGAAGAGAGAAGCTTGAGTAGAAGTTCTCTGGGGTGATCAATGTATCCATCAGGGCTAAAAAGTCAAGGGCAGCATAGACTGAGATGAACTTGACGTTCTTGACCAAGGATCGGCAGTTCCAAACACTGCCAGAGACCCGGCATTCCACATGGGTTGTACACGCAGGGTACACTAAATTGGAAGGGTTGTAGCCAAGAAGTGGAGAGTGCCTGTAAAGCCTTCAAGGAGAGGAGTGAACGGGTATAGAAAACACACACATAGTTGCCAAAGCTAAAAAAAAGCGCAAAATGATATCATCAGAAAATAACAAGGCAAGTGAGAAAGTGGTTTGGAGCCTTCCTCTTTCCTTCATCTAAGAACTCGGCAGAAGAACTCGGCAGAACCGTCTTTGTTTCGGTAACGAGACCACCACAGACACAACTGCCGCTTACAGCTGCTGCTGAGAAACCAGGGGAGACTGAAGTACTAACACTAATTGCTGATTGCCTAGGAGAGGAGAAACATCTCCCCCTCCAATACAATTACCAAAACAAGTCACAAATTGCCCTGCCCCTTAATCCTGGTTGATGTGTCAACAATCATCTGCAAATTATGAGTAGTCAGCAGTTCACACGCCAAGTAGGCTACTGGGAAGACAGGGAGCACTTAGGGCCATCTATCTAGCAAAAAGACAGTACTAGACAACAGATATAGACAGAAATTATACTGTACTTCTCACTCCTGGATTCCTCTAGCTATAGAATGAAGCATCAGAGCCGGGACCGAGAGACTGAGAAACAGCTTCTATCGCCTGGCCATCAGCCCTGCACCTTGAGACTAATGTCCCATGTATATAGTTATTGAACGCTGGTCACCTCATTCTGTTTATATACTGTTTAATCACTGTGCCTTCAAAGTATTCATACCCCTTGACCTATTCCAAATGTTGTTACAGCCTGAATTCCAAATATTAAAATCATTTTTTTTCTCTCACCCATCTACACACAATACCCCATGATGACAAAGTGAAAACAGGTTTTTATAAAATGTATTCAAAATTAAATACAGATCTCATTTACATAAGTATTCACACCCCTGAGTCAATACTTTGTAGAAGCACCTTTGGCAGTGATTACAGCTGTGAGTCTTTCTGGGTAAGTCTAAGTGCTTCCCATACCTGAATTGTGCAACATTTCCCCATTTTATTCTTTTTTTTAATTCTTCAAGTTCTGTCAAATTGGTTGTTGATCATTGCTAGACAACCATTGTCAGGTCTTGCCATAGATTTTCAAGTAGATTTACGTCAAAACTATAACAACTCGGCCACTCAGGAACATTCACTGTATTATTGGTAAGCAACTCCAGTATAGATTTGGCCTTGTGTTTTAGGTTATTGTCCTGCTGAAAGGTGAATTACTCTCCCAGTGTCTTATGGAATGCAGACTGAACCAGGTTTTCATCTAGGATTTTGCCTGTGCTTAGCTCCGTTTTCTTTTTTATCCTGAAACTCCCCAGTCCTTAAAACCTCTTAAGGATCGGCCCCTTTTATCAATTTTCGCCTAAAATGTCATGCCCAAGTCTAACTTCCTGTAGCTCAGGCCCTGAAGCAAGGATATGCATATTATTGGTATCATTTGAAAGGAAACACTCTGAAGTTTGTGAAAATGTGAAAGGAATGTAGGAGAATAACACATTAGATCTGGTAAAAGATAATACAAAGAAAACAACTAACCCTTTTTTTGTAATTTGTTTTGTACCATCTTTGAAATGCAAGAGAAAGGCCATGATGTATTATTCCAGCCCAGTTGCAATTTAGATTTTGGCCAATAGATGGCAGCTGTGTATGTGCAAAATTTGACTGATCCGATGAACCATTGCATTTCTGTTAAATGTTGTATCAAGACTGCCCAAATGTGCCTAATTTGTTTATTAATAACTTAATGTTCAAAACTGTGCACTCTCTTCAAACAATAGAATGCCATTATTTCAATGTAATAGCTACTGTAAATTGGACAGTGCAGTTAGATTAACAAGAATTTAAGCTTTCTGCCAATATCCGATAGGGAAATGTTCTTGTTACTTACAACCTCATGCTAATCGCATTAGCCTAGTTAAGGATTACAAGCATACCCATACCATGATGCAGCCACCACTATGCTTTAAAATATGGAGATTGGTACTCAGTAATGTATTGGATTTGCCCCAAACATATCACTTTGTATACAGGAAAAAAAGTTAATTGCTTTGTCACATTTTTTGCATTATTACTTTAGTGCCTTGTTGCAAACATGTTTTGGAATATTTTTTATTATGTACAGGTTTCCTTCTTTTCAGTCTCTGTTAGGTTAGTATTGTAGAATAACTACAATGTTGTTGATCTATCCTCAGTTTTTTTCCTATCACAGCCATTAAACTCTAACTGTTTGAAAGTCATAAAATAATTGTGTTAAACGCTATTATTGCACACATAGTGAGTCCATGCAACTTATTACAGGACTTGTTAAGCACATTTTTTACTCCTGAACTTATTTAGGCTTGCCTTAACAAAGGGGTTGAATACTTATTGACTCAAGCCATTTCACCTTTACATTTTTTAGCTTTGAACATTTTCAGCTTTTAAAGGGTTAAATAAAGATGAACAGTGACTAGAATAGGTGAAAGGAGCCTGCTGCTAGAAAGTTGCCTTATGATAGTTTAACCGTATTGTATTGTTTAATATTGTTTCATTTGAGCATTTATACTTTTGGATTTACCCTTTTGATTTCAAGCTATTCATCTACTTTACCTTAAATTTTTGGGGGGGTTTGTAACGGCCGTCGTTGAAGAGAGTAGACCAAGGCGCAGTGTGGTTAGTGCTCATCTTTGTAATTTAATGTAAAAAGAGACCACTTTACAAAATAAACAAAAGACAACAGCCAAACAGTTCTGCCAAGTAACAAATGACTAAACAGAAAATAACCACCCACAAAACCCAAAGGAAAACAGGCTGCCTAAGTATGGCTCCCAATCAGCAACAACGATATACAGCTGTCCCTGATTGAGAGCCATACACGGCCGAAACAAAGAAATATCAAACATAGAAAAAAGGACATAGAATGCCCACCCCAACTCACGCCCTGACCAACCAAAATGGAGACATAAAAGGATCTCTAAGGTCAGGGTGTGACAGTACCCCCCCCAAAAGTGTGGACTCTGGCCGCAAAACCTAAACCTATAGGGGAGGGTCCGGGTTGGCATCTACCCGTGGTGGCGGCTCAGGAGCAGGACGCAGACCCCGCTCCACCGCTGGCTCACCCCACTTTAATGCCTCCCCTAGAGCGTGGCCTCTTGCCGCCGACCACGGACTGGGGACCCTCGCAGCGGGCCCCGGACTGGAGGGCGACTCTGGCTGCGCCCGACTTGCGGGCGACTCTGGCTGCGCCCGGCTGGCGGGCGACTCTGGGCTGAGGAGCGTCTCTGGAGACTCAGAGCTGAGGACCGTCTCGGCAGGCTCCGGACTGTGGGCCGTCTCGGCAGGCTCCGGACTGTGGGCCGTCTCTGCAGGCTCCGGACTGTGGGCCGTCTCTGCAGGCTCCGGACTGTGGGCCGTCTCTGCAGGCTCCGAACTGTGGGCCATCTCTAGACGGGGCACTGTCGCCGGAAGCTCTGGACGGGGAACTGTCACTGGAAGCTCTGGACGGGGAACTGTCGCCGGAAGCTCTGGACGGGGAACTGTCGCCGGAAGCTCTGGACGGGGAACTGTCGCCGGAAGCTCTGGACGGGGAACTGTCGCCGGAAGCTCTGGACGGGGAACTGTCGCCGGAAGCTCTGGACGGGGAACTGTCGCCGGAAGCTCTGGACGGGGACTTTCCGTAGGCCTGGCTCTGGGCGCAGGCACAGGATTCACCAGGCTGGGGAGACATGCAGGAGGCCTGGCTCTGGGCGCAGGCACAGGACGCACCAGGCTGGGGAGACTTGCAGGAGGCCTGGTTCTGGGAGCAGGCACAGGACTCACCAGGCTGGGGAGACATGCAGGAGGCCTGGCTCTGGGAGCAGGCACAGGACTCACCAGACTGGGGAGACATGCAGGAGGCCTGGCTCTAGGAGCAGGCACAGGATAGACCGGGTCCTGGAGACGCACTGGAGGTCTGGATGCACGGCCTACACAACCTGTCCTGGCTCGATGCCCACTCTAGCATGGCACTTGCGGGGGGCTGGCCTATAGCGCACTGGGCTATGAGCGCGCACTGGAGGCACCGTGCGCTTCACAGCATAACACGGTGCCTGACATGTACCACGCTGCTTCCGGTAAGCACGGGGAGCTGGCTCAGGTCCCCAACATGACTCTGCCACACTCCCCGTGTGCCCCCCCAAAATTATTTTTTGGGGCTGCCTCTCGGGCTTCCTTGCCAGCCGTGTTCCCTCATACTGTTGCCGTTGGTCCTTTTCTCCTGCTGCCTCCACTCTTCTGAGTGCCTCTACCTGTTCCCATCGGAGGCAATCCCTTCCGACCAGGATCTCTTCCCAAGTGTAGGATCCCTTGCCGTCCAGGATGTCCTCCCATGTCCAGTCCTCCTCTCCACGCTGCTTGGTGCGCTTGTGGTGGGTGGTTCTGTAACGGCCGTCGTTGAAGAGAGTAGACCAAGGCGCAGTGTGGTTAGTGCTCATCTTTGTAATTTAATGGAAAAAGAGACCACTTTACAAAATAAACAAAAGACAACAGCCAAACAGTTCTGTCAGGTGACAAATGACTAAACAGAAACTAACCACCCACAAAACCCAAAGGAAAACAGGCAGCCAAAGTATGGCTCCCAATCAGCAACAACGATATACAGCTGTCCCTGATTGAGAGCCATACCCGGCCCGAAACAAATAAATACCAAACACAGAGAAAAGGACATAGAATGCCCACCCCAACTCACGCCCTGACCAACCAAAATAGAGACATAAAAGGATCTCTAAGGTCAGGGCGTGACAGGGTTTTGTTTTTGCCATCAATATCAATTACAATCTGTCTACCAGAATACGTAGCTGGCAATCATGTTTGGTTTACCATTCATTGTCAAATGGAACTGTGTGACAACTCTGGACATTTTTGTGAGTAATAAATGTGATTTTTGTTTGTTGTTGTGACAAACATTATCTCAAGCCTTTTCTTGAAACGCATTGGAACCGTCTTAGTAAACATGTCTGAAAGGAAGTGCCTGAATGTTGGGACATTATTTGAAGCCACTACAGGTGTTATAGAATAAAAAGAACAAGCCTGTCATAAACGACATACCATCATGCAGGATAGAGTGAAATGCAAGGATGTGGTTACAAAAATACATTATGATGCAGTAAAATGCCCTGCATGCAATAGAAGAGATGTCCAGCGTCATGAAAGAAGTCCTCAGCCCATCTCGGAAAAGGCTGTCCTCTCCAGCTCTTGATCTGACTAAGCTAACTCTTGAAGAGACGATGGCCTTAATCTTCCACACAGCAGGCAAATTCAGGTAAGTTCAATAGATATTTAACTAGATTTTTTTTTAGTAATGTAAGTATGATTAAGCAAGTCTTTTTGCTAATTACAATTTGTATCTTCACAGATGTAAATGTTCAATAAGCTGAACAACAAGTGTCTGTCTCTCTTCCCACAGCTCAAGCAGAACCGCAAGTCCAAGTGACCTGAAAAGTTCCTTGCAAACCCAGAGTTTACGCAATTGGCCCAAAAACATAAGGTTTATAATTGTCTAAACCGACCCAAATTACTTCAGTACACAATCACCTACAGTGAGGGGGAAAAAAGTATTTGATCCCCTGCTGAATTTGTATGTTTGCCCACTGACAAAGAAATGATCAGTCTATAATTTTAATGGTAGGTTTATTTGAACAGCGAGAGACAGAATAACAACAACAAAATCCAGAAAAACGCATGTCAAAAATGTTATAAATTGATTTGCATTTTAATGTGGGAAATAAGTATTTGACCCCCTCTCAATCAGAAAGATTTCTGGCTCCCAGGTGTCTTTTATACAGGTAACGAGCTGAGATTAGGAGCACACTCTTAAAGGGAGTGCTCCTAATCTCAGTTTGTTACCTGTATAAAAGACACCTGTCCACAGAAGCAATCAATCAATCAGATTCCAAACTCTCCACTATGGCCACGACCAAATAGCTCTCCAAGGATGTCAGGGACAAGATTGTACACCTACACAAGGCTGGAATGGGCTACAAGACCATCGCCAAGCAGCTTGGTGAGAAGGTAACAACAGTTGGTGCGATTATTCGCAAATGGAAGAAACACAAAAGAACTGTCAATCTCCCTCGGCCTTGGGCTCCATGCAAGATCTCACCTCGTGGAGTTGCAATGATCATGAGAACGGTGAGGAATCAGCCCAGAACTGCACGAGAGGATCTTGTCAATGATCTCAAGGCAGCTGGGACCATAGTCACTAAGAAAACAACTGGTTACACACTACGCCGTGAAGGACTGAAATCCTGCAGCGCCCGCAAGGTCCCCCTGCTCAAGAAAGCACATATACATGCCCGTCTAAAGTTTGCCAATGATCATCTGAATGATTCAGAGGACAACTGGGTGAAAGTGTTGTGGTCAGATGAGACCAAAATTGATTTCTTTGGCATCAACTCAACTCGCCGTGTTTGGAGGAGGAGGAATGCTGCCTATGACCCTAAGAACACCATCCCCACCGTCAAACATGGAGGTGGAAACATTATGCTTTGGGGGTGTTTTTTTTCTAAGGGGACAGGACAACTTCACTGCATCAAAGGGACGATGGACGGGGCCATGTACCGTCAAATCTTGGGTGAGAACCTCCTTCCCTCAGCCAGAGCATTGAAAATGGGTCGTGGATGGGTATTCCAGCATGACAATGACCCAAAACACACGGCCAAGGCAACAAAGGAGTGGCTCAAGAAGAAGGACATTAAGGTCCTGGAGTGGCCTAGCCAGTCTCCAGACCTTAATCCCATAGAAAATCTGTGGAGGGAGCTGAAGGTTCGAGTTGCCAAACATCAGCCTCGAAACCTTAATGACTTGGAGAAGATCTGCAAAGAGGAGTGAGACAAAATCCCTTCTGAGATGTGTGCAAACCTGGTGGCCAACTATAAGAAACGTCTGACCTCTGTGATTGCCAACAAGGGTTTTGCCACCAAGTACTAAGTCATGTTTTGCAGAGGGGTCAAATACTTATTTCCCTCATTAAAATGCAAATCATTTTATAACATTTTTGACATGCATTTTTCCGGCTTTTTTTGTTGTTATTCTGTCTCTCATTGTTCAAATAAACCTACCATTAAAATTATAGACTGATCATTTCTTTGTCAGTTGGCAAACGTACAAAATCAGCAGGGGATCAAATACTTTTTTCCCTCACAGTAATGTTCTGAATAACTGATTGGACTTTACATTAAACAATTCAACCAGCAGTGATTCTTAAATGATTAACATGTTTCTTTGAAGTTTGCGCATGAAGTGTTTGATGCAATTCCAAACAACAACATAAGCTCTAAAGCAAGCGCTGTAATAAAACATGGTTTTAACAGGGTATTATAATTAATTTTTTAATGATCTCTAACAGACACACACACCAGTGGAGGAAGGCTCACTGTAATGAATGGAACAATATCACACTAACACACATACCCACACATATATTCCTCTAGTAAATCACGGTTACAATGTCAGGCTTTGGGAAAAAAAACTTACTGTGATGTAATTCTGACGACCGACAATGCCACGGTGACAATAGTCCATGGGCCAGCAGGTCAAATTTAACGTTTATCCACTTTGGGGTAGCAAAGTCTAATAATGATTCCCATAAAGGTCCATGTCTGTGGTTATAGTTTGATATAACCACGTATCAGAGGTAGCTAAAAGTGGTTATCACTGCATTATATGTTATGACCCCTATGCGATTAGTTGGCCCAACAAGATTGAGGGTATGTATTTAAAAATGTTATTAAGGGAACAATCTTCGTAAAGGGGCAATCTGCAATTGCCACAACGATTTTTGGATTTATAAATGAATGGAATGTACCCATTGATTCTTGAAGAATATAATAAATATAAATGCCTCAAATAACTAATGAGCTTAGTTGAACTGTCGTACCCCGTCAGAACCCCAAATATAAGCTTGTTTAATAACTCCAATGTTTTATCAAATAAATGTAAACAAACACTATATAGCCCGAAAGCATGATTAAAACTTTTGGTATCATGGATGGTCAGTCCTTCCAACAGTGGAAAAAAAACAAAAAACTTTATAACGGGGGCCTGTTGATTACATCCGTATCTGCCCTCATTGGATAGAATGGTCCCACCTCCCGTCTGCCTTCCATCTTTGAGGACATGCATTTCCATTGTTTGAGCGGTCACCTGACTATCTTGTCAACATAATAGCTAATCTTTGCTATAATCATTCCCAGCCAGCAGCCTATTTTTAAGATGGCCGCTATTAATTTCAATGGGGAGGAACAGCATTGAATTTGCATGGCCATAACTGAATAAATAATTGGTGCAATAAGACTTAAAATGTGTGTTACAAATGGGGACAACCTAAGATTATGGCCAAATTATGTTAGTTATATGTATTAAGCTAAATATTACCAGAATAGTGTTAAGTATGCTGAAATAGTTTTGTAGCACATTCAAATATGACATTAACCGATGCCTGTTAATTAAAATGATATGCTATATGATTTTATAAATTGTGCTATCACATCTAACAAATGTGAGCAAAGAAGTACAGGTAACCCTGTACCTCTTTGGGTACATTTTCCAATATGGTCGCCAAACACTTCCATTGGTTTTAATTCGATTTGTGGAAATGTCAGACCACTCTTTCAATAATAGGTAGAATATGCCTAATGAAAATCTTAAATTGATGATAGTTATGCAGATAACACAACCAATTTAGTCAGGAATTTGTAAAATATTTGCAAACTTGTTTTATAAATGTCACAAAAACACTTCATAACTGTTTTTGAATTTCAAACAATTAAAAATGGATGTATAATATTCCTAAAGGGATCTTTTGTGGTTTGTACTGATTATAATGATGTAAAATAAAATGGCATATTTAAGCAATAAGCCCCGAGGAGGTGTGGTATAGGGCCAAAATACCATGGCTAAGGGCTGTTCTTACGCACGGTGCAATGCGGAGTGCCTGGATACAGCCCTTAGTTGTGGTATATTGGCCATATAAGTGCCCGAAGTGCCTTATTGCTATTATAAACTGTTTACAAATGTAATTAGAATATTACAAATAAATGTTGTCATACCCGTGGTATATGTTCTCATATACTACGGCTTTCAGCCAATCAGCATTTAGAGCTCGAATTACCCAGTTAGAATGTTAAAGTCTTGAATTCTGTCATATACACTACATTCCAACATCACACTCAAAAGCCTAGTTCACACTGCAGACCTTAATGCTCAGTTTTGTTTTTTAAATCCGTTTTGGAATATTGACTGTCCAAACAGCAAGTTACAAGTGACCAAATTGGATTTGTTTGTGTTCAGACAGCAGTCATTTGTTGACATGGCTAGTTTTCATAGTAACGACAGGTGTGTGCACAGTGGTGTGGCTGATTGATGGTGCTCGTGCTTCCTATCACACAGAAGTTATGTAGCAAGCTAAGGTGACAACAAGATGGCAGACGTTCTATGTCCGCCGAACCGATTTGTGTTTTTTGTTCGTTTTTCTGCGTTTAACTTATTTTGTACATATTGTTGCTGCCGCTGTCACTTATGACCGAAAATAACTTCTAGACATCAGGACTGCGATTACTCACCAGACTAGCAGAGTCCTTTTTCTTCTTTCACAACTTTGACGAGCCTGAGGCGAAGGATATACGTCTCCCTCGGGAACAGGCCCCGACCCCCGTGATCTGCGTGAAGAAGAGGCAGAGAAACAGGGGCCGGAGAGCGGGCTGCCTTCTGAGAATTCGAAGGCGATCGAATAAACCCCCACTTCTGCTAGCAAACGTGCAATCTTTGGACAATAAAATCGCCGAGTTACATGGAAGATGAAACTACCAATGGGACATTAAAAACTGTAACATCTTATGCTTCACGGAGTTGTGGCTGAACAACGACAATATCAACATACAGCCGGCTGGTTATATGATTACCGGCAGGATAGAAAAGCTGTGTCTGGTAAGACAAGGAGTGGCGGACTATGTATTTTGGTAAAAAACAGCTGGTGCACTATATCTAAGGAAGTCTCGAGCTATTGCTTGCCTGAAGTAGAGTATATCATGATAAGCTGTAGACCACAATACCTACCGAGAGTGTTCTCATCTGTATTCTTCATAGCTGTTCACATACCACCTCAGTCAGAGGTTGGCAGTAAGATAGCATTGAATGTGCTATATTCTGCCATAAGCAAACAATAAAACGCTCACCCAGAGGCAGTGCTCCTTGTAGCCGGGGACTTTAATGCAGGGAAACTTAATGTTTTACCAAATTTCCATCAGGATGTTAAATGTGCAACCAGAGGAAATAGAACTCTGGACCACCTATACTCAACACACAGAGATGCATACAAAGCTCTCCCTCGCCAGCCATTTGGCAAATCTGACCATAATTCTATCCTCCTGATTCCTGCTTACAAGCAAAAATTAAAGCGGGTAGCACCAGTGACTAGATCAATAAAAAAGTGGTCAGATGAAGCAGATGCTAAGCTACAGGACTGTTTTTGCTAGCACAGACTGGAATATGTTCCGGGATTCCTCCAATGGCATTGAGGAGTACACAACATCAGTCAATGGCCTCATCAATAAGTGCATCGATGACATCATCCCCATAGTGACCGTACGTACATACCCCAACTAGAAGCCATGGATTACAGGCAGCATCCGCACTGAGCTAAAGGCTAGAGCTGCCGCTTTTAACCTTTTGAGGATAGGGGGCAGTATTGAGAATTTTGGAAAAAATATGTTCCCATTTTTAACTGCCTCCTACACCAACTCAGAAGCTAGAATATGCATATTATTGTTCAGGTTTGGATAGAAAACACTCTGAATTTTCTAAAACTGTTTGAATGGTGTCTGTGAGTATAACATAACTCCTGTGGCAGGCAAAAACCTGACAAGGTTTCAAGCAGGAAGTACCCTGTCTGACAAGGAGTCGTGCGTCTTGCATCTTTTTATTGAAAAGTAAGGATCTTAGCTGTAACGTGACAATTCCCAGGGCTCCGATAGGCTCTCAGAGCCCGGGAAATAACTGAAGGTTTACGAGGGAGCCTCAGGCTGAAACACATTATCACCTTTTGTAAGTGTCGACTCAGAGGACCTTTGAATGAGGCGCGTGCACGAGTCGCTCCTGAGGAGAAATTTTATTCGGCTGTTTAGGCTCAATGCATACTCCCGGTCGGAATATTATCACTTATCTACGAGATAAATGGCATAAAAATTGGTTTTAAACAGCGGTTGACATGCTTCGAAGTACGGTAATGGAATATTTAGACATTTTTGACACGCCAATGCGCCATGCGCAGGACCGTGAAGAAGCATTCTGATAGTGTCTAGAACTCACGAACAAAACGTCGCTGTTTGGATATAACGATGGATTATTTGGGACCAAACCAACATTTGTTATTGAAGTAGAAGTCCTGGCAGTGTATTCTGATGAAGAACAAGCAAGGTAAGAACATTTTTCTTATAGGAAATGTGATTTTGGTGGAGGCTGACCTGGGTGGGTATCTAAATAGCTAGCCCTGTAATGCCGGGCTATGTACTTAGATTATTGCAAAATGTGCTTCATCCGAAAAGCTATTTTAAAATCGGACATATCGAGTGCATAGAGGAGTAATGTATCTATAATTCTTAAAATAATTGTTATGCTTTTTGTGAACGTTTATCGTGAGTAATTTAGCAAACTGTTAGTAAATTCCCCGGAAGTTTGCGGGGGTTATGCTTTTTCTGAACGTCACATGCTAATGTAAAAAGCTGGTTTTTGATATAAATATGAACTTGATTGAACAGACATGCATGTATTGTATAACACAATGTCCTAGGTGTGTCATCTGATGAAGATCATCAAAGGTTAGTGCTGCATTTAGCTGTGGTTTGGGTTTATGTGACATGATATGCTAGCTTGAAAAATGGGTGTCTGATTTTTTCTGGCTGGGCACTCTGCTGACATAATCTAATGTTTTGCTTTCGTTGTAAAGCCTTTTTGAAATCGGACAGTGGGGTTAGATTAACGAGATTCTTGTCTTTAAATAGCTGTAAAATAGTCATATGTTTGAGAAATTGAAGTAATAGTATTTCTAACGATTCAAAAATCGCGCCACTGGATTTCAGTGGCTGTTACGTAGGTGGGACGAGTTCGTCCCACATACCCTAGAGAGGTTTTAAGGGGCGGGACTCTAACCCGGAAGCTTATAAGAAATCCTGCTAGGCCTGTTTGATGGTTTGTCGGACGGCAAAGCATCAATACGAAGATTGAGTCGTACTACACTGGCGCTGATGCTCGTTGGATGTGGCAGTGCTTGCAAACGATTACAGACTACAAAGTGAAGCACAGCCGAGAGCTGCCCAGTGACACAAGCCCACCAGACGAGCTAAACTACTTCTATGCTCGCTTCGAGGTAAATAACACTGAAACATGCATGAGAGCACCAGCTGTACCGGTAGATTGTGATCACGCTCTCCGCAGCCGATGTGAGTAAGACCTTTAGACAAGTCAACGTTCACAAGGCCGCAGGGCCAGACGGATTACCAGGACGTGTACTGCGAGCATGCGCTGACCAACTAGCAAGTGTCTTCACTGACATTTTCAACCTCTCCCTGTCCGAGTCTAATACCAACATGTTTTAAGCAGACCACCATATTGCCTGTGCCCAAGAACACTAAGGTAACCTGCCTAAATGACTACCGACCCGTAGCACTCACGTCTGTAGCCATGAAGTGCTTTGAAAGGCTGGTCATGGCTCACATCAACACCATCATCCAAGAAACCTTAGACCCACTCCAATTTGCATACTGCCCTAACAGATCCACAGATGATGCAATCTCTATTGCACTCCACACTGCCCTTTCCCAGCTGGACTAAAGGAACACCTATGTGAGAATGCTATTCATTGACTACAGCTCAGTGTTCTACACCATAGTGCCCCCAAAGCTCATCAATAAGCTAAGGACCCTGGAACTAAACACCTCCCTTCGCAACTGGATCATGGACTTCCTGACGGGCCGCCGCTAGGTGGTAATGGTAGGTAACAACCCATCCACCATGCTGATCCTCAACACAGGGGCCCCACAGGGGTACGTGCTCAGCCGCCACCAGTACTCCCTGTTCACTCATGACTGCATGGCCAGGCACGACTCCAACATCATCATTAAATTTGCCGATGACACAACAGTGGTAGGCCTGATTACTGACAACAATGACCTGGCCGTGTGGTGCCAGAACAGCAACCTCTCCCTCAACATGAATTAGACAAAGGAGATGATTGTTGACTACAGGAAAAAGAGGACCGAGCATGCCCCCATTCTCATCGAACGGGGCTGCAGTGGAGCAGGTTGAGCGCTTCAAGGTCCCTGGTGGCCACATCACAAACAAACTAACATGGTCTAAGCACACCAAGACAGTTGTGAAGCGGGCACAACAAAACCTATTCCCCCTCAGGAGACTGAAAAGATTTGGCATGTGTCCTCAGATCCTCAAAGTTCTACAGCTGCACCATCGAGAGCATCCTGACTGGCTGCATCACTGCCTGGTATGGCAAATGCTCGGCCTCCGACCACAAGGCACTACAGACGGTAGTGCGAACGGCCCAGTACATCACTGGGGCCAAGCTTTCTGCCATCCAGGACCTCCTATACCAGGTGGAGTCAGATGAAGGCCCTAAAAATTGCCAAAGACTCCAGCCACCCTAGTCATAGTGTTCTCTCTGCCAAGTCAAGGTCCAAGGGGCTTCTAAACAGCTTCTACCCCCAAGCCATGAACATCTATTCAAATGACTACCCAGACTATTTTCGTTGCCCCCCCCCCACCCCACACCACACCACTGCCCCTCTCTGTCATCTATGCATAGTCACATTAATAACTCTACCTACATGTACATACTACCTCAACTAACTGGTGCCCCCACACATTGACTCTGTACCGGCACCCCCCTGTATATGTTATTTTTTTTATGTTGCTCTTTAATTACTTGCTACTTTTATCTCTTATTCTTATCCGTATTTTTTATTGAAACTGCACTGTTGGTTAGGGGCTTGTAAGTAAGCATTTCACTGTAAGGTCTACACTTGTTGTATTCGGCGCATGTGACTAATAAAATTTGATTTGTCTGCCATGGACGTTTCCTACTTGCTTTGAATTTTCTAAATCACAGTGTAAGAACACTTAAAGCCTCAAGGGATAAGATGATCCAACTTTCAAAACAATCCCATTTTGGCTAGGCAAGGCATTCAACTAGCTAGCTAGTTTCATTTATTTGACAAATTTGTTTAACAAGCCAATTAGAAACAACATGTTCTTGTCAAACTGTCAACAGAATAGCTAGCAAGCAACAAGATATGCCAAGTAACAGTCTAAAAATCCCTTCAGGGTAGATTTATTCATTCAGACACAAGTCACATGGCTAGGAATCAGATTTGTAGCGGACTTCAAACCACCTATGAAGGTGGTTTAAAATGTAGCTTGAAATATCCGATTCCATGTGCTTTTTGGTTGTTCAGACTGCAGGAAAAAGAACAGATTCAAATCAGATATGCAAAAAAATTGGATTTGACTCTTCAAACTGCCAGTGTGAACACGGCTTAACACAGTGTTTCCCAACTCCAGTCTTCAAGTACCCCCAGCAGTACAATTTGTTGCCCTGGACACCTGATTCAACTTGTCAACTAATCATCAAGCGCAAAATGAGCTGAATCAGGTGAGTACAACAATAATGTGGGCTGTTGGGGGTACTCAAGGACTGGAGTTGGGAAACACTGTGTTAGAATGTTATGTTGGAATGCAGTGTACAGTTGAATTCGGAAGTTTATGGACACTTATGTTTGAGTCATTAATACTCGTTTTTCAACCATTACACAAATTCATTGTTAACAAACTATAGTTTTGGCAAGTCGGTTAGGACATCTACTTTGTGCATGACACAAGTCATTTTTCCAACAATTGTTTAGACAGCTTATTTCACTTATAACTCTGTATCAAAAATCCAGTGGGTCAGGACTTTACATAAACTAAGTTGACTGTGCCTTTAAACAGCTTGGAAAATTCCAGAAAATTATGTCATGGCTTTAGAAGCTTCTGGTAGGCTAATTGACATCATTTGAGTCAATTGGAGGTGTACCTGTGCATGTATTTCAAGGCCTACCTTCAAACTCAGTGCCTCATTGCTTGACATCATGGGAAAATCAAAAGAAACCAGCCAAGACCCAGTAGGTCAGAAGTTTACATTCACTCAATTAGTATTTGGTAGCATTGCCTTTAAATTGTTTAACTTGGGTCAAACGTTTGGGGTAGCCTTCCACAAGCTTCCCACAATAAGTTGGGTGAATTTTGTCCCATTCCTACTGACAGAGCTGGTGTGACTGACTCAGGTTTTTAGGCCTCCTTGCACCCACACGGTTTTTCAGTTCGGCCCACAAATGTTCTACAGGATTGAGGTCAGGGCTTTGTGATGGCCACTCCAATACCTTGACCTTGTTGTCCTTAAGCCATTTTGCCACAACTTTGGAAGTATGCTTGGGGTTATTGTCCATTTGGAAGACCCATTTGCGACCAAGCTTTAACTTCCCGACTGATGTCTTGAGATGTTGCTTCAATATATCCACATAATTTTTCTGCCTCATGATGCCATCTATTTTGTGAAGTGCACCAGTCCCTCCTGCAGCAAAGCCCCCCCACAACATGATGCTGAAACCCCTGTGCTTCACGGTTGGGATGGTGTTCTTCGGCTTGCAAGCCTCCCCGTTTTTCCTCCAAACATAACCATGGCCATTATGGCCGAACAGTTCTATTTTTGTTTCATCAAACCAGAGGACATTTCTCCAAAAAGTACGATCTTTGTCCCCATGTGCATTTGCAAACCGTAGTCTGGCTATTTTATGTCGGTTTTGGAGCAGTGTTTTCCTTGCTGAGCGGCCTTTCAGGTTATGTCGATATAGGACTCGTTTTACTGTGGATATACCCGTTTCCTCCAGCATCTTCAAAAGGTCCTTTGCTGTTGTTCTGGGATTGATTTGCCATTTTCACACCAAAGTACCTTCATCTCTAGGAGACCAAATGCGTCTCCTTCCTGAGCGGTATGACAGCTGCGTGGTCCCATGGTGTTTATACTTGCGTGGTATATATAAACTTCTGACCCACTGGAATTGCGATACAGTGAAATAATCTGTCTGTGAACAATTGTTGGAAAAATGACTTGTGTCATGCACAAAGCAGATGTCCTAACCGACTTGCCAAAACTATAGTTTGTTAACAAGAATTTTGTAGAGTGGTTGAAAAACGAGTTTTAATGACTCCAACCTAAGTGTATGTAAGCTTCCGACTTCAACTGTTTATTTTATATTCAACAATATAACGTATAGCACTTGACGCCACTACCCCACGGCCTTTATAGATGGTGTCTAGTTATACTGTTAATGTAAAATATGTATTGGTTAGTGGCTGCTGAGTGTTGTCGAGGGCATCAGCAATGGCCCAATTGCTAAAAGGCTGGATTTTTTCCTAATAACCAATTGCATAGTTTCTATAAAATGTGTCAACCAGCCACTTAACTAATGTCTATGAAATTATTAGGGAACATATTTCATTAAATAACTTGTAAGGTTAGAGCATAATTTTCATCATCATGGTCAGGGATCGAATAGATTGATGGTTATAATCTTCCTTTTTAGAGATCATTTGTGTTTAACTACAGATGTAGGATCTTAATTTGACCAGTTTCTCACAGCAAGAAAATAACCCTGCAACAGAAAATGGCAATTATTGTGTGGATTATAATTAATTTATATTTTTGTAGGAGTTGATGCATTTTTAGTAAGGCCAAATCTTTTTAACCTTGAATACACTACTAGTTTGCATTTACTGCTAACCAGAACATTTCCTTCAACAATAAGGTATTCAAGTTAATATCTCATCTGTATGACTTTGTGTTAACTTCCTCAACAAATGACAGAGCACAGCTTTCATTTTAGTATGGTGAGCACCGCTATACAACAGACTATTACAGGTGGCAAATAAATCAATATGCTACCAGATTTGGATCTCTTGGACTTGTATTATTTCCCAGTATGACCAATTTCCGCAAAACAAATATGTAGTTCTGTTATTTGTAACATTAACTAAAACCCATGTTTTTTAAGAAGAAATCCACCCAATAGAATGTTCCATTGTTGTTTGATACAGTCATTTTCAATGAGCATGTGAACATTCCAACTTGTCTCAACATTCCTTTATCAGCCTGTAAACATTATATTGCATAGACTTCCATACAAGATATTTCACTAAAGGTGTGAAAAACAGCCTCACCAAATATACATTTGGTCAGGGGCTTTTGGGGAACAATTTAATTCCATTCAACCAACCCCAAAGTGGACCAATTTATCCACTGGCCAATGGCCTGCAAAGTGCTGGTATTCAGTCAACCAATATTCTAGTTGGTGGGCTTGCTTGAGTCAGGATCAGTTCGCCACTGGAAACCAAAGTAGACTTGCTCCTGGTGGTCTTCTGAACTGCATCGGCAATGTGTCTCCCTGGAAAGGAAATTGTATGTGGTCAGTTGCAGAGAGAGGGACGAGACTTAAACTGTAGGGAAGGGTAGAGGGGAAGGAAACCATTTTCTGTAATGGAATGCAGCCTAACAGAAAAAGTAACTCACTCGTTCTGAAGCATCTTGGTACACAGTACCAGTTTTCCTGGTATGGCTGGCACAAATCTGTATTACAATGGATGAACATCTGCAAGAGATATTACATTAAAACATTTTTTTAAGGAGGTAATACTTATCTAGTTAATTATTACCCAAGAACAATGTATAATAGTTTTATACAAACTATACTGCTAGAAAGTACCAATTGTGACCAAGAAGCAAGCCAAAATAATTTTGTTAAATCATTGAGTAATTACCAGAAAGTAGCAATAATTTCACAAATACCAATTGTAATTGGACAGCGAAAAAAGCGGTACTGAAAAATATGTAAGCATAAATTACTTATTCTATTTTGTGCATTTTAATTGAATGCATTTAATAAACAGTGTTAGCATGGTAATCAAGAACATCAATGGAGTTGTTCCAACTGTCTTATTCAGCAGAATTAGAACACAGTCATACCCACAGAATCAACCATTTACACGTGTGGAAATTGGCCTAAGAAATATGAGAAGCATATGCATAACAATGGGAGCAATTGAAGTGGATCACTGAAGCTAATGGGGAAATGATCCAACAAAGTTGAGGACAGAACAGTTCACCTGACACAAGACAAGTCTAAATCCAAACAATACACTGTTGTTTCATTAGCATTTTACATTAACTGTACTTTTCGCAGCATTTGTTGATTAAGAAATCTGGAAATACTCTGTATACATTCAATAACATAGCCCAATTTCTCCAGGAAAATTCTTATGTGCAACATAACACAAAAAAAATTGAAGTGTTTTAGTGAGGGGTCTAACTGGTGTCTTCAAGTGGTACCAGTCATTTCAATGCAGTTTTATGAAGGAAAGAGCCTTAAGCTATTAGGAGCTTTTTTTTTGCTCTCCAAGCGCTGCCATTGAGGAACTGAAGCAAGCACACGTATAGTTCTGTTTGGAACACAGTCCTGCATCCCCACCATAAAATAACTACTCTTTGTTGTTTACGCAATAAAAAAAAACGGTCCATTATAAATCTCAATCAGGGTCAGGAGGACATCATTTAAAAGCTTATTCTGTTGTCAAAATGACTTAGATAAGTAATAAAATATGATTTTACAGTGTTAGGCTTTCACAGAGAACTTCAAAGAAACAAAGTCATTTTCGTGCACAGAATGGAGTCATGAGTGCATTCAGATGAGTTCTGGACAATACCACAATAATAGGCTAATTCTGTTCAGAACAACCCTGGGTATGATACACATAGCGATCATAAACATTGATACTGTAAATAACATGATTTTTACAATATGGAAATGTAAAGTGCAAATTTGGTGGTGTGGGGGGTGGCCAGGCGTGTCCTCCCCCGGAAATGTTTTTGACATTTTAAAGCGTATTACCTGCAATTCTACACAGTTTGACATTATTATGCCTCTGTTGTGGGGTATAGAGAGAGATCATTTGAAAACACGGCTTAAGTGGAAGGATAAATGGAATGCCCACCAACCAACATGTTTTCTTTAGGAAAACAGCTAGATTCCTGCATTTCAACACATTTTTTAACCTGTTTAGGATAGGGGGCAGTATTTTCACGGCCGGATAAAAAACGTACCCGATTTAATCTGATTATTACTCCTGCCCAGAAACTAGAATATGCATATAATTATTTGATTTGGATAGAAAACACCCTAAAGTTTCTAAAACTGTTTGAATGGTGTCTGTGAGTATAACAGAACTCATATGGCAGGCCAAAACCTGAGAAGATTCTATATGGGAAGTGCCCTGTCTGACCATTTCTTGGCCTTCTGTAGCCTCTTTATCGAAAATATAGGATCTCTGCTGTAACGTGACATTTTCTAAGGCTCCCATAGGCTCTCAGAAGGTGCCAGAACGTGGAATGATAACTCTGCAGTCCCTGGGCGAAAACAGTGGGGGTTTTGGAAAATGGTCGTTCTGAAAACAATGACACTGGCTCACGCGTGCTTGTGAAGACTCCGTTTTCTATTGTCAGTGTTTGAACGGATACAACGTCTCCCGGTTGGAATATTATCGCTATTTTACGAGAAAAATTGCATAAAAATTGATTTTAAACAGCGTTTGACATGCTTCGAAGTACAGTAATGGAATATTTTGACATTTGACATCGTGATACGCGCCGGCGCGTCACCCTTCGGATAGTGTCCTGAACGCAAGAACAAAACGCAGCTATTTGGATATAACTATGGATTAACTATGTATTATTTGGAACCAAAACAACATTGGGTGTTGGGAGTGCATTCTGATGAAGAACAGCAAAGGTAATCAAATTTTTCTTATAGTAAATCTGAGTTTGGTGAGTGCCAAACTTGGTGGGTGTCAAAATAGCTAGCCATGATGGCCGGGCTATCTACTCAGAATATTGCAAAATGTGCTATTTTAAAATCAGACACTGCGATTGCATAAAGGAGTTCTGTATCTATAATTCTTAAAATAATTGTTTTGTTTTTTGTGACCGTTTATCGTAAGTAATTTAGTAAATTCACCGGAAGTGTTCGATGGGAATGCTAGTTCTGAACGTCACATGCTAATGTAAAAAGCTGTTTTTGATATAAATATGAACTTGATTGAACAAAACATGCATGTATTGTATAACATAATGTCCTAGGAGTGTCATCTGATGAAGATCATCAAAGGTTAGTGCTGCATTTAGCTGTGGTTTTGGTTTTTGTGACATTATATGCTAGCTTGAAAAATGTGTGTGTGATTATTTCTGGCTGGGTACTCTCCTGTCATAATCTAATGTTTTGCTTTCGTTGTAAAGCCTTTTTGAAATCGGACAATGTGGTTAGATAAAGGAGAGTCTTGTCTTTAAAATGGTGTAAAATAGTCATATGTTTGAAAAATTGAAGTTTTAGGATTTTTGAGTTATTTGTAATTCGCGCCACGCTCTATCATTGGATATTGGTGAGGCGTTCCGCTAGCGGAACATCTAGATGTAAGAGGTTCTTAATGGGGCAGAGAGAAAATGTTGAGTTTATAGTGCTATTCTAGACTTTGTCATGAGTCTGAGAGAAAATTATGTAGTTTAATGCTAATTTCCTGCAATTCTACACATTTTGCCATGGGGCAGAGAAAGAATGTGCTGTTTTGTAGCTCCTCTCAGGCATGGTATTCTTCAAAATTTTGCCATTAGGTAGAGAGGGAGGGGCTCGACTTCGAGTTGGCCCCAAACGTCCCTAAATGTAAATAGAAATGAGCGGATGAATCAACCTGTTCATGTCCCCCTTTCCCCCGTGGCAATTTTGCTGATGGATTAAAGCAGGATTTATTATAATCCTCAATGTCTCATCTTTCAGAACACATCGAGTCGTTTTGATTTACAGCATCCCCCGCTATGATGAAACTGGCTCTCATGAGGACCGCCACAGGAAAGGAAGACCTAGAGTTACCACTGCTGCAGAGGATAATACGTTCATTAGAGTTAACTGCACCTCCAGATTGCAGCCCAAATAAATGCTTCACAGAGTTCAAGTAACAGAAACATCTCAACATCAACTGTTTAGAGGAGAGTCAGGCCTTCATGGTCGAATTGCTGCAAATAATCACTACAAAAGGACACCAATAATAAGAGACTTGCTTGGGCCAAGAAACAAGCAATGGACATTAGACCGGTGGAAATCTGTCCTTTGGTCTGAAGAGTTCAAATTTGAGATTTTTGGTTTCAACTGCCGTGTCTTGAGACGCAGAGTAGGTGAACGGATGATCTCCGCATGTGTGCTTCCCACCATGAAGCGAGGAGGAGGTGTGATGGTGTGGGGGTGCTTAGCTGGTGACACTGTCAGTGATTTATTTATAATTCAAGGCACACTTAATCAGCATGGCTACCACAGCATTCTGCAGCGATACTCCATCCTATCTGCTTTGCGCTTAGTGGGACTACCATTTGTTTTTCAACACACCTCCAGGCTGTGTAAGGGCAATTTGACCAAGAAGGAGAGTGATGGAGTGCTGCATCAGATGACCTGGCCTCCACAATCACCCAACCTCAACCCAATTGAGATGGTTTGGGATTAGTTGGACCGCAGAGTGAAGGAAAAGCAGCCAACAGGTGCTCAACATATGTGGGAACTCCTTCAAGGCTGTTGGAAAAGCATTACAGGTGAAGCTGGTTAAGAGAATGCCAAGAGTGTGCAAAGCTGTCATCAAGACAAAGGGTGGCTACTTTGAAGAATCTAAACACTTTTTTGGTTACTACATGATTCCATATGTGTTATTCCATAGTTTTGATGTCTTCACTATTATTTTACAATGTAGAAAATAGTAAAAAATTAAGAAAAACCCTTGAATGAGTAGGTGTGTCCAAACTTTTGACTGGTACTATATGTATTTCTATGGTCATACCCTCTCCCTCAGGGGGGACATAGATGTTGGATCCACAAAGGTGAACATCTTGAGGACGAAGCGCCTGTAGTGGGTTGGGAAGGACAGACCAGAGGCTTCCACACGGATGGGCATGGTCAGGTAACGGTCATCCTTGTACGGACATCTAAAGATACAAACGAAGAAAGAGAGACAGACACAGAGAGCGAGAGAGAGACATACAGTAGACGGACAGACAATGCCATGGTCATTCAAGTGTCTGTCTGCGTTGAAGTGAAGTTCTCCTAGAGCTGCTGAACATTTCCCTCATCTTTACAAGAAATGGTATAAAAGAAATTGGACGTACAGTTAAAACATTTTTACAACTTTTACTTATTCAGATATTTACCCAGAAATGATAAGGTTCCACTGGGGTAGGCTGAGAGGGTCGGGGGTTGTGGTGGCCCAGCAGCGACCCAGGGTCAGCACAATGTTGGGATCTGTCCTCTCCAGGATGCGAACCTCAGCATACACGGGATCCCTGAGGAACTTGGTGACAGGATAGTCTGCCTCAGTGTAGTATGAGGTGTAGGCCGTCTCCTCTGTTTCAAAGAGGAAAGATTAATTAATTTGCCCATTTATTAATCCAACAAACCAATCAATGAATATAGTGCTACTTGCCTTCCTTACATCCCTTGGTGAGGCATATTCCATTGGCCAGTCTGAGCTCAACTCTGAGGGGTCCAGGAGCTGGTAGAAGAATTGGTGGAGGCACCTGCTTCACTTCAATCACAAGAGCCTCAACCACGATGCCCCTATATCTGCACTGGAACATTAGACTGAGAAGAAAGGGAGTGTGGTCAGACATCTAGACATCTCAACTTTAAATCCGGCCATATAAGGCAACTAGCTCTCACAGTCTCACGTCAGAAATAGACATTCATCCATGTTTCTCAAACATCACATTTCAAAGTTGTTGTACACGTCAAATTTTGAAGTGTTTAATGTAAAGTTTATGCATTAACATCGAAACCTTAAGGCTAGGCATTAACTCCAAATGTCTAACAAAACTGAAATCTAGTTGAAGGTAACAGCTCTAACTGTAGCCCCTGGTGGACGGTTTCCACGTCATCTCCCGATGTCCTCAGACATGGATGGACATGAATGCTGACTTGTATCACGGGTGACCTGGCTGTTTAAGGTTTAGGAGGCGTTTTGGCTTGCCTATATGTAATTTAATGGAATGCCGCAGGAGGGAATGGCGGCCGTATTACAGGCTCCTGACCAATTGTGCTATTTTGTGTATTTTTTTGCACTGATCTTTTATAGTATAGCATGTTTTGACCATAGTTTCCAATGACCGAAAAAAGCTTCTGGACATCAGAACATCTATCACTAACCTTGATTTGGACGAGGAGTTCTACTTCAATGAGTCGGAGGTGAAAGACATATTGATTATCCCGGACCAGGCCTTAATCCCCGACACTCGAAGGAGGCGAAGACAGCATCCGGGCACCCTGGTGAGACTACGGCGGTGAATGGATAAATCGCCTCTACACTCTGTTCTACTGGCGATTGTGCAATCGCTGGAGAAAAAACTGGACGAGCTCCGTTCAAGAGTTCAAGTAATATACAATGTTTCTCAGATTCAAGGGTGAAGAAGGATATGGATAATATACAATACATCTTTCTATGCATCGGCAGGACAGAACCCAGTAAGTTTGGGGGGGGGGGCTGGGGTGATGTTTGTCTCTTTATTGAAATCAGCTGGTGCGTGATCTCTAACATTAAGGAAGTCTCAAGGTTCTGCTCACATGAGTTAGAATACCTCATGATAAGCATGAGACCATACTATTTACTAAGAGTTTATCTGTATTTTTCGTTGCTGTCTATTTACCACCACAAACCGATGCTGGCACTAAGACGGCACTCAACGAGCTGTATAAGGCCATAAGTAAACAAGAAAATGCTAATCGAGAGGCGGTGCTCTTAGTGGCCGGTGATTGTAGTCCTTTCCTGCAGTCAAATGATCTAGTGGCCTCATGGGTGGAATGTTATAAATATTTTTCAGAATTTCATATTGAATAAACATTTAAAAAACATGCAAAAAATCTGGTGTTTATGTCAAACAGTTTTTGTTATATTTCAGTATTTTCTGATGTATAGAAAGTGTAATATTGGGACGCAAACTCAATTGAATACATTTCAACTCTATATCTGACATGGTACAGGTGTCTTCTTTTTTTAAAGTCCATAACCATGTGTGTGAGAGGTATGCTTCAGTTTTAAAGTAGATTTGTTTAAAACTACCAAGAAACGCTCTGTGTGACCCTGATTTAGCCCACTGCAGTAAAAGGTTAATGCAGGAAAACTTACATTTTTTTACCTCATTTATACTAGCATGTCACCTGTGCAACTAGAGGGATAAATCAGCTAAACTCCACACACAAAGGTGCATACAAAGCTCTCCCCCCCACTCCATTTAGCAAATCGGACCATAACTATATCCTCCTGATTCCTGCTTACAAGTAAAACTCAAACATGAAGTACAAGGTAGCCTAGGGCTGGGCGGTATACCGTATTTTACTATATACCGATATTTATGCACGGGTCAGTTTGGGTTTTTACTTTACCTTCTATAACGGTATTTTAATGTTTGGTTTGTTAAATGTGATACGCCATGTCTACCATCCATTTCAGACAGACAGACAGACAGACAGACAGACAGACAGACAGACAGACAGACAGACAGACAGACAGACAGACAGACCTTGAATCAGGGATAGACGTAACATAGTAAACAAAGATCCGGGACACTCAAATTAGTATATGTTTTGCGTTTGGTATTAGTTTGTGATGTCCATCATCCATTTCGTAAAATATGCTCTGAATTATAATTTGTATGATATGCTACAAATACCAAGATGGCGCCGACAGACATGGCAGCTCTGCTTCTAGCTCCAAAGCAACTTTGCAGTATTTTGTTTTGTGTGTGTTATTTCTTACATTATTAGCCCGAGAACGTTTTTTTTTGTGTTATTACATATAGCCGGAAGTAACTTTTGGAAATCAGAGCGGCCAGGAATACGACGTTCCCAAATTGGATCCTTTGTTCGTACCCCCCAAGGCAATTGAACTTATCCCAGAGGCTGCTCCAAGATGCCGCCAGCGGTGAAGAGCTATTCGGAGTGGACTTCTAGTCCGACTCAGGAGGCGTGCACACCATCCACCGCTTACGAGTATATTACTCGCTAATGTTCAGTCTCTGGACAATAAAGCTCAAGGCGAGGATCTCCTTCCAGAGACACATCAGGGACTGTAACATACTCTGTTTCACATAATCATTGCTCTCTTGGCATATACTTTACCCGTCCAGGGAAAACCAACCATGTCGCGGACACCGACGTCTTGCTCCCGGACAAGCTAAACACTTTCTTCGGGCCTCTTTGAGGATAACACAGTGCCACCGCCCAGGCCCGCTCCCAGGGACAGTGGGCTCTTGTTCTCCGTGGCCGATATGAGTAAGACATTTAAGCGTGTTAACCCTCGCAGGGCTGCCGGCCCAGACGGCATCCCTAGGCGCATCCTCAGAGCACGCGCAAACCAGCTGGCTGGAATCTTTTATGGACATATTCAATCTCTCCCTATCCCAGTCTGCTGTCCCCACTTGCTTCAAGATGTCCACCATTGTTCCTGTACCCAAGAAAGCAAAGGTAACTGAACTAAATGACTATCACCCTGTAGCAGATACTTCTGTCATCATGCAGTGCCTTGAGAGGCTAGTTAAGGATCATATCACCTCTACCTTACCTGACACCCTAGACCCACTTCAATTTGCTTACCGGCGCAATAGATCCACAGACGATGCAATCATTACCGCACTGCACACTGCCCTATCCCATCATGACAATTGGAATACCTACGTCAGAATGGTGTTCATTGACTATAGCTCAGCCTTCAACACCATAGTACTCTCCAAGCTGATCATTAAGCTCGGTGCCCTGGATCTGAACCCTGCCCTGTGCAACTGGGTCCTGGATTTCCTGACGGGCCACCACCAGGTGGTGAAGGTAGGAAACAACACCTCCACTTTGCTGATCCTAAACACAAGGGTGCATGCCCATTCTTGTGGGAAGCTGCTATAGACCACCAAGTGCTAACTGTCATTATCTGGATAATATGTGTGAAATGCTTGATAATGTATGTGATATCAACAGAGAAGTATACTATCTGGGTGATTTTAAATATTGACTGGCTATCATCAAGCTGGCCACTCAGGAAAAACGTCAAACTGTAACCAGTGCTTGCAACCTGGATCAGGTTGTCAGTCAACCTACCAGGGCAGTTATAAACAGCACAGGAATTAAATCATCAACATGTATTGATCACATCTTTAACCTGTCTGGGCTAGGGGGCAGTATTGAGAATTTTGGAAAAATATGTTCCCATTTTTAACTGCCTCCTACACCAACTCAGAAGCTAGAATATGCATATTATTGTTCAGGTTTGGATAGAAAACACTCTGAATTTTCTAAAACTGTTTGAATGGTGTCTGTGAGTATAACAGAACTCCTATGGCAGGCAAAAACCTGACAAGGTTTCAAGCAGGAAGTACCCTGTCTGACAAGGAGTCGTGCGTCTTGCATCTTTTTATTGAAAAGTAAGGATCTTAGCTGTAACGTGACAATTCCCAGGGCTCCAATAGGCTCTCAGAGCCCGCTAAATAACTGAAGGTTTACGAGGGAGCCTCAGGTTGAAACAGATTATCGCCTTTTGTAAGTGGATGCTCAGAGGACCTTTGAATGATGCGCGTGCATGAGTCGCTTCTGAGGATAAATTTTATTCGGCTGTTTAGGCTCAATGCATACTCCCGGTCGGAATATTATCACTTCTCTACGACATAAATGGCATAAAAATTGGTTTTAAACAGCGGTTGACATGCTTCGAAGTACGGTAATGGAATATTTAGACATTTTTGACACGCCAATGCGCCATGCGCGAGACCGGGAAGAAGCATTCTAGAACTCACGAACAAAACGTCGCTGTTTGGATATAACGATGGATTATTTGGGACCAAACCTACATTTGTTATTGAAGTAGAAGTCCTGGCAGTGTATTCTGATGAAGAACAAGCAAGGTAAGAACATTTTTCTTATAGGAAATGTGATTTTGGTGGAGGCTGACCTGGGTGGGTATCTAAATAGCTAGCCCTGTAATGCCGGGCTATGTACTTAGATTATTGCAAAATGTGCTTCATCCGAAAAGCTATTTTAAAATCGGACATATCGAGTGCATAGAGGAGTAATGTATCTATAATTCTTAAAATAATTGTTATGCTTTTTGTGAACGTTTATCGTGAGTAATTTAGCAAACTGTTAGTAAATTCAACGGAAGTTTGCCGGGGGTTATGCGTTTTCTGAACGTCACATGCTAATGCAAAAAGCTGTTTTTTGATATAAATATGAACTTGATTGAACAGACATGCATGTATTGTATAACACAATGTCCTAGGTGTGTCATCTGATGAAGATCATCAAAGGTTAGTGCTGCATTTAGCTGTGGTTTGGGTTTATGTGACCTGATATGCTAGCTTGAAAAATGGCTGTCTGATTTTTTCTGGCTGGGCACTCTGCTGACATAATCTAATGTTTTGCTTTCGTTGTAAAGCCTTTTTGAAATCGGACAGTGGGGTTAGATTAACGAGATTCTTGTCTTTAAATAGCTGTAAAATAGTCATATGTTTGAGAAATTGAAGTAATAGTATTTCTAACGATTCAAAAATCGCGCCACTGGAATTTCAGTAGCTGTTACGTAGGTGGGACGAAATCGTCCCACATACCCCAGACAGGTTAATAATACTGCAGATATTTGTTTTAAAGCAGTATCCAAATCCATAGGATGTAGTGATCACAATATAATAGCCATATCTAGGAAAACCAAAGTTCCAAAGGCTGGGCCTAATATAGTGTACAGGAGGTCATACAATACGTTTTGTAGTGGTTCATATGTTGATGATGTAAAGAATATTTGCTGGTCTGTGGTCAGACGCTGCACTTGACACATTTATGAAACTACTTATTCCAGTTACTAATAAGCACGCAACCATTAAGAAAATGGTTAAAAACTTAAATCCCCTTGGCTTGGTGAGGAATTAAAAAATTGTATGGTTGAGAGGGATGAGGCAAAAGGTATGGCAATTAAGTGTGGCAGCCCAACTGATTGGCAAACGTACTGCAAATTAAGAAATCATGTGACTAAACTAAATGAAAAGAAACTACGCTATGAAACAAATATCAGTTATATAAAGAATGATAGCAAAAAGCTTTGGGGCACCTTAAATTAACTTTTGGGGAAAAAAGCAAACTCGGCTCCATTGATTGAATCAGATAGCTCATTCATCACAAAGCCCACTGATGTTGCCAATTACTTTAATGACTTTCATTGGCAAGATAAGCAAACTTAAGGATGACATGCCAGCAACAAACCCTGACACTACACATCCAAGTATATCGGACCATATTATGAAAGACAAGAATTTAATTCCGTTAAGTCAGTGTGGAAGAGGTGAAAAAAGTATTGTTTATCAACAACGAAAAGCCACTGGGGTCTGACAGTCTGGATGGAACATTTCTGAGGATAATAGCAGACAATATTGCCACTCCTATTTGCTACATCTTCATTTTAAGCCTACTAGAGAGCGTGTGCCCTCAGGCCTGGAGGTAAGCTAAAGTCATTCTGCTACCCAAGAATAGTAAAGCCCCCTTTACTGGCTCAAATAGCCGACCAATCAGTCTGTTACCAACCCTTAGTAAACTTCTGGGAAAAAATGATGTTTGACCAGGTACAATGCTATTTCACAGTAAACAAATTGACAACAGAATTTCAGCATGCTTATAGGGAAGGACACTCAACAAGTACAGCACTTACACAAATGACTGATGATTGGCTGAGAGAAATTGATTAAATGATTGTGGGGGCTGTCTTGTTAGACAGCTTTTCACTTTAGCGATCATAGTCTGCTGCTGGAAAAACTTGTGTTATGGCTTTACACCCCCTGCTATAAGGTGGATAAAGAGTTTCTTGTCTAACAGAACACAGAGGGTGTTCTTTAATGGAAGTCTCTCAGATACAATCCAGTTAGAATCAGGAATTCCCCAGGGTAGCTGTTTAGGCCCCTTGCTTTTTTAAATTTTTACTAACGACATGCACTAACTTTGAGTAAAGCCAGAGTATCTATTTATGCCGATGACTCAATACTATACACGTCAGCTACTAGAGCGACTGAAATGACTGCAACACTCAACAAAGAGCTGCAGTTAGTTTCAGAGTGGGTGGCAAGGAATAAGTTAGCCCTAAATATTTCTAAAACTAGAAGCATTGTATTTGGAACAAAACACTCACTAAAACCTAAACCTCAACTAAATCTTGTAATAAATCATGTGGAAATTGAGCAAGTTGAGATGACTAAACTGCTTGGAGTAACCCTAGATTGTAACCTGTCATGGTCAAAACATATTTATGCAGTAGAAGCTAAGATGGGGAGAAGTCTGTCTATAATAAAGCGATGCTCCGCCTTCTTAACAACACTATCAACAAGGTAGGTCCTACAGGCCCTAGTTTGTTGCATCTTGACTAATGTTCAGTCGTGTGGTCAGGTGACACTAAAAAGGACTTAAGAAAATTGCAATTGGCTCAGAACAGGGCAGCACGGCTGGCCCTTGGATGTACACAGAGAGTTAATATTAATAATTTGCATGTCAATCTCTCCTGACTGAAAGTGGAGAAGAGATTGACTTCATCACTACTTTTATTTATGAGAGGTATTGACATGTTGAATGCACCGAGCTGTATGTCTAAACTACTGGCACACAGCTCGGACACCCATGCATACCCCACAAGACATGCCACAAGAGGTCTCTTCACAGTCCCCAAGTCCAGAACAGACATGGGAGGCACACAGTACTACATAGAGCCATGACTACATGGAACTCTATTCCACATCAAGTAACTGACGCAAGTAGCAAAATTAGATTTAAAAAACACCTTATGGAACAGCGGGGACTGTGAAGCAACACAAATATTGGCACAGACACATGCATACACACACACGATAACATGCTCACTATACAGTTGTCATGACGTTGGCCTGTGGGTAAGGTTTATGACCCCCCCATAAATACCTTTCTCCCTTCCCCTCTCTCTCTGACCCTACTGAAGGACTGCTGTCCTGAAGGACTGTTGTCCTGTTAAATATAGAGAGTCTGGGAACATCAAACAAATAGGGAAAGGAACCATATTTTGGTAATAAAACCAGTTGGACATATGCTTTGGAACGTAATGAGTATGGATGTCAGTTCGGTTGTCATCTGAGACATTATGACTGATGACAGGACGACATAAACTGTACCTGGGAAAGTATACACCCTCTAGTTATCAGAGTCACATGGAATTGTTATGCAATTGAAATGTTTGATATTGAAATTGTTTGTTAGGAGATTAAATGTAATTTTAGCTTCCAAATGAGAGAATTGGGTTTTCATAAGGAAAGTGCCCTGCTTGATCAGTGGCCCACCCCGTGAAGAGACAGGGGTTATAAACGATGAAACACATCCTTCCCCTCTCCACTATATAAGCCTTTGACGAAAAGATAACCGCATGTTCCAGTACGTGAGGTCTGCAGCCTCTACGTTAGAAGGACACACATGTCAAGTACAGAACTAAGACAACCTCGGCGTGAGCTTTGGTGGCGAATGGTATGAACTTTGAGCTTATTCACTACAGAAGTGATACTTCCTAGCCGTTGAGTTAGCAGCGGCCGCTGTAGACGTGGGCTAGGAAAGGACGGACGACGGATCCAGTCTAACAGACGGACGAAGATACCACCACGTATCCAATTTACCACCAGAGACATTCTTCCGAGGACAGGAAGATCTGTTGGCCAACCCGGCCAGCATCTACGACCAATATACCGAAGCACAGCTCAGAGTAAATATTTATTGCATTTTCCTTTTCCAAATGGGCGGTAATTTAGAATGCATAAGATAATGTATTTACGATAGCATAGCTGCTGTTTGTTTGTTCCTAAGTCTTCCCGCTCTTTCATTCAAGCCCAACCCCCTTTCCTTTGTGTAACCAGCCGTCATATCTGTTCCGTCCACCGGGACGTTTTCTGTATGACATCATTTGTATTCTGTGTATTTGTAATTCTGTGTGATTAGTTAGGTATTTAGTAAATAAATAATTAAACCCAATTTTGTATTGCTGATTCAACTTGTTAGCCAGGGTTCGTGAAGATAGCCAAGAATTTACAACTTTCATTATGAGACTGAAAATAAGATAAGGGTTAATATTGACTGCTATCGATGTAAAATATTACTAAGTATTTTAAGAGTTTATTCGGAAGATAACGGCTCTATAAACGTTCTTCCGTGGTGCCCCGACTTTCTAGTTAATTACATTTACATGATTAGCTTAATCAGGTAATATTAATTACAGAGAAAGAATTTTATAGGTTAGCATGTCATATCACATAATCCGGCATAGCCAAAGACACGACACAGTCGAAGTCGGTAGTTTTCATACACCTTAGCCACATACATTTAAACTCAGTTCTTCACAATTCCTGACATTTAATCCTAGTAAAAATTCCCTGTCTTAGGTCAGTTACTATCACCACTTTTTATTTTAAGAATGTGTAATGTCAGAATAATAGAAGAGAGAAATTTATTTAAGCTTTTATTTCTTTCATCACATTCCCAGTGGGTCAGAAGTTTACATACATTCATTTAGTATTTGGTAGCATTGCCTTTTAAATTGTTTAACTTGGGTCAAATGTTTCGGGTAGCCTTCCACAAGCTTCCCACAATAAGTTGGGTGAATTTTGGCCCATTCCTCCTGACAGAGCTGGGGTAACTGAGTCAGGTTTGTAGGCCTCCTTGCTCGCAAACGCTTTTTCAGTTTGGCCCACAAATTTTCGATAGGATTGAAGTCAGGGCTGTGTAATGGCCACTCCAATACCTTGACCTTGTTGTCCTTAAACCATTTTGCCACAACTTTGGATGTATGCTTGGGGTCATTGTCCATTTGGAAGACCCATTTGCGACCAAGCTTTGACTTCCTAACTGATGTCTTGAGATGTTGCTTCAATCTATCCACATAATTTTTCTTCCTCATGATGCCATATATTTTGTGAAGTGCACCAGTCCCTCCTGCAGCAAAGCACCCCCACAACATGATGCTGACACCCCCGTGCTTCACGGTTGGGATGGTGTTCTTCAGCTTGCAAGCCTCCCCCTTTTTCCTCCAAACATAACGATGGTCATTATGGCCAAACAGTTCTATTTTTGTTTTCATCAGACCAGAGGACATTTCTCCAAAAAGTACAATCTTTGTCTCCATGTGCAGTTGCAAAATGTAGTCTGGCTTTTTTAATTAAGGCGGTTTTGGAGCAGTGGCTTCTTCCTTGTTGAGCGGCCTTTCAGGTTGTCGATATAGGACTCGTTTTACTGTGGATATAGATACTTTTGTACCTGTTTCCTCCAGCATCTTCACAAGGTCCTTTGCTGTTGTTCTGGGATTGATTTGCACTTTTCGCACCAAAGTATGTTCAATGCTAGGAGACAGAACACGTCTCCTTCCTGAGCGGTATGATGGCTGCGTGGTCCCATGGGGTTTATACTTGTGTACTATTGTTTGTACAGATGAACGTGGTACCTTCAGGCGTTTGGAAATTGCTCTCAAGGATGAACCAAACTTGTGGAGGTCTACAATTCTTTTCCCGAGGTCTTGGCTGATTTCTTTTGATTTTCCCATAATGTCAAGCAAAGAGGCACTGAATTTGAAGGGAGGCCTTGAAATGCATCCACAGGTTCACCTCCAATTGACTCAAATGATGTCAATTAGCTAATTAGAAGCTTCTAAAGCCATGACATCATTTTCTGGAATTTTCCAAGCTGCTTAAAGGCACAGTCAACTTAGTTTATGTACACTTCTGACCCACAGGAATTGTGATACAGTGAATTATAGGTGAAATGATCTCTCTGTAAACAATTGTTGGAAAAATGACTTGTGTCATGCACAAAGTAGATGTCCTAGCTGACTTGCCAAAAGTATAGTTTGTAAACAAGAAATTTGTGGAGTGGTTGAAAAACGAGATTTAATGACTCCAACCTGAGTGTATGGAAACTTCCGACTTCAACTTTACATACACATGAATTTAGTACTGTATTTATGTGGTAGTGGTCGAGTAGGGGCCTGAGGCCACACAGCATGTTGTGAAATCTGTGATTGTATTGTAATGTTTTTAAAATTGGATAAACTGCCTTAATTTTGCAGGACCCCAGGAAGAGTCAGCAGCTAATGGGGATCCTTAATAAATACAAATACAAAATACTCCCTGTTCATCCATGACTGCATGGCCACGCACGTGTCCAACTCAAGACGACAATACAACAGTAGTAGGCTTGATTAGCAACAATAGTGGTGCAAAGGAAAATAACCTCAACATCAACAAAACAAAGGAGCAGATCGTGGACTTCAGGAAACTGCAGAGTGAGCACACCCCTATCCACATCCACAGAACCGCAGTGGAGAAGGTGGAAAGCTTCAAGTTCCTTGGCGTACACATCACTGACAATCTGAAATGGTCCACCCCCACAGACAGTGTGGTGAAGAAGGCACAACACCGCCTCTTCAACCTCAGGAGGCTGAAGAAATTCGTCTTGGCCCCTAAGACCCACAAACTTTTACAGATACACAATTAAGAGCATCCTGTTGGGCTATATCGCCGCCTGGTATGGCAACTGCACCGCTCGCAACCGCAGGGCTCGCCAAAAGGTGGTGCGGTCTGCCCAACGCATCACCGGGGGAACACTGCCTGCCCTCCAAGACCCCAAAGCACCCGATGTCACAGGAACGCTAAAATTATCATCAAGGGCATCAACCACCTGAGCCACAGCCTGTTCACCCCACTATCATTCAGACGGCGAGGTCAGTACAGGTGCATCAAAGCTGGGACCGAGAGACTGAAACAGCTTCTATCTCAAGGCCATCAGACTGTTAAATAGCCATCACTAGCCGGCTACCATCCGGTTACTTAACCCTGCACCTTAGAGGCAGCTGCCCTATACACATAGACATGGAATCACTGGCCACTTTAATAATGGAACACTAGTCATTTTGATAATGTTTACATACTGCGTTACTCATCTCATATGTATATACTGTATTCAATTCTACTGTATTTTAGTCAATGCCACTCAGACATTGCTTGTCCTAATATTTATATGTTTTTTAATTCCATTCTTTTACTTTTAGATGTGTATTGTTGTGAATTGTTAGATACTACTGCACTGTTGGAGCTAAGAGCATTTCGCTACACCCGCAATAACATCTGTATGTGACCAATAAAATTTGATTTCATTTGATTTTATGTTTTGCTATCTAGGTGGCTAAAACTACCATTAGCTAGGCGGCTAACATTCGCTAGGCTAGTGGTTAGGTGTTAAGGTTGGGGTTAAGAAGGTTAGGGTTAGAGGTTAGGTTAAAGAGTTCAGGTAATGATTAGGAAAAGAGTTAGCTAACATATTAAGTAGTTGCAAAGTAGCTAAAAAGTAATAAGTAGTTGCTAATTAGCTAAGATGCTAAATTTGGCCACTGATTATATTCGAACACACAACCTTTTCGTTGCTAGACGTTACTGGTATCTGCCCACCCATCCACTCCGACCATTTGACTCTTTATTATTGATATTTATTTTTGTACTGCAATTTTAAGGGAGCTAGCACACCTGCTGTAATCTGTGTACATGACAAATACAATTGTATTTTATTTTGACATTTATTTTACACATTTAAGAAGATAAATGGTGTTAACTCCAGTGTCTTGTCAAAATTCCCAACCTGGCCCAATATACAGAAAAAAACATGACAGTGTTTAGCTTATTTTAGACTTCCCTAGGATATTGTTGTTATTATTATCATTATTATTTTAGATCACCTACTTAAATTGGCTGCCCCTGGTGATGGCGCCGATGGGTCCCATTCCCACTATATATGAAGAGGACATCCTGTTCTCATAGAAAATAGTACCAGGTTCCTCCTGCAATAAACACAACTCTCTTATACAGCTCATCTTTAAGAGGCAAAATCATCATAGGTTTGACAAAGAGCTTTTGCCACAATGCGGCAACATCTTTAAACCTGAATAAACAATCAATGATATGATCATTGTTGCAACTAATATGGATGATGTGATCCAATTCTTTGAAGGAGAGAGGAACTACTTCCCTGTACTTAGACTGAAGCCAAACACAGCTGATACGTACCGTCATGACAGTTCCACATTCAGTGACTTTGAATTGGTAGATGGCAAAAGCAGAAGTGATGCCGACAGGGGTGCAGTGGGCTCCATTCCTCCCCAGCAGGCTGATAGAATCTAGCTCCAGGTTGGGCAGAGTGGCATCCCTGGCAACCACCACCACAAACTGGCCATCCCTGGTACACTGGACAGTCACTGGTTACAGAGCATAGGAAGAATATTAAGTTAATGATAAAAAACCATTAAGCTCACCGAAAAGACTAAGAATTTCCATCACTATTTGCGACATTTCAGATGTGATATTATAATGCATCAAAATTGTGACTAACTTAACCATGTTAACGGCTCTTTAGTATCACATGCACTTATGTCAATATATAACCAGACTGCAGAACTGGAAGTGTACAAGCTTAACCTTTATTACAGCTTTGGTGCAATTTTTCACAAGTATGTGGTACATTTTCAAATCTCTAACAACATTTCAATTGACTGAGTACAACAAACAAATAAAAAAATTCACTTGTTCACTGCACTAAATCACACTTTCAATTTGGATACATATCTGCTTTTAAAAATGCAATATCTACTTTACTTTTGATATGGTTTTCTTATAATTTGTTAACAATACAGTTAACTATCACTTAATCAAACTGCTCAAATCTGATAACTACTCCACCAAAATTATGTAGTGCCTATTATGTGGATTTTTATTAATGGACATTTCTTGTAGGAGTTGATACATTTCTCTTCAGGGCTAATCACGTCTGACATTTTAAAGAGGAAATTACAAACTTTAGTAGCCTTTTTAAATCTTGAATACACTACTAGTTTGCATTTCCTGCAATGAAGGAAAATACCTGCAACAACAGAATGTTCAAATTAAGATTCTGTATGGAAGTGGCTGTAAATATTATGTCATCATTCTCCATCAGCCAGTGTGCTTCAATAGGACAAAGTGGAAAGATTCACTATGTGCTACCATTTGGAATTATAGTGTCGGGTATAACAATACATTCCACTCATTATCTGAATTTCATTGATACACTAAGCTGATGAATTGCAGTACGGTATCAGTTGACAAGTCATGTAGAAAAGGTGATCTAGTACAATGTTGCATGGGGCAGAAATGGCATACAACACCTTGCTATGTTTTTACAATAGCCAACTCTTTACAATACCCCTATTTCTTATGATTTATCCTGTGTATGTTGGTCTTTCTATAAATAAAGGGGCCAATGTGTGACACAAGGGTCAACATTTCAGAATTGTTTGAAATATACTGCTCAAAAAAATAAAGGGAACACTTAAACAACACAATGTAACTCCAAGTCAATCACACTTCTGTGAAATCAAACTGTCCACTTAGGAAGCAACACTGATTGACAAATTTCACATGCTGTTGTGCAAATGGAATAGACAACAGGTGGAAAATATAGGCAATAAGCAAGACACCCCCAATAAAGGAGTGGTTCTGCAGGTGGAGACCACAGACCACTTCTCAGTTCCTATGCTTCCTGACTGATGTTTTGGTCACTTTTGAATGCTGGCGGTGCTTTCACTCTAGTGGTAGCATGAGACGGAGTCTACAACCCACACAAGTGGCTCAGATAGTGCAGCTCATCCAGGATGGCACATCAATGCGAGCTGTGGCAAGAAGGTTTGCTGTGTCTGTCAGCGTAGTGTCCAGAGCATGGAGGCGCTACCAGGAGACAGGCCAGTACATCAGGAGACGTGGAGGAGGCCGTAGGAGGGCAACAACCCAGCAGCAGGACCGCTGCCTCTGCCTTTGTGCAAGGAGGAGCAGGAGAAGCACTGCCAGAGCCCTGCAAAATGACCTGCTGCTGTGCGTTTGTTGCCGATCTTACTTTGCTACCTGACTACCTCACGGTTTTTACTTTTTCATTACCGTATATTTTAACTTTTTCCCTCACTCAACTTTTTTCATTCAACTTTTTCACACCGGAGGTTTTATCTGGACATGGTTCGTAAGAACTTCAAACAGCCAAAGCTAAGTAACATTAACATGATGCCTTCTAATTACAGTCGTTGTACTTATAATATACAGGAGAACGATCGCCTTACGGCAAGGATAGCTGTGCTGCAAGCCCAGCTTCAGACGCAATCGTTAGGCAAGGGTAATTTCAGTGTAGGAAAGGATGAAACAGCGTCTGTGCCACCAGTAAGTACAGATAGTAATGTTAGTATAAATCCCCTCACACGGTCCCCGCAGCCGGACAACTTTCTCATGGCTTCTGGAGGGAAATGCTGTAGGAATGCTCAACCGGTGTCGCTTATTCAGCCGACAGAAACTTTCAACCGGTTCTCCCCATTAAGCGAGTCGGAGTCGGAGGCCGAAACTTCTCTGGTCTCTACCCCTCCCGTTGTGGGGTCTGAGACGCCGAAGGCTCCCACCATTAGCTCTGACAAATTGAAAACCCTAGTCATTGGCGACTCCATTACCCGCAGTATTAGACTTAAAACGAATCATCCAGCGATCATACACTGTTTACCAGGGGGCAGGGCTACCGACGTTAAGACTAATCTAAAGACGGTGCTGGCTAAAGCAAAAACTGGCGAGTGTAGAGAGTATAGAGATATTGTTATCCACGTCGGCACCAACGATGTTAGGATGAAACAGAGGTCACCAAGCATCACCAAGCGCAACATAGCTTCAGCGTGTAAATCAGCTAGAAAGATGTGTCGGCATCGATTAATTGTCTCTGGCCCCCTCCCAGTTAGGGGGAGTGATGAGCTCTACAGCAGAGTCTCACAACTCAATCGCTGGTTGAAAACTATGTTCTGCCCCTCCCAAAAGATAGAATTTGTAGATAATTGGCCCTCTTTCTGGGACTCACCCACAAACAGGACCAAGCCTGGCCTGTTGAGGAGTGACGGACTCCATCTTAGCTGGAGGGGTGCTCTCATCTTATCTACGAACATAGACAGGGCTCTAAATCCTCTAGCTCCACAATGAAATAGGGTGCAGGCCAGGCAGCAGGCTGTTAGTTTAGTGGAGTCTGCCACTAGCACAGTTAGTGTAGTCAGCTCAGCTTTCCCCATTGAGACCGTGTCTGTGCCTCGATCTAGGTTGGGCAAAATTAAAGATGGTGGTGTTCGCTTTAGCAATCTCACTAGTATAAAGACCTCCTCCATTCCTGCCATTATTGAAAGAGATTGTGATACCTCACATCTCAAAATTGGGTTACTTAATGTTAGATCCCTCACTTCCAAGGCAGTTATAGTCAATGAACTAATCACTGATCATAATCTTGATGTGATTGGCCTGACTGAAACATGGCTTAAGCCTGATGAATTTACTGTGTTAAATGAGGCCTCACCCCCTGGTTACACTAGTGACCATACCCCCCGTGCATCCGGCAAAGGCGGAGGTGTTGCTAACATTTATGATAGCAAATTTCAATTTACAAAAAAAAAAACAATGACGTTTTCGTCTTTTGAGCTTCTAGTCATGAAATCTATGCAGCCTATTCAATCACTTTTTATAGCTACTGTTTACAGGCCTCCTGGGCCATATGCAGTGTTCCTCACTGAGTTCCCTGAATTCCTATCTGATCTTGTAGTCATAGCAGATAATATTCAAATTTTTGGTGACTTTAACATTCACATGGAAAAGTCCACAGATCCACTCCAAAAGGCTTTCGGAGCCATCATCGACTCAGTGGGTTTTGTCCAACATGTCTCGGGACCTACTCACTGCCACAGTCATACTCTGGACCTAGTTTTGTCCCATGGAATAAATGTTGTGGCTCTTAATGTTTTTCCTCATAATCCTGGATTATCGGACCACCATTTTATTGCGTTTGCAATTGCAACAAATAATCTGCTCAGACCCCAACCAAGGAGCATTAAAAGTCGTGCTATAAATTCTCAGACAACCCAAAGATTCCTTGATGCCCTTCCAGACTCCCTCTGCCTACCCAAGGACGTCAGAGGACAAAAATCAGTTAACCACCTAACCGAGGAACTAAATTTAACCTTGCGCAATACCCTAGATGCAGTTGCACCCCTAAAAACTAAAAACATCTGTCATAAGAAACTAGCTCCCTGGTATACAGAAAATACACAAGCTCTGAAGCAAGCTTCCAGAAAATTGGAAAGGAAATGGCGCCACACCAAACTGGAAGTCTTCCGACTAGCTTGGAAGACAGTACCGTGCAGTATCGAAGAGCCCTCACTGCTGCTCGATCATCCTATTTTTCCAACTTAATTGAGGAAAATAAGAACAATCCGAAATTTATTTTTGATACTGTCGCAAAGCTAACTAAAAAGCAGCATTCGCAAATGGAGGATGGCTTTCACTTCAGCAGTAATACATTTATGAACTTCTTTGAGGAAAAGATCATGATCATTAGAAAGCAAATTACGGACTCCTCTTTAAATCTGCGTATTCCTCCAAAGCTCCATTGTCCTGAGTCTGCACAACTCTGCCAGGACCTAGGATCAAGGGAGATACTAAAGTGTTTTAGTACTATATCTCTTGACACAATGATGAAAATAATCATGGCCTCTAAACCCTCAAGCTGCATACTGGACCCTATTCCAACTAAACTACTGAAAGAGCTGCTTCCTGTGCTTGGCCCTCCTATGTTGAACATAATAAACGGCTCTCTATCCACCGGATGTGTACCAAGCTCACTAAAAGTGGCAGTAATAAAGCCTCTCTTGAAAAAGACGAATCTTGACCCAGAAATTATAAAAAACTATCGGCCTATATCGAATCTTCCATTCCTCTCAAAAATTTTAGAAAAAGCTGTTGCGCAGCAACTCACTGCCTTCCTGAAGACAAACAATGTATACGAAACGCTTCAGTCTGGTTTTAGACCCCATCATAGCACTGAGACTGCACTTGTGAAGGTGGTAAATGACCTTTTAATGACGTCAGACCGAGGCTCTGCATCTGTCCTCGCGCTCCTAGATCTTAGTGCTGCTTTTGATACCATCGATCACCACATTCTTTTGGAGAGATTGGAAACCCAAATTGGTCTACATGGACAAGTTCTGGCCTGGTTTAGATCTTATCTGTCGGAAAGATATCAGTTTGTCTCTGTGAATGGTTTGTCTTCTGACAAATCAACTGTAAATGTTGGTGTTCCTCAAGGTTCCGTTTTAGGACCACTATTGTTTTCACTATATATTTTACCTCTTGGGGATGTCATTCGAAAACATAATGTTAAATTTCACTGCTATGCGGATGACACACAGCTGTACATTTCAATGAAACATGGTGAAGCCCCAAAATTGCCCTCGCTAGAAGCCTGTGTCTCAGACATAAGGAAGTGGATGGCTGCAAACTTTCTACTCTTAAACTCGGACAAAACAGAGATGCTTGTTCTAGGTCCCAAGAAACAAAGAGATCTTCTGTTGAATCTGACAATTAATCTGGATGGTTGTACAGTCGTCTCAAATAAAACTGTGAAGGACCTCGGCATTACTCTGGACCCTGATCTCTCTTTTGAAGAACATATCAAGACTGTTTCAAGGACAGCTTTTTTCCATCTACGTAACATTGCAAAAATCTGAAACTTTCTGTCCAAAAATGATGCAGAAAAATGTATCCATACTTTTGTTACTTCTAGGCTGGACTACTGCAATGCTCTACTTTCCGGCTACCCGGAAAAAGCACTAAACAAACTTCAGTTAGTGCTAAATACGGCTGCTAGAATCCTGACTAGAACCAAAAAATGTGATCATATTATTCCAGTGCTAGCCTCCCTACACTGGCTTCCTGTTAAGGCAAGGGCTGATTTCAAGGTTTTACTGCTAACCTACAAAGCATTACATGGGCTTGCTCCTACCTATCTTTCCGATTTGGTCCTGCTGTACATACCTACACGTACGCTACGGTCACAAGACGCAGGCCTCCTAATTGTCCCTAGAATTTCTAAGCAAACGGCTGGAGGTAGGGCTTTCTCCTATAGAGCTCCATTTTTATGGAATGGTCTGCCTACCCATGTGAGAGACGCAGACTCAGTCTCAACCACCTCTCTAGGGTATGTGGGACGAAATCGTCCCACCTACTCAACAGCCAGTGGAATCCCGTGGGGCGTTATTCAAATACCTTAGACATGCTATTACTTCAATTTCTCAAACATATGACTATTTTACACATTTTTAAAGGACAAGACTCTCGTTAATCTAACCACACTGTCCGATTTCAAAAAGGCTTTACAACGAAAACAAAACATTAGATTATGTCAGCAGAGTGCCCAGCCAGAAATAATCAGACACCCATTTTTCAAGCTAGCATATAATGTCACAAAAAACAAACCCACAGCTAAATGCAGCACTAACCTTTGATGATCTTCATCAGATGACACACCTAGGACATTATGTTATACAATACATGCATGTTTTGTTCAATCAAGTTCATATTTATATCAAAAACCAGCTTTTTACATTAGCATGTGACTAGCATGTGACTAGCATTCCCACCGAACACTTCCGGTGAATTTACTAAATTACTCACGATAAACGTTCACAAAAAACATAAGAATTATTTTAAGAATTATAGATACAGAACTCCTTTATGCAATCGCTATGTCCGATTTTAAAATAGCATTTCGGCAGAAGCACATTTTGCAATATTCTGAGTAGATAGCCCAGCCATCACGGCTAGCTAATTTGACACCCACCAAGTTTGGTACTCACCAAACTCTGATTTACTATTAGAAAAATTTGATTACCTTTGCTGTTCTTCGTCAGGACTTCTACTTCAATAACAAATGTTGGTTTGGTTCCAAATAATCCATAGTTATGTTCAAATTCGTGACAAACAAATTCTAAATATTCCATTACCGTACTTCGAAGCATGTCAACCGCTGTTTAAAATCAATTTTTATGCTATTTTTCTCGTAAAAAAGCGATAATATTCCGACTGGGAAACCCTGTTTTAGTTCAAAGACGAAAAAAAAAAAACATGGTGTCGCCTCGTGCACGCGCCTCAGTCTCATGGGTCTCTGATCGACCACTATCCAAATGCGCTACTGTTTTTCAGCCAGGGCCTGCAAAGACATCATTCAGCGTTTTGCCGCCTTCTGAGAGCCTATGGGAGCCGTAAGAAGTGTCACGTTACAGCAGAGATCCTCAGTTTTCAATAAAGAGAGTGTAGAAGCCCAAGAAATGGTCAGACAGGCCACTTCCTGTAAGGAATCTTCTCAGGTTTTTGCCTGCCATATGAGTTCTGTTATACTCACAGACACCATTCAAACAGTTTTAGAAACTTTAGGGTGTTTTCTATCCAAAGCCAATAATTATATTCATATTCTAGTTTCTGGGCAGTAGTAATAACCAGATTAAATCGGGTACGTTTTTTATCCGGCCGTGCAAATACTGCCCCCTACCCTAGAGAGGTTAAGTCTTTACTGAAGACTTATCTCTTCAGTAGGTCCTATGATTAAGTATAGTCTGGCCCAGGAGTGTGAAGGTGAACGGAAAGGCTGGAGCAACGAACCGCCCTTGCTGTCTCTGCCTTGCCGGTTTCCCTCTCTCCACTGGGATTCTCTGCCTGTAACCCTATTACAGGTGCTGAGTCACTGGCTTACTGGTGTTCTTCCATGCCATCCATGGGAGGGGTGCGTCACTTGAGTGGGTTGAGTCACTGACGTGGTCTTCCTGTCTGGGTTGGCGCCCCCTTGGGTTGTGCCGTGGCGGAGATCTTTGTGGGCTATACCCGGCCTTGTCTTAGGACGGTAAGTTGGTGGTTGGAGACATCCCTCTAGTGGTGTGGGGGCTGTGCTTTGGCAAAGTGGGTGGGGTTATATCCTGCCTGTTTGGCCCTGTCCGGGGGTATCATCGGATGGGGCCACAGTGTCTTCTGATCCCTCCTGTCTCAGCCTCCAGTATTTATGCTGCAGTAGTTTATGTGTCGGGGGACTAAGGTCAGTTTGTTACATCTGGAGTATTTCTCTTGTCTTATCCGGTGTCCTGTGTGAATTTAAATATGCTCTCTCTAGTTCTCTCTTTCTCTCTTTCTTTCTTTCTCTCGGAGGACCTGAGCCCTAGGACCATGCCTCAGGACTACCTGGCATGATGACTCCCTGCTGTCCCCAGTCTACCTGGCCGTGCTGCTGCTCCAGTTTCAACTGTTCTGCCTGCGGCTATGGAACCCTGACCTGTTCACCGGACGTGCTTGTTGCACCCTCGACAACTACTATGATTATTATTATTTGACCATGCTGATCATTTATGAACATTTTAACATCTTGACCATGTTCTGTTTAATATCCACCCGGCACAGCCGGAAGAGGACTGGCCACCCCTCATCAAATCAAATCAAAATCAAATCAAATTTTATTTATATAGCCCTTCGTATATCAGCTGAAATCTCAAAGTGCTGTACAGAAACCCAGCCTAAAACCCCAAACAGCAAGCAATGCATGTGAAAGAGGCACGGTGGCTAGGAAAAACTCCCTAGGAAAAACTCCCTAGAAAGGCCAAAAACCTAGGAAGAAACCTAGAGAGGAACCAGGCTATGAGGGGTGGCCAGTCCTCTTCTGGCTGTGCCAGGTGGATATTATAACAGAACATGGTCAAGATGTTAAAATGTTCATAAATGACCAGCATGGTCAAATAATAATAATCATTGTAGTTGTCGAGGGTGCAACAAGCACGTCCGGTGAACAGGTCAGGGTTCCGTAGCCGCAGGCAGAACAGTTGAAACTGGAGCAGCAGCATGGCCAGGTGGACTGGGGACAGCAAGGAGTCATCATGCCAGGTAGTCCCGAGGCATGGTCCTAGGGCTCAGGTCCTCCGAGAGAAAGAAAGAAAGAAAGAGAGAAAGAGAGAATTAGAGAGCATATTTAAATTCACACAGGACACCGGATAAGCCTGGTTCCTCTCTAGGTATCTTCCTAGGTTTTTGGCCTTTCTAGGGAGTTTTTCTTAGGGAGTTTTTCCTTGCCACCATGCTTCTTTCACATGCATTGCTTGCTGTTTGGGGTTTTAGGCTGGGTTTCTGTACAGCACTTTGAGATATCAGCTGATGTACGAAGGGCTATATAAATAAATTTGATTTGATTTGATGTGTCTGCTCAAACGGTCAGAAACAGACTCCATGAGGGTGGTATGAGGGCCCGACGTCCACAGGTGGGGGTTGTGCTTACAGCCCAACACCATGCAGGACGTTTGGCATTTGCCAGAGAACACCAAGATTGGCAAATTTGCCACTGGCGCCCTGTGCTCTTCACAGATGAAAGCAGGTTCACACTGAGCACATGTGACAGAGTGACAGAGTCTGGAGACGCCGTGGAGAACGTTCTGCTGCCTGCAACATCCTCCAGCATGACCGGTTTGGCGGTGGGTCAGTCATGGTGTGGGGTGGCATTTCTTTGGGGGGCCGCACAGCCCTCCATGTGCTCGCCAGAGGTAGCCTGACTGCCATTAGGTACCGAGATGAGATCCTCAGACCCCTTGTGAGACCATATGCTGGTGCGGTTGGCCCTGGGTTCCTCCTAATGCTAGACAATGCTAGACCTCATGTGGCTGGAGTGTGTCAGCAGTTCCTGCAAGAGGAAGGCATTGATGCTATGGACTGGCCCGCCCGCCCGTTCCCCAGACCTGATTCCAATTGAGCACATCTGGGACATCATGTCTCGCTCCATCCACCAACGCCACGTTGCACCACAGACTGTCTTGGAGGCGGATGCTTTAGTCCAGGTCTGGGAGGAGATCCCTCAGGAGACCATCCGCCACCTCATCAGGAGCATACCCAGGCGTTGTAGGGAGGTCATACAGGCACGTGGAGGCCACACACACTACTGAGCCTCATTTTGACTTGTTTTAAGGACATTACATCAAAGTTGGATCAGCCTGTAGTGTGGTTTTCCACTTTAATTTTGAGTGTGACTCCAAATCCAGACCTCCATGGGTTGATAAATTGGATTTCCATTGATTATTTTTGTGTGATTTTGTTGTCAGCACATTCAACTATGTAAAGAAAAAAGTATTTAATAAGATTATTTCTTTCATTCAGATCTAGGATGTGTTGTTTAAGTGTTCCCATAATTTTTTTGAGCAGTGTACATTCAAATATGATTTTCTTGCAGCTTCACATTTATAGTTGCAGGAATAAGAGTCTAGATTGTCACACTGAGACTATAACTCCTAGCAACAATAAAATATCTACATGTCATTCAAAATGTCACATGAAACAGGGACACCATGTTTCTTTGTCATGGCTAGTAGCGAGGTCTGTTTCTGCGTTAGTCAACTTCTCTATAATTTATAGCCATGCTAAACCTAAAAAACTGCATTTCTATATATTTTTTTAATAGTTTATCTAATTTAATACAAAAATATAATACAATAGGTTCTGTCAAAAAAATCATTGTCAATATTAATAACCAAGAATTAAATAATTATAATCAGTAAACTCTTCAAGCAATGTCTGTCTGTCTGCCTGCCTGAACACCAGACATCACATTCTTGCTTCCTCTGTCCTTGTTTCCTCCACTCCTTGCCTCTCCTTGAAAGTGCATTGGAGCCTGAGGGGAGGAACATTCCCTCCTCTCCCCCAATGTGCTTTGAGAGGGAGGTGAGGAATGGAGGAAACAAGGGGAGAATCTCAATTCCATTTCCTTCATTCCTCACGTCCTCACCTCCTTCTCAAAACCCATTGGATAAGGTGAGAAGGGAGGGACCTTCTCATCCAATGGGTTTTGTTACAGGCATTGGTTTTTCCATTTATGGTTTGAGGTTGGATTTTAGCACGAATAGATCATGAGAATGCAGGGCACACCAATTGGTGTGACCTCTTTAGTTAGTATGTGTTACACCTGTGCTGGTTGCCATTTCGTTAATGCTGGCACAGTTGCTTTTGAAGAGTGGTTGGCCCAGCGCTCCAGTTGTCTTGATAGATGCGGAGGGTAAACCCCTTTAGTTGATTTCTAGAAAAAAAACATTCCTTTTTCATTTTGCTCCACTTTTTTGGTTTGCATCCTGTCTTTAAGTTTGGTGTAAGTTTTTATTTTGTTTGCCTCTTCTTAGGTACATTTAGTGAGCGCTCATGGTGGGTGTCTTTTAGGTTCCAGTTGTTGTTGCCAGTCAAGTTTTAGTGGACACCCCCATGAGTGTCTTTCGGAACCCCTCCTAAAACCCCACCGGTTTAGTTCTGGTTGTTGGTCAATGACTCTATGTTAGTTCCCCGTCCTGTTTGAGTGACACTATTTGGTTTTCTTGCTGGGTAACATAAAATGGGGGTTCGTCCAGGATATTGTTTCCCATAAGTATGGAAGTCGCTCTCGTCCCCTACTCTGAAGCTCTGCTGTGCCCAGATATTGGAGTGTTCAAAATACAATTTTGTGGTAGAGTTTGTCACTGACATCCACCTTGAGGGGTTATTAGATTGGTGGAATCATTTTGAAATTTGCATAAACACAGGCTAATAACATAAAAAAATACATGGACTAAGTTGGAAGCATTTGTGGAAAACCCTACATGGGAAATGCTAGATAAATGTACAAAGGCGAATCTGCATGTCATTTCAAAGCATTATAACGTCAAGGTGGCATCTGGCAATCCAAAAACAGAAGTCAAAGAGTTGATCGGTACTGTTTTGGTGGAGGAGGAACTCCTTCCAGAGAGTGAGGATGATGAAAAGGGTCCTACGGCAGGTAGAGTACACCCCATATACGTGCAACTGCGAGAGTTAGAACTAAAGGCAAAATGGGAACAACAGAAATTAGAGTTAGAGCACAGGGAAAGACAAGAACGTGAACATACCACCACACTAGAACAAGAAGAATGTGCGCATGCCATTCGATTGAAAGAGATGGAGCTGGAAGCGTGACAAAGGGAGATCTAGAAGTACTCCAAATCCAGTCAGGCCATCCTACACCCTCAGAGTTTGATCTTGGTTCGAACAGCCGGCTTGTACCGCCTTTCAACGAAAAAGAAGTGGATGTATATTTTACTCGGTTTGAGCGGATTGCCACACCTAAAATGGCCGGGAGATATTTGGTCACTGCTCCTCCAAAGTTTTCTTGTGGGAAAGGCTCAAAGTGTACTCCGCTTTATCTCTTGACCAGAGTACAGATTATGGACACTGTTAAAGCTGCTATCCTTCAGGCTTACGAGTTGGTCCCAGAGGCACACAGACAACAGTTCCGTAAATTATTAAAGACAGAATCACAAAGCCATGTTGAATTCGCAAGGGAACAAGCATGTATTTTTGATCAGTGGTGTGGTTCTCAAGAGGCAAAAAGCAATCCAGAGAAGTCACATCCTACTGTGAGGTTAGAGTATTTTTCTACAGTTTCCAATGATAAATCTAGTTTTCTGCAGATCTTTTCATATCTGCCAGTTTGTGTCTGTGTCCCAAGTTGAAACAGAAAAATGACGTTTCTTCTTGTGGGAGCACTCCAGCCCATTAAGTCTCTGGTTGCGATTGGTGTATCTCCTAAACAAGATTTTGGATCAGATGTGTATGAATCCTTCGTTTCAGACGGGTTTGTGTCTCTGCAGAGTGGCAATGCTTTTAAGCAGCTGGTGAAGATACCAGTAGACACGGGGACGGCCCAAGCCTTCCTTTTGGAGGGTATTTTGCCTTTGTCTGACACTTCAGCAATTGGTTACAGAGTTTTCGTACAAAGCGTGGAAATGGGTTGCATGGAAGTTCCTTTGTATAATGTGGAACTCGATTTTATCTTATTTCTGATTCTGTTGTCATCGGAGTGAGGTCTAGCCTAACGGTGAAGGAGATCTCATTCATTTTGGGAAACAATTTGGCTGGAGGGAAGGTTGTGCCAAATCCTGTGGTTTGTAAGGAACCCTGAGTAGAGGAACCTGATGGGTTATCAGAAAAGTTGAGGAGGATGTCTTCGATCCCATCATGGTCGATCTGTACAAGATATTTATGGGTGATCCTGATTTCGCTAAACATCCTGAGTTGACCTATCCTTTGAAAACTCAAAAGGTGAGTTAGTTTGTAGGACCTCTGAAGGAAGAGAGGGTCCCTACAGTTGACACTTTGATGTCTAGGAAGCAGCTGATTGCGGAACAGAGTAAAGATGTTTCTTTAGGAGTTTGAGGAAGTTTGTGTAGGTTACTTTGAAAGAGATGGTGTTCTAATGAGGCAATGGCATACTTGCGCCACTTCTGGGCAAGACGATTGGACCAGTGTATCTCAAATTGTTGTTCCAGTTACACTTTGACAATAGATACTGAGTTTGGCTCACAATGGTAGTATGGCAGGCCATCTTGTGGTCGACAAGACGTATGACTATCTTAGGTAACTTCTTCTGGCCTGGTCTGAAACAGGATGTTGTGTCTTACTGTAAATCCTGTTATGTTTGGCAGTGGATGGGTAAACCGAACAAAGTTGTACCGATTGCACTTTTGCAGACTATTCCTGTTTTTACAAACCTTTCAGCAGGGTTCTGGTGGACTGTGTTGGTCCTTTGCCCAAAGCCAAGAGTAGTAACCAGTTTCTGTTAACCATAATGTGTGCTGCCACTCATTTCCCTGAGACTATTCCACTGAAGAAAATCATGGCTCTCAGTTTAAGGCCCTGGTGAAATAATTTTCAATGTATGGACTTCCGCAGGGAGTGCAGTTTGAATTTCATGTGAAACTGTCTCAAGGTGCTCTTGAGAGATTTCATCAGACTTTGTAGTCTATGTTGAGAGCCTACTACTTTGAGTTTTGAAAAGACTGGGATGAAGTGGTACCTCTTGTGCTGTTTGCAGCGTGGGAGGTTGTTCAGGAATCTCTTGGTTTTAGTCCAAATTAACTCATGTTTGGACATCATGTCGAAGGTCCCTTGAGTTTGCTGAGAGAGAGGTTGTTGCAGGGCGACACTTTAAAAACAAAAATAATCTGTTAGCACACGTTAGCGCTTTTCGATACAGATTGCACCGCGCCTGTGAGTTTGCCAGTGAGAATCTTGAGAGGGCGCAAACAAAAATGAAAGGCCCAAAACCGCACTTTCGATGTGGGTGACCAAGTCCTGGTTTTGTTGCCCGTTCTGGTGTCACTGCTGCAGGCTTCCTTTTCAGGCCCTTACCCCATAGTGAAAAACAATGGTGATCTGGATTACATCATTGCCACACTGGAGCGCAGGGAAATAAACAGGCTGTGTCATGTCAACATGTTGAAACCATACTTCACCCACTACAATTGGGCGGCAAAGTCAGTGGAAACCGTTAGTGATATTCTGCCTGTGGTCACTGCTGTCACTGTTGACTATAGTCAACAGTCATGCTCTAGTACAAAGCCCAATACATACTGTGCCGGTTGGACGGTTGAGTAACTCAGAGATTCTGTAAAACCTTTGTCTTTTTGGCACACTTGTCTCCAGAGGAAAAAGGCAACATTGTTGCACTGCTTTTAGAATATCAGGGTTTATTCTCAGATGTTTCAACCCAGACAATGTACTAGAGCATGACATTGACATTGGGGACTCTCCCCCAATCTAACAAATTCTACTAAGGCAAATCACAAAAAGAAAGTAACTACGGATATTGCAAGAGTTTCACCTGGATATCAGACACGTCTGTGGTAAGGACAACTTGGTTGCTGATTGTCTCAGGGGGGGTGCAGTCAGTAAGTTTTGCATTTAGCCAGTGTGTTGCCCTGCTCACAATTTATTTTGACTGTACGTTTTGGAGATGGGTTTTGTTTTGTTTGGACTCGATCCAAGGGGATGAGAGTTATAGAAGCATATGAGTTTTTCAAAAACTTGTGAGTTTTAGGCAACTATAGAAAGAATAAAAAAAAGGAAAAAATAATAAGAAAAATATTGTAGAAAAAAATATTTACATAAAAAAAGGTTGTTTTGTCTTTAATTGTTGACAGCCAGTAGACGCCATGTTTACATTGGAGAAGGCGACACATTTAAGTTGATTATGTTGTGAGATGGAAGTTGTTTTCTGTTGGTGGTGAGCAAACTTAGGATAGGATATATAGGATATATTTGTTGTCTTAAGGGGCAAGGTGTTACAGGCTTTGGTTTTTCCATTTATGTTTTGAGGTTGGACTTCAGCACATATAGCACGTAGGGCACACTGGTTGGCATCACCTCATTAGACAATTTTGGGGTTCGTTTCCTTGTTCCTTGTCAATCATTGTCTCATTTTGTGAAATTAGCATTATGACAATATATTTAATTAAATTATTCAAAAACCTTTATTAATGAAATTGCAGACAGAAGTTGACAACAGGAACATAACGCATGTTTCCGAGTAAATTCGGCAAAATATAAAAGGTCCCAAGTTATTTTATTAAACCCGAAGTTCAGCCCTTGTGAGGTCACTGCAAACGTCATTACCTTCTACTCATCAGATCAAGCCCATGCATACACAGCTATATAAACTTGTAAGAGAGATAAAATAGTTCCAGTGTTTTCTAAGGCCTAGGCAATAAATGTCCACTCCTCAAGTTGATTTATTGTGGAATGTCTGACTAGTCTTATCTCCTACACTCCCCTGCAGAGTTCTGTCTCAGTCACGCATTTCTCAGACCGTTTCTTCATAAGAGGCAGAGAGACTAGAAAACAACTGTAGAACAATATTAAACCTATAATGAATATATATATATATATATTGTTAATCTGTAGTCTAGGACCCTATACATGTAAGGAGGGCGGGGTCTTATAACCCCTCCCCTTCTATTAATACAACATAAGCATAATCAATTATTATAATGCATCAAACATTTGGTACAGCCCCTATCATGACCCCTAGGTGAACCCCTGACAACAGTATGTTACACCTGTGCTGGTTGCTGTCTCGTTAGTGGGAAGGTATTTCAGCTGTGCTGGCCCAGGTGCTATTTAAGAGTGGCTGGCCCAGTGCTCCTGTTGCCTTGATTGATGTGGAGGGTTAACACATTTATTTGGCGCTCCTTATTTTGAGTTCTAGGAAAACATCCCTTTGTCTGATTTCCCTCATTTAGTTTTGCTCCCTGTCTTTAAGATTGGTGTGGGTTTTCTTTGTTTAGTGGGAGCTCATGATGGGTATCTTTTAGTTTCCAGTTGCTGTTGCTAGTCAACTTTCAGTGGACACCCCCATGAGTGTCTTTCAGAATCCCTACTAAAACCCCATTGGCTTTGTTTTGGTTGTTGGTCAGTGACTCTGTTAGTCCACTTTTTGGTTTTCTTGCTGGGGAATGTACATTTTGAGGAGATGAAAGGATGCAATGAATCAAGGAATGAAATTGAGATTCTTCCAAAGACAGAGGACGCAAGTATTTGACAGCTATTAACATTTTGACAGTGCCTGACTGAGCTACCATGATACCCATGGCCTGTCCAGAAACAACCCCTACTGGCCAGAGTCTAGACACTTGTGGAGATCTAAAAGGGATTGATGGGTCATGACATGAGAGCTCCACCTTACCCCCTGATATGCTTGGTGGAATTTTGGCACTATTGCTTACGCTGTCCAATTCTCTAAGATCTTCACAAGTGTCTAGAGGTAGGGCTAGGGGTTATTTCTGGACACGACCCCACAACCCTTTGGGTGTGTGGTGGACCTACTGCATGACGCTTGAGGTATTGGTTGGATATTTAATTCCATTGCAATACACAGATTTGCACAGGTGTAAGCTGGACACAACCACGGCACCCTATCAAGCTGATCAGACAGGTCTGGGTAGCTGGAAACCTGCTGTAAACAGTGAAAGGATATATTTACATGTCTTCATACCCATGCTTCATTCCAGCTAGTTAAATGTGCAACCCCTGATTATCTATAGCTAAGTCATATCTCTAGTCCAGCAATAGATGCTGTTGTTTTGGATGTATAGCATCATTTAATAAGATTACCAATCGTTAGCTAGGATATACACTACATGACCAAAAGGATGTGGGCACCTGATCATGGAACATCTCATTCCAAAATCATTGGCGTTATTAATATGGAGTTGGTCCTATTACAGCCTCCACTCTTCTGGAAAGGCTTTCCACTAGATGTTGGAACATTGCTGCGGGGACTTGCTTCCATTCAGGCACGAGCATTAGTGAGGTTGGACACTGATGTTGGGCGATTAGGCCTGGCTCGTAGTAGCCATTCCAATTCATCTCAAAGGTGTTCAACCGGTTTGAGGGCAGGGCTCTGCGCAGGCCAATCAAGTTCTTACAGCAATCTCGCAAGCCATTTCTGTATGGACCTCGCTTTGTGCACATTGTCATGCTGAAACAGGGAAGGGCCTTCCCCAAACTGTTGCCACAAAGTTGGAAGCACAGAATCGTCTAGAATGTCATTGTGTGCTGTAGCGTTACGATTTACATCACTGGAACTAAGGGTCCTAGCCCGAACTATGAAAAACAGCCCCAGACATTATTCCTCCTCCACCAAACTTTACAGTTGGCACTGTATTGTGGCAGGTAGTGTTCTCATGGCATCTGCCAAACCCAGATTTGTCCATCAGACTGAAAGATGATGAAGTGTAATTAATCACTCCAGAGAATGTGTTTCACCTGCTCCAGAGTCGAATGGCAATGAGCTTTACACCACTCCAGCCGATGCTTGGCATTGTGCATGGTAATCTTAGGCTTGTGAGTGGCTGCTCGGCCATAGAAACCCATTTTATTTAGCTCCCGACAAACAGTAATTGTGCTGATTTTCCTTCCAGAGGCAGTTTGGAACTCTGTAGTGAGTATTGCAACTGAGGACAGATGATTTTTACCTGAATCTGCACTTGGCGGTCCCATTCTGTGAGCTTATGTGGCCTACCACTTTACGGCTGAGCCATTGTTGCTCCTAGACGTTTCCACTTTAAAATCACAGCACTTACAATTTTTAATCAAATGTATTTATAAAGCCCTTTTTACATCAGCAGATGTCAGTGCTATACAGAAACCCAGCCTAAAACCAAACACAGCAAGCAATGCAGATGTAAAAGCATGGTGGATAGGGAAAAACTCCCTAGAAAGGCCAGAACCTAGGAAGAAACCAGGCTCTGAGGGGTGGCCAGTCCTCTTCTGGCTGTGCCGGGTGGAGATTATAAGAGTACATGGCCATTTAAGGCCAGATTATTCTTCAAGATGATCACAGTGGTTGTAAAGGTTAAGCATGGTCAGTACCTCAGGAGTAAATGTTAGTTGGCTTTTCATAGCCGAGCATTCAGCGGTCGAGACAGCAGGTGCGGTAGAGAGTGAGTCGAAAACAGCAGGTGGGAGGCAAGGTAGCACATCTGGGGAACAGGTCAGGGTTCCCTAGCCGCAGGCAGAACAGTTGAAACTGGAGCAGCAGCACGACCAGGTGGACTGGGGACAGTCAGGAGTCGTCATGTCAGATAGTCCTGAGGCATCATCCTAGGGCTCAGGTCCTCCAGGAGGAGAGGGAGAGAGGGAGAGAATTAGAGGGAGCATACTTAAATTCACACAGGACACCAGGACACCACCAGGGGTGGGTTGGGGGACATTGTGGGAGACAGGGTTGGGGACACTGGCCCCTGGACAGGGCCAACCAGGCAGGATATAACCCCACTCACTTTACCAAAGCACAGCCCCCACACCACTAGAGGGATAGCAACAGACCATCAACTTACTATCCTGAGACAAGCTTGAGTATAGCCAAAGAAGATCTCCTCCAACGCACGAGCCCGAGGGGGTGCAAAACCGGACAGAAAGATCACGTCTGACTCAACCCACTCAAGTTGACGCACCCCTTCTAGAAATGGCATGGAAGAGCACCAGTAAGCCAGTGACTCAGCCTCCATAATAGGGTCAGAGGCAGAGAAACCCAAGTGGATAGGGGAGCCGGCCAGGCAGAGACAGCAAATGGCAGTTCGTTGCTCCAGTGCCTTGACGTTCACCTTCACACCCCTGGGCCAGACTACACTCAATCATAGGACCTACTGAAGAGATGAGTATTTAATAAAGACGTAAAGGTCGAGACCGAGTCTGTATCTCTCACATGGATAGGCAGACCATTCCATAAAAATGGAGCTCCATAGGAGAAAGCCCTGCCTCCAGCTGTTTGCTTAGAAATTCTAGGGACAATAAGGAGGCCTGCGTCTTGTGACTGTAGCGTACATGTAGTTATGTAAGGCAGGACCAAATCGGAGAGATGGGTAGGAGCAAGCCCATGCTTTGTAGGTTAGCAGTAAAACTTTGAAATCAGCCCTAGCTTTAACTGGAAGCCAAAGGCTAGCACTGGATTAATATGATCAAATATTTTGGTTGTAGTCCAGATTCTAGCAGGAGTGTTTAGTACTAACTGAAGTTTTAGTGCTTTATCCAGGTAACCGGAGAGTGAAGCATTGCAGTAGTCTAATCTAGAAGTGAAAAGCATTTCTGCATAATTTTGGGACAAAAAGTTAGTGATTTTTGCAATGTTAGGAAGATGGAAAAAAGCTGTCCTTGAAATATTCTTTGCTCATCAAAAGAGACTCCTTCAGAGTTTTATTTGAAACGACTGTACAACCAAGATTCATTTTAAGATCCAACAGCAGATCTTTGTTTCTTGAACTAGCATCCGTTTTGAGTAAAAAAAAAAAAAGGTGCAGCCATCCACTTCCTTATGTCTGAAACACAGGCTTCCTGGGAGGGCAATTTTGGGGCTTCACCATGTTTTAATGAAATGTACAGCTGTGTATTGTCCGCATAGCAGTGAAAGTTAACATTATGTTTCTGAATGACATCCCCAAGAGGTAAAATATATAGTGAAAACAATAGTGGTCCTAAAACGGAACCTTGAGAAACACCGACATTTACAGTTGATTTGTCAGAAGACAAACCATCCACAGAGACAAACTGATATCTTTCCGACAGATAAGATATAAACCAGGCCAGAACCTGTCCGTGTAGACGAATTTGGGTTTCCAATCCCTCCAAAAGAATGTGGTGATTGATGGTATCAAAAGCAGCACTAAGGTTTAGGAGCACAAGTACAGATGCAGAGCCATTTAAAAATGTAATTTTCCATCTTCGCGAGCGCAGTCTCAGTGCTATGATGGGGTTTAAAACCATACTAAAGCATTTCCAATACATTTTGTATTCAGGAAGGTAGTGAGTTGCTGCGTAACAGCCTTTTCAAAATGAGAGCAATGGGAGAGTCGATATAGGCCAGGGGTTATGGTATGGCTTTATTACTGTCACTTTTAGTGAGTTTGGTAGATATCCGTTGGATAGGGAGCCATTTCTTATGTTCAACATATGAGGACCAAGCACAGGAAGTAGCTCTTTCAGTAGTTTAGTTGGAATAGGGTCCAGTATGCAGCTTGACGGTTTAGAGGCCATGACGATTTTCATGAATGTGTCGAGATACAGGATTAAAAAACTTGAACTTGAGTATCTCCATTGATCCTAGTTCTGTGCAGACTCAGGACAACTGAGCTTTGGAGAAATACGCAGATTTAAAGTGGAGTCCGTAATTTGGTTCCAAATTATCATAATATTTTTTATCGAAGTTCATGAATTTATCACTGCTGAAGTGAAAGATATCCTCTCGTTGAAAGCTGCTTTTTAAACAGCTTTGCGACATTATCAAAATTACATTTGATTGTTCTTCATCCTATTTTCCAACTTAATTGAGGAGATTGAGCAGCAGTGAGGGCTCTTTGATATTGAATGGTACTGTCTTTCCAAGCTAGTCTGAAGACTTCCAGTTTGGTGGAGCGTCATTTCCATTCCAATTTTCTGGAAGCTTGCTTCAGGGTTCAGGTATTTTCCGTATACCAAGGAGCAAATTTGTTGTGACAAATGTTTTTTGTTTTTAGGGGTGCGACTGCATCTAGGGTATTACGCAAGGTTAAATTAAGATCCTCAGTTAGGTGGTTAACTGATTTTTGTACTCCGACGTCCTTGGGTAGGTGGTGGGAGTCTAGAAGGCCATCTAGGAATCTTTGGGTTGTCTGAAAATGTATACAGTAGCACAGGTTTTGATTATCCTTGGTTGGGGTGTCACGCCCTGACCTGAGAGAGCCGTTTTTCTCTGTTTGGTTTGGTTAGGGTGTGATGTGGGGTGGGCATTCTATTCATTCTATTTCTTTGTTTTGGCCGAGTATGGTTTCCAATCAGAGGCAGCTGTCTATAGTTGTCTCTGATTGGGAATCATACCAAGGCAGCCTTTTCCCACCTGTGTTTGTGGGTAGTTGTTTTCTGTTTTGTTATTTGTTACCTGACAGAACTGTTGGCTTTCGTTTTGTTTCTTTGTTTAAGTGTTTCGTTATTTATAATAAATTATGAGCACTTACCACGCTGTGCTTTGGTCCACTTCTACTTCTAACAACGACGAGCGTTACATGGGGTCTGAGCAGATTATGTTGTGATTGCAAACGTAATAAAATTGTTGTCCGATTGTCCAGGATGAGGAAAAACATTTAGATCCACAATATTTATTCCACGTGACAGAACTAGATCCAGAGTATGACTGGCAATGGATATGGACATGTTGGACAAAACCCATTAAGTCGATGATGGCTCCGAAAGCCTTAGAGTGGGTCTAGACTTTTCCATGTGAATATTAAAGCCACCAAAAATGTGACTATCTGCCATGACTACAAGGTCCGATCGGAATTCAAGGAACTCAGTGAGAAACGCTGTATACGGCCCAGGAGGCCTGAAAACAGTAGTTAGAAAAAGTTATTGAGTAGGCTGCATAGATTTCATGACTAGAAGCTGAAAAGACAAACGCAATAATTTGTTTGTAAATTGAAATTTGCTGTCATCAACACCTCCGCCTTTGCGGGATGCGCAGGGGATATGGTCACTAGTGTAACCAGGAGGAGAGCACTCCATCTAACACAGTAAATTCATCAGGCTTGAGCCATGTTTCAGTTAGGCCAATCACATCAATGGAGGTGGATGGAGGTCTTTATTCCAGTGAGATTGCTAAGGCGAACACTGCCATGTTTTGTTTTGCTCAACCTAGATCAAGGCACAGACAAGGTCACAGGGTCAGGAGCGTCAGGTAGCCAAGTGGTTAGAGCGTTGGGCCAGTAACCGAAAGGTTGCTGGATCGAATCCCCGAGCTGACAAGGTAAAAAAAATGTTGTTCTGCCCCTGATCAAGGCAGTTAACCCACAGTTCCTCGGTAGACCATCATTGTAAGTACGAATTTGTTCTTAACTGACTTGCCTAGCTAAATAAAGGTTACATATAAAACATGAATGGGGATAGCTGAGCTGACTACACTAACTGTGCTAGTGGCAGTCTGCTAAGCTGGCAGGCTGGCTAACAGCCTGCACCAGTGGTGGAAAAAGTACCCAACTGTCATACTTGAGTAAAAGTAGATACCTAAATAGAAAATGACTCAAGTAAAAGTGAAAGTCACCCTGTAAAATACTACTTGAGTAAAAGTCTAAAAGAAATATACATAAGTATCAAAAGTAAATTTAATTGCTAAAATATACTTTACCAAAAGTAAAAGTATAAATCGTTTCAGGCAAGAAAATAGCCTTGCCAGAAACCCCCCCCCCCCCCACTTATAATTTCCTTAATTTTGTGGAGTCAAATACTTTCTATAGAACAAACTTCACATCAGGATAGGCAACTGAAATGAATAATCAATGTATGTGTGTTATATTAAACATAGAGGAGGGAGTAAAATGTAGGCAAGCAATAAACATTTCAGAACAACTACTAGTTGAATAAGACATGGGAGAGATGACGAATTTGGGCAAAGAGATTTATTTAGACTAATACACTTGTTACAAATAGCCAAACCGACAACTGCAGACATTACTAATGCCTCCCAGCGATCAAACCGACATAAAAAAATCAAATGAAACGCAGCCAAAAGTGATCAGAAATCTCAACTAGTAAGCAAGTTGCAGCAATGAAGAATTTCTAGCTGATTCACACGCTGAATCTATGTTGCGCTTGGTGACCTGGTGGTTTCATCCTAACATCGTTGATCCCGATGTGGATAACAATATCTCTATACTCGCCAGTTTTAGCCTTAGCCAGCACCATCTTCAGATTAGCTTTAACGTCGGTAGACCTGCCCCTTGGTAAACAGTGTACGATCGCTGGATGATTATTTTGAAATCTAACACTGTGGGTAATGGAGTCACCAATGACTAGGGTTTTCAATTTGTCAGAGCTAATGGGAGGAGGCTTCGGCGGCTCAGACCCCGTAACCGGTGGAGGCAAGACCTGTGTAGGCTGGACACATGGAATTTAATGTTTTTTTTCTGATAACCAGTTCATTCCATCCGCCGTGTGGAGCCCAGTTTCACAATATGACTATATTTCTCAGCTGCTTGTCGTCGTTTAAGTATTCACAAAAAAACAGGCCTTATTTTATGGCATTTTTCATCCTGCCAGCTCCTATTAATTCTATTGAGCTCCGTGGAAAGTTATATTCCCAGTTTATTGTTTTACGTCACAATGCCTGCTTTGCTATTGCTTGCAATGAGTCCTGCTCACCTTGTTTATAGTTAACATGTAAACAAAATGACTCATGGAACTCTGAGGTCGTCCCATTGATTCCTATAAGGGAAATATAGGCATGTCTGTCTATTTCGCCTAATATCTCACAATGTGTATATAGATTTTTTTTTCATGCGAATCTCCTCTTTCTAATTATGTAAGTCTGGGCAGCGAGCTCGTTTGTAATCGATCACTAGACCAGAAATAGTCAGAAGTTTTTATTTTCCCCAACTTTCTCATTACACAGACATAAGCACAGTTGACACCATCGAGGTGCGGGTGTTTACTTTCTACACTAGTTGTTTTTTTCCAGTTTCGTCCGACGAACAGATTGTAGTGATACAATAAAAAGGGATACTGTGCAGTTTAGGTGAAATGAAATTCTAAGCATCGCTCCAGTCAAAACAAGCTTTGCAAACATCGATTCCATTAATTTACTATGGGCTCGCGCTAGTGTTCCAGTTTAGCCAACCTCCTTTTGCTGTTTGTCAGCCTTGGGTGGATTTTGACTCATTCTATAGTCCAGCCTAACCTGAGAAGGCTCCGCCTCTGACTCCGACTCATTGCTTAATGTGGAGAAACGGTTTAAAGTTTGTCGGCTGAATGAGCATGCCGATAGCATTTCATTCCAGAAGTCTTGAGAAAAATGTCCGGCTGCGGGGACTGTAGAGGGGATTTATACTACTATCCGAACTTACTGTTGGCACAGATGCTGTTTCATCCTTTCCTACACTTAAATTGCACTTGCCTAATGATTGCATCTGAAGCTGTGCTTGCAACACGGGTACCTCACCATAAGACGATAGTTCTCCTGTATATTATGAGTACATCAACTACAATTAGATGGCAGTGTTAACGTTACTACTTAGCTTTTACGGATGGTGTAGGTCCTGTAGAACCATGCCCATATAATGCATCCGGGGGTGAAAAGGTTGAATGAAAAAACTAAGACGTTGGTAAATGTATTGAAAGTAAAAATCGAAAAGTTTGCCAAGTAGCAACAAACAGCTTGGCGCACGGAGACTGAGGGTGGGGCTTCACATTGAGGGCGGGGCTTGATGAACTGACTTTTTGGAAAGGTGGCTTCCTATGATGCTGTCACATTGAAAGTCACTGAGCTTTTCAGTACAGGCTATTTTACTGTTTGACTGAGGAGATTGCATGGTTGTGTGCTCGATTTTTATCCACCTGTCCACAATGGGTGTGGGTGTTGTCTGTGCACTTGAACAGGCATTCCACATTTAAACCCACCCACATTTGATCATCGAAATATCAAGTTCTTTTTTGGTTTTATATGCAAAAATGATAAAACAAGCAATTTTGGGGGGAGGGGGGGATTTCTATTTAAAAACGAATAAACAGCCGTTTTCACGTTCCCCGATTGCTCCATTTAACGTGGAAAACAAAAGATCAAAACGTACACCAACCGTAATCTTACCTCAGAAATCTTGATTTAATGTTGTGCACAAAGTAGACTAATTATCTTGACTGCCATAACAACATAGAAGTCAACCCTCGAGATCAACATTAATTCACGCACTTCGGCTGTTGTTAAATTGCGTGCAGTATCACACAAGCTTTTAATTTTTTAAAATGTTTTATTTCACCTTTATTTAACCAGGTAGGCAAGTTGAGAACAATTTCTCATTTAAAATTGCGACCTGGCCAAGATAAAGCAAAGCAGTTCGACAACATACAAAAACACAGAGTTACACATGGAGTAAAACAACATACAATCAATGATACAGTAGAAAAAAATAAGACTATATACAATGTGAGCAAATGATGTGAGATAAGGGAGGTAAAGGCAAAAAAGGCCATGGTGGCAAAGTAAATAAAGTATAGCAAGTAAAACACTGGAATGGTAGATTTGTTATTTGAAGAAAGTTCAGAGTTAAAATATAAATAATATGGTGCAAAGGAGCAAAATAAATAAAATAAATAAATACAGCAGGGGAAGAGGTAGTTGTTTGGGCTAAATTATAGATGGGCTATGTACAGGTGCAGTGATCTGGGAGCTGCTCTGATAGCTGGTGCTTAAAGCTAGTGAGGGAGATAAGTGTTTCCAGTTTCAGAGATTTTTGTAGTTCGTTCCAGTCATTGGCAGCAGAGAACTGGAAGGAGAGACGACCAAAGGAGGAGTTGGCTTTAGGGGTGACCAGAGAGATATACCTGCTGGGCGCGTGCTACAGGTGGGTGCTGCTATGGTGACCAGTGAACGGAGATAAGGGGGGACTTTACCTAGCAGGGTCTTGTAGATGACCTGGAGCCAATGTGTTTGGCGACGATTATGAAGCGAAGGCCAGCCAACGAGAGCGTACAGGTCGCAGTGGTGGGTAGTATATGGGGCTTTGGTGACAAAACGGATGGCACTGTGATAGACTGCATCCAGCTTGTTGAGTAGGGTATTGGAGGCTATTTTGTAAATGACATCGCCGAAGTCGAGGATTGGTAGGATGGTCAGTTTTACGAGGGTATGTTTGGCAGCATGAGTGAAGGATGCTTTGTTGCAAAATAGGAAGCCAATTCTAGATTTAACTTTGGATTGGAGATGATTGATGTGAGTCTGGAAGGAGAGTTTACAGTCTAACCAGACACCTAGGTATTTGTAGTTGTCCACAAATTCTAAGTCAGAACCGTCCAGAGAAGTGATGCTGGACAGGCGGGCAGGTGCAGGCAGCGATCGGTTGAAGAGCATGCATTTAGTTTTACTTGTATTTAGGAGCAGTTGGAGACCACGGAAGGAGAGTTGTATGGCATTGAAGCTCGTCTGGAGGGTTGTTAACACAGTGTCCAAAGAAGGGCCAGAAGTATACAGAATGGTGTTGTCTGCGTAGAGGTGGATCAGAGATTCACCAGCAGCAAGAGCGACATCATTGATGTATACAGAGAAAAGAGTTGGCCCAAGAATTGAACCCTGTGGTACCCCCATAAAGACTGCCAGAGGTCCGGACAGCAGGCCCTCCGATTTGACACACTGAACTCTATCAGAGAAGTAGTTGGTGAACCAGGCGACGCAATCGTTTGAGAAACCAAGGCTACTGAGTCTGCCAATGAGGATGTGGTGATTAACAGAGTCAAAAGCTTTGGCCAGGTCAATGAATACGGCAGCACAGTATTGTTTCTTATCGATGGCGGTTACGATGTCGTTTAGGACCTTGAGCGTGGCTGAGGTGCACCCATGACCAGCTCTGAAACCAGATTGCATAGCGGAGAGGGTGCGGTGGGATTCGAAATGGTCGGTAATCTGTTTGTTGACTTGGCTTTCGAAGACCTTAGAAAGGCAGGGTAGGATGGACATAGGTCTGTAGCAATTTGGGTCAAGAGTGTCACCTCCTTTGAAGAGGGGGATGACAGCAGCTGCTTTCCAATCTATGGGAATCTCAGACGACACGAAAGAGAGGTTGAACAGGCTAGTAATAGGGGTTGCAATAATTTCGGCAGATAATTTTAGAAAGAAAGGGTCCAGATTGTCAAGCCCAGCTGATTTGTAGGGGTCCAGATTTTGCAGCTCTTTCAGAACATCAGCTGAATGGATTTGGGAGAAGGAGAAATGGGGGAGGCTTGGGCAAGTAGCTGTGGGGGGTGCAGTGCTGTTGAATGCAGTAGGGGTAGTTAGGTGGAAAGCATGGCCAGCCATAGAAAAATGCTTATTGAAATTCTCTATTATAGTGGATTTATCGGTGGTGACAGCGTTTCCTATCCTCAGTGCAGTGGGCAGTTGGGAGGAGGTGTTCTTATTCTCCATGGACTTTACAATGTCCCAGAACTTTTTAGAGTTTGAGTTGCAGGAAGCAAATTTCTGTTTGAAAAAGCTAGCCTTGTAATTTCTAACTGCCTGTGTGTATTGGTTTCTAACTTCCCTGAAAATGTGCATATCGCGGGGGCAGTTCGATGCTAAAGCAGAACGCCACAGGATATTTTTGTGTTGGTTAAGGGCAGTCAGGTCTGGGGAGAACCAAGGGCTATATCTGTTCCTGGTTCTAAATTTCTTGAAAGGGGCATGCTTATTTAAGATGGTGAGGAAGGCATTTAAAAAAAAAGAAAACAGGCATCCTCTACTGACGGGATGAGGTCAATATCCTTCCAGGATACCAGGGCCAGGTCGATTAGAAAGGCTTGGTCATTGAAATGTTTCAGGGAGCGTTTGACAGTGATGAGTGGAGGTCGCCCGACCGCTGACCCATTACGGGTGCAGGCAATGAGGCAGCGATCGCTGAGATCTTGGTTGAAAACAGCAGAGGTGTACCTAGAGGGCACGTTGGTTAGGATGATATCTATGAGGGTGCCAGTGCTCACGGCCCTGGGGTTGTACCTGGTGGGTTCATTAATAATTTCTGTGAGATTGAGGGCATCAAGCTTGGATTGTAGGATGGCTGGGGTGTTAAGCATGTCCCAGTTTATGTCACCTAGTAGCACGAGCTCCGAAGATAGATGGGGGGCAATCAGTTCACATATGGTGTCCAGAGCACAGCTAGGGGCCGAGGGGGGTCTATAGCAGGCGGCAACGGTGAGAGACTTGTTTTTGGAGAGGTGGATTTTTAAAAGTAGAAGTTCAAATTGTTTGGGTACAGACCTGGATAGCAGGACAGAACTCTGCAGGCTATCTCTGCAGTAGATTGCAACACCGCCCCCTTTGGTCGTTCTATCTTGTCTGAAAACGTTGTAATTAGGGATGAAGATTTCAGAGGTTTTGATGGACTTCCTAAGCCAAGATTCAGACACAGCTAGGACATCCGGGTTGGCAGAGTGTGCTAAAGCAGTGAATAAAACAAACTTAGGGAGGAGCTTCTAATGTTAACATGCAAGGATATTACGGTTACAGAAGTCATCAAAAGAGAGCGCCTGGGGAGTAGGAGTGGAACCAGGCACTGCAGGGCCTGGATTCACCTCTACATCCCCAGAGGAGCAGAGAAGAATGAGTATGAGGGTACGGCTAAAAGCTATAAGAATTGGTCGTCTGTGACGTCCAGAATAGAGAGAAAGAGGAGTAGGTTTCTGGGGGCGATAAAATAGCTTCAAGGTATAATGTACAGACAAAGGTATGGTGGGATGTGAATACAGAGGATGTAAACCTAGGCATTTAGTGATGATGAGAGAGATATTGTCTCTAGAAACATAATTGAAACCAGAAGATGTCATAGCATGTGTGGGTGGAGGAACTGAGAGGTTGGATAAGGTATAATGAGCAGGGCTAGAGGCTCTACAGTGAAATAAGCCAATAAACACTAACCAGAACAGCAATGGACATGGCATATTGACATTAAGGAGAGGCATGCTTAGCCGAGTGATCAAAGGGTCTAGTGAGATTCAGACAGTTAGCCGGGCCATAGGTAGCAAGCTGGTGGAAGATGGAGGGAGGTCTGTTTTTAGCCACCTCGTGCGTTTCCGTCTGTGGGTTAGTGGGGTTTCGTGTGGAAGGCGGGACCAGTCCAAGTTGGCAAAATAGTTAGTTATAGTGGCCCAAGAAAAGTGTCCGATAGACCTATTCAGATCGCAGCCGATAAGACAGCTAACGATTAGCGGGCCGCAGATGGGCGATCAGGTTAGGTCGCGACGGAGGGGCCAGTTGGATAACTCCCTCGGGCAGATAACGTCGGTGGTCCAGTCGTGAAGGCCCGATGGGGCTCCGCATCGGCAGTAAAACGGGTCAGGATAGGTGATTGTAGCCCAGGAGACACTTCAGCTGGCTAGCTCAGGAAAAGCCCACGAGTGGCTGACGGAACTCTTCAACTGGCTAGCTCCGGAATAATGTGTGTTAATTCCGGGACCGACGTTGCCAATAGTCACTCAGGTAGCAGCTAGTTAGCTGCAAGATCCAGGTGTAAATGTCCAGAGCCTGCGGTAGAAATCCGGGGAAAGGAGAGAGAATAGGTCCGGTATGCTCTGGTCTGAGTCGCGCTGTACAAAAAAAAAACTGGCGATAGCTTTTCGAGCTAATGGATAGTTGAGGACAGCTAACCGTGGCTAGCTGAACTCCAACGTTAGCCAGTGAAAATGGCTAACCTCTTGCTAGCTTCTGGCTAGCTTCTGTTGTGGATTTCAGATTTGAGGTAAATAATACTTTATTTTTTAAATTGGTGAGGCGGGTTGCAGGAGAGTGCTTTGAGGTTGAGTTTTTAGAAGAAAAAATGTAAAAAGATATGCGAAGAAAAATATGTAAATATATATATACACGGGACACGACAAGAGGAGGGTAAAGGACGTCTGAACTGCTACGCCATCAGCTGATGTTGCATGATCATGTCCCCACTTAACTAAACAGCTAGACATCAAACTGTTATGCATAACTATTGGAGAACCCTGTTAATGAAGGTATCCATTTTTGTTTTATTAATCATATTAAAGTTCTGTTTGAAACTTTGGATTTGTCAATCACATACATTATTTTAGATATGTGTGCCCACATGTAACATAGGGAGATACTAAATGTTATGAGGTTACAGTACACTTCTGAGATCTCCATACAGAAGAATCTGACAGCAATATCCAGGATTTCACAGGATCAAGGTCAATGTGTAAGTCAATTATTAAATGCTTAGTATATGGTATAACAACAAAAAACAGTGTCATAAATGTAAGGAAAGAAAGGTAATGTTTTGTCACACAATTTTGGCCAAATCTGGGAGGACTGCAAGGATGAGAAAGTGTTTAAAAATACAGGGCCTTTCAAAAGTTTTCATCCCCCTTGACGTTTTTCCTATTTTGTTGCATTACAACCTGTAATTTAAATGAATTTTATTTGGATTTCATGTAATGGACATACACAAAATAGTCCAAATTGGTGAAGTGAAAAAAATAATAGCTTGTTTAAAAAAAGAAAAAGAAAAACGGAAAAGTGGTGCGTGAATAGTATATGTATTCACCCCCTTTGCTATGAAGCCACTAAATAAGATTTGGTGCAACCAATTACTTTCAGAAGTCACATAATTAGTTAGATTGCACACAGGTGGACTTTATTTAAGTGTCACATGATCTGTCACATGATCTCAGTATATATACACCTTTTCTGTAAGAACCCAGAGTCTGGAACACCACTAAGCAAGGGGCACCACCAAGCAAGCAGCACCATGAAGACCAAGGAGCTCTCCAAACAGGTCAGGGACAAAGTTGTGAAGAAGTACAGATCCAGGTTCGGTGATAAAAAAATATCAAAAACTTTGAACATCCCACGGAGCACCATTTAATCCATTATTCAAAAAATGTAAAGAATATGGCACCACAACAAACCTGCCAAGAGAGGGCTGCCCACCAAAACTCACAGACAAGGCAAGGAGGGCATTAATCAGAGAGGCAACAAAGAGATGAAAAATAACCCTGACGGAGCTGCAAAGCTCCACAGCGGAGATTGGAGTATCTGTCCATAAGACCAGTAAGCTGTACACTCCACAGAGATGGGCTTTACAGAAGAGTGGCCAGAAAAAAGCCATTGCTTAATAAAGAAAAGAAAAAAAGCAAACACGTTTGTTGTTCACCAAAAGGCATGTGGGAGACTCCCCAAACATATGGAAGAAGGTACTCTGGTCAGATAAGACAACAATGTAGCTTTTTGGAAAACAAAAAGGAAAACGCTATGTCTGGCGCAAACCCAACACCTCTCATCACCCCAAGAACACCATGTTTTTCATTGGCAGGGCCTGGGAAACTGGTCAGAATTCAAGGAACGATGGACGGCGCTAAATACAGTGAAATTCTTGAGGGGAAACCTGTTTGTCTTCCAGAGATTTGAGACTGGGACAGAGGTTCACCTTCCAGCAAGACAATGACCCTAAGCATACTGCTTAAGCAACACTCAAGTGATTTAAGGGGAAACATTTAAATGTCTTGGAATGGCCTAGTCAATCCCCAGACCTCAATCCAATTGAGAATCTGTAGTATGACTTAAATATTGCTGTACACCAGCGGAACCCATCCAACTTGATGGAGCTGGAGCAGTTTTGCCTTGAAGAATGGGCAAAAATCCCAGTGGCTCGATGTGCCAAGCTTATAGAGACATACCCCAAGAGACTTGCAGCTGTAATTGCTACAAAATGTTGCTCTACGAAGTATTGGCTTTGGGGGGTGAATAGTTATGCATGCTCAAGTTTTCTGATTTTGTCTTATTTCTTGTTTGTTTCACAATAAAAAATATTTTGCATCTTCAATGTGATAGGCATGTTGTGTAAATCAATTGATATAAACTTCCCAAAAATCCATATTAATTTCAGGTTGTAAGGCAACAAAATAGGAAAAATGTGAAGGGGGGTGAATAATTCCACATGCCACTGTAGATTTTGATTAATCTCATAAATTATATCGAATGTATCTATGTTCCCCCTTTTATATGTTAATGTATTCACATGAAAAAAATGGCAAATTACTATTAATGACTTTGTAACAGCTCTAACAAAAAAATGCTCACTGGTAACTTAGTTAATAGAAAGACATGTACTGTATAAGGATAATAAAACTAAGACTGACATATTTCTCAACCTGCTCACAACATGCCATTGGATAAAACAAATAAAGGTTTTGCATGTCAAGTTAGACAAATGTTTGGAAAATTATATTTACCATCTGCTAATCTTTCTATTCAGAAATGTTTGTTCTATGTTTTGCTATTGGATCAAATGTTAGGCTCGTAATTTAGTCATTTTAACTATCAATATGTGATGTATTGGTGACTAAACAAAATGTGCTCATGGTATTTCATGAAAAACTAATTTGCATGGATGACTCAGGTGAAAGATGTGTGAAACCCCAATAAGGTTCTAAATGTAAGATGGGGGGAGGTGTCATGCCAAATAGTGTCTCCCTCTACGTCACAATGGGATTCGATTAGTTCTAGCTTCTGTTGCTAGGGCTGTTGGTAGAACTTGCAACATTCTGATCAGATTACCTAATGAACCAAAGCGTCCGTTGCTATGCTGGTTGCTTGGCTCAATTGTATCAGGTAGGAGGATGCGAGCAGTTCTAGTTCTGTTTCACCGCATAAATGCTCGCTCAGTCCGCGCAAAACTATTGCTTCAGAATTGCTTGCCAATGACGGTGTTTTCAGAGGACTGAAAATAGAGGAAAGAGAGCACTTTCTTTACCATGTAAACTCAGCAAAAAAGAAACATCCTCTCACTGTCAACTGTGTTTATTTTCAGAAAACTTAATGTGTAAATATTTGTATGAACATAAGATTCAACAACTGAGACCTAAACTGATCAAGTTCCACAGACATGTGAATAACAGAAATTGAATAATGTGTCTCTGAACAAAGGGGGGGGGGGGTCAAAATCAAAAGTAACAATCAGTATCTGGTGTGGACACCAGCTGCATTAAGTACTGCAGTGCATCTCCTCCTCATGGACTGCACCAGATTTGCCAGTTCTTGCTGTGATATGTTATCCCACTCTTCCACCAAGGCACCTGCAAGTTCCTGGACATTGTAGCGGGGAAAGGCCCTAGCCCTCACCATCCGATCCAACAGGTCCCAGACGTGCTCAGTGGGATTGGGATCCGAGCTCTTCGCTGGCTATGGCAGAACACTGACATTCCTGTCTTGCAGGAAATCATGCACAGAATGAGCAGTATGGCGGGTGGCATTGTCATGCTGGATGGTCATGTCAGGATGAGCCTGCAGGAAGGGTACCACATGAGGGAGGAGGATGTCTTCCCTGTAAAGCACAGTGTTGACATTGCCTGCAATGACAGCAAGCTCAGTCTGATGATGCTGTGACACACCGCCCCAGACCATGACGGACCCTTCACCTCCAAATCGATCCCCCTCCAGAGTACAGAGTACTGTAACGCTCATTCCTTCGACGATAAACGTGAATCTGACCATCACCCCTGGTGAGACAAAACTGCGACTCGTTAGTGAAGAGCACTTTTTGCCAGTTCTGTCTGGTCCAGCAACGGTGGGTTTGTGCCCATAGGCAACATTGTTGCCGGTGATGTCTGGTGAGGACCTGCCTTACAACAGGCCTACAAGCCCTCTGTCCAGCCTCTCTCAGCCTAATGCGGACAGTCTGAGCACTGATGGAGGGATTGTGCGTTCCTGGTGTAACTTGGCCAGTTGTTGTTGCCATCCTGTACCTGTCCCGCAGGTGTGATGTTCGGATGTACCGATCCTGTGCAGGTGTTGTTACACGTGGTCTGCCAATGCGAGGACGGTCAGCTGTCCGTCCTGTCTCCCTGTAGCACTGTCTTAGGCTTCTGACAGTACGGACATTGCAATTTATTGCCCTGGCCACATCTGCAGTCCTCATGCCTACTTGCAGCATGCCTAAGGCACATTCACACAGATGAGCAGGGACCCTGGGCATCTTTCTTTTGGTGTTTTTCAGAGTCAGTAGAAAGGACACTAAAGAGGCCTAAGTTTTCATAATTGTGACCTTAATTGCCTACCGTCTGTAAACTGTTAGTGTTGTCATGACGTTGGCCTCTTTGAGTACAGGGAGGACAGTTGACCCCCTTCCCCCTTGCACCATCCCCCAACCTACCTTCCCCCACCCAGTCCCTGTGTGAAGGAGTGGTAAAATTCCAGGAGAATCTCTTGCCACATGGCCCATAGAGAGACACAGGAAATTCTTCCAACTCACAGAATTGGGGAGCCAAGCAACATTTGTGTTCTGGAGAAGGTATGGAAGACTGGTGAAGAATCCAGCTATGAACTGGTCCGCTTGGTACAATTTTGTGATACTCAGAAGAGACAATATAGCCATATTACCATACAACTGTTTATATAATAGCCTCAGCGATGAGACTTGCATCCACATGGTTGTATAAAATGTATTAATAAGGATAAAGCTATTTGTAATACATTGAGATGCTATGTACTGATGTTAATGTGATAGAATTGTATTTCTGTACCAAGCTTAACTCAGTCATCGGCACCCCCCCCAGGGACACAGACAGGACCAGGCGTCATTTGACAAGCCTGTTCTAGGGTCACCTATAAAACCCCCACCCTGATTTACTTTCTTCAGACCAGGCCTCCACTTCATGGCGAGTTGGCCAGTAGGTTTGACCATCCAATTCCTATACTGAAAGTGAACTACACCATGTGGTTAACTTTTAGACTATCGAGACCGACAGAATAAGAACAAGTCTTTGATATTAATTCATAGTCTGCAGCTAGAAATTATATAATTGAACGCGAAGACTGACGAAACATCCATTCTATGACGACATTAATGAATGTCGCTCTGAAAGAGCCATTCTAACCGAGAGAGAGAGAGAGAACGCGGACAAAACTCTCCAACAGAACAGAACTCTCCAACAAGGATCCCGAGGACACCCTGAGCGTAAATATATATTGATTGCAATTGTTCCCGAATGAGTGAGCGTTCATGTGCAAAGGATTAGCATATCAATTGTTAATATTAATGAACTCTGTGTGCCACAGCTGACCTTTTATGATCCATTGTTCAACAGGCCGACCTGCCTGTTTAGCCCACAAGTGCACATTCCTCTACCAATTCTTTGTGACGATAATTACTGTTTGTATGTTTTCTGTTAATTACTTAGTGTAGTAAATAAATGATTTTAAGACAATTGATGTATGGATGATTTTAGTAAAGACTGGGTTCGTGCAGATACAACAATTTACGGCGTTTGGAATGAGACTGGACGCGAGGTAAAATACACCATTGAAACCAGAAGATAATCGGCCTATACTATAATAGAATATAATATATAATGTTATAATATAGGAAAGTTATATTAGGAAAATTATAACTTTGTAATCTGAATATTTTCCTTGGTGCCCCGATCTCCTAGTTAATTACAATTAAACGATGAATCAGTTTGATCGCGTGATAATAATTACAGGGAGTTAATTGATAAACATGTCTTCAGTTTAATGGTACCCCAAAGACACGACAGTGTCTTAACGACCGTTCCACAGGTGCATGTTCATTAATTGTTTATGGTTCGTTGAACAAGCATGGGAAACAGTTTTTAAACCCTTTAAAATGAAGATCTGTGAAGTTATTTGGATTTTTACGAATTATCTTTGAAAGACAGGGTCCTGAAAAAGGGACCTTTTCTTTTTTTGCTGAGTTTAAGTCTTAATACATATTGTTAAATAGGAATAAAGAATTTCTGTTGTTTTTACAGATTGAAGTTGCTAGCTACTGTACTTATACAGTTGAAGTCGGAAGTTTACATACACCTTAGCCAAATACATTTAAACTCAGTTTTTCACAATTCCTGACATTTAATCCTAGAAAAAATTAGCTGTCTTAGGTCAGATAGGATCACCACTTTATTTTAAGAATGTGAAATGTCAGAATAATAGTAGCGAAAATGATTTATTTCAGCTTTTATTTCTTTCATCACATTCCCAGTGGGTCAGAAGTTTACATACACTCAATTAGTATTAGGAAGCATTGCCTTTAAATTGCTTAACTTGGGTCAAACGTTTCGGGTAGCCTTCCACAACCTTGGCCCATTCTTCCTGACAGAGCTGGTGTAACTGAGTCAGGTTTGTAGGCCTCATTGCTCGCACATGCTTTTTCAGTTCTGCCCACAAATGTTCTATAGGATTGAGGTCAGGGCTTTGTGATGGCCACTCCAATACCTTGACTTTGTAGTCCTTAAGCCCTTTTGCCACAACTTTGGAAGTATGCTTGGGGTCATTGTCCATTTGGAAGACCCATTTGCGACCAAGCTTTAACTTCCTGACTGATGTTTTGTGATGTTGCTTCAATATATCCACATACATTTCCTTTCCAATGAAGCCATCTATTTTGTGAAGTGCACCAGTCCCTCCTGCAGCAAAGCACCCCCACAACATGATGCTGCCACCCCAGTGCTTCACGGTTGGGATGGGGTACATCGGCTTGCAAGCCTAACCCATTTTCCTCCAAACATAACGATGGTCATTATGGCCAAACAGTTCTATTTTTGTTTCATCAGACCAGAGGACATTTCTTCAAAAAGTACAATCTTTGTCCCCATGTGCAGTTGCAAACCGTAGTCTGGCTTTTTTATGGCGGTTTTGGAGCAGTAGCTTCTTCCTTGCTGAGCGGCCTTTCAGGTTATGTCGATATAGGACTCGTTATACTGTGGATATAGATACTTTTGTACCTGTTTCCTCTAGCATCTTCACAAGGTCCTTTGCTGTTGTTCTGGGATTGATTTGCAACTTTCGCACCAGCGTACATTCATCTCTAGGAGACAGAACGCGTCTCCATCCTGAGCGGTATGGTGGCTGCGTGGTCCCATGGTGTTGATACTTCTGTACTATTGTTTGTACAGATGAACGTGGTACCTTCAGGCGTTTGGAAATTGCTCCCAAGGATGAACCAGACTTGTAGAGGTCTACAATTCTTTGGCATATTTCTATTTCTTTTTTTCCCATGATGTCAAGCAAAGAGGCACTGAGTTTGAATGTAGGCCTTGAAATACATCCACAGGTACACCTCCAATTGACTCAAATGATGTCAATTAGCCTACCAGAAGCTTCTAAAGCAATGACATCATTTTAGGGAATTTTCCAGGCTGTTTAAAGGCACAGTCAACTTAGTGTATGTAAACTTCTGACACAATGGAATTGTGATACAGTGAATTATAAGTGAAATAATCTGTCTGTAAACAATTGTTGGAAAAATTACTTGTGCCATGCACAAAGTAGATGTCCTAACCGACTTGGAAAAATTATAGTTTGTTAACAAGAAATCTGTGGAGTCATTGAAAAACTAGTATTAATGACTCCTTTCTAAGTGTATGTAAACATCCGACTTCAACTGTACCTCAGCCTGCCTAGTTAGCTAGCCGGACAGTTGTATTTAGCTAGCAAACAAGCTGCTGATGTCACGTCCTGACCCTAGTAAGATGTCATTTTCTATAGTAGAGTAGGTCAGGGTGTGACAGGGGGTGTTTTGTGTTTTTCTATGTTTTCTATTTCTATGTTTAGTTCTAGTGTTTCTATTTCTATGTTGGGGTTGTTTGGGGATGATCTCCAGTTGGAGGCAGCTGGTCCTCGTTGCCTCTGATTGGAGATCATATTTAAGTAGAGGTTTTTCTTCCTGGGTTTTTGTGGGTAGTTGTTTTCCGTTTTGTATGTGTTACCTGACAGAACTGGTGGTGGTCGTGTTGTTGTTTTTGTTAAGTGTTTCATTAATAAAGTGAATATGAGCACTCTACACGCTGCGCCTTGGTCCCTTTAGACAACCCGTGTTACAACTGACTAACTGTTATTGCAGCTTTCTGGTTGAAAAATGGCGAAAGAATGTTGGTTATGCTGGAACACTAGCGTGAGCCCATAGCAAATGAATGGAATTGAATGTTTGCAGAGCCTGTTTTGATTGGAGGGACACTTAGAATTCCATTTCGCCTAAATGGCACCAAAAATGCTATCCCTTTTCTTTTTACCACTACAATCTGTTTTTAGGACGAAACTGAAAAATAACAACTTGTGTAGAAAGTAAACATCCACACCTCGATGGTGCCAAGTTTGCTTATGTCTGCATAACAAGGAAGTAGGGAAAAAAAGCCAACTTCTGACTATTTCTGGTCTAGCGATCGATGACAGCAGAGTACCCTGCCCAACCTTATGTCATTAAAAAGAGGATATTATCCTGATTAAAATGGTGTCCGACTTGAAAAAATCTAAATATACACATTGTGAGATTTTTGCCGAAATATACCAGCATGCTTCTCCATAGAAAAACAATGGGGGGAGCTCAGCTTTCCAAGGGCAAAAGGTATTTCTGGGCTAGTGTTTGATGACAACGGAGTACCCTGCCCAGCCGTACGTAATTAGAAAGAGGAGATTCTCATGTTTAAATGGTGTCCAATTTGAAAAAATAAAAATTACACATTGTGAGACATTTGGCAAAATAGACAGACACGTATATTTCCCTTTAGTAAACAATGGGACAACCTCAGAGTTCCATGAGGCATTTTTTGTTGCTGTTTATATTTTAACTACAAGCAACGTGGGCAGGTCTCATTAGCAAAGCAGCATAGCAAAGCAGGCATTGTGACATAGAACAATAAACTGGGAATAGAACGTTCGGAAGGCGAGTTGGTGCCATGGTGCTCAATAGAATTAATAGGAGCTGGCAGGGTGGAAAATGCCCTAATATAAAGCCTGTTTTTTTCGTGATTACTTCATAACTATGGCAAGCAGCTGGGACATATGGTAATATTATGAAACTATGCTCCACGACGGGTGCAATTAACTTGTTTTTATCAGAAAAAATCTTTTCAAAATGTAATTTGCCCAACCTACCTATGTTTGTATTGCTTTATAGGTCCGCTGTTCCATAAGGTGTTTTTTAAATCTTTTTAAATCTAATTTTACTGCTCGCATCAGTTACTTGATGTGGAATAGAGTTATGGTACACTATATTGGATCACTCCAATATGTTGATATCACTCCATGGCGGAGGGATACATCCGAGGTGAGTATGTACAGATTTACTCCCGTGTACACTAGTGTCACGGCTGGGGTCCGCCCCTATATATAGACCCCATGGCCACGACACACGTTTCATTTTGTCTGCTGACATCCATATGGTTTGAGGTACAAACTTTCTGAAGTTCACTTGGTAAGTCACTGGTAAGTGTAATATCTTGCATGGAAGTATAGTCACTGGCTCACTGGCCACATGGCCAGCCCCTCCTCTTGAGTGATCTACTCGCTGCGCGCGGTTGATCTGTATCTTCCGCCTGTGGTTTGTCATACTTGTGTTTCATTAGCGTTACACTACGACTCCGTGTGCATCCATTTGTGTGGTGGTTCTTGCTGCCCACAAACTGTAATTTACCTTACACAACTTGCCGACTGGCTTTTTCTATGTGTGTGTTGTGAATTGCTTTAACATGCTGTTCTTTGCTAATTACCCTGCAGGTTTTATTTCTTGTTCTTTCCCCTGCAGTGTGTAAGAGTATCGTGGTGGGCTTTCCACTACGTTGAGACTAACTTTGTAGTTCCTTAATGGAGTTACTCCATCATATGGTGCTGGTTTTACTGCTTGGATATTAAACTGGCTAGGTAATATTGCAGTTGGCGTAAAACAAATCAAATCCATTACCTGGTTGCTGTTTTTTTGTCTGCCTGCTTTTCCCACACGGGTCTTCCCTGTTTTTTTTGCAGGGCTACTGGGTCATTTATCCCTCACAGGGTTGCTATTCCTCCAAGCGGGTCACGACATTAGCACTCCCAGGGCGTCGGACCCCTGCTCCGTGGTCTTGTTGGCTGGTCTGAGCTTATGGCTTCCCTTTGTGACAGGTGTGATGGTGGCATCCCCTGGGGATCTGCATACCTCGTGTATGCACCGCCTGGGTTTGAGCCATGCGGAGAGGGCGGTGGAGCACCCTACTGGATGCCTGTTTTGTGTGGTGTACTCAGAACACCTGCGCCTGGCGTGATTGGAGGCCATGCGCGAGTGGGTTGGCCAGGCTGGGGATGAGCTCCCTCCCTCACGAGTGGTGCACCAGCGAGCTGTTAGGTCCTCTACTGGGCCCAGTACCCCACACTGGAAGCGTGGCCGGAGCCACCGCAGGCAGAGCCCATCTGCTGCCAGTCCTGGACGGGGCAGGAGTCGGACTGCTGGGACCACCTTGAACGGAGGGCGCATGCCCTGCATCAGGAGGTTGATAGCTTCGATGGCGACAACAGCTGTTCTCTGTTGGCCAGTGATGGGCTGTTCTTGGGGGATGATGCTGGCACTGTTCACCACCGTGAGCGGGGCTGACAGGCTGTCAGAAACCGGCAGCGGGGCTTCATTGCCCCCAGCGGCCCGAGAGGCTATGAGGAGCCTACTTACTCAGGTAGCCACTGCACTGGGCATCATACTGGTAGACATCATACTTGCAGTCTCCCTCTTCAAGTCCCCCTTCTGAGACTGGCTGCCTATTGAGAACAAGTGACAGGCAGAATTCCACACACCAGAATTCAGTATTTTAGTCTGATTGCCATGTGAGTGCACAACAAATCTGTGAAAATAAATTAATGACACAACTGTATCAAAAACGATCAAAGTTGATGTATTAAAATCTTAAATATTGCCAGGGTGGTTTTCACAGCTGTTTCAGAAGGTGTTCATTGTTGTAAGTTGTAAGGTATCCTTTGATGGTATTTATTTGTTCCACATTATTCATTGTTGTATCCTAGGACCTAACAGATACATATGAGCTATGCGAGATAGGAAAAAATAAAATAATAAGGAAATCATATTATTTCAGTGTAGATTTTTATTTATTTTTTATTTCACCTTTATTTAACCAGGTAGGCAAGTTGAGAACAAGTTCTCATTTAAAATTGCGACCTGGCCAAGATAAAGCAAAGCAGTTTGACACATACAACAACACAGAGTTACATATGGAGTAAAACAAACATACAGTCAATAATATAGTAGAAAAATAAGTCTATATACAAAGTGAGCAAATGAGGTGAGAAAGGCAAAAAAGGCCATGGTGGCGAGGTAAATACAATATAGCAAGTAAAACACTGGAATGGTAGATTTGGACAAAAGTGCAAAGTAGAAATAGAAATAATGGGGTGCAAAGGAGCTAAATAAATAAATAAAAAATACAGTAGGGGAAGAGGTAGTTGTTTGGGCTAAATTATAGATGGGCTATGTACAGGTGCAGTAATCTGTGAGCTGCTCTGACAGCTGGTGCTTAAAGCTAGTGAGGGAGATAAGTGTGTCCAGTTTCAGAGATTTTTGTAGTTCGTTCCAGTCATTGGCAGCAGAGAACTGGAAGGAGAGGCGGCCAAAGGAGGAATTGGCTTTGGGGGCGACCAGAGAGATATACCTGCTGGAGCGCGTGCTACAGGTGGGTGCTGCTATGGTGACCAGTGAGCTGAGATAAGGGGGAACTTTACCTAGCAGGGTCTTGTAGATGACCTGGAGCCAGTGGGTTTGGCGACGAGTATGAAGTGAAGGCCAGCCAACGAGAGCGTACAGGTCGCAGTGGTGGGTAGTATATGGTGCTTTGGTGACAAAACGGATTGCACTGTGATAGACTGCATCCAGCTTATTGAGTAGGGTATTGGAGGCTATTTTGTAAATGACATCGCCGAAGTCGAGGATCGGTAGGATGGTCAGTTTTACGAGGGTATGTTTGGCAGCATGAGTGAAAGATAAGGGCAGGTTAAAATAAAAACATGACAACCAGGCAAGCCAGTGTATGAATCAAATGGATTTGCATATGAATGGAGTGGAAATTAGCTGACTTCGTGTTCTGTATGGTAACAATGTGTCAAGCAGATTACACGTTTTCTTTGACATTTCTTAAACGTAGCAATGTTTAAGACATGGACTTCATGTTGAATGTTAACAAGGTACCCAAAAGTAGTTTGAATTAATGTTTTAATTTTATTAGCTAAACATAACCTTGTTAAAACAGCAAAATTGTCACAGAAATCAGCCTTGTTTGCATAGCAATGATGAAAATAACGTCATTTAGGCTGTAATGTAATGTAATGATCTCCAAAATTCTAATCATTAGGTCATCACACTGTTGATACAGCAACGGACACTAATAGTTTATCAAATCCCATTGTGACGTAGAGGGGGATACTATTTGGCCAGGGGACATTATTTGGCAAGACAGGGCATTAGAAGTGTTATCAGTTTAGAGTTTTGTACTTAGTTTTGAAAATATATCACTTACAAATGAAAAATGTGCCAAAGTGATTGAAGTCAACTCTAACAGAGTATAGCATAATGGATGAACTGGCATGACGTTCTCTAACATGGGTGGCCAAAAATAGCTACCTCAAAGCCATGCCTCCAACAAGCCACACCCTAAAATCTTATTTTAGGCTACCACTAGTCACTCTAGACCTCTGTATTGACTCCCAAACTTTTTAAATTCTCTGGCTTAACAGCGTCTGTACTTAATACAACACCAGTTTGGCATAGGAAAAGGAGTTGGGAGTCCCGGCTTTCCTGCATCACTGCTGTTTCCCGTTGTTGCACTAGTAAACATTCCATCAGACACAAAGTAGTAGCTAGCAAGATTCTCTCTTGCTTGGGCGTTACAACTTAATCTTACAGGTTGCGCAAAATGGTGGCAACCAATGTTCCCTCTAATGTTTTTTAGCACTGAGCAAATTTCAGGCCTGCTGAGCACAAACTTGAACATTGTGAAAATTCTGTGCCACTTCCAGCACGCGTTTACTGTGAACACTGAGGCTGTACCCACTTTAAGTTACAGTTTTAACAGTGGCCAAGTAGGTTCCTGTGGCTATTTGATCATAATGTAAGCCTACCAGAGTGGCCTACCATTAAAAACAATGGAGAAAATGCATCCCACAATATTTTACATGGAAATAGCTGTTCTATCATTCAGCCTACAGTAGCAGCCAATGTGTGGTGTTCAATGTAGACCTACTTTTGAAAAAAACATGCAGGTCTTGACATTAATCTGTTTATCCACTTGTCCTTTAGACAAGGTGACTGAAAATGTTGTGTTTGATGGAAGAAACCACTTTACAAAATAAAATGTATTATTATTCCCATACTATTATTACAGAGAATTAGACAAATTATGCTACCCTCTGCCTATTGGCTATTTAACTTATTCAATCCTGTCCCAAAATACAACACTGCCCCTTTAAGACAAGAAAAGCTCTTTACCTGACTCTCTTTTCAAACATGTCTATAAATATACACGTTCTGTGCTCTTGTAGGAAGCAATCACTTCCCTATTGCTGACTACAAACAATCTATAACTTGGCTAGTAATTCACTGACTAGCAAAGGGTATGAACACAATGTGCACACATGGCTACATGCAGCTTTCACTTCGATCTCAAAACAAGCATCTACTCACGACCGCTCCTGCTGTAAACACAGTCCAGTTCAAAGTAAATGGCACAGATCCATATATGGCAATGGTCTATCTGCATATAGGACTACTGTAGCTCTGATTGTTTATGCCGCACTGGTCTGTGTAGAGTACAGGCTGAGTTTCTGCCTACAAAATCTTTCACATAGTTTGTTTTGTTTCGGTATGTTGCCTCGAAAGTGACTAATATTGCGTTGATTTGATCATAATTGCCACAGTAAAGGGAAACGTTGACAGTGTTAACAGGGAAAACTCTAGAACAGTGGTCACCAACCTTTTTAAGTCAAGATCACTTTCTGAATCAAAACGAAAGCTGAGATTTACCGCTCATATTTTTTTTTACATGAGTTAAGTAAGCCTATGCAACATTAACCAATTAAAAACAGTACTGCAGCAATGAGGTTTGTGCAGTAAGCTATAGGTCCAATACATTATCACCTCGTATTGGCTTTGCTTAAATTCCCTTGCCAATGCATTGTTGTTCAGTCATTTAAAACGTGTGAGGTAGGCTAAATGATCACATCGGTAATAGATCCATTGTGGTATTACTTGTGAGGCACAGTGGAGTGAGCTACATTTAAATAATTAGCTTTTTATTTTACTGGGCTGATGGTGCCTGCATCTGATGGTCAGTCTAAGCGAAGGGAAAGAGAAGCAGACTGAGGGTCTGCCTCTCAACATCCCTCCGCTCTCCCTTTCCAAATGGCTGCTGTCTGCACTTTGCTACCAGTATAGCCCAACCGGCTAGCAGATGGCCTTATTATTCCTTTTACATCATTTGCCATCTGCATCCAACTGGAATGTGCTCAGCTGGCTATAAACTATGAAATCACACTGCTACAACATAGAGTTCTAGATTTAAAATGAGCATGGTTCAACACCTACCTGCTTTCCCATAGAAGCACATACGCCCATCGAAACAGCAGTTTATGGCCTCACATTTGGCACCAGTGATGTCAGGAAGTCCACATTGCACCTTGTCGTTGCCCTCAACATCACAGTTCTGCTTTGGGCCTTGGTGTTTAGGCGCCTGAGGTGGTTGGGCAGGCTTCTGAGGAAGGAATTGGGCAGGCGTCTGAGGACGGGGTTGGGCGTGAGTCTGAGGAAGGGATTGGGCGGGCCACTGAGGAAGGGGTTGGGCGGGCCTCTGAGGAAGAGGCTGGGTGGGCCACTGAGGAAGGGGCTGGGCGAGCCTCTGAGGAAGAGGCTGGGCGGGCCTCTGAGGAAGAGGCTGGGCGGGCCTCTGAGGAAGGGGTTGGGCGGGCCACTGAGGAAGGGGTTGGGCGAGCCTCTGAGGAAGAGGCTGGGCGGGCCACTGAGGAAGGGGTTGGTCAGGCTTCTGAGTAAGGGGTTGGGCATGCCACTGAGTAAGGGGTTGGACAGGCAACTGAGGAAGGGTTTGGACAGGCCTCTGAGGAAGGGGTTGGGTAGGCCACTGAGAAAGGGGTTGGGTAGGCCAATGAGAAAGGGGTTGGGTAGGCCAATGAGGAAGGGGTTGGGTAGTCCGCTGAGGAAGGGGTTGGGCAGGCCACTGAGTAAGGGGTTGGACAGGCCTCTGAGGAAGGGGTTGGGTAGGCCAATGAGGAAGGGGTTGGGTAGTCCGCTGAGGAAGGGGTTGGGTAGTCCGCTGAGGAAGGGGTTGGGTAGTCTGCTGAGGAAGGGGTTGGGCAGGCCACAGAGGAAGGGGTTGGGCTGGCCACTGAGGAAGGGGTTGGGCAGGCCACAGAGGAATGGGTTGGGCAGGCCACAGAGGAAGGGGTTGGGTAGGCCTCTGAGGAAGAGGTTGGGTAGGCCTCTGAGGAAGGGGTTGGGTAGGCTTCTGAGGAAGGGGTTGGGTAGGCTTCTGAGGAAGGGGTTGGGCAGGACTCTGAGGAAGGGGTTGGGTAGGCTTCTGAGGAAGGGGTTGGGCTGGCCACTGAGGAAGGGGTTGGGCAGGCCACAGAGGAAGGGGTTGGGTAGGCCACTGAGGAAGGGGTTGGGCAGGCCACAGAGGAAGGGGTTGGGTAGGCCTCTGAGGAAGAGGTTGGGTAGGCCTCTGAGGAAGGGGTTGGGTAGGCTTCTGAGGAAGGGGTTGGGTAGGCTTCTGAGGAAGGGGTTGGGCAGGACTCTGAGGAAGGGGTTGGGTAGTCCGCTGAGGAAGGGGTTGGGTAGTCCGCTGAGGAAGGGGTTGGGTAGTCTGCTGAGGAAGGGGTTGGGCTGGCCTCTGAGGAAGGGGTTGGGCAGGCCTCTGAGGAAGGGGTTGGGTAGGCTTCTGAGGAAGGGGTTGGGCAGGACTCTGAGGAAGGGGTTGGGTAGGCCTCTGAGGAAGGGGTTGGGTAGGCTTCTGAGGAAGGTGTTGGGCAGGCCACTGAGGAAGGGGTTGGGTAGTCCGCTGAGGAAGGGGTTGGGTAGTCTGCTGAGGAATGGGTTGGGCAGGCCACAGAGGAATGGGTTGGGCAGGCCACAGAGGAAGGGGTTGGGTAGGCCTCTGAGGAAGGGGTTGGGTAGGCTTCTGAGGAAGGTGTTGGGCAGGCCACTGAGGAAGGGGTTGGGTAGTCCGCTGAGGAAGGGGTTGGGTAGGCCACAGAGGAATGGGTTGGGCAGGCCACAGAGGAAGGGGTTGGGCAGGACTCTGAGGAAGGGGTTGGGCAGGCCACTGAGGAAGGGGTTGGGTAGTCCGCTGAGGAAGGGGTTGGGTAGTCCGCTGAGGAAGGGGTTGGGTAGTCCACTGAGGAAGGGGTTGGGTAGTCCGCTGAGGAAGGGGTTGGGCAGGCCATGGAGGAAGGGGTTGGGTAGGCCTCTGAGGAAGGGGTTGGGTAGGCTTCTGAGGAAGGGGTTGGGCTGGCCACAGAGGAAGGGGTTGGGTAGTCCGCTGAGGAAGGGGTTGGGCAGGCCACAGAGGAAGGGGTTGGGTAGGTCTCTGAGGAAGGGGTTGGGTAGGCCTCTGAGGAAGGGGTTGGGTAGGCCTCTGAGGAAGGGGTTGGGTAGACCTCTGCGGAAGGGGTTGGGCAGGACTCTGAGGAAGGTGTTGGGCAGGACTCTGAGGAAGGGGTTGGACAGGCCACTGAAGAAGGGGTTGAATAGTCTGCTGAGGAATGGGTTGGGCAGGCTTCTGATGAAGGGGTTGGGCAGGCGTCTGAGGAAGGGGTTGAGCAGGCTCCTGAGGAAGCGTTTGGGAAGGCCACGTCGGTAGTGATTTCTGTCCTTTCACGGATTGAGCGTCACACACATCAATAAGCATGGCCACTGCCATGAAGCAAGCTGCACTCCACTTCATTGCGATGGCTTCACGACAAGAAGTGATCCTCAATATTCTCTGGATGCTCTGAGGAGGATGAAGGAGTTGAGGCCGCTTTTATAATGGATGGAGCGTTATTTACTTATTGGAAACCTGCCCCCTCTTTATTTGACTGTTCCTTTTATGAGCAGTCAATGTTTTAGCCAATCGAATTCCCTGGCTAATGGTCCTTTAGTAGCACAGTATTCAAAACAGTTGTGTAACATTTGCTAACATCCAACATTTTGGTCATGGCCTTGAGAAAGGTCTTTATGACCGACACATATCATGTCATTGGAGGTTTTGCCGTTATGTCAGTATCTTAGTGTGTGGTAGTTCATCCAACAACAAAAATAATGGTCAGATACAATTCAAAAGTGTAAGGTGCAAGGATAGAATCCTGCATCGCCCATTTTTTACTCTAGAACTGTAGCTAATGGCCCTTTGTAGCAACTTATTCAAAATAGTTGTGTAACTGCTTTATGTTTTGGTAATGACCATTTCATGTAATCCAAAAAGTGACGGTTCCCGTTTAAATGCAGTACCTTCAGAAAGTATTCATACCCCTCTATATATGTTTTTCTCACTCCTCTACACATACTACCCCATAATGACAGTGAAAACATGTTTTTAGAAATGTTTGCAAATTTATTGAAAATGAAATACAGAAATATTACATTTACTTAAGTATTCACACCCCTGAGTCAATACATGCTAGAATAACCTTTGGCAGCGACTACAGATGTAAGTCTTTCTGGGTAAGTCTCTATGAGCTTTACATACATGGATTATTTTCCCATTATTATTTTCAACATTTTTCAAGCTCTGTATTTGATCATTGCTAGACAACCATTTTCAGGTCTTGCCAGAGATTTTCAAGCAGATTTACTGTAAGTCAAAACTGTAACTCGGCCACTCAGGAACATTCACTGTCTTCTTGGTAAACAAGGCCAGTGTAGATTTGGCCTTGTGTTTTATGGTAATTGTCTTGCTGAAAGGTGAATTTATCTCCCAGTGTCTGGTGGAAAGTAGTCTGTACCAGGTTTTCTTCTTGGTTTTTGCCTGTGCTTAGCTCCATTCCATTTCTTTTTTATCCTGAAAACCTCACCAGTTCTTCACGATTACAAGCAAACCCATAATATGATGCAGCCACCACCATGCTTGAAAATATGGAGAGTGGTACTCAGTAATGTGTTATATTGGATTTTCCCCAAACATGATACTTTCTATTCAGCACAAAAAGTGAAATGCTTTGCCAAATGTTTTTGCAGTGTTACACTGAACAAAAATATGAACGCAACATGTAAAGTGTTGGTCCCATGCTTCATGAGCTGAAATAAAATATCTCAGAAATGTTCCATACACACAAAAAATATTATTTCTGTTAGTGAGCATTTCTCCTTTGCCAAGCTAATCCATCCAGAGGTGTGGCATATCAAGAAGCTGATTAAACGGCATGATCATTACACACGTGCATCAGCATGCTCGTCGTCCTCACCAGGGTCTTAACATGACTGCAGTTGGCAAATGCTCACCTTAGATGGCCACTGACACACTTGAGAAGTGTTCTCTTTACAGATAAATCCCAGTTTCAACTGTACCGGGCAGGCATTGTGTACCGGGTATGGCATTGTGTGGGTGAGTGGTTTGCTGGGTTATGGTATGGGCAGGCATAATCTACGGACAACGAACACAATTGCATTTTATTGATGGCAATTTGAATGCACAGAGATACTGTGACAAGACTCTGAGGCCCATTGTCGTGCCATTCCTCCGCCACCATCAACTCATATTTCAGCATGATAATTCCCAGCCCCATGTTGCAAAGAACTGTACACAATTCCTGGAATTTTCTATGTTCTGCATACTCACTAGACTTGTCACCCTTTGAGATGTATAGTAACGCCCTGCATCAAGGTGTACGACAGCATGTTCCAGTTCCCGCCAATATCCAGCAACTTTGCACAACCATTAAAGAGGAGTGGGAAAACATTCCACAGGCCACAATCAACAGCCTGATCAACTCTATGCGAAGGAGGTGTGTCGTGCTGCATGATGTAAGTGGTGGTCACACCAGATACCGACTAGTTTTCTGATCCACACCCCTACATTTTTTTTAAGGCCTGTGACTAACAGATGCATATCTGTATTCCCAGTCATGTGAAATCCATAGATTAGGGCCGAATGAATTTATTTCAGTTGACAGATTTTCTTATATGAACTGTAACTCAGTAAAATCTTTGAAATTGATGCATGTAATGTTTTATATTTTTGTTCAGTGTACTTTAGTGCCTTGTTGCAAACAGGACACATGTTTTGGAATATTTAGATTCTTTACAGGCTTCCTTCTTTTCAATCTCTCAATTAGGTTAGCCTTTTGATGAAACTACAATGTTGATTCATCCTCAGTTTTTTCCTATCACAGCCATTAAAATCTGTAACTGTTTTAACGTCACCATTGGCCTGATGGTGAAATCCCTGAGCGGGTTCCTTCTTCTCTGGCAACTGAGTTAGGAAGGACACCTGTATATTTGTAGTGAGTAGGTGTCCAAAGTGTAATTAATAACAAAGTGTAATTAATAACTTCACAATGCTCAAGGGGATATCCAATGTCTGCTTTAAAATATATATATATATCTACCAATAGGTGCCCCTCTTTGTGAGTCATTGGAAAACCTCCTGGTCTATATGGTTGAATCTGTGTTTGATATTCAATGCTCGAGTGAGGGACCTTACAGATACAGTGCCTTCAGAAAGTAGTCAGAGTTCTTGACTTTTTCCAAATTTTGATGTTACAGCTTTATTTTAAACTAGATTACATAAAAAAATAATCAGCAATCTACACGCAATACCCAATAATGACCAAGCAAAAACAGGATTTTAGAAATGTTCACAAATTACTTACAGAAATACCTTATTTACATAAAGTACCAGTCAAACGTTTGGACACCTACTCATTCAAGGGTTTTTCTTTATTTTTACTATTTTCTACACTGTATAATAATAGTGAAGACATCAAAACTATGAAATAACACATATGGAATCATGTAGTAGCCAATAAATTGTCAAACAAATCAAAAGATATTTTAGATTTTAGATTCTTCAAAGCAGACACCCTTTGCCTTGATGACAGCTTTGCACACTCTTGGCATTCTCTCAACCAGCTGATTGAATCGAGCATAGAAGTAATTTAGCTCGTCTGGTAGGTTTGTGTCACTGGGCAGCTTGCAGCTGTGCTTCCCTTATAGTCTGTAATAGTTTGCAAGCCCTGCCACATCCGACAAGCATCGGAGCTGGTGTAGTACAATTCAATCTTAGTCCTGTATTGACGCTTTTCCTGTTTGATGGTATGTCGGAGGGCATAGAGGGATCTCTTTTAAGCTCCCGGGTTAGACTCCCGCTCCTTGAAAGTGGCAGCTCTATCCTTTAGCTCAGTGCAGATGTTGCCTGTAATCCATGGCTTCTGGTTGGGGTATGTATGTACAGTCACTGTGGGGACGACGTCATCAATGCACTTATTGATCAATCAATCAAATGTATTTATATAGCCCTTCTTACATCAGCTAATGCCACAAAGTGCTGTACAGAAACCCAGCCTAAAACCCCAAACAGCAAGCAATGCAGGTGTAGAAGCACGGTGGCTAGGAAAAACTCACTAGAAAGGCCGGAACCTAGGAAGAAACCTAGAGAGGAACCAGGCTATGAGGGGTGGCCAGTCCTCTTCTGGCTGTGCCGGGTGGAGATTATAACAGAACATGGCCAAGATGTTCAAATGTTCATCCATCACCAGCAGGGGCAAATAATAATAATCACAGTGGTTGTAGAGGGTGCAACAGGTCAGGACCTCAGGAGTAAATGTCAGTTGGCTTTTCATAGCCGGTCATTCAGAGTATCTCTACCACTCCTGCTGTCTCTAGAGAGTTGAAAACAGCAGGTCTGGGATAGGTAGCACGTCCAGGGAACAGGTTATGGTTCCATAGCCGCAGGCAAAACAGTTGAAACTGGAGCAGCAGCACGGCCAGGTGGACTGGGGAAAGCAAGGAGTCATCAGGCCAGGTAGTCCTGAGGCATGGTCCTAGGGCTCAGGTCCTCCTAGAGAGAGAAAGAAAGAAAAAAAGAGAGAAAAAGAGAGAGAATTAGAGAGAGCATACTTGAATTCACACAGGACACCAGATAAGACAGGAGAAATACTCCAGATATAACAGACTGACCCTAGCCCCCCGACACAAACTATTGCAGCATAAATATTGATGAAGCCAGTGACTGATGTGGTGTACTCCTCAATTCCATCGGAAGAAGCCCGAAACATATTCCAGTCTGTGCTAGCAAAACAGTCCTGTAGCTTAGCATCTGCTTTATCTGACCACTTCTTTATTGACCGATCACTGGTGCTTCCTGCTTTAGTTTTTGCTTGTAAGCAGAAATCAGGACAATACAATTATGGTCAGATTTGCCAAATGGAGGGCAAGGGAGAGCTTTGTACCGTCTCTGTGTGTGGAGTAAAGGTGGTCTAGAGTTTTTTGCTATGGTTGCCCATTTAACATGCTGGTAGAAATGAGGTAAAACGGATTTGTTTCCCTGCATTAAAGTCCCCGGGCCACTAGGAAGGATGAGCGTTTTCATGTTTGCTTATGAGTGAGGTTTTATTGCCAGCATCGGTTTGTGGTGGTGGTAAGTAGACAGCTACAAAAAATATGGATGAAAACTCTCTTTGTAAATAGTGTGGTCTACAGCTTATCATGAGATACAGATGAGCAGATTTTGTGCACCCGCTGTTGTTTACAAACATACACAGACCGCCACCCCTTGTCTTACGCGGCTTATGCCGTGTAAACCCCGCCAGCTGTATGTTATTCATGTCATCGTTTAGCCACGACTCGGTGAAACATAAGATATTACATTTTGTATTGTCCCGTTGGTAGGATTTTCATAATCGTAGCTTGTCTATTTTGTTATCCAGTGATTGTACGTTGGCTAATAGGACTAATGGTAGAGGCAGATTACCCACTTGTCATCGAATCCTTACAAGGCACCCTGACCTACGTCCCCGATATCTCTGTTTCTTTCTCCTGCTAATGATGGGGATGTGGGCCTTGTCGGTTGTTTGAAGTAAATCCTTCACGTCTGACTCGTTAAAGAAAAAATATTCTTCCAGTACGAGGTAAGTAATCGCTGTCCTGATTTCTAGAAGCTATTTTCAGTCATACGAGACTGTGGCAGAAACATTATGTACAAAATAAGTTACAAATAATGCAAAAAAACACACACAATAGCACAATTGGTTAGGAGACCATAAAACGGCAGCCATATCCTCTGGAGACATTGGAAGGAAAGGGTTATTGTGTGTAGGCCAATGACAAAAAAATCTCAATTTAATTCATTTTAAATTAAGGCTGTAACTCAACAAAATGTGAAAAAGTGAAGGGGCATGAATACCTTCTGAAGGCACTGTATTGGATATAAATTACCTTTTAACCTCTATGGGACCGGCGGGACGAATTCGTCCCACCTACGTAACAGCCAGTTGAATCCTGTGGCGCGATTTTGAGTTTGAAATACTATTACTTCAATTTCTCAAACATATGACTATTTTACAGCTATTTAAAGACAAGACTCTCGTTAATCTAACCACACTGTCTGATTTCAAAAAGGCGTTACAACGAAAGCAAAACATTAGATTATGTCAGGAGAGTGCCCAGCCAGAAATAATCAGACACCCATTTTTCAAGCTAGCATATAATGTCACAAAAACCCAAACCACAGCTAAATGCAGCACTAACCTTTTATGATCTTCATCAGATGACACACCTAGGACATTATGTTATTCAATACATGCATGTCTGTTCAATCAAGTTCATATTTATATCAAAAACCAGCTTTTTACATTAGCATGTGACGTTCAGAAAAAGCATACCCCCCGCAAACTTCCGGGGAATTTACTAACAATTTGCTAAATTACTTACGATAAACGTTCACAAAAAGCATAACAATTATTTTAAGAATTATAGATACATTACTCCTCTATGCACTCGATATGTCCGATTTTAAAATAGCTTTTCGGATGAAGCACATTTTGCAATATTCTAAGTACATAGCCCAGCCATCACGGGCTAGCTATTTAGACACCCACCCAGTTTAGCCTTCACCAAAATCACATTTCCTATAAGAAAAATGGTCTTACCTTTCCTGTTCTTCGTCAGAATGCACTCCCAGGACTTCTACTTCAATAACAAATGTAGGTTTCGTCCCAAATAATCCATCGTTATATCCAAACAGCGGCGTTTTGTTCGTGCGTTCTAGACACCATCAGAATGGTAAATCACGGTCGTGCGCATGGCGCAGAACGTGACAAATTTTTTTGAAATATTCCATTACCGTACTTCGAAGCATGTCAACCGCTGTTTAAAATCAATTTTTATGCAATTAATCTCGTAGAAAAGCGATAATATTCCGACCGGGAATCTGCAATTAGCTAAACAGCCGAAGGAAAATACTGCACGGGGTCGAATCGCGCACACGCCTAATTCTATTGTCCTCTGATGGGACACTTGGAAAAGGGGATTCTGTGTTTCAGCCTGAGGCTGCCTCGTCATCGTTCAGGTTTTTCCCGGGTTCTGAGAGCCTATTGGAGCACTAGGAATTGTCACGTTACAGCTAAGATCCTGACTCTTCAATAAACAGAAGCAAGAACAACAACACCTTGTCAGACAGGGTACTTCCTGCATGAAACCTTCTCAGGTTTTTGCCTGCCATAGGAGTTCTGTTATACTCACAGACACCATTCAAACAGTTTTAGAAACTTTAGGGTGTTTTCTATCCAAACGTGAACAATAATATGCATATTCTAGCTTCTGAGTTGGTGTAGGAGGCAGTTAAAAATGGGCACATATTTTTTCCAAAATTCTCAATACTGCCCCCTAGCCTGACGTCAGACCGAGGTTCTGCGTCTGTCCTCGTGCTCCTAGATCTTAGTGCTGCTTTTGATACCATCGATCACCACATTCTTTTGGAGAGATTGGAAACCCAAATTGGTCTACATGGACAAGTTCTGGCCTGGTTTAGGTCTTATCTGTCGGAAAGATATCAGTTTGTCTCTGTGAATGGTTTGTCCTCTGACAAATCAACTGTAAATGTTGGTGTTCCTCAAGGTTCCGTTTTAGGACCACTATTGTTTTCACTATATATTTTACCTCTTGGGGATGTCATTCGAAAACATAATGTTAAATTTCACTGCTATGCGGATGACACACAGCTGTACATTTCAATGAAACATGGTGAAGCCCCAAAATTGCCCTCGCTAGAAGCCTGTGTCTCAGACATAAGGAAGTGGATGGCTGCAAACTTTCTACTCTTAAACTCGGACAAAACAGAGATGCTTGTTCTAGGTCCCAAGAAACAAAGAGATCTTCTGTTGAATCTGACAATTAATCTGGATGGTTGTACAGTCGTCTCAAATAAAACTGTGAAGGACCTTGGCGTTACTCTGGACCCTGATCTCTCTTTTGAAGAACATATCAAGACTGTTTCAAGGACAGCTTTTTTCCATCTACGTAACATTGCAAAAATCAGAAACTTTCTGTCCAAAAACGACGCAGAAAAATTAATCCATGCCTTTGTTACTTCTATGTTGGACTACTGCAATGCTCTACTTTCCGGCTACCCAGATAAAGCACTAAATAAACTTCAGTTAGTGCTAAATACGGCTGCTAGAATCCTGACTAGAACCAAAATATTTGATCATATTACTCCAGTGCTAGCCTCCCTACACTGGCTTCCTGTTAAGGGCTGATTTCAAGGTTTTACTGCTAACCTACAAAGCATTACATGGGCTTGCTCCTACCTATCTTTCCGATTTGGTCCTGCCGTACATACCTACACGTACGCTACGGTCACAAGACGCGGGCCTCCTAATTGTTCCTAGAATTTCTAAGCAAACAGCTGGAGGCAGGGCTTTCTCCTATAGAGCTCAATTTTTATGGAATAGTCTGCCTACCCATGTGAGAGACGCAGACTCAGTCTCAAACTTTAAGTCTTTACTGAAGACATATGTCTTCAGTAGGTCCTATGATTAAGTGTAGTCTGGCCCAGGGGTGTGAAGGTGAACGGAAAGGCTGGAGCAACGAACCGCCCTTGCTGTCTCTGCCTGGCCGGTTTCCCCTCTTTCCACTGGGATTCTCTGCCTCTACCCCTATTACGGGGGCTGAGTCACTGGCTTACTGGTGTTCTTCCATGCCGTCCCTGGGAGGGGTGCGTCACTTGAGTGGGTTGAGTCACTGACATGGTCTTCCTGTCTGGGTTGGCGCCCCCCCCCCCCCTTGGGCTGTGCTGTGGCGGAGATCTTTGTGGGCTATACTCGGCCTTGTCCCGGGATGCTATGTTGGTGGTTGGAGATATCCCTCCAGTGGTGTGGAGGCTGTGCTTTGGCAAAGTGGGTGGGGTTACATCCTACCTGTTTGGCCCTGTCCGGGGGTTTCATCGGATGGGGCCACAGTATCTCCTGACCCCTCCTGTCTCAGCCCCAGTATTTATGCTGCAGTAGTTTATGTGTCGGGGGGCTAGGGTCAGTCTGTCACATCTGGAGTATTTCTCTTGTCTTTTGCGGTGTCCTGTGTGATTTTAAATATGCTCTCTCTAATTCTCTCTTTTTCTTTCTTTCTTTCTCTCTCTCGGAGGACCTGAGCCCTAGGACCATGCCTCAGGACTACCTGGCTTGATGACTCCTTGCTGTCCCCAGTTCACCTGGCCGTGCTGCTGCTCCAGTTCCAACTGTTCTGCCTGCAGCTATGGAACCCTGACCTGTTCACCGGACGTGCTACCTGTCCCAGACCTGTTGTCCCAGACCTGCTGGAACCCTGACCTATTCACCGGACGTGCTACCTGTCCCAGACCTGCTGTTCTCAACTCTCTAGAGACAGCAGGAGTGGTAGAGATACTCTCAAAGATCGGCTATGAAAAAGCCAACTGACACTTACTCTTGTGTTACTGACTTGTTGCACCCTCGACAACTACTATGATTATTGTTATTTGACAATGCTGGACATTTATGAACATTTGAACATCTAGCCCATGTGCTGTTATAATCTCCACCCGGCACAGCCAGAAGAGGACTTGCCACCCCTCATAGCCTGGTTCCTCTCTAGGTTTCTTCCTAGGTTTTGGCCTTTCTTGGGAGTTTTTCCTAGCCACCATGCTTCTACACCTGCATTGCTTGCTGTTTGGGGTTTTAGGCTGGGTTTCTGTACAGCACTTTGTGATATCAGCTGATGTAAGAAGGGCTATATAAATACATTTGATTTGATTTGATTTGAAATATCTGTTTGGCCTCTCGAGTGGCGCAGTGGTCTAAAGCACTGCGTCGCATTGCTAGCTGTGCCACTAGAGATTCTGGGTTCGAGTCCAGGCTCTGTCGCAGCTGGCCGTGACCGGGAGACCCATGGGGCAGTGCACAATTGGCGCAGTGTCGTCCGGGTTAGGGGAGGGTTTGGCCGGCAGGGGGATGTCCTTGTCCCATCGTGCACTAGCGACTCCTGTGGCGGGCTGTGCGCAGTGCACTAGGAAATAACACATATGGAATATTTTAGTAACCATAAAAGTGTTAAACATATCAAAATATATTTTATATTTGAGATTCTTCAAATAGCCACCTTTGCCTTGATGTCAGTTTTGCACACTCTTGGCATTCTTTCAACCAGCTTCACCTGGAATACTTTTCTAAGAGTCTTGAAGGAGTTCCCACATATGCTGAGCATTTGTTGGCTGCTGTTCCTTTGTCTCTGCGGTCCGACTCAATCCCAAACCATCTCAATTTGGTTCAGGCCAAGGGATTGTGGAGGTCAGGTCATCTGATGCAGCACTCCATCACTCTCCTTCTTGGTAGAATAGCCCTTACACAGCCTGGAGGTGTGTAAGTCCCACTAAGCGCGAACCAGATGGGATGTCCCACTAAGCGCAAACCAGATGGGATGGCATATCGCTGCAGAATGCTGTGGTAGCCATGCTGGTTAAGTGTGCCTTGAATTCTAAATAAATCACAGACGGTGTCACTAGCAAAGCACCACCACAATATCGCACCTCCTTGTCCATGCTTCACGGTGGGAACCACACATGTGGAGATCATCCGTTCACCTACTCTGCGTCTCACAAAGACATGGCGATTGGGACCAAAAATCTCAAATTTGGACTCATCAGACGAAAGGACCGATTTCCACCGGTCTAATGTCCATTGCTCGTGTTTCTTGGCCCAAACATGTCTCTTCTTATTATCGGTGTCCTTTAGTAGTGGTTTCTTTGCAGCACTTTGACCATGAAGCCCTGATTTAAATTAGTCTCGTCCGAACAGTTGATGTTGAGATGTCTGTTACTTGAACTCTGTGAAACTGTCATGGCAGTCGTAGGAAGGATGGGACCAAAGTGCAGCCTGTGTGTCGTTCCACATTTTATTTTCACTGTGAAAGTATGCAATACATACACATAAACGAAATAACAAAAACAACAAACCGTGACGCAGAGAAACATACACTAACTCAAAAACAATCACTCATAAACCCAGGTGGAAAAAACAAATACTTAAGTATGATCTCCAATTAGAGACAACGATGACCAGCTGCCTCTAATTGGAGATCATCCCAAACAAAACCCAACATAGAAATACAAAACTAGAACATAACATAGAAAAATGAAACTAGAAAACCCCCCTGTCACGCCCTGACCTACTCTACCATAGAAAATAACAGCTTTCTATGGTCAGGACGTGACAGTACCCCCCCACTCCCGTTCGGAGTCCGCACCTTAAAAAAAAAAAAAAAAAAAAAGGGAGGGTTAGGGAGGGTGACAAATGTCTATGGCGGCTCTGGTGCAGTAAGCAGAGCCTTCTTATCCCGCGGATCCTCCAGCAGAGGAGGCGGCTCCGGTTCGGGGCGTGACCCCCGCTCCGCCCGCTGATCCCTCTGCTTTTGTGCCACCGGACCGTAGATCATCGCCGGAGGCTCTGGACTGCGGACCACCACTGAACACTCTGGACTGCGGACCGTCGCTGAAGACTCTGGACTGCGGACCGTTGCTAAAGACTTTGGACTGCGGACCGTCGCTGAAGACTCTGGACTGCGGACCGTCGCTAAAGACTCTGGACTGCGGACCGTCGCTGAAGACTCTGGACTGCGGACCGTCGCTGAAGACTCTGGGCTGCGGACCGTCGCTGAAGACTCTGGACTGTGGGCCGTCGCAGGAGGTTCCGGACTGTGGGCCATCTCAGGAGGTTCCGGGCTGTGGGCCGTCTCAGGAGGTTCCGGACTGTGGGCCGTCTCAGGAGGTTCCGGACTGTGGGCCGTCTCAGGAGGTTCCGGGCTGTGGGCCGTCTCAGGAGGTTCCGGACTGAAACCCCCCTGTCACGCCCTGACCTACTCTACCATAGAAAATAACAGCTTTCTATGGTCAGGACGTGACAGAAACATTTATTTGGGCTGCAACTTCTGAGGCTGGTAACTATAAGGAACCTATCCTCTGCAGCAGAGGTAAATCTGGGTCTTCCTTTCCTGTGGCGGTCCTGATGAGAGCCAGTTTCATCATAGCACTTGATGGTTTATGCGACTGCACTTGAAGAAACTTTCAAAGTTCTTGACATTTTCTGGATTGAATGACATTTCCCTTTGCTTATTTGTGCTGTTCTTGCCACAATATGGACTTGGTCTTTTAACAAATAGGGCTATCTTATATATACCACCCCTACCTTGTCACAACACAACTGATTGGCTCAAATACATTAACCCTTGTGTTGTCTTAAGGGTAAAAAATGACCAGCCACTGTGTTTAACAGCAGAGAAAACCCTCTAAATGATATTTTTTCAACTTGAAATTTGATGACTTTTCCTAGAGTGACCCCAACATCAGAAAAAGTGAAACATCGCCTTTGTTCATATTTCCATGAAAGCACTACATCACCAGGGTACAAAGATTGTCTTATGGTCCTTTTTGAAATAACATAATTTACACACCACAAAAACCACAAAGACACTCATAATTTACACACCACAAAAACCACAAAGACACTGATTGAACTCAGCCAGCAGCTCCCGAAGAGGAAGATCCCCATGGTTGGCACAGTTAGAAATAACAAGCCTGATCTCCCCCTGCACTCCTCGTAACAAGGGGAAGAGAGGCCTTCTCATAAAAGTTTGCCTTCACCCCCACCACCACTCTAGTTTCTTACCTCCCAAAGAGGAACAAGAATGTGGTCCTCCTGAGCACACTGCACAAAACGGCTGTGATCAGTGATCATGAGGACAGGAAGCCAGCCATCATCTTGGACTACAACTACAACAAAGGATGCGTGGACAATCTAGACAAGGTGATTGGAACTTACAGCTGCAGGAGGATGACTGCCTGCTGGCCCCTGGTCATCTTCCTTAACCTCTTGACGCACCTTAAGGCCAGGGGGCGCTATTGCGAATTTAAAAAAAAATGCGTGCCCATATTAAACTGCCTCCTACACAAACTCAAAAGCTAGGATATGCATATTGTTATTAGATTTGGATAGAAAACACTCTAAAGTTTCTAAAACTGTTTGAATGGTGTCTGTGAGTATAACAGAACTCATATGGCAGTCCAAACCCTGAGACAAATCCTAACAGGAAGTGGAAATCTGATGTGTGGAATCACTTTTTGCCTACGAAACACACAGTGAGTTAGGATTCATGTAGCACTTCCTACGGCTTCCACTAGATGTCAACAGTCTTTACAAAGTGGTTTGAGTCTTCTCCGGTAAAAACTGACCGAACGAGAGGCCTGGAAAGTTTGTCATAGGGGGAGGGCCATTACTACTATGATGCGCGTGCCCGTGGGTACTCTCTCGTTCCGAAACGTTTTGTAAGACAATGCAATAGTCCGCCTTGAATATTATTGAAGTTCTGATTGAAAAAAGCCCTAAAGATTTATGTTATACAACGTTTGACACGTTTGAACGAACGTAAATATAGTTTTTTTGCACATTCGTGACGACAAGTCCCGCGCGCTTCGTACATTTTGAGTAGCCTTCGGAACGCGCTAACAAGAAGGAGCTATTGGGACATAAATTATTAACTTTTTCAAACAAAACTACATTTGTTGTGGACCTGGGAAGTGCCTTCTGATGAAGATAATCAAAGGTAAGTGAATATTTACAATAGTATATTTGATTTTAGATGAGTCCAAGATGGCGCTAACCTGTATCGCCTAGCCTATTTTTCTGAGCATTGCACCTCGTTTATTGCAAAGTGGGATTTCCCAGTAAAGTTATTTTTAAATCTGGCAATGCGGTTGCATTCACGAGATGTTAATCTATAATTCTTTGAATGACAATATTATATTTTACCAATGTTTTCGAATAGTAATTTTGTAAATTGTAGCGCTATTTCACCGGAAGCATTTGAGGGAAAATATTTTCTGAACATCATGCGCCAATGTAAAATGCTGTTTTTTATATATAAATATGAACTTTATCGAACAAAAGAATGCATGTATTGTGTAACATGATGTCCTAGGACTGTCATCTGATGAAGATTGTCAAAGGTTAGTGCTTCATTTAGCTGTGTTTTGGTTATTTGTGATGCATGTGGTTGGTCAGAAAATGGCGGTGTGGCTATTGTGTCAATGTACTCTCCTAACATAATGCAATGTTTTGCTTTCGCTGTAAAGCCTTTTTGAAATCGGACAACGTGGTTCGATTCAGGAGAAATGTATCTATAAAATGGTGTAAAATAGACCTATGTTTGAGAAACAGAAATTATTAGATTTGGTTTTGAATATGGCGCTCGGATTTTTTTGCTGGATGTTGATCCCGGTTACGGGATCTGCGCAGCAAGAAATTAACATCATTGATGTGTCCTCATACAATACCTTTGTGATATGGAACAAGATCAATCCTACCTGGATGCCTGATAACCACAAGAAGAACAAGAGAAGGGTGTTCCTGGAGCAGCTGGGAAAGGCACTTGTAACGCCACACATTCAAAGAAGGGAGCACCTCCCCCATACAGCAGCCTCTGCAGCACTCGTGAAAGCTGTTCAGAGGGCTGAATCTTGTCCTGATCCACCTGACGCTGCAGCTGGGGCAGGCAAGTGGAGGAGATGCCAATTCTGCCCCCCAAAGAAGGACTGTAAAACAAATGCTATGTGCTGCACATGTGAGAAATACATCTGCAAAGTCCATGCACACACACTTGCATACTGTCCTACATGTGCTAATTGGAGTTGACTAATTTATGTTATTCATGTTTTTGTTTTGTATCTCTTATCTTATTTTATTCCTATTTATTGTTGTTGTTTATAGACCTTGTGGGTGGGGGCAATGGTTAAAAAAATGGGAGAAGACTAGTATTTTGTAGTTTAATTCCTCATTGTACAGTACAGTATATAAGAATATATATCACCATGTTGCCAAAAAAGTTCAGACTGTTATTGTTTCCCTTCAATAAAATGCATTATAAACTACTTTCTGCACTTTTCTGCTACTTTCTTAGGCTATAAAAGTGCTATTTCGTGCATAAAAAATCTGTTTACACCTATGCAGTACCTTTAGCAAGAATAATAATAAACCTCTACTTTAGTAAAGAAAACAATTATGACAGGTGTGTTGTAATAAAAAAGAGTGGTGTCCACTGATTAAATGTCTTTCTGCATTGTGAAGAGAGAAAACACGACCAAGTTTGTTATGTTTCTTCATGCAAAATAGGTTAGGGTTTTAAAATTCAATTAAGCTGCTTTATTTTATGGGTTTGGTGAAGGTCGGTAATGTTTTACCATTAGGACAAGGGGAGTATACAGATAGTTAAGACTACACAAGGGTTAAGAAGGAAAGAAATTACACAAATTAACTTTTTACAAGGCACACCTGTTAAAACCTGTTGGGGATAGGGGGCAGTATTTGCATGGCTGGATAAAAAACATACCCGATTTAATCTGGTTACTACTCCTGCCCAGAAACTAGAATATGCATATAATTATTAGCTTTGGATAGAAAACACCCTAAAGTTTCTAAAACTGTTTGAATGGTGTCTGTGAGTATAACAGAACTCATGTGGCAGGCAAAAACCTGAGAAGATTCCAAACAGGAAGTACCCTCTCTGACCATTCCTTGGGCTTCTTGGCTCTGTTTATTGAACATTTAGGATCTTTGCTGTAACGTGACACTTCCTACAGCTCCCATAGGCTCTCAGAACCCGGGAAAAAGCTGAATGATGTAATTCCAGCCGCTGGCTGAAAAACTTTAGCGCGTTTGGATGGTGGTCGATCAGAAGGCCATCAGACTGAGGCTCGTGCATGAGAGGATCCCATGCTTATACTTTCGCTCTCTTTGTACTAAAAAACGATTTCCCGGTCGGAATATTATCGCTTTTTTACGAGAAAAATGGCATAAAACTTGATTTTAAACAGCGGTTGACATGCTTCGAAGTACGATAATGGAATATTTAGAATTTTTTTGTCACGAAATGCGTCGTTCTCGTCACCCTTATTTACCCTTTCGGATAGTGTCTTGAACGCACGAACAAAACGCCGCTATTTGGATATAACTATGGATTATTTGGGACCAAACCAACATTTGTTATTGAAGTAGAAGTCCTGGGAGTGCATTCTGACGAAGAACAGCAAAGGTAATAACATTTTTCTTATAGTAAATCTGACTTTGGTGAATGCTAAACTTGCTGGGTGTCTAAATAGCTAGCCCTGTGATGCCGGGCTATCTACTTAGAATATTGCAAAATGTGCTTTCACCGAAAAGCTATTTTAAAATCGGACATAGCGAGTGCATATAGGAGTTCTGTATCTATAATTCTTAAAATAATTGCTATGTTTTTTGTGAACGTTTATCGTGAGTAATTTAGTAAATTCACCGGAAGTGTTCGGTGGGAATGCTAGTCACATGCTAGTCACCTGCTAATGTAAAAAGCTGGTTTTTTATATAAATATGAACTTGATTGAACAGACATGCATGTATTGTATAACATAATGTCCTAAGATTGTCATCTGATGAAGATCATCAAAGGTTAGTGCTGCATTTAGCTGTGGTTTGGGTTTATGTGACATTATATGCTAGCTTGAAAAATGGGTGTCTGATTATTTATGGCTGGGTACTCTGCTGACATAATCTAATGTTTTGCTTTCGTTGTAAAGCCTTTTTGAAATCGGACAGCGTGGTTAGATTAACGAGAGTCTTGTCTTTAAAATGGTGTAAAATAGTCATATGTTTGAGAAATTGAAATAGCATTTCTAAGGTATTTGAATAATGCACCACGGGATTCAACTGGCTGTTGAGTAGGTGGGACGCAAGCGTCCCACCTACTCCCACCTCCCTTTGCTGTTCTTCGTCAGAATGCACTCCCATGACTTCTATTTCAATAACAAATGTTGGTTTGGTTCCAAATAATCCATAGTTATGTTCAAATATCCTCTGTTTTCTTCGTGCGTTCAAGACACTATCCGAAGTGTAAAGAAGCCCGACGCGTTTTGTGACAAAAAATTCTAAATATTCCATTACCGTACTTCGAAGCATGTCAACCGTTGTTTAAAATCAATTTTTATGCCATTTTTCTCATAAGAAAGCGATAATATTCCGACCGGGAAACCCGCCTCGTGCACGCGCCTCAGTCTCATTGTACTCTGATCGACCACTTACCAAAGGCGCTAATGTTTTTCAGCCAGCGGCTCCAAAGACATCATTCAGCTTTTTCCCGCCTTCTGAGAACCTATGGGAGCCGTAGGAAGTGTCACGTTACAGCAGAGATCCTCAGTTTTCAATAAAGAGAGTCAAGAAGCCCAAGAAGTTGTCAGACAGGCCACTTCCTGTAAGGTATCTTCTCAGGTTTTTGCCTGCCATATGAGTTCTGTTATACTCACAGACACCATTCAAACCGTTTTAGAAACTTTAGGGTGTTTTCTATCCAAAGCCAATAATTATATGCATATTCTAGTTTCTGGGCAGTAGTAATAACCAGATTAAATCGGGTATGTTTTTTATCCGGCCGTGCAAATACTGCCCCCTACCCCCAACAGGTTATTCCACATTTTGTTGTGTTACAGCCTGAATTTAAAATTGATTAAAATTATTTTCTTTCTCACCCATCTACACACCATACCCATAATGATGAAGTGAAACATGTCACTCCCTGATCTGTTTCACCTGTCTTTGTGATTGTCTCCACCCCTTCCAGGTATCGCCCATCTTCCCCATTATCCCCTGTGTACTTATACCTGTGTTCTCTGTTTGTCTGTTGCCAGGTTGTCTTGTTTGTCAAGTCAACCAGCATTTTTTTCTCAGCTCCTGCTTTTCCCAGTATCTCTTTTTCTTGCCCTCCTGGTTTTGAACCTTGCATATCCTAACTCTGAGCCCGCCCTGCCTGACCACCCTGCCTGCCCCTGCCCCTGAGCCTGCCTGTCGACCTGTACCTTTGCCCCATCTCTGGATTATTGACCTCTGACTATCCTGACCCAGAGCCTGCCTCCCGTCCGGTACCGTTGCCCCACCTCTGGTTTACTGACCCTTCCCTGCCTTGACCGGTCTATTGCCTGCACCTGTTGGATTATTAAACAATTGTTAATTCAACGTTGTCTGCATCGCTCGTGATTTCCTCAACCCCCTCCAGGTGTCATCTTCCCCATTATCCCCTGTGTATTTATACCTGTGTTCGTCTGTTGCCAGCACTTTTTTCTCAGCTCCTGCTTTTCCCAGTCTCTCTTTTTCTTGTCCTCCTGGTTTTGACCCTTGCCTGTCCTGGCTGAGCCCACCTGCCTGACCACTCTGCCTGCCCCTGAGCCTGCCTGCCTGCCAACCTGTACCTTTGCCCCAGCTCTGGATTCTTGACCTCTGCCTACCCTGACCATGAGCCTGCCTGCCGTCCAGTACCGTTGCCCCACCTCTGGTTTATTGACCCCTGCCTGCCTTGACCTGTCTATTGCCTGCCCCTGTTGGATTATTAAACCATTGTTACTTCGACGTTGTCTGCATCTGGGTCTTACTTTCATACCTGATAAAACATGCTTTTAGAATTTTTTTACAAATATATTGACAATTAAATACAGAAATATAACATTTACATAAGTATTTGGTATTTTATTAGGATCCCCATTAGCTGTTGCAAAAGCAGCATCTACTCTTCCTGGGGTCCACACAAAACATTAAACATGACACAATACAGAACATTCACACCTCTGAATCAATACTTTGTAGAAGCACCTTTGGCAGCGAGTCTTTCTGAGTAAGTCTCTACGAGCTTTCCACACCTGGATTGTGCAACATTTTCCCATTATTCTTTTGAAAATTCTTCAAGCTCTGTCAAATTAATTGTTGATCATTGCTAGACAACCATTTTCAGATCTTGCCATTGGTTTTCAAGTAGATTTAAGTCAAAACTGTAACTAAGCCACTCAGGAACATTCACTGTCTTCTTGGTAAGCAACTCCAGTGTAGATGTGGCCTTGTGTGTTAGGTTATTGTCTTGCTGAAACGTGAATTAATCTCTGTGTCTGGATTTTGCCTGAACTCAGCTTCATTCAGTTTTATACTGAAAAACTCCCCAGTCCTTAATGATTACACGCACACCCACCACTATGCTTGAAAATATGGAGAGTGGTACTCAGCAATGTGTTGTATTGGGTTTTCCCCAAACATAACACTTTGTATTCAGGACATGAAGTTAATATGCTTTGCCACAATTTTTGCAGTATTACTTTAGTGCCTTGTTGCAAACAGGACGCATGTTTTGGAATATTTGTATTCTTTACAGGGAGGTTAGTATTGTGGTGTAACTACAACGTTGTTGATCCATCCTCAGTTTTCTTTTATCACAACCATTAAACTCTGTAACTGTTTTAAAGTCAGCATTGGCCTCATGGTGAAATCCCTAAGCTGTTTCCTTCCTCTCCGGCAGCTGAGTTAGGAAGGTTGCCTGTATGTTTCTAATAAGTGGGTGTATTGATACACCATCCAAAGTGTAATTCATAATTTCACCATGCTAAAAGGGATATTCAATGTCTGCTTTTTTTTAGTTTTTATCTACCAAGGCATTGGAAAACCTCCCTGGTCTTTGTGATTGAATCTGTGTTTGAACTTCACAGCTCGAATAAGGGACCTTACAGATAAGTATGTGTGGGGTACAGAGATGAGGTAGTTATTCAAAAATAATGTTCAACACTATTATTGCACACAGTCCATGCAACTTATTATGTCACTTGTTAAGTAAATGTGTACTCCTGAACTTATTTAGGCTTGCTATAACAAAGGGGGTTAAATACTCAAGACATTTCAGCTTTTCATTTGTAAGTCATTTGTAAAAATGTCAAAAAAACATAATTCCTCTTTGACACCATAGGGTGTTGTGTTTGGGGCAAGAACAAAACATCTCAATTTAATAAATGTTATATTCCAGCTGTAACACAACACATTTTGGAAAAAGTGAAGGGGTGTGAATACTTTCTGAAGACCCTGTACCTGTACACAAGGTGTACTTGCAAGAATAACATTTGCGAACATCCAACATTTTGGCCATGGCCATGAGAAAGGTCTTTGTGACCGACACATGTCATGTCATTGGCGGTTTTGCCAGTTCTGTCAGTATCTTAGTGTGTGGCAGTTCATCCACCTAAACATGATAGTCAGATTCAATTCAAAAGCATTAGCGCAAGGATCGAATCCTGCATTGTCCCTTTAGACTTTTTATATATATTTTTTCCCCTGCAATCAGAATACCTACCCTCAAAAATATTACATGTAAAATAATAACACGGGAAATGTTATTATAATTTTCTTACCTTTTTACAGTATTACATAATTTGCAACAGCAACATCTACACCACCATTACATGTGAGGAGAATAACATTATTTATCCCCACATGTGATCTTGCAATTTCACGTGCGAAACTACAATTTAGACTAAATTTCACACATTAATCTGTAATTCACGTGAGGTGATGTCACGTTCTTGAAAATGATCGGATCAAGGCGCAGCGTAAGTATAGTTCCACATATTTATTTAAGTGAAACTAACAAAACAAAATAACAAAACTTACAAAGACCGTGAGGACGTAGTGCCCAAACACACTAACAATCAATCAATATCCCACAAGCACAGGTGGGGAAATAGCTACCTAAATATGATCCCCAATCAGAGGCAACGATAAACAGCTGCTTCTAATTGGGAAACATATTAGCACCAACATAGAAATAGACATACTCGATCATCCCCTAGTCACGCCCTGACCTACTACACCATAGAGAACCAAGGGCTCTCTATGGTCAGGGCGTGACAGGTGAAAAGAAGTTATTCTCCTCACATGTAAAAAGGTGATGATATTTTTTTTTCTATCTCTTTGGTGCTATTTTCACATCTCTTATTTTTATTTCTCGTGTGTTTTTTTGTGCTACATTAATATTGATACTGCGTTGTTGGGTTTGGAGCTAGCAAGAAAGGCATTTCACTATACTTGTGACATTAAAACTATAAGGGCACAAGGCGAGACACATATGCAGACACAGAAGGCAGATGGTTGAGCTCTGATATTCATTATAACACAAGGGGTAGGCAAAAGGCAGGTCGGGTACAGGCGAGAGTTCATAAACCAGGTCAGAGTCCAAACAGTACAGGCCGTTAGGCAAGCTCGAGGTCAGGGCAGGATGAATGGTCAGGCAGGTGGGTTCGGTGTCCAGACAGGCAAGGGTCAAAACCAAGAGGACTAGGAAAAACAGAGACTGGGAAAAAATAGGACCTAGGAGATAAGCGCTGGTTGACATGGCAAACAAGACGAACTGGCACAGAGAGACAGAAAACACAGGGATAAATACACCAGGGATGATGAGCGACACCTGGAGGGGGTGGAGACAAGCACAGGACAGGTGAAACAGATCAGGGCCTGACAAAAACTTGAAACAAAACTCTAAACTGATTGCACTTGTAATGCAGCAAGTCTCATATTCAAAACTTGTATTGTGCATTCATTTAGTTTGAAGACAACTTTCACCACATAACCATTGATACACAATATCAGTTTACTGTGACATATCATGAGAAGATTGATTTAATCATCAAAACACAGCAGAATTATATCTTCTCAATTTTGTTATTTTAACAACCAGTAAATCCAATAGCAAAAAATGCAAGATACATGTTTCAAAATTTCCCTTTGAACATAATATGCTCAAGTACTGTAAATCACAGTACATTACACTCTTTTCACATTAGGCATTACACATGCATTACCAATTAAAATTGACTGAACATCACATATCCATAATTTCTATCCCATGTGTGATCAAAGGTGTGAGCGTTGAAGACATCTTTCACAATCACTGATGCAAAAAATAAATGAATTGTTCAGATACAATTACAACATAGGCGTACTAAACTATGTTCAGCCGTCACCAGTTTGTATCAAGCCTGTCTTGAGCATTTGACCATGGGTTATCTTGACATTACAGTAAATGTCCTAATTATTCATGCACCTGGGCAAAACTTTTGGCAAGGTGAATCCAAGCCTGACATATGTCTGGATTGATGCCATTGCATGCCTCATCCACGGCCTGTAGGAGGGTGGTACGCTCATGTGGATGGCAATCAAACATCTTCCACTTGTATTGTATTCATTGTATATTGTATTGTACTTATGTACTGTAGTGTTTCTGTATGCGACTCAGTTAGTAAGAGCATGGCATTAGCAACACCAGAGTTGTGGGTTCAATTCCCACTGGGGTCACAAATGAAAATGTGTGGACTCACTGTTGGATAAAAGCGTCTGCTATTTAAATGGAATATCTTACGGTATTACAGTACTGTATTGGCCAATGCAATTTTAGTAAAGCAGTGTGAACCCCACAGCTAAGGCCAAGATCAGATCGGGTGTTAACTAGAGACAGCCACCACTCGCATAGCTGGTGCTTTGGCGGTGTCTGGGGTGTAACTGCATTAGAGCTTCAAATCAGAGCGGCTGCTCACGTGGTCATTGTCACGAAGCCACACCCAACCCACTTGTGTTAGAAGTTCATAACAAGAAATTGTAGTCTATATAGAAATAATGACATTCAAATTGAAAATCATAAAAGCTGTCAAATCCACAAGCGGCTCCTAGCATTATACCTAAAGCGGACTTGCTATTGGCTGTATGACGGAGTCATATTATGAGAAATCCCATGTAGCCTTGTTTACAAGTTAGAACACTGGAATGTGAGATGTAATCTACACCTCGATTAGGCTGATAGAAACCCTCATTATTTAATTTAACCTCCTAGTCGATTGATGAACCGGTGTCAATCTAAGTAACATAATAAATAAATCCCCATCAAAATTTGTCAGGTTACAATAGAGATCTCAGTTGGATGTTTCTCAATCCACCACATCCACCAGTGTCGTACTTCCGCATCTGCAGTGAAAGTTGGCAGAGCTAGAGTGGTGTTTGTCAGACCATGAGACATCATTCCGAAAACTCCCGAAAATGTCTGTAGCGCCTGAGCGGTTTGACCAACAAACTATGGAAAGATGAGACTCTCATGAACACGATGGTGGTCTCCGTTTTGCACTATGACGTTTTCCCGCCAGTGTCATGGGATTCGTCTAAAGGTAACTGTCATGCCCTGATCATAGAGAGCCCTTGTTTCTCTATGGTGTAGTAGTCTAGTTTAATATTTCTATGTTGTATTCTAGTTTATATTTTCTATATTGGTGTTTTGTATGACTCCCAATTAAAGGCAGCTGGTAATCGTTGTCTGTAATTGGGGATCATATTTAAGTAGCTATTTTTCCCACCTGTGTTTCTGGGATATTGTTTTGTGTTTGTGCCTGCACCACGTAGTCACGTTTAGTTGTTCGTTTATTTGATTTATTTGTTTTTGCTTGAAGTTTCACTTTGGAATAAAGATGTGGAACTCTACATACGCTGTGCCATGGTCCCGTCCTTACGACAACCGTGACAGTAACTGGTACCAGTTTTTAAAAAGTATTGGAAGTATGAAGGTAATTTTATGCATACCCAAAACAAGGGGTTAAATATGTGTAAGAAAATTAAATTATATACACTACCATTCAAAAGTTTGGGGTCACTTAGAAATGTACTTGTTTTTGAAAGAAAAGCTATTTTTTTTTATGCATTAAAAGAACATCAAATTCCTCAGAAATACAGTGTAGACACTGTTAATTTTATAAATGACTATTGTAGCGGGAAACGGTTGATTTTTAATAGAATATCTACATAGCCGTACAGAGGCCCATTATCAGCCACCATCACTCCTGTGTTCCAATGGCACATTGTGTTAGCTAATCTGTCACGTCCTGACCTTAGAAAGCTGTTATTTTCTATGGTGGAGTAGGCCAGGGTGTGACAGGGGGGTTTTCTAGTTTAGTTTTTCTGTGTTATCAGGTTCTAGTTTTGCATTTCTATGTTGGGTTTTGTTTGGGATGATCTCCAATTAGAGGCAGTTGGTCCTTGTTGTCTCTAATTGGAGATCATACGACACCTTGAAGGGAGATTGTTTTTGAGTTTGTGTATTACATTTTTTACATTTTAGCAGACGCTCTTATCCAGAGCGACTTACAGTAGTGAATGCATACATTTCATACAATTTCATACATTTTTTTCTGTGCTGGCCCCCCGTGGGAATCAAACCCACAACCCTGGTGTTGCAAACACCATGCTCTACCAACTGAGCTACAGGGAAGGCTATGTTTCGACTCTGCGTCATGGTTTGTTGTTTTCGTTCTTTAGTTTATGTGTATGTATTGCATAGTTTCACAGTGAAAATAAAATGTGGAACGACACACACGCTGCACTTTGGTCCGCTCCTTCCTACGACATCTGTGACATAATCAAAGTTTATCATTAGAAAACCCTTTTGTAATTATGTTAGCACAGCTGAAAACTGTTGTCCTGATTAAAGAAGCAAAAAAAAATGGCCTTCTTTAGACTAGTTGAGTATCTTGAGCATCAGCATTTGTGGGTTCGATTACAGGCTCAAAATGGCCAGAAACAAATACCTTTCCTTTGAAATTCATCAGTCTCTTCTTGTTCTGAGAAATGAAGACTATTCCATGCGAGAAATTGCCAAGAAACTGTTATTTTGATGGACAAAAAAAATTGCTTTTCTTTCAAAAACAAGGACATTTCTAAATGACCCCAAACTTTTGAATGGTAGTGTGTATATACAGTACCAGTCAAAAGTTTGGACACCTACTCATTCAAGGGTTTTTCTTTATTTTTTACTGTTTTCTACATTGTAGAATAATAGTGAAGACATTAAAACGATGAAATAACACATATTGGAACATGTAGTAAACAAAAAGTGTAAAAATAAATCAAAATATATTTTATATTTGAGATTCTTCAAAGTAGCCACCCTTTGCCTTGATAACCGCTTTGCACACTCTTGGCATTTTCTCAATCAGCTTCATGAAGTAGTCACCTAGAATGCATTTCAATTAACAGGTGTGCCTTGTTAAAAGTTCATTTGTGGAATTTCTTTCCTTCATGAGTTTGAGCCAATCAGTTGTGTTGTGATAAGGTAGGGGTGGTATATCGAAGAGAGAGCCCTATTTGGTAAAATACAAAGTCTATATTATGGCAAGAACAGCTCAAATAAGCAAAGAGAAATGACAAAGGTAACGGGTGGCTACTTTGAAGAATCTCAAATATACAATATATTTTGATTTCTTTAACACTTTTTTGGTTAATACATGATTCCAAATGTGGTACTTCATAGCTTTGATGTCCATCATTAATTTAACGCATGAAGGTCAGTCAATTCAAGAACTTTGAAAGTTTCTTCAAGTGCTGTCGCAAAAACAATCAAGCGCTATGATGAAACTGGCTCTCATGAGGATCACCACTGGAAAGGAAGACCCAGAGTTACCTCTGCAGCAGAGGATAAGTTCATTAACGTTACCAGCTTCACAGAGTTCAAGTAACAGACACATCTCACCATCAACTTTCAGAGGAGACTGTATGAATCAGGCCTTCATTGTTTTATTGCTGCAAGAAACCAATACTAAAGGACACCAATAAGAAGAAGAGACTTTCTTGTGCCAAGAAACATAATCAATGGACATTAGACCGGTGGAAATCTGTCCTTTTTGGTTCCAACCGCCGTGTCTTTGTGAGACACAGAGTAGGTGATCGAATGATCTCCACATGTGTGGTTCCCACCGCAAAGCATGGAGGAGGAGGTGTGATTGGTGTGGGGGTGCTTTACTGGTGACACTATCAGTGATTTATTTAGAATTCAACACACACTTAACAAGCATGGCTACCAGAGCATTATGCAGCGATACGCCATCCCATCTGGTTTGCGCTTATTGGGACTATCGTTTTTTTTTCAACAGGACAATGACCCAAAACACACCTCCAGGCTGTGTAAGGGCTATTTGACCAAGAAGGAGAGTGATGGAGTACTGCATCAGATGACCTGGCCTCCGCAATCACCCGGCCTCAACCCAATTGAGATGGTTTGGGATGAGTTGGACCGCAGAGTGAAGGAAAAGCAGCCAACAAGTGCTCAGCATATGTGGGAACTCTTTCAAGACTCTTGGAAAAGCATTCCAGGTGACTACCTCATGAAGATGGTTGAGAGAATGCCAAGAGTGTCCAAAGCTGTTATCAAGGCGAAGGGTGGCTACTTTGAAGAATCTCAAATATAAAATATATTTTGATTTCTTTAACACTTATTTTGGTTACTACATGATTCGAAATGTGGTACTTCATAGTGTTGATGTCTTCACTTTTATTCTACAATGTCAAAAATAGAAAAAATAAAGAAAAACCCTTGAATGAGTAGGTGTGTCCAACTTTAGACTGGTACTGTATGTGTATATATATATATATATAATTATTTTCCTGAGCTTTCTTATATCTCCTAGATATGGGACAGAGACTTCAAAACCTTATTCCTTATGATCATTTTTTTGACTGTCTTTTTTTTTTACCATTTATGAATGCGCTATTCAATGCGCTTCTACTCTGTACTTGTTGCAGTGACAATTTTTTTTGGGGGGGGGGGATAATGAAGTAAGTTTATGTGACATCTTTTTTAGCGCGGACCCATTACACTTGTTGTTTTTGGGATTTGGTACTAAACACCAAATTCACCAAAACAACCTTCTATGCTGGTGTCGGCTAGCGCGTATCTTATAGAATCTAGCCCAAGGTTCAAATGGGAATAGGCTACATTGTCAGATATTTTGTATTTACTGTATACAACAACGTAATGTGTTATCACTGTACTTTATATAATAGCACAACCAAAATCACCTGAATTGCAGCTGAGATTACATTAAAAGTACATAGTGTAATTGATTAAAGCTGTTTGCGAATCTTTGCATTTTAGGCTACTATAGCAATTGTGAAGATCTCAACAGACCTGTGACCTCTGCATGCTATCTTGAACATGCAGGGTTTCTATGATTACATACGAAGGCATTTACAGTGCCTTCAGAAAGTATTCACACCCCTTGACTTTTTCATTTTGTTGTGTTACAGGCTACAGCCTGAATGTAAAGTGTATTAAATTAAGATGTTTTTGTCACTGGCCTACACACTATATCCCATAATGTCAAAGAAATTAATAAAAAATTAAAAGCTGAAATTTCATTAGTCAATAAGTATTCAACCTCTTTGTTATGGCAACAACAGGGTTTAACATGATTTTGAATGACTACCTCAACTCTACCCCACACAATTATTAGGTTCCTCAGTCGAGCAGTGAAAAAAAAGCAGACATTGAATATCCCTTTTAGCATGGTGAAAATATGAATTACACTTTGGATGGTGTATCAATACACCCACTCACTACAAACATACAGGTGTCCTTCCTAACTCAGCTGCCGGAGAGGAAGGAAACATCTTAGTGATATCATCATGAGGCCAATGCTGACTTTAAAAAAGTTACAGAGTGTAATAGTTGTGATAAGAGAAAACTGAGGATGGATCAACAACATTGTAGTTACAACACAATACTAACCTAATTGACAGAGTGAAAAGAAGGAAGCCTATAAAGAATACAAATATTCCAAAACATGCATCCTGTTTACAGCCAATCAATAAAGTAATACTCCAAAAGAAATTGGCAAAGCAAGTAGCTTTTTGTCCTGAATACAAAGTATTATGTTTGGGGCAAATCCAATACAACACATTACTGAGTAACACTCTGCATATTTTCAAGCATAGTGTAATCATTAAGGACTGGGGAGTTTTTCAGGATACAAAATTAATGGAATGGAGCTTATCACAGGCAAAATCCTAGAGGAATACCTGGTTCAGTCTGCTTTCCACCAGACACTGGGAGATTAATTCACCTTTCAGCAGGACAATAACCTAAAACACAAGGCATTGCTTACCAAGAAGACAGTGAATATTCCTGAGTGGCTGAGTTACAGTTTTGACTTAAATTAACATGAAAATCTGTGGCAAGACCTGAAAAATGGTTGTCTAGCAATGATCAACAGCCAATTTGACAGCTTGAAGAATACTGAAAAGAATAATGGGCATATGTTGCACAATCCAGGTGTGGAAGGCTTTCAATCGGTGTCAAAGGTCTTTCTACAAAGTATTGACTCAGGGTTGTAAATATCTATGTAAATCAGATATTTCTGTATTTAATTTAGAAATAAATTTGATTTTTTTTTTTAACATGTTTTACCTTTGTCATTATGTGGTATTGTGTGTAGATGGTTAAACAAGTACAATATTTAATCCATTTTGAATTCAGGCTGTAACACAACAACATGTGGAATAACTCAAGGTGTATGAAATACTTTATGAAGTAACAGTAACCTCAAAATGGAGCCATGGATGTGTTACTCATTTTAAGGTTGAATAAGTACTGTTACATTAGTTTGCAAGATAGCCTTAACTTTAGGCTATTAACTGTATTACAAAAGTAATAATGAATTGTGTTTGGATGACATCACAACCAAATATCAACATTTAAAGAATAGGACTAAACCAAATCAAACTTTATTTCTAGTGCATTTAAACTTTGATTTAGTTTTATACATTTTAGATTTTTGGTTTAGATGGAGATGGAGATATGAATCCAACATAACAATTATTCATTTGTAGACAAACTGAAATTAAAGGAACTATTTCAACGTAATTTCCTGTCATTGAGAGGAAATGCACTTTTAGGTTTCCCCCCCGAAGAATGACGAAGGCTGATTATACATATTTGTGAATTGCGTGTGGTAATTTCCACATGGAGTTGATAAACATCCACAAATAGGGTACTGACAGCTGTCAGTGTAGCTAGATAGCATGCTAACCTTATCTAGCTAGCTAATGTTATCCAGTGTTACTGCATTTAGATTTTTTACTACACCGTATTCAAAAGATTAGCCAGTTGGCTCTATGGCTGGTTCTGGAGCTGGATTTGTCATATGCATTGATTTAAAACTTTGCCACAGATAGAAACCACTGGCCTATCTTTGACTTTGCCATCTATTGTTAACTCCAAGGTTTTGACATCTTTCATAAATTGTGTCCGCAAGTCCGTCACAGAAAAAGTTAGAAAGAATGAGATGAAGCTCCGGTGATATGAATAACTATTGAAAGATACAGTAGCTGATATGTGTTTTTCTACATTGTAATGGACACTGTGCACCATTAGTAGGTAGGCTGCTGGCATGCTTTGGCTGCGGTACAGCAAAGCCATGTTAGCCTGTGTGCATGGTTCTCACAGGGGAAGTGAAATGATAGAATACAATGACTTTTCTCATGATCATGCACAACACAAATGACAACTAACTTCCTTGAATTTTCTTTTGCGGGTGCCTTTTCATTATCTGAATAGACGCTTGTGGTTTCTAGCTAACATTGCACCAATCAAAGTATTGGAGCATGTAGTGAAGCAAAACTCAAGTGGTCAAAACCATCTTGGGGCGCCGGGAGGAGCGGATTTGCAAAACACCTTCCTAATATTGAGTTTTGCCCTCAGAACAGCCTCAATTCGTTGGGGCATGGACTCTTCAAGGTGTTGAAAGCGTTCCACAGGGATGCTGGCCCAAGTTGGCTGGATGTCAAAGGCACTTAAATATTTTGCCTTCCCCATTCACCCTCTGAATGGCACAGATACACAATCCATGCCTCAATTGACTCAAGGCTTACCAATCCTTCTTTAACCTGTATCCTCCTCTTTATCTACACGGATTGAAGTCAATTTAATAAGTGACATCAGTAAGGGTTTAAAGATTTCACCTGGATTCACCTGGTCAGTCTTTGTCATGGAAAGAGCAGGTGTTCTTATTGTTTTGTACACTCAGTGTATATTTTCTTTATACAGACTAGCAAAACATAAGTGAAAATTTACAAATTATCCAATGGATTATGATCATTTTCTGGTTAAGAAAGCTTGGGTACAAAAAAACTAAGTTTACACCCTCTATTTGTATTTGCTCCATGGCTCAGGTGGTCAAATGGACACAAGGCTGGTTGGCTTATCTCAGTCACAAAGAGGAATACATTTTCATCTGTTTCTGATCAATAAACAATGCCATTCTGGTGGTTGGTAACATTCAAATAAAACCCAACCCTGAAACGAAACGTAGGCTGAAAAAAAAAATGAAAATTGGTTCTGATGATTACATTTTTTAAATACATTTTTTATTTAACCTTTATTTTAACGAGGCATAATCCTGTTGTTTAAATTTAACCCTCAAAACAACAGTTTAAGTTGATGACCTTTTGCAAATCCAATGTATTTTCCACATAAACTCCATGTCTCAATATGTTGACAAATTACATTGAAATGACGTTGATTCAACCAGTTTGTGCCCAGTGGGCAGTCTCCTGTGTTGATCTTGTGTGTGTTCGACTGTGGCCTTGACAGAGGTCTTACTGACCGACACGCAGCATGTCAATAAATGTCAATTTTGCAAGTATACACAGTGTGAGAGGTCATTCACCCAGGCAGTCTGCTTCGCGTTCACTTAATCTACCCCCATGTGAAAGTAACATGACTTCAGGTGTGGAAAAATCTATTTTTACATTCAATAAATACATCATCTGAAATTATTGCAACCAGAAGTTTCTCTTTAAGAATGAATGAAAGGCTAGTGTGTTTCTTTAATCTAATCATGATATAGACTTGTATATGTTCATATATAATATATCATAATTACAGTATGTGTTATTTTTGCAAAACGCTATATACTGTATCCACCTTACAAAATATAACTCACATATAAGAGAACTCTTACAGAAAAGGATGTCGAAAGTCAATCAAATGTGACACATAAGTAACATTTTAATATATTACTATAGAAAAAATTTGTGGCATCTATATATAAAGCAAACATAGCAAACACACATATAAAGGTACCCAAAAGCATTTATTTCTGATGAAGAAGCGTTTTTTAACAACGAAATTCTTGAAACTTTGATAATATAACATAACATTTTTGGTATTAAGAAGTTGCTTTGAATAGTCTGCTATTAAAGGACCATCAGCCACAGCATTTGGTTGGCTAAAACCTTGACTCTTCAAAGCTGATAGGGAATGTTCAAATGAGGAGGGGGCGGGTTTCCAATAAGTAAACAACACTCAATCCGTTATAAAAGTGGCCACATCTCCTTCATCCTCTTCACAGCATCCAGTGAACATTGCTGATCAATTCTTGTTGTGAAGCCATGGCGATGAAGTGGAGTGTAGTTTGTCTCGTGGCAGTGGCCATGCTTGGCTGTCTGTGTGTTGCTCAGAATTGGCCACCCTTCAGTAAACCAGCGCAGCAACCCTTCAGACCCAATCGTCAGCCGCCTCAGCAGCCTCAGCAACCACCGTATCAGAAACCCAGGAACCCATCAAAAGACCAAACCCAGGCTAAGCAGAAGTTTGAGACACCATTGGATTGGACCTATCCTCTGGACCCAAAGCCAGAGCCCAAGATTATTGGGAGCTCAGAGGCGAGAACCCCTGTGGCTGCCAATTCAGTGAGGGCTGAGTGCAGGGAGAACATGGTCCACGTGGAAGCAAAGCACGACCTGCTGGGGATTGGCCAGCTGATCCAGCTGGAAGACCTCACTTTGGGAGACTGCCCTATGTCTGGATTCGACAATGTCAACCAGGTGCTCATCTTTGAGTCTCCGCTGCAGTCATGTGGTAGCCAGCTAAGGGTATGTATTATTATTTATTTTTTCTATTTCACCTTTATTTAACCAGGTAGGCAAGTTGAGAACAAGTTCTCATTTACAACTGCGACCTGGCCAAGATAAAGCAAAGCAGTTCGACACATATAACAACACAGAGTTACACATGGAATAAAACAAACATACAGTCAATAACACAGTAGAAAAATAAGTCTATATACAATGTGAGCAAATGAGGTGAGATAAGGGAGGTAAAGGCAATAAATAGACCATGGTGGCGAAGTAAATACAATATAGCAATTAAAACACTGGAATGGTAGAATGGTATTATAATGATGATAATGATAGTGATGAACTGTATTTATATTATTTGAAAAGCAAAAGGAAAAATTATAACCCCAAATGAGTGCTAAGTGGCAACAAAAAAAATGACCACCCCAGGTATTTATAGTAAATGTAGGTCATTATTGTACACGGAAATTAGTTGTCAATTTACCTGAACAAATGTTTGGATAAAAAAAAATCTCACATTCCTCACAATCTCACATGTCCTGTCCATAGTAAATTGGTCTATTTGAATTAAATTTGTGAATGTATTAACATTGTTGTGATTGTTTCTCAGATGACTACCGACTCCCTCATCTACATCTTCACTCTATATTACAAACCCAAACCTCTGGCAAACACCCCCCTCATCAGGACAAATGACGCGATGATCATTATTGAGTGCCACTATCCAAGGTGGGAGGAGCAGACCTAGGTCTAGACTGATTTAGAGCAGACCTAGGTCTAGACTGATTTAGCTTGCCTGCCACAATGGAACTAATGAAACAGTTCCAAAAGTACCAATCCTGCCCACCCAGCATGTAGTATAAGATAAATCAAGCAGACTTGAAGTATTTCAGGAAATAACCTCAACCCAGGTTAGCCCCAACCCACTAGCAATAGTGGGTAAACTCAATTCAATCAAACCTGCATTCTAATATATGCATATATTTTGACAACTTAATTCAACTTAATATATTAGAATGCAGGTTTGATTGAATTGAGTCTCTAGTTCCAGGTGAATACAGTACCCCCACTACACTGTTTCACTACCATTAAAGTTATCATACTTTCACCACACCCACAGTGGACATTTATTTGGCTTCTTAGTTTAAAACTATTAAAAACATTAAAACATTAAAAACATTAAAAACAGGTATGGTGATTCCTATACAGACGTACAACACATCTATAAAAACCATTTGTAAAACAATGTTTCTCTCCTCCAGGAAACACAATGTGAGCAGCCTGGCCCTGATCCCAACCTGGACCCCATTCTCCGCTGCTAAGTATGCAGAGGAACTCCTGTACTTCTCCATGAGGCTCATGACTGGTGGGTAAAGATGCAGTGTAGAGAGGGTCCACACTAAAAAGCCAATTTCCCGGACCCAGATTTGGACTTTTCCTGATCTAAAAATAACTTTCAGTGGAGATTCACCATCAAGTTCTGTTGAAACTCTTAATTGAATGTACTTTTTAGACCAGGAGTACGCTTAACCTGTTCATTTCGGTAATGTTAGTATCAATAGCAAATGTAATGTTACAACCTCTCTTGGCAGCTGACTGGCAGTATGAGAGGGCCGGTAACATGTACGTGTTGGGTGATATGGTGAACATCGAGGCCTCTGTCATGCAGTACTTCCACGTCCCCCTGCGTATCTTTGTGGACAGCTGTGTGGCCACCCTGGAACCCAACATAAACGCCAATCCCAGATACTCCTTCATTGAGAATCATGGGTAAGTAAGGGAGGGGGTTCAGTCAACACTAGGGGGGATTTCGTGGACATAGATTAAGCCTAATCTTGGATTTAAATGCACTTTTAAACTGGACTAATGAACATGTTATTTCTCAAACATGGTTTAGAATAGTCCTAGACTTTAACTAATCTGGAATTACCAGTCTGATTTCTAGAAAGAAAATTTGAGCTAGTCCAGGTCTAAGTGAGGGTATAAACTAAACCAAGAAGGAGACAGGTTTAACTTCAGAATAATGCACTGTGTCAATGGCAACATAAACTCAGCAAAAAAAGAAACGTCCCCTTTTCAGGACCCTGTCTTTCAAAGATAATTTGTAAAAATCCAAATAACTTCACAGATCTTCATTTTAAAGGGTTTAAACACTGCTTGCTCAATGAACCAAAAACAATTAATGAACATGCACCTGTGGAACGGTCGTTAAGACACTAACAGCTTACAGACAGTAGGCAATTAAGGTCACAGTGATGAAAACCTAGGGCACTGAAGAGGCCTTTCTGCTGACTCTAAAAAACACCAAAAGAAAGATGCCCAGGGTCCCTGCTCATCTGCATGAACGTGCCTTAGGCATGCTGCAAGTAGGCATGAGGACTGCAGATGTGGCCAGGGCAATAAATTGCAATGTCCGTACTGTCAGAAGCCTAAGACAGTGCTACAGGGAGACAGGACGGACAGCTGACCGTCCTCGCATTGGCAGACCACGTGTAACAACACCTGCACAGGATCGGTACATCCGAACATCACACCTGCGGGACAGGTACAGGATGGCAACAACAACTGCCTGCGTTACACCAGGAACACACAATCCCTCCATCAGTGCTCAGACTGTCCGCAATAGGCTGAGAGAGGCTGGACTGAGGGCTTGTAGGCCTGTTGTAAGGCAGGTCCTCACCAGACATCACTGGCAACAACGTCGCCTATGGGCACAAACCCACCATTGCTGGACCAGACAGGACTGGCGAAAAGTGCTCTTCACTGACTAGTCGCGGTTTTGTCTCAGCAGGGGTGATGGTTGGATTCGCGTTTATCGTCGAAGGAATGAGCGTTACACCGAGGCCTGTACTCTGGAGCGGGATCGATTTGGAGGTGGAGGGTCCGTCATGGTCTGGGGCGGTGAGCCACAGCATCATCGGACTGAGCTTGTTGTCATTGCAGGCAATCTCAACGCTGTGCGTTACAGGGAAGACATCCTCCTCCCTCATGTGGTACCTTTCCTGCAGGCTCATCCTGACATGACCCTCCAGCATGACAATGCCACCAGTCATACTGCTCGTTCTGTGCATGATTTCCTGCAAGACAGGAATGTCAGTGTTCTGCTATAGCCAGAGAAGAGCCTGGATCCCAATCCCATTGAGCATGTCTGGGACCTGTTGGATCGGAGGGTGAGGGCTAGGGCCATTCCCCGCTGAAATGTCCAGGAATTTGCAGGTGCCTTGGTGGAAGTGGGGTAACATCTCACAGCAAGAACTGGCAAATCTGGTGCAGTCCATGAGGAGGAGATGCACTGCAGTACTTAATGCAACTGGTTGCCACACCAGATACCGACTGTTACGTTTGATTTTGACCCCCCCTTTGTTCAGGGACACATTATTCCATTTCTGTTAGTCACATGTCTGTGGAACTTGTTCAGTTTATGTCTCAGGTGTTGAATCTTATTGTGTTCATACAAATATTTACACATGTTAAGTTTGCATAAAATAAACGCAGTTGACAGTTAGAGGATGTTTCTTTTTTTGCTGAGTTTAGGTTTCCTGCTTTCCCTGACAGAGTCCAAATTAGTTATTCTAGAATTAGGTAACTAGTTTCACTTGCATGAAATGGTTGTCCAAACTTGGCTTTCTGTTGCAAAATAATATTGTTATGGGATAATATTTTATTAACTGCAATTATTTTGAATGTTTGCTTTTATCTTCTGCATTGTTTTATTTTGATTGTTTGCTCCAGTCTGTGCTCATACATACAATGCTTGAATATTTGTGGTCCATACGAGGTTTCTGAAGCAACCTCAGATCATAACCACCTTCACATAGTTAATTATGCTGCGTTTACACATGCAGCACACTCTGATCTTTTTCCACTAATTGGTCCTTTGACCAATCAGATCAGCTCTTTTGCCAATAATTGGGTATTAGATCAGAATTGGGCTGACTATGTTAACACAGCCTCTGTCAAGAGTCATGTTCCCCTGCTCAGACGTTGCTGACGCATACTAGATGTTACAATGCCTGGATAGGTATTTTACATATCATCATCTAACCACATCATATGTTTTAGCAATCTGTCATTGGTTGATGCATTCAATGTCTGAGCAGGGACACACGATCAAGGACTCCACAGTCTAGATCTAGAAAACAGTAATCTGAAGTTTTTTATTCTGGATTAATGTAAGAATCCTATTTGTGATGTAATTTAAGATCTGTCCAGGAATCCGGCCCTAACTGTGCGAGTGTGATGAGTAACCATGACTGAGGCAACATCTAATGCCTATGCTTGAGTTGTGTGGGCAACCAGGGCAGTATAATGAGTGCCTGACTGTCATCTTGTTAAATGTGAGGTCAGCTAAAGCTTCCCCCTGCCTCGCCCTGCCCCTGCCCTTGCACCGTCTGTGCCCCCATAGGTGTCTGATCGATGCCAAAGTGACAGGTTCCCACTCCCAGTTCATGCCTCGTTCCGCAGACTACAGGCTGTATTTCCAGGTGGAGGCTTTCAGGTTCCAGAGCCAGAGGGGGAGTGACCCAATTCAGCCGCAGAAAACAAAGCTACCTATTCATACTGCTTCTGATTTTCCCGCTCCACTTGACATGGTGAGTTAATTCATTCAGTTCAATACTACTTTATTTATCCCTCACAGGGCAGGTATGAAGACAAGCAGAAAGAATACTAACAAATAACACGAAAACATATCACGAGATATCTTTTTTTTTATTGTGTATTTATCCTATGCTTTAATTGTTACAATGGCCATGTTCTTGGTAAATCCCAACAGATCTTCATTACCTGTCACCTGAAGGCAACCACAATCGCCTTCCCCATTGATTTTGAGTACAAGGCCTGCTCCTTCATTAATACGTAAGTGTGTACGTTCTACACCTGGGTCAAATACATGTTACATTAATGAAATAAATGTTCATACTTGATGACACTGCGTATGTTATGCAATACATGAAAGGTATATTTATGTTACGTCAATACTGCAATGCTGGTTTGATGGAATGTAGCCCTAAAGCTGCAGTTTGTTAACAGGTGGAGGGAGGCTGGTGGGAATGATGGAGTGTGTGGCTGCTGTGACTCCACCTGTAGCAACAGGAAGGGACGCGATACCACTCAGCATCAAAAACCAGCAAGTACGTATGAGGCAACAAAGGTCTGCTTTTTAAGATTACAACAATGTGGAAACTTCAAAAATACTTGCAGAGAATGTTTGGATTTCTGAAAGGTCAATATCTGCTCACTGTTTGCTGCTCCTAAAATCCATTTTTGAAAGTGTTTTATTCACCAGTAAAATAATTATTAATAAAGGTAACTTTTGAGAGCAGATAAACAGTGAGTGGATATTGATGTTCTTAACCTAGCTGTCTTTGTATTGTCCAGCTGCTGAAGGCTACCTTTGGATATGTGTAATGACTCTCCTGTCTTTGTGTCTGCTCTCTACTCAGATATATGGGAGGGAGATGTTCAGCTTGGTCCCATCTTCATCTCGGAAAAGGACGCGTAATAAATTCAGACCCTGCCATTGGCATGCCCATTGAAATAAACATAGTTGATGGTTCATCATCGTCTGTATCTTCATTCCTGATGTTGATGTTATGCATTAATTCATTAAAAACTAAAGCTATGCACTAGTTTAGGTGCTGAACAGAGAAAAAATACCTAGGCCTATTAATCAAATCCATAACTCTGTTTCCAAAAGTCACTTATTATTATGCTCATAACATATACCATGTTAGACCATAATAATACTGATGTTGCATTTGTCTGCTTGATTAAGTCTCCTTGTAGCCTATTATCCAATGTTACAAACATATACTCTCAGATCAGTATAAAGGGATGACCGTAGACAATTTATATGAGCCTAATTATTTGTAAATGTATGTAGGAAGGAATGAAGTGTATAAAGGAAAACAGGGTGCTATTTTAAACGTTTGTTTTTAACAAGACCAGAGGAATAATCTGTTGAGGTGTTAGGGCACCCACACGTGGTGGATCTCCTTGAAGTGCTGGGTCATTTTGGTCCTTTCCCTAATCGGTAGATGCTTAGTTTGACCACATGGGGCGGAATACTATAATTATATTTCAGCACCCAAGCAACTGAACAGCTCCTCATGGCATTTATAGTGTCGATGAGACAAACAGCCCAATCCCCATTGTCAATGGCGGTATCATTGAGCTAACATTTAGGTCTATTCCCTGCAATCACAGCTTTGACAAACTATAGTTTTCAGCAACAATTCATGGCAAAGCTTTCACAAACAAGTATTGTTGGCAGTTAAGACAATCCACATTTTAGTGTTATTAAATAGCGATCCTGCCTGTCCTTTTATGTAATGGAGTCATGGTGCTCTATGGAACCCTTAGCAGGAGGTTAAATATCTTATCACATGCATAGGCTACCACCCACCCTCTCCAGTCGAGAATGAAAGATACCTCCAATCACCTGACAGGACCATTTAATATGTTTTGTTGCTATAATCTGTGTTTGACCTTGAATGGAAAAGCATGTTTTCTGCTGTCTGTACCAACACCCCCTCCCCCCTGCCTGCCCCTCCCTCTCTGCACCGCTGGCCCACCTCCGCTTCGTGTCACAGGCATCATCACAGCGGCAGACATTTGGCAAGGCAGGCAGCGGACTGCGGGTGTGTGGCTGGTCTGGCTGCATCGGGAAAAGATAGGGCTTTTTTTGTGTGATTACCGCATTGTTATTTTTCTCTGCCATTTCCGGGCTGTAGAGTGAATAGCAGCTCAAGGCAAATGTGATGGTGATGCTGAGTACGCGTATCTGATTTGACTAGAACGAGGCCAGGGGGATCTGTAACAGCGTGGCGGTAGGATAGAGGGAGGGAGAGCGAACGAAACTGGGCTGTCCGTGACTGTGTCCGTCTGTCGCGCGCTCCGTGGTTGTGAATGGACTGTGCTCCCTCTGTGATTCTCTGCAGTCACTTTTAGCCGTTTTTGGAGGAAGATGGCGGACAGGGCTGAGATGTTTTCCCTCTCCACCTTCCACTCCCTCACTCCTCCAGGCTGCAGGTAAGACAACAAACCCGCCGACGCAGCAATGAAGGGCGACCATGCAGAGCGGGTATCTTCTCGATCGCTCAATACTGAGTGATGGAGGGCGGAGAGGATGGTGGTAGAACGTTAGTATTGTAATGAAACATTAAGGGAGTGCGACTGGAACCTTCAACCTTCTGGCCCATAGCCCTGCGCGCCATCGGCTGTGCCACAAAAGCATGCTCAAGTGACAGAGTCGTTATTCACACTTATAAACACAGGGTCGCTACAGTATGTGTAACAGTTATCAGTTCTGTTGATATTGCAGCATTGTGTTATCACCCAGAAACGGAAAGCATGAGTATCGGAAGCTGATGATGCTGCTCTATGTCTATATAGGTCTAGGACTGCGCGCAGTGCGCATAGCTGATGCTGTGTTGATTTCGGCGTTGTCTTTGTCTCTCGCATGGTGTGAGTCGTATTAAAAATACCCTTCAGCTACACACAACACATAACTGCGTTTCAGAGCAAAGGAGAGAGAGGAGGAATGGTCACAAAGGACAAGTCATTGATTTGTGGCTGTCACGTCATTTGCCTTGCTGGCAGGCCGCATTCTCTCTCTCTGATTCAATTACCTCAGAGGTAGAGGGAGTGAGGCCCACGCCCTGTTGAGACAAGCATAGCTCGAAATGGGTGCTGAGCTATTGCTGACACGTTTTGTTTAATATCAGTAGCCACAAAATGCATATCCCCCTATTGTTAATTGGATTGGGTAGGTTGACACTTCACGTCTGTGCTCATGGTTTGGTGTAAATATAAGCGTAACTGTGTGGATTGTCTGGCTGTCAGGCATCGCTAGATTTGACTCATTCTTAGAGATGATAGCTGGAGGCAGCAGCCGTCACCACTATCATGACCTGCTGTATCCTGTGCATGTGATAATACAACTTGAAACTTTGAAACTGCTAGGCTGTTGCCAATGCTATAAGGTAAAAAACAGCTTATTGATCAAGTAAATAACATTTTTTTCTCTCTAATTGAACATAATATAACAAAATACAATAATGGCTGTGGACGATAATGGGAAGATAAATGTTACAGATTATGATAATATTCCTTGTCTTTGAATGATCAGATTTAGTTATGGATATGACTCTAATATTAGATATTATTTTAATGGATTAAATTTGCAGAATCATATGGTTCCTCTATAACAGGCACTGTATTCCCAAACAGGGGTACGCATGCCCCCAGGGATACGCAATGCTGTGGGGGTTACCCCAAATAAAAATGTGATTCGCATTAAAAAAAGAAATGTGTTTGTTAATAAAAAATCTTAACATTTTCAAGCAGTCCATTTATATTTTCCAACGGGGCTATACATTTGAGTGAGTTTTTCTCTCACCTGAGTAGCCTCGTTTCACTGCCCAAAATAAAATTAAACCATCTAGTGTTCAGCGAAATAACAACACAATGTCAAATACAGGTATCCTAGTTAAATAATTAACATCCAATCACATTAACCGTTACTCTCTCGCGGGAATTCCACTAATGGTTCATATATAGCCAAACATAGCTGTTGCACATTCAGTTTGGTTGAAAATGGATAAATGGTTATAAAAAAGTTAGGCTCGCATCCATAGAGACACACACCAGCTCTACTGGTAGTACTGCTACTACCAGCAGTACTACACCTGCACCTGTCCACGACACAAGTTGTTCTGCTTCCACAAGCACATCCAATGCTTGCATCAGTAATTGTACATTTGTTGTCAGCCCAGCTAGCATGGACATTGACAGTTGTGAATCTGATGCAGCCGAAGAGCTACTGTCCCCTTACCCGGGAAAGCACTGAACAACAGACAGGGACGTTGGACCATCGAAGAGGCGCAAATAGGATGAGAACTACATTGATTTGGGGTTCACTTATATTGGGAGTAGTGCCTTTCCTCAGCCACAGTGTGTTATATGTACAAATGTACTATCTCACATCTCGATGAAACCTTCACTCGTGCACAGACATTTAGAAACAAAACATGCCAATTTGAAAAATAAGTCACAGGAGTTTTTTGAGTGAGAATTAAGATGACTTTCGAGTAGTAAGACATGTATAAAAGCAACAGATACCATTAATAAGAAGGGGCTAGAAGAGTCGTATATGGTGAGCTACCGAGTGGCTAGGACAGGCAAGCCCTATACTACTGTGGAGGACTTAAGTCTTCCTGCTGCCGCGGATATGGCTGGGACAATGCTGGGGGAAAAGGCCCAAAAAACTACACAGACAATGCCTTCATCAAACAACATTGTTTCATGACGCATCAGTGACATGGCAGGAGATGTTTTGAAACAATTACAGCTTCGCATACAAGCCAGTGAATTCTATGCGTTACAGCTGGATAAGTCAACAGATGTAGGGCCTGGCACAGCTCCTGGTATATGTCCGTTACGTTTATGCGGGGTCAATTAAGGAAGACATCCTCTTCTGCAAACCACTGGAAACCAGGACAACAGGAGAGGATATTTTTAAAGTACTGGACAGCTTTGTGACATCAAATGGACTTTGGTGGTAAAGATGTGTTGGTATCTGTACTGACAGCGCAAAAGACATGACAGGGAGAAACAGTGGTGTGGTAACACGCATGCAAGCAGTTGTTCCCGACGCCACTTGGGTACACTGCAGAATCCACCAAGAGGCTCTTGCTGCCAAGAAAATGCCTTACAGCTTGAAAGACGTTTTGGACACCACAGTGAAAATGGTTAACTTTGTTAAAGCAAGGCCCCTGAACTATTGTATATTTTCTGCACTATGCAATGATATGGGCAGCGACCATGTGATGCTTTTACAACATACAGAAGTGCGCTGGTTATCAAGGGGAAAAGTATTGACACGTTTTTTAAAATTGAGAGACGAGCTTAAAGTTTTCTTTACTGACCATAATTTTCACTTGTCTGACCGCTTGCATGATGATGAGTTTCTCACGTTGTTTTTTCTCACCTGAATGATCTGAATCTAGGATTACAGGGACTCTCCGCAACTATATTCAATGTGCCAGGCAAAATTGAGGCTATGATAAAGAAGTTGTAGCTTTTCTCTGTCTGCATTAACAAGGACAACACACAGGTGTATTGTATGATTTTTTTGTATGCAAATGAACTCAAGCTTACGGACAATGTCAAATGTGATATAGCGAAGCACCTGAGTGAGCTGGATGCGCAATTACGCAGGTACTTTCCCTAAATGGAAGACACAAACAACTGGATTCGTTATCCCTTTCATGCCCTGCCTCCAGTTCACTTACCGATATCTGAACAAGAGAGCCTCATCAAAATTGCAATAAGCAGTTCTGTGAAAATGTAATTTAATCAGAAGCCACTGCCAGATTTCTGAATAGGGCTTCGCTCAGAGTATCCTGCCTTGGGAAATCATGCTGTTAAGACACTGATGCCCTTTGTAGCCACGTACCTATGTGAGAGTGGATTCTTGGCCCTCACTAGCATGAAAACTAAATACAGGCACAGACTGTGTGTGGAAAATGATTTAAGACTGAGACTCTCCAATACAACCCAACATTGCAGAGTTATGTGCATCCTTTCAAGCACACCCTTCTCATTACCCTGTGGTGAGTTATTCACAATTTTTGATGATCAAATAAGGTTTTATACTGTTAGGTTCTAATTCTCAGAGTAAAAAACTCTACGGACACTATGAAAGCTAAATCAAGTTTAATTCTTCCCAGAGGATCAATACAGCTGCATCAGACCAAGACATTTTCACACAAGCACTGATATTTAAACATTCCTCATAGGCTGAGTCTCCTCCTACACATCTGTACAAACATCGTTCTTTACTGCTAGGCAGGACACTTAGTGATACATGCCATAAACTTTAATTTCTCCCTTAAGGTGACCTGACCTGATCTCGACCCCCGATCTCGACCCCCCTCCATCACTAATCCATGGCTCTCTCCCCTTATCAATGCCTGACCTGATCTCGACCCCCCTCCATCACTAATCCATGGCTCTCTCCCCTTATCAATGCCTGACCTGATCTCGACCCCCCTCCATCACTAATCCATGGCTCTCTCCCCTTATCAATGCCTGACCTGATCTCAACCCCCCTCCATCACTAATCCATGGCTCTCTCCCCTTATCAATGCCTGACCTGATCTCGACCCCCCTCCATCAGTAATCCATGGCTCTCTCCCCTTATCAATGCCTGACCTGATCTCGACCCCCCTCCATCAGTAATCCATGTCTCTCTCCCCTTATCAATGCCTGACCTGATCTCGACCCCCCTCCATCACTAATCCATGGCTCTCTCCCCTTATCAATGCCTGACCTGATCTCGACCCCCCTCCATCACTAATCCATGGCTCTCTCCCCTTATCAATGCCTGACCTGACCTCGACCCCCCTCCATCAGTAATCCATGGCTCTCTCCCCTTATCAATGCCTGACCTGACCTCGACCCCCCTCCATCACTAATCCATGGCTCTCTCCCCTTATCAATGCCTGACCTGACCTCAACCCCCCTCCATCACTAATCCATGGCTCTCTTCCCTTATCAATGCCTGACCTGATCTCGACCCCCCTCCATCACTAATCCATGCCTCTCTCCCCTTATCAATGCCTGACCTGACCTCAACCCCCCTCCATCAGTAATCCATGGCTCTCTCCCCTTATCAATGCCTGACCTGATCTCGACCCCCCTGCATCATTAATCCATGCCTCTCTCCCCTTATCAATGCCTGACCTCGACCCCCCTCCATCAGTAATCCATGGCTCTCTCCCCTTATCAATGCTTGACCTGATCTCGACCCCCCTCCATCACTAATCCATGGCTCTCTCCCCTTATCAATGCCTGACCTGACCTCGACCCCCCTCCATCACTAATCCATGGCTCTCTCCCCTTATCAATGCCTGACCTGATCTCGACCCCCCTCCATCACTAATCCATGCCTCTCTCCCCTTATCAATGCCTGACCTGACCTCAACCCCCCTCCATCAGTAATCCATGGCTCTCTCCCCTTATCAATGCCTGACCTGATCTCGACCCCCCTGCATCATTAATCCATGCCTCTCTTCCCTTATCAATGCCTGACCTGACCTCGACCCCCCTCCATCAGTAATCCATGGCTCTCTCCCCTTATCAATGCCTGACCTGATCTCGACCCCCCTCCATCACTAATCCATGGCTCTCTCCCCTTATCAATGCCTGACCTGACCTCGACCCCCCTCCATCACTAATCCATGGCTCTCTCCCCTTATCAATGCCTGACCTGATCTCGACCCCCCTCCATCACTAATCCATGGCTCTCTCCCCTTATCAATGCCTGACCTGACCTCGACCCCCCTCCATCACTAATCCATGGCTCTCTCCCCTTATCAATGCCTGACCTGATCTCGACCCCCCTCCATCACTAATCCATGGCTCTCTCCCCTTATCAATGCCTGACCTGATCTCGACCCCCCCTCCATCACTAATCCATGGCTCTCTCCCCTTATCAATGCCTGACCTGATCTCGACCCCCCTCCATCAGTAATCCATGGCTCTCTCCCCTTATCAATGCCTGACCTGATCTCGACCCCCCTCCATCAGTAATCCATGGCTCTCTCCCCTTATCAATGCCTGACCTGATCTCAACCCCCCTCCATCAGTAATCCATGGCTCTCTCCCCTTATCAATGCCTGACCTGACCTCAACCCCCCTCCATCAGTAATCCATGGCTCTCTCCCCTTATCAATGCCTGACCTGACCTCAACCCCCCTCCATCAGTAATCCATGGCTCTCTCCCCTTATCAATGCCTGACCTGATCTCGACCCCCCTCCATCATTAATCCATGCCTCTCTCCCCTTATCAATGCCTGACCTGACCTCAACCCCCTCCATCAGTAATCCATGGCTCTCTCCCCTTATCAATGCCTGACCTGATCTCGACCCCTCTCCATCACTAATCCATGGCTCTCGCCCCTTATCAATGCCTGACCTGATCTCGACCCCCCTCCATCACTAATCCATGGCTCTCGCCCCTTATCAATGCCTGCCACATGTGATCGCTTCCCTGCACTCAACACACAGCTGTCATGGTGCCTGGTACCAGACTGTGTCTCTTCTACTCCCAGAGGATCCCTCCCATTGGATCCCTGATGGCTGTCAATAACATATCCTGACATAATGTAAATGTTTCCAAGATGGCGTAGCAGTTCAGACGTCCTGTCGTGTCTCGTGTATATATATATTTACATATTTTTTTTCTTCACTTATCTTTTTACATTTTTTTTTATTCAAATACTCAACCTCAAAGCACTCTCCTGCAACCCGCCTCACCAATTTAAAAAAAAAGAAAAGAAAGTATTATTTACCTCATCTGAATTCCACAACAGAAGCTAGCCAGAGGTTAGCCATTTTCACTGGCTAACGTTGAAGTTCAGCTAGCCACGGTTAGCCGTCCTCAGCTGTCCATTAGCTCGAAAAGCTATCGCCAGTTTTTGTACAGCGCGACTCAGACCAGAGCATATCGGACCTATTCTCTCTCCTTTCCCCGATTTCTACCGCAGGCTCTGGACATTTACACCTGGATCTTGCAGCTAACTAGCTGCTACCTGAGTGACTATTGGCAACGTCGGTCACGGAATTAACACACATTATTATGGAGCTAGCCAGCTAGCCAGCTGAAGAGTTCCGTCAGCCACTCGTGGGCTATTCGTGAGCTAGCCAGCTGAAGTGTCTCCTGGGCTACAACTCACCTATCCTGAACCGTTTCACTGCCGATGCGGAGCCCCATCGGGTCTTCACAACTGGACCACCGACGTTATCTGCCCGAGGGAGTTGTCCAACTGGCCCCTCCGTCGCGACGTAACCTGATCGCCCATCTGCGGCCAGCTAATCGTTAGCTGACTTTTCGGCTGCGATCTGAATAGGTCTATCGGACACTTTTCTTGGGCCACTATAACTAACTATTTTGCCAACTTGGACAGGTCCCCCCTTCCACACGGAACTCCACTAACCCACAGACGGAAACGTACGAGGCGGCTAAAAACAGACCTCCCTCCCATCTTCCACCAGCTTGCTACCTATGGCCCGGCTAGCTGTCTGAATCTCACTGGACCCTCTGATCACTCGGCTAAGCATGCCTCTCCTTAATGTCAATATGCCTTGTCCATTGCTGTTCTGGTTAGTGTTTATTGGCTTATTTCACTGTAGAGCCTCTAGCCCTGCTCATTATACCTTATCCAACCTCTCAGTTCTTCCACCCACACATGCTATGACATCTTCTGGTTTCAATGATGTTTCTAGAGACAATATCTCTCTCATAATCACTAAATGCCTAGGTTTACCTCCTCTGTACTCACATCCCACCATACCTTTGTCTGTACATTATACCTTGAAGCTATTTTATCGCCCCCAGAAACCTGCTCCTTTTTCTCTCTATTCTGGACGTCACAGACGACCAATTCTTATAGCTTTTAGCCGTACCCTCATACTTATTCTTCTCTGCTCCTCTGGGGATGTAGAGGTGAATCCAGGCCCTGCAGTGCCTGGCTCCACACCTACTCCCCAGGCGCTCTCTTTTGATGACTTCTGTAACCGTAATAGCCTTGGTTTCATGCATGTTAACATTAGAAGCCTCCTCCCTAAGTTTGTTTTATTCACTGCTTTAGCACACTCTGCCAACCCGGATGTCCTAGCTGTGTCTGAATCTTGGCTTAGGAAGTCCACCAAAAACTGTGAAATCTTCATCCCTAACTACAACGTTTTCAGACAAGATAGAACGACCAAAGGGGGCGGTGTTGCAATCTACTGCAGAGATAGCTTGCAGAGTTCTGTCCTGCTATCCAGGTCTGTACCCAAACAATTTGAACTTCTACTTTTAAAAATCCACCTCTCCAAAAACAAGTCTCTCACCGTTGCCGCCTGCTATAGACCCCCCTCGGCCCCTAGCTGTGCTCTGGACACCATATGTGAACTGATTGCCCCCCATCTATCTTCAGAGCTCGTGCTACTAGGCGACCTTAACTGGGACATGCTTAACACCCCAGCCATTCTACAATCCAAGCTTGATGCCCTCAATCTCACACAAATTATTAATGAACCCACCAGGTACAACCCCAAAGCCGCAAACACTGGCACCCTCATAGATATCATCCTAACCAATGTGCCCTCTAAATACACCTCTGCTGTTTTCAACCAAGATCTCAGCGATCACTGCCTCATTGCCTGCACCCGAAATGGGTCAGCGGTCAAACGACCTCCACTCATCACTGTCAAACGCTCCCTGAAACATTTCAACGAGCAAGCCTTTCTAATCAACCTGGCCCTGGTATCCTGGAAGGATATTGACCTCATCCCGTCAGTAGAGGATGCCTGGTTATTTTTTTAAAATGCCTTCCTCTCCATCTTAAATAAGCATGCCCCTTTCAAGAAATTTAGAACCAGGAACAGATATAGCCCTTGGTTCTCCCCAGACCTGACTGCCCTTAACCAACACAAAAATATCCTGTGGCGTTCTGCATTAGCATCGAACTGCCCCCGCGATATGCAACTTTTTAGGGAAGTTAGAAACCAATACACACAGGCAGTTAGAAACGCCAAGGCTAGCTTTTTCAAACAGAAATTTGCTTCGTGCAACTCCAACTCTAAAAAGTTCTGGGACATTGTAAAGTCCATGGAGAATAAGAACACCTCCTCCCAACTGCCCACTGCACTGAGGATAGGAAACTCTGTCACCACCGATAAGCCCACTATAATTGAGAATTTCAATAAGCATTTTTCTACGGCTGGCCATGCTTTCCACCTAACTACCCCTACTGCATTCAACAGCACTGCACCCCCCACAGCTACTCGCCCAAGCCTCCCCCATTTCTCCTTCTCCCAAATCCATTCAGCTGATGTTCTGAAAGAGCTGCAAAATCTGGACCCCTACAAATCAGCTGGGCTTGACAATCTGGACCCTTTCTTTCTAAAATTATCTGCCAAAATTATTGCAACCCCTATTACTAGCCTGTTCAACCTCTCTTTCGTGTCGTCTGAGATTCCCATAGATTGGAAAGCAGCTGCTGCCATCCCCCTCTTCAAAGGAGGTGACACTCTTGACCCAAATTGCTACAGACCTATATCCATCCTACCCTGCCTTTCTAAGGTCTTCGAAAGCCAAGTCAACAAACAGATTACCGACTATTTCTAATCCCACCGCACCCTCTCCACTATGCAATCTGGTTTCAGAGCTGGTCATGGGTGTACCTCAGCCACGCTCAAGGTCCTAAACGACATCGTAACCGCCATCGATAAGAAACAATACTGTGCTGCCGTATTCATTGACCTGGCCAAAGCTTTTGACTCTGTTAATCACCACATCCTCATCGGCAGACTTAGTAGCCTTGGTTTCTCAAACGATTGCGTCGCCTGGTTCACCAACTACTTCTCTGACAGAGTTCAGTGTGTCAAATCGGAGGGCCTACTGTCTGGACCTCTGGCAGTCTCTATGGGGGTACCACAGGGTTCAATTCTTGGGCCAACTCTTTTCTCTGTATACATAAATGATGTCGCTCTTGCTGCTGGTGAATCTCTGATCCACCTCTACGCAGACGACACCATTCTGTATACTTCTGGCCCTTCTTTGGACACTGTGTTAACAACCCTCCAGACGAGCTTCAATGCCATTCAACTCTCCTTCCGTGGTCTCCAACTGCTCCTAAACACAAGTAAAACTAAATGCATGCTCTTCAACCGATCGCTGCCTGCACCTGCCCGCCCATCCAGCATAACTTCTCTGGACGGTTCTAACTTAGAATTTGTGGACAACTACAAATACCTAGGTGTCTGGTTAGACTGTAAACTCTCCTTCCAGACTCACATCAATCATCTCCAATCCAAAGTGAAATCTAGAATTGGCTTCCTATTTCGCAACAAAGCATCCTTCACTCATGCTGCCAAACATACCCTCGTAAAACTGACCATCCTACCAATCCTCGACTTCGGCGATGTCATTTACAAAATAGCCTCCAATACCCTACTCAACAAGCTGGATGCAGTCTATCACAGTGCCATCCGTTTTGTCACCAAAGCCCCATATACAACCCACCACTGCGACCTGTATGCTCTCGTTGGCTGGCCTTCACTTCATAATCGTCGCCAAACACATTGGCTCCAGGTCATCTACAAGACCCTGCTAGGTAAAGTCCCCCCTTATCTCCGCTCACTGGTCACCATAGCAGCACCCACCTGTAGCACGCGCTCCAGCAGGTATATCTCTCTGGTCACCCCTAAAGCCAACTCCTCCTTTGGTCATCTCTCCTTCCAGTTCTCAGCTGCCAATGACTGGAACGAACTACAAAAATCTCTAAAACTGGAAACACTTATCTCCCTCACTAGCTTTAAGCACCAGCTGTCAGAGCAGCTCACAGATCTCTGCACCTGTACATAGCCCATCTTTAATTTAGCCCAAAGTACTACCTCTTCCCCTACTGTATTTATTTATTTTGCTCCTTTGCACCATATTATTTATATTTTAACTTTTAACTTTCTTCAAACTACAAATCTACCATTCCAGTGTTTTTCTTGCCATACTTTATTTACTTTGCCACCATGGCATTTTTTTGCCTTTACCTCCCTTATCTCACATCATTTGCTCACATTGTATATAGTCTTATTTTTTTTCTACTGCATCATTGATTGTATGTTGTTTTACTCCATGTGTAACTCTGTGTTTTTGTATGTTGTCGAACTGCTTTGCTTTATCTTGGCCAGGTCGCAATTGTAAATGAGAACTTGTTCTCAACTTGCCTACCTGGTTAAATAAAGGACTTGATCTCAACTGGCCTCCCTGGTTAAATAAAGGACTTGATCTCAACTGGCCTCCCTGGTTAAATAAAGGACTTGATCTCAACTGGCCTCCCTGGTTAAATAAAGGAGAAATAAATCAATAATAATAAAAGGGCTGAGGAAACATAGAACTGAGGGAACATAGTTTGAGGGAACATAGTTTGAGGGAATATAAGGCCTTGGAAAATAGACATGGTCCCCCTTTGAAAGGTGTGCATTCTATGATGATTAGAATTTAGAAGCATACACAGGACTATTCTATGGTTCATTCTATGGCAGCTCCTCCTGAATGGAGTTCTGGAATCCTGAGTGGAGTTGAGCTCCTCTCAGAGAATTGATAGCTCAAGAATCCCCTCTCAGGGGGATTCAATCTCAGCTAGAATTCAATCTCATTACCAGAGAGATTGATCCTAGCTCCTAGCCCTTCCTTCCTTAACCTCCCAGGCTCTACTGCTCATTGGGACTAATGCTGACCAACCACTGGCTTATGTAAATAACATTGGGAACGACCTTGAGGTCCAGACAAGAAGATACAGATCAATCAGAGATACCGGACAGGGTCCCACGTCATGAGAGGAGGGTGGTAAATAAAAATATCAACACCATAAGCACAAATGACAACTACAACTGACTGAGAAAGGGGAACGGGAAACAGTAGAGGCCTCAGTAAATAGGATGTGGCAGGTGTGTGTGTGAAAGAAAGAGCTGCAAAGAGAGAGTGACAGAGAGAAAGAGAGAGAGATGGCAGTGCTGTTTCGGGACTAAATGATGGCCACAGGATTCTCTATCCCTTGTTCATTTCAAAACAGGAAATAATACTTTCACTCCAGATGGTGGCAGCTTGGTTGCAATTATTTTGCTATCACTGCTCGGTGATGTCATTTAGAGAGTTTCTCTTCTTTTCTTTCTTTGCATGGTAAAAATGAAATTTTTGTGTTTTAGTGTTGCAGTTCATCCACTGGTCAATAACAGCACTGTAGGGCTAACCAATAAGAACTGTTTGATCTGAACCAAAATCAGATACAAACAGTGTTATTGACTGCTATTCCCCATAACCTGACTATTGTGGATTACCGTACTTCGGAAGAGGCTGTGTGTGTGTGTGTGTGTGTGTGTGTGTGTGTGTGTGTGTGTGTGTGTGTGTGTGTGTGTGTGTGTGTGTGTGTGTGTGTGTGTGTGTGTGTGTGTGTGTGTGTGTGTGTGTGTGTGTGTGCGCGTGTGTGTGTGTGTGTGTGTGTGTTTATGAGCCCTGACTGAGTACTGTTGATTAGCATACTGCAGGAGAGGCCTGTTCTCCAGTATATGAGGATATGGTTAAGCACACACAATGTGCTAACTAAATCACTATGATAAACCGAGGGATCTTATGAGACAGCAGTCTTGAGTGTGTGTTTGTGTGTGTGTGCATGCGTGTTTACGTGAATGTATGTGAGCGAGAGAGAGTGTATGTGTAAGCTAGTGTTTTTGCTGTGAGTATATGCCATATACTTTAGATCTGATATGCACATGTTTGCATTTGTATACATGTGTAAGTGTATTGCATGTGTGTGTATGAGCTATCTGGTTTTCCAGTAATCCTGATTGGAAGGTCCTGGAATCAGGAGGGAATAAGCAGGATATTTGGGAATCCTCCCACTAGGATTTCTGGAATACCGGGGAATTTAGGGAATGTTACCGGAATTTTGCAACCCTAGCCAGTGGTGTATTTGTGCAGTAGCCTACGGTCAGTAATCTATCTTACATAACCTCCAAATTGTTTTCCATGGTCACCATAAGCCCTGTGGGAGCTCTACTTCACACATACATGTGAGAAATATATCTCATTATATCTTGTCTATATTTCCCTTCATAGACTGATGATGCATCAAAATAGTGACAGCACAGCGTGCGTGGAGTTATCTTGATTTACTGACATTTTCATTTCCATATGGAATATAGGCCAATGACAGGCTGCTTTTAGCCTGATTTTGTGTAGAGAGAACATGGGACTCAGTGCTTAATTTGTAAATCGGGAGGTCCCGGAACACATGGTGTATGCGAGGGGGGGGGGGGGGGGGGGGGTTATCCGGGGCGGCTCTTAGGTACCGGGACACATTGAGAAAAATTGTGTCAAACACAACGTAGCAGCCAAGTAGCCTACTATCTATGGTGGTGAAAAGGACAGCACTCTCCAAGGTGCTGATTCATTCAAAGTATTTTAGACGTATGCACATACTTGAGTATAGCTGCAGGGCTTATGCAAGTCCGAATTTCTTATAGCCTAGTTTTCGAGACATCAAGGTACAGCAAAAATTTTAGATGACACTGCAGAACACTCACCATACTGTATCCACACATACTCAGCTGTGGGGTTACAACACCCGAATTTCATATCATTTTCATGACATCAATGAAGCAGTAGAATAAATATCACAATATTGGAATATAACTTCAAATAAAATAAATCAATGTAGGTTACAGCAGAACAAACAAATATGATAATATATATTCCTCCTGCATATGTGATAATATGAAGCACATATTCAGATTACAAACTTGTTCTGTGACGTGAAGGTAAAGGAAAACAAATCCTACCTTAGTTTTCAAAACCTCCCACAATGACTCTCCATGTCAAGTCCATTTAACTCCTGAGAGTCAACTTCTTGCTCAAAGCCATGAGTGAGCGTGTGGCTGTAATGCCTCCTAAGGCTGTTCTGAAGACTCTGGCTGTAGGGTCAATTTATTTTTTCATTTTGCCTGTTAACCTGGGTGTCCTCTATAGCCAGGCTTGTTCAAAACCTTTTTTCTGAGGGCTCTTTGTTGTTGTTGTTTTACATCTGATACATAGGATGTTGATTTACTGTACATTCTACCTACTCTTTTGCTAGTTTAATCCCTCCAGTCGTTTCTAGACCAAAGCTCCCTACCTTTTGCATGTTGTGCAGCCCAACTTTGAATTCTGCATTACAAGCCAGGGGGTTATACATTTGCTTGTTCTTGAACTGCAAATTGCACCTGCTCCGAGCACTTCATCAGTGGATGCACTGCCCTCCTCCCCCCCAGCTCACCGTCTCCCTCTCCCTTCCCTCTCCCACTGAGTCTCCCACTGTCTCCCACTGAGTCTCCCACTGAGTCTCCCACTGAGTCTCCCACTGAGTCTGACTTGCTAGTAGGACTACTAGCTAGTGGAAGTGCCATCTAATAGTTTTATAACTTTTATTTAACCTTTATTTAAACTAGGCAAGTCAGTTAAGAACAAATTCTTATTTTACAATTACGGCCTACACCGGCCAAACCCTCCCCTAACCCGCCAATTGTGCGCCGCCCTATGGGACTCCCGATCACGGCCGGTTGTGATACAGCCCAGGATCGAACCAGGGTCTGTAGTGACGCCTCTAGCACTGAGATGCAGTGCCTTAGATCGCTGCGCTACTCGGGAGCTCGTGGTGATGCTGAACAGGCGGGATTAGCATCGCCATCAGGAACAGTTTGCCCCTCACTCCTCACCTCCGGCACTGACAGTTCTCTGACTCATTCTGAGTTAGATTCACCATCTTTCTCTGGATTTTTGGAGTCAAGCTTGATTGCCTTTTCTCATCAATTTTTTTATTTGGCTTTTCCGCGATTCAAATTCAGTAGGGAGACGACTAGACTAGGCTACGTGACGTGATTACGTAGGGACCTCTTCACTAGCTGACCACCACTACCAAGACCTGTGTCAAGATCAGTTACTTACCCCACCGGCCCTCCCATAATCTTTATGTACAAATAATAGAGCAGGTCTGGAATCAGAGTGGCAGGATAGGATGATAACATAGAAGGATCAACGCGCTTTTACATGATGGTCTTTCTGGGGATCGGGAGAAATAACAAGGAGGCAAATTGATTTAATGCTGATCGCTTTTATTAGAATGTCTACAGTGCGAACAGTGAAATAATTAATAAATCATGCCGCGAGAGGTACCGGATCGGGGCCAATAGGTGCCGGAACAAACAAAGTCAAATCTGAGAGGTGCCGTATCCTGTGATATAAACCATAAACCACCAGAGGAAATGTTTCCACAAATGTGAGTACTGAATAGTGTACCTAAATACATATGAACACCTTCAAATGTTGCAGTCTTTCACACCCTGACCTTAGAGATCCTTTTTATTCTCTATTATTCTCTATTCTATTTGGTTAGGTCAGGGTGTGACTAGGCTGGGCAATCTATGTTTTCTATTTCTTTGTTGGCCGGGTATGGTTCCCAGTCAGAGGCAGCTGTCTATCGTTGTCTCTGATTGGGGATCATATTTAGGCAGCTTTTTCCCACCTGTAGTTTATGGGATCTTGTTTTGGTACTGTGCTGTTTAGCCCTACTAAACATTACGTTTCGTTTGTATTTTTTTTTTCGGTGTTCATTTAACAAAGTAAGATGTACGCCTACCACGCTGCACCTTGGTCCAATCCTTCCAACAACGATCGTTACACAGCCTCCCTCCCTCCCTCCCTTTCTCTATCTATCTAATTTGTATCTCTGTTTGGATGTGTGTACAGTATGATCTTTATATGCCGAGACTCTGGTTCTCTCCTTTTGTGGTTTCTATTCTCTATGATCGGAGTGTGATTGAGGATTGCTAACCCCTTTCCTCTTTGGGTGGCTATTTCAATATGATCTCTTTTTTACATTCTGCCCCTTTGAAGCCAGCTGGATACAGGGATGGGGGGAAGAGTGGAGCAGAGGGAGGGTAGGTGGGGAGGCATTCTCCAGAGCAGGATACTGCCACAGAGTATAAGAGGCTTAAATAAAAACAATAAATAAAAACAACAGAGTCTCTCTCTCTACCCCCTCCCCATCTCTTAATTTTTCTTTCTTTCTCTCTCACTCTCACCCCATATTGCATTAAAGAATGCATATCAATGATGGTAAATGAAATTACATGGGTTTTTTTTGTGTTCTTTTTTTTTTTTTTACTTTCCCATTTCCAAATGGGTCATTTTTGCGTAATCCTTCATGATTCGGTTGCATCAGTAAGATAGTAATCCTTTTTTTTATGGTTTATTTCTCTGCGCTTTTGCGTAAGCCTTGGAATTATATCAGAATGGGTTCTTATTGAAAAGTTCTCCTACATATGAATTCATTTTAATATGAAGTCCAATGTTATTATCAGACTCATCCACGGATATCGACATGCCATAAGCACAAAGATGGTCCCCACTCACATTAATGAAATCATGTGTTTTCATTTTGCTATGTTTCCTGAGGTAGTAGATGTCCTCCAGACCAGAAACTGTGTTTGTGCGGGTGCATGGACATGTCTCTCTGTGTGCCTGATTGAGAGAGATGGAGATAAAGCACACATGGGCAGATTGCTTGGTATCTCAGTCACATGGTCACATACCCCACATAAAACATACTCTTTAGATTCCACCAGACAGCAACCCTGACAGTTGAACATTGGCATTGAGTTGAGCAGTGAACACAGAGTGGAGACAGCCACAGATGAGAACATGGAGGCGAAGGAACGGCTCTGGGCCTGGTTTCCCAAAAGCACCTTAAGGCGATGTTCATAATTAGAACCTTCGTAGGAGCATCGTTAAATCTCAGCTCTGTTTCCCAAAACCATCGTTATTAACGTTGCACTTGAAACATAGAGACAGATAAACCATGTGATTCTATGTGACTGCCGATAACTTCAGAACGAAGTTAACAACAAATACTTCCAATGTCTTTGCAATTGATACAAACAAGTGACGTATAAAAATATGCTTCAAATGAAAACCGAGATGACTGCGTTAAAATATGAACAGTAGGTTATCGGCCTATTTCAATCATATTGAAGTACATTTCATGTTCAATCAATTGAGTTCTATTTTGCTATTTGTAGGCTACTGTCTGTAATTTGTCTCAACATATTTCATGATGTGTAGCTAAACATGTGTGTGATGATGTTCCAAATTGGTGATTTAGTGCATTTTTATTGGGTAAGCATTATAATAAGCTGCCTCAATATTTGCGGCCGTAGGTAGTAATATCTCTCTAGGAGCTGATCCGTCGTCAGTATTGAGAAATAATTATAATATTAAGGTCAGATTTGAATGGAGAAAGCTGATCTGAGAACAGCGCTCCCTTTCTTTCAGTATTGACACTATGCCACAACAATGCTCTTAGCAACTGTTCTCCCTAAGCGGTGTTTTGGGAAACGCATGTTACATCTTCAGCCGTTGTAGGAAAGATGCATTGTTAAGACACTCGTAAGCCTAAGTTCCATCGCTATCGGGAAACCAGGCCCTGGTCTGCTTTGCTCTGCTCTGATATGATCACAAATGACAGAAGGAGAATGGAAGAACAAGTCTGTGGTTCAAGGACTGGTCATCAGTCTGAGAGAGGGACAGAGAGAAAGTGAGAGGGAGGAAGAGAGAGGAGGAGAGAGTGAGAGGAAGGGAGAGAGAGAAGGAGAGTATCGATACTGATATCATAGTACAGCACTGGCTATAGACCAGCAACAGGGCAGAGACAGAGACAGGGACCTGTCTACTTTAACTACACTACAAGCCAAATCGCATCTGATACAATACACAGATACAACAGAAGAGACGTAGGATAGAATGGCAGTGTGGTTTACAATGGAAGACACATATTCATGGATCCGGGTTGTAAAAGACTGGGTTGTGACATGGTTTTGGTCTCTTGTCTCCATGCCCTAATAAGGCCACCGCTTCCTCTCTAACCTCATGATTTATGCAGGATCACGTGCAGAGGAAGGGACCAGTCACTGCTACACTGGCTAAGGAGAGGAGGTGGACACAAAGTGAACGAGAACTAGAAAGTGAACGAGAAAGACAGAAGTAAAAGCAATTGAGCGAGAGAAGGCTATTGGTCTTGTGCTTGCATATTACCCCCAGTAACTATGCAGCTTTTGGTGTGACACACATTCCTCAGTGCTTGCAGGTGGCAGGAAATGGAGACACATTTAACTGTGACACACATTGCAGGGCTGCAGGAGAGCCACAGCACTTAGCAGATGAGACAGACAGACAGACAGACAGACAGACAGACAGACAGACAGACAGACAGACAGACAGACAGACAGACAGACAGACAGACAGACAGACAGACAGACAGACAGACAGACAGATTAAATGGAGTCTGTAGACAGACACAGCAGTACACTAAACTCCTGAACCTGACAAAGCACAATACCAAAATAATCATATAGTGAGGCAGTCAAAATGGCTGGTTTAAATATGGATATTAGCCAGTGGCGAACCATCATTCAGGCTCGGCCCCACCTGTTTTGAGCCCCACATTTTAAGCAAAAAAAAAAAAAGTACAAATAAATTATATATTCAGTATACTGTATATATAATATTTTTTTTGGGGGGGGGCTTGCCTGTTTTGCATGTTATTTTAGCATTAATATGTGTCACGTATCAGTTTACAAACAATGTAAAAAAATTATTCAGTTAATAAAGCTGCATAGATAGGTCTCTTTTTTGTTTTCTTGAGTAAGGCAGCTCCAAAATACAGGTGTTTCGGCCTAGCTCAATGCTTTCTGTGGTTGTGGGGCGAGCCAGCACAAAATAGGAACATTGCACCTTGATTGCCTCTGTGTTCTGTCACTCATGGGGACAGTACATCATCGCAAAGTTTAAGTTCTTAGTACGGGTAGACATCCACAATTTCAGCCCTTTGGGTCCTGCCATAGAGTTATATTACAAGTGCCCTTCCAAGAAGGCTCAAGATCATTGGCCACAGATAAAATTACATCAAATTACGTTATATGTACAGTAGCTTTGATTGGACTGATCATGTCAGTATCTAACTTTCAAATGTATATATATATGCAGGCCTTAACCACTACCCTGAGAGCACTTGATTCAGTGTATCATGTAGCCCTCAGGTTCATTACCAATCAAAAACGTCTAACACATTATGATCTCTACAGCGCTGTCGTCTTGTCGTCATTGACCTTGCGTAGGCTTAATCACTGGTATACACTGATTTATTGGGTAAAATGCCATTTTATCTCTGTTCTTTTTTAGTCAGGTCGGTAAATATATATCAATTACGGTCCCATTTTCATTTGCTTCTAACAGTACCAAAATTTAGAACATGTCATGGTAGAAATAGTTGTAGTTACTTAGCTCCGTGGTCTTGGAATTCTCTCCTGAACATTTAAAAATGTGATGATCTAGTTTCGTTGGTGGAGTTTAAACACTTGATCGATGTATATATCATAGAAGAGTGTAATTGTCTTTAGGACAACTGTTTTTAGTCAAGAATTTTGTTTGGAACGTAAAATGTTTTTGTTGTACTGTATGTGTGTTTATAGTTGTGTTTAATGTTGTGTTAGTGTATGTGTGTTTATAGTTGTGTTTAATGTTGTGTTAGTGTATGTAAGCTGTTTTGTATGAAACGTTGTTCCCTCTGCTGCTATTGGACCAGGTCTCTCTTGGAAAAGAGACGTTATCTCAATGAGAAAAACCTGGATAAATAAAGGTAAAAAATATATATAAACAATAAAAAAGTCTTACCTAGCAGTCATCATCATGAATCAAGTCGATAATCTACTGGCAAATCCTTTTTTATCCTTGTCATATGAAGAGAAATAATGAAGAGACATTTTTTGATAAAACGTATCGGTGCTCTTCGGCCATTGGATATATACCGGTAAAGATTACACAACAAGTTGGAAATTCAACAATGAGTCGTTTGGAAGGAGTCAGTGGCTAACTGCAAGCATTGCAAAGCAACCACTAATGTTAGCCTGCTATTCAACGGAGTGGCTGAGTACCCACCATAAATCCAGAGAATGCCAGACTTTGATGACAAAGATTGATGACAAAATTTGCCCACAAAGGATCGCCGTGCCACCTTCACAAGGTGAGTCTAAAAATGTCTTGTATGCTGCTGCATAAATTATGTAATATGCCAGAGAGATATGTATACTGTAGCTAAGAAAGTAATACTAAGTGTATGTTTTGTAGTAAACTGTTAGTAGCCCTTGTGCCTCACCCTAATAATTTGGTCTATTTTCACCAACGCTGTAATGTAAACACGTCATTCGTGGTCGGTGTTTGCAGACTTTTTTGTACAGCTTTGACAGTGCTACTGATAGTAGTAGTGGCGCTTGGCTTGCACGTACAAATTCAGAACACACAACATTCTATAATAGAACTGTGTTATTTGATGTGTCAAATTAAAAGCTTATTTAACACGTCAAATTTGACGTGTATCTTTCTTGACATGCAAAGACCCAAACGGCTTTTAATGAGCCTCACCCTAATAATTTGGTCTATTTTCACCTCTTAATTTCGCTTACTGTTCTAACTTGGTGGTGCACATGTAGCCTATAACCTGTTTTCGAGAAATGTAATCATCGAATATTGTAAGAACTTTCATTGTCTTTTTATATGCCCCCTTTAGTTAACTTACGGTTCTGACTTGTTGAACAGGGAGAACACTGTAAGAACGGCACATGTTCTGAATTCTGTCCCTGTACATTTCAAAAATGCTGAACAAATAGTTATATTGACTACATCCATCATAGCTCGCTCATTAATGTTTTAATCGAAATTACGGATTGCCTCTTATCCACTTGTTGTCCCCTTATGCCATAGTTTGTACATCTCAATTGTCAGTAGAAACCACATTTGTTTAAGCAAGTCAGCCATATCAGCTATGTTTTTTTAAATGCAGTAAATGAGGCTGAATGAATTGTTTAGCTGCCAGACAAGGCTCCGCTGATAGCCAGGTGTAGCAGTGGTAAGGTGTTGGGACTGCTGTTGGGACTCTGCTGTTGGGACAGCTTTATGTAGGCCCTAACAGTTTGTGGGCACCGTTTGTCACCGTTATAGTAAAATTAATGTATTGTTTAGTGATGTGTTGTGTAGTGGCTTGGCTGGCATGCATCCCACATTTTTTGGGGTTTGCCCCACCAAGATTTACATGCTAAAATTGTCACTGATATTAGCGTAGGGGTTGTGAGCTATGTGTAAACATTGCTGCTATTTGAGCTAATTCTACTGATGATTATTGTATGGTTCTCTTCCTCAGTTTTGTGTCTGGATGTGCTGCGTCGGGCAGTCACATGTGTAATAGTATTCATTGATTAACTGATCAAGTGCCAAGGAGAAACGGAGCCCTCAAGGACGTGGGTGTATTCTTTTGGGTGAAACGTTCCGAACGTTGCAGATAGAAATGTAATGTATAGGGCTGAGGTGAATCCCTTTTTCTATTCTGAAATATTCAATTCATTCATTCACATTCTTCTTCTCTTTACCGTGCTGTGATTGGCTCAGTTCTGTGCATCACAGGACCCGCCCACCGTAGTCAGGGCCACTCCCTGGAGTTACTGCAGCTGGAGGTGACATCACCCCGTTTAACCTGTATGTGAGTCACTCCCCCACACCCACACACACATGCGCACAACACACACACACACACACACACACACACACACACACACACACACACACACACACACACACACACACACACACACACACACACACACACACTTCCCCATCTGCCCCTCTCTCATACCACAGCTGAAGATGGGTCTCGTCCCCCCAGAAACCTGAAACATTCGTTTAGCCTCATCCTCCTTTTCCCATCTGGCTCTCCCTCCTTACTCATCTCTCTTCCCCTCCCTTTCTCCATTTCCAATCAGCCAATAATGTGTCTTCATTCCCCCTGGCGTGTTGACAGCTGCCATGGCGACACGTATGGAGAGCCAGCTGTAGTGATTTTCCATCATGACGCTCAGACACAGACACAAAGACACACACACACGCACATCCTGCTTCTGTTGATCTGGTATAATTGGTATTGCTCTGTTGGAGAAAAACAGGTCTCCTGGAAATTCATTGGAGGAGGAGGAGAAGGAGAGAGAAGAGGGGGGAGTAGGGGAGGAGGGTAGAGGAGGAGGAAAGAGGGGAGAGGGTGAAGGAAGAAAGGTGGAGGAACTGATGTGTGACATCTCCTCCCTCCTCCTCTGAGGTATTAACTTATTTTTAATCATCAATCATGTATTTCAATAGTCCAATGTTGCTTCCTCTCCTTATCTTTATCCCTTTACCTGTTCTAATGTACGATCATCCACCAAAGGTAACCTTCCCAGGTTTCTCTATATTTCTAGACTTGGACTTGTTGTGTAAAGGGCAATTCCATGCCAGGATGGCCCAAAGATATTTATGATGTTTTGGATCTTCCTAAATTGAAGGTCCTTTGGGGGAAGGATTTATGCATAACTTTTGAAATCTGTATCCAAAAGAATGATTGAAAAATTGCAAATTAGAGATGGAATCCGCATTAGGATAAACAGCATCTTTGTTATTGTTTTTGTTTTGTGGATGAAACGGAGGTAAGCTGCATCGAGCAGTGTGGTAAAAATCAATTGCAGTTTTATTTAGTTCTCATTTACAACTGCAACCTGGCCAAGATAAAGCAAAGCAGTGCGACACAAACAACAACACATAGTTACACATGGAATCAACAAACATACAGTCAATAAGACAATAGAAAAAGTCTGTGTACAGTGTGTGCAAATGAGGTAGGATAAAGGAGGTAAGGCAATAAATAGGCCATAGTGGCAAAATAATTACAATATAGCAATTAAACACTGGAGTGATAGATGTGCAGAAGATGAGTGTGCAAGTAGAGATACTGGGGTGCAAAGGAGCAAAATAAATAACAGTATGGGGATGAGGTAGTTGGATGGGCTATTTACAGATGGACTATGTACAGGTGCAGTGATCTGTGAGCTGCTCTGACAGCTGGTGCTGTCAGAGCAGCTAGTGAGGGAAGCTAGTGAGGGAGATATGAGTCTCCAGCTTCAGTGATTTTTTTTCAGTTCGTTCCAGTCATTGGCAGCAGAGAACTGGAAGGAAAGCGGCCAAAGAGGAATTGGGTTTGGGGGTGACCAGTGAAATATACCTGCTGGAGCGCGTGCTACGGGTGCTGCTATGGCGACCAGTGAGCTGAGATAAGGCGCGGCTTTACCTAGCAAAGACTTATAGATTACCTGGAGCCAGTGAGTTTGGCGACGAATATGAAGCGAGGGCCAGCCAACGTGAGCATACTGGTCGCAGTGGAGGGTAGTGTATGAGGCTTTGGTGACAGAACGGATGGCACTGTGATAAACTGCATCCAATTTGCTGAGTAGAGTGTTGGAGGCTATTTTGTAAATGACATCGCCAAAGTCAAGGATCAGTAGGATAGTCAGTTTAACGAGGGTATGTTTGGCAGCATGAGTGAAGGATGCTTTGTTGCGAAATAGGAAGCCGATTCTAGATTGAATTTTGGATTGGAGATGCTTAATGTAAGTCTAGAAGGAGAGTTTATAGTCTAACCAGACACCTAGGTATTTGTAGTTGTCCACATATTCTAAGTCAGAACCGTCCAGAGTAGTGATGCTGGACAGGCGGGCAGGTGTGGGCAGCGATCGGTTGAAGAGCATGCATTTAGTTTTACTTGCATTTAAGAGCAGTTGGAGGCCACGGAAGGCGAGTTGTATGGCATTGATGCTTGTCTGGAGGTTAGTTAACACAGTGTCCAAAGAAGGGCCAGAGTTATACAGAATGGTGTCGTCTGCGTAGAGGTGGATCAGAGAATCACCAGCAGCAAGAGCGACATCATTGATGTATACAGAGATAGGAGTCGGTCCGAGAACTGAACCCTGTGGCACCCCCATGGAGACTGCCAGAGGTCCGGACAACAGGCCCTCCGATTTGACACACTGAACTCTGTCTGAGAAGTAGTTGGTGAACCAGGCGAGGCAGTCATTTGAGAAACCAAGACTGTTGAGTCTGCCGATAAGAATGTGGTGATTGACAGAGTCGAAAGCCTTGGCCAGGTCGATGAATACAGCTGTACAGTACTGTCTCTTATTGATGGCGGTTATGATATCATTTAGGACCTTGAGCATGGCTGAGGTGCACCCATGACCAGCTCGGAAACCAGATTGCATAGTGGAGAAGATACGGTGGGATTCGAAATGGTTGGTGATCTATTTGTTAACTTGGCTTTTATGAAGACCTTAGAAAGGCAGGGTAGGATAGATATAGGTCTGTAACAGTTTGGGTCTAGAGTGTCTCCCCCTTTGAAGAGGGGATGACCACGGCAAGTTGGTTAGGATGATATCTATGAGGGTGCCCATGTTTATGGATTTGGGTTTGTACCTGGTACGTTCATTGATAATTTGTGTGAGATTGAGGGCATCAAGCTTAGATTGTAGGATGGCCGGGGTGTTAAGCATGTCCCAGTTTAGGTCACCTAACAGCACGAGCTCTGAAGATAGATGGGGGGCAATCAATTCACATGGTGTCCAGGGCACAGCTGGGGACAGAAGGTGGTCTATAGCAAGCGGCAACGGTGAGACTCCTTTCTGGAAAGGTGGATTTTTATACGTAGAAGCTCAAATTGTTTGGGCACAGACCTGGATAGTAAGACAGAACTCTGCAGGCTATCTCTGCAGTAGATTGCAACTCCGCCCCCATTGGCAGTTCTATCTTGTTGGAAAATGTTATAGTTAGGGATGGAAATTTCAGGGTTTTTGGTGGTGTTCCTAAGCCAGGATTCAGACATAGCTAGGACATCCGGATTGGCAGAGTGTGCTAAGGCAGTGAATAAAACGAACTTTGGGAGGAGGCTTCTAATGTTAACATTCATGAAACCAAGGCTTTTACTGTTACAGAAGTCAACAAATGAGAGCGCCTGGGGAATGGGAGTGAAGCTAGGCACTGCAGGGCCTGGATTAACCTCTACATCACCAGAGGAACAGAGGAGGAGTAGGTTAAGGGTACGGCTAAAGGCTATAAGAACTGGTTGTCTAGTACATTCGGAACAGAGAGTAAAAGGAGCAGGTTCCTGGGCACAGTAGAATAGTTTGAAGGCATAATGTACAGACAAAGGTATGGTAGGATGTGAATACAGTGGAGGTAAACATATGCATTGAGTGACGATGAGAGAGATATTGTCTCTAGAAACATAATTTAAAGCAAGTGTGGTCACCGCATGTGTGGGAGGTGGAACTAAAGGGTTAACTAAGGCGTAATTAGCTGGACTAGAGGCTCTACAGTGAAATAAGGCAATAATTACTAACCAAAACAGCAATGGACAAGGCATATTGACATTAGGAAGAGGCATGCGTAGCCGAGTGATCATAGGGGTCCAGTGAGTGGCTCAGCCGATTCAGCAAGCTAGCAGAAGGGCCTTAGAGGGATGTCGCGAAGGAAGAAGTCTGTTGTAGCCCCCTCATGCTGTTACGTCATCAGACCAGTCGTCATGGATCAGCAGGGCTCCGTGTGGTAAAAGGGTCCAGGCCAATTGGCAAAATAGGTATAGTGGCCAAAGAATTTGTCCGATGGGCCTCTTAAGCTAACAGTCCGATATGCTTTAGACAGCTAGCGGGCCATGGATAGCAGGCTAGTAGATGGGAATTCAGGGGACGTCGCGACGGAGGAGCCAGATTGAAAAAAACCCTCTAGCGAATTATGTCGGTTGTCCGGTCGTGATGGGTCGGCGGGGCTCCAGGCCCATTGGCGAAATAGATATTGTAGTCCAAGGAGTGGATGATGGACCTCTTCAGCTTGCCGGGAGATGGGCCTAGCAAAGGCTAACTCCAGACTAATTGGTTCTTGCTTCGGGACAGAGACGTTAGCCAGGAGTGGCCACTCGGATAGCAGCTAGCTAGCTGCGACGATCCAGGTGAAAAGGTTCAGAGCTTGCGGTAGGAATCTGGAGATATGGAGATAAATAAGTCAGATTTGCTCTGGTTTGAGTCGCGCTGTGCAGACTGGCAAGAGTTGTCCGGGCTAAAGGTAGCTGAAGGTGGCTAGCTGACTACTAGCTAGTAGCTAGTTAGCTGGCTAGCTTCTGTTGGGGTTACGGTTCAAAAGTAAAGAAAGTAGCAGATCCATACCACATTGGGTGAGGCGGATTGCAGGAGAGTATGTTGAAGTTGAGGTTAAGAAAAATATAAAAAAATATATGCGAAGGAAAAATATCTAAAAAGATATATACACGGGACACAACAAGACGAGGACAAAAGACATCTGACTGCTACGCCATCTTGGATAAAGTACATATTGGTGTTCTATCGCACGTGCAATGATGTTTGAGGGGAAAAAACTGTGTTTGTTTGCAGTCACTTCTTTGGCGTTGTAACATCCCAAACGGACATGGCAGTTTCACCATGAAGGATTCCAGCTTTAAAGCTGTGAAATGTGTGATATTTTGGCCATACCAAGTCTGTAGCATCTACAGCGATGAGTCTGTAGATGCTACAATGCCAATATTAGTGTCATCTGAACCCTTACTGTGTGTTCTGTAATATGAGTAGTGTTTAGACAACAAACTTTATTTACATTCATTTATGGACATTTAAAAAATATAAATGTCTCCCAAGAACGCTTTTTGGATTTTGTTAATTTTTAGACATTGTTTTAAACAATATACTCTACAGGTACGTCATAATTTCTAGAGTGGGCTCTGTGCTACTTTTATTGACTGCACACTGTGATCTGTATAATTAAGGATGATTGGGTATGTGATATTCATGGTAGGAATCAAATCAAATCACATTTTATTTGTCACATACCCAATGCTTGTGTAGCAATGCTTGTGCTTCTAGTTCCGACTGTGCAGTAATATCTAACAAGTAATCGAACAATTCCCCAACAACTATCTAATACACACAAATCTAAAGGGGTGAATGAGAATATGTACATGTAAGTATATGGATGAGAAATGGCCGAGCGGCATAGGCAAGGTGAAATAGATTATATAAAATACAGTAATGCCTGTGCCATTAAACCCCTACAACTCATCCAGAACGCCGCAGCCCGTCTGGTGTTCAACCTTCCCAAGTTCTCTCACGTCACCCCGCTCCTCCGCTCTCTCCACTGGCTTCCAGTTGAAGCTCGCATCCGCTACAAGACCATGGTGCTTGCCTACGGAGCTGTGAGGGGAACGGCACCTCCGTACCTTCAGGCTCTGATCAGGCCCTACACCCAAACAAGAGCACTGCGTTCATCCACCTCTGGCCTGCTCGCCCCCCAACATCTGAGGAAGCACAGTTCCCGCTCAGCCCAGTCAAAACTGTTCGCTGCTCTGGCACCCCAATGGTGGAACAAGCTTCCTCACGACGCCAGGACAGCGGAGTCAATCACCACCTTCCGGAGACACCTGAAACCCCACCTCTTTAAGGAATACCTAGGATAGGATAAAGTAATCCTTCTAACCCCCCCCCCTTAAAAGATTTAGTTGCACTATTGTAAAGTGGTTGTTCCACTGGATATCATAAGGTGAATGCACCAATTTGTAAGTCGCTCTGGATAAGAGCGTCTGCTAAATGACTTAAATGTAATGTAAATGTATATACATACAGTGAGGGAAAAAAGTATTTGATCCCCTGCTGATTTTGTACGTTTGCCCATCAGTCTATCATTTTAATGGTAGGTTTATTTGACCAGTGAGAGACAGAATAACAACAAAAAATCCTGAAAAACGCATGTAAAAAAACGTTATAAATTGATTTGCATTTTAATGAGGGAAATAAGTATTTGACCCCTCTGCAAAACATGACTTAGTACTTGGTGGCAAAAGCCTTTTTGGCTTTAAGGTTTTGAGGCTGACGTTTTGCAACTCGAACCTTCAGCTCCCTCCACAGATTTTCTATGGGATTAAGGTCTGGAGACTGGCTAGGCCACTCCAGGACCTTAATGTGCCTCTTCTTGAAACACTCCTTGGCTGTGTGTTTTGGGTCATTGTCATGCTGGAATACCCATCCACGACCCATTTTCAATGCCCTGGCTGAGGGAAGGAGGTTCTCACCCAAGATTTGACGGTACATGGCCCCGTCCATTGTCCCTTTGATGCGATGAAGTTATCCTGTCCCCTTAGCAGAAAAACACCCCCAAAGCACAATGTTTCCACCTCCATGTTTGACGGTGGGGATGGTGTTCTTGGGGTCATAGGCAGCATTCCTCCTCCTCCAAACACGGCGAGTTGAGTTGATGCCAAAGAGCTCCATTTTGGTCTCATCTGACCACAACACTTTCACCAAGTTGTCCTCTGAATCATTCAGATGTTCATTGGCAAACTTCAGACGGGCATGTATATGTGCTTTCTTGAGCAGGGGGACCTTGCGGGCGCTGCAGGATTTCAGTCCATCACGGCGTAGTGTGTTACCAATTGTTTTCTTGGTGACTATGGTCCCAGCTGCCTTGAGATCATTGACAAGATCCTCCTGTGTAGTTCTGGGCTGATTCCTCACCATTCTCATGATCATTGCAACTCCACGAGGTGAGATCTTGCATGGAGCCCCAGGCCGAGGGAGATTGACAGTTCTTTTGTGTTTCTTCCATTTGCGAATAATCGCACCAAATGTTGTCACCTTCTCACCAAGCTGCTTGGCGATGGTCTTGTGGCCCATTCCAGCCTTGTGTAGCTCTACAATCTTGTCCCTGACATCCTTGGAGGGCTCTTTGGTCTTGGCCATGGTGGAGAGTTTGGAATCTGATTGATTGATTGCTTCTGTGGACAGGTAACAAACTGAGATTAGGAGCACTCCCTTTAAGAGTGTGCTCCTGATCTAAACTCGTTACCTGTATAAAAGACACCTGGGAGCCAGAAATCTTTCTGATTGAGAGGAGGTCAAATACTTATTTCCCTCATTAAAATGCAAATCAATTTATAACATTTTTGACATGCGTTTCTCAGGATTTTTTTGTTGTTATTCTGTATCTCACTGTTCAAATTATCCTACCATTAAAATGATAGACTGATCATTTCTTTGTCAGTGGGCAATTGTACAAAATCAGCAGGGGATCAAATACTTTTTTCCCTCACTGTATGATATAGTAGCAGTTCAGACGTCCTGTCGTGTCCCGTGTATATATATATATATTTACATATTTTTTCTTCACTTATCTTTTTACATTTTTTTTATTCTAAATACTCAACCTCAAAGCACTCTCCTGCAACCCGCCTCATCAATTAAAAAAAAAAAAAAAAAGTATTATTTACCTCATCTGAATTCCACGACAGAAGCTAGCCAGTTTTTGTACAGCGCGACTCAGACCAGAGCATATCGGACCTATTCTCTCTCCTTTCCTCGATTTCTACCGCAGGCTCTGGACATTTACACCTGGATCTTGCAGCTAACTAGCTGCTACCTGAGTGACTATTGGCAACGTCGGTCACGGAATTAACACACACTATTACGGAGCTAGCTAGCTAGCCAGCTGAAGAGTTCCGTCAGCCACTCGTGGGCTATTCCTGAGCTAGCCAGCTGAAGTGTCTCCTGGGCTACAACTCACCTATCCTGACCCGTTTTACTGCCGATGCGGAGCCCCATTGGGTCTTCACGACTGGATCACCGACGTTATCTGCCCGAGGGAGTTGTCCAACTGGCCCCTCCGTCGCGACGTAACCTGATCGCCCATCTGCGGCCAGCTAATCGTTAGCTGTCTTTTCGGCTGCGATCTGAATAGGTCTGTCGGACACTTTCTTGGGCCACTATAACTAACTATTTTGCCAACTTGGACAGGTCCCCCCTTCCACACGGAACCCCACTAACCCACAGACGGAAACGCACGAGGCGGCTAAAAACAGACCTCCCTCCCATCTTCCACCAGCTTGCTACCTATGGCCCGGCTAGCTGTCTGAATCTCACTGGACCCTCTGATCACTCGGCTAAGCATGCCTCTCCTTAATGTCAATATGCCTTGTCCATTGCTGTTCTGGTTAGTGTTTATTGGCTTATTTCACTGTAGAGCCTCTAGCCCTGCTCATTATACCTTATCCAATCTTCTGGTTTCAATGATGTTTCTAGAGACAATATCTCTCTCATAATCACTAAATGCCTAGGTTTACCTCCTCTGTACTCACATCCCACCATACCTTTGTCTGTACATTATACCTTGAAGCTATTTTATCGCCCCCAGAAACCTGCTCCTTTTTCTCTCTATTCTGGACGTCACAGACGACCAATTCTTATAGCTTTTAGCCGTACCCTCATACTTATTCTTCTCTGCTCCGCTGGGGATGTAGAGGTGAATCCAGGCCCTGCAGTGCCTGGCTCCACACCTACTCCCCAGGCGCTCTCTTTTGATGACTTCTGTAACCGTAATAGCCTTGGTTTCATGCATGTTAACATTAGAAGCCTCCTCCCTAAGTTTGTTTTATTCACTGCTTTAGCACACTCTGCCAACCCGGATGTCCTAGCTGTGTCTGAATCTTGGCTTAGGAAGTCCACCAAAAACTGTGAAATCTTCATCCCTAACTACAACGTTTTCAGACAAGATAGAACGACCAAAGGGGGCGGTGTTGCAATCTACTGCAGAGATAGCTTGCAGAGTTCTGTCCTGCTATCCAGGTCTGTACCCAAACAATTTGAACTTCTACTTTTAAAAATCCACCTCTCCAAAAACAAGTCTCTCACCGTTGCCGCCTGCTATAGACCCCCCTCGGCCCCTAGCTGTGCTCTGGACACCATATGTGAACTGATTGCCCCCCATCTATCTTCAGAGCTCGTGCTACTAGGCGACCTTAACTGGGACATGCTTAACACCCCAGCCATTCTACAATCCAAGCTTGATGCCCTCAATCTCACACAAATTATTAATGAACCCACCAGGTACAACCCCAAAGCCGCAAACACTGGCACCCTCATAGATATCATCCTAACCATTGTGCCCTCTAATTACACCTCTGCTGTTTTCAACCAAGATCTCAGCGATCACTGCCTCATTGCCTGCACCCGTAATGGGTCAGCGGTCAAACGACCTCCACTCATCACTGTCAAACGCTCCCTGAAACATTTCAACGAGCAAGCCTTTCTAATCGACCTGGCCCTGGTATCCTGGAAGGATATTGACCTCATCCCGTCAGTAGAGGATGCCTGGTTATTTTTTTTAAATGCCTTCCTCTCCATCTTAAATAAGCATGCCCCTTTCAAGAAATTTAGAACCAGGAACAGATATAGCCCTTGGTTCTCCCCAGACCTGACTGCCCTTAACCAACACAAAAATATCCTGTGGCGTTCTGCATTAGCATCGAACTGCCCCCGCGATATGCAACTTTTTAGGGAAGTTAGAAACCAATACACACAGGCAGTTAGAAACGCCAAGGCTAGCTTTTTCAAACAGAAATTTGCTTCGTGCAACTCCAACTCTAAAAAGTTCTGGGACATTGTAAAGTCCATGGAGAATAAGAACACCTCCTCCCAACTGCCCACTGCACTGAGGATAGGAAACTCTGTCACCACCGATAAGCCCACTATAATTGAGAATTTCAATAAGCATTTTTCTACGGCTGGCCATGCTTTCCACCTAACTACCCCTACTGCATTCAACAGCACTGCACCCCCCACAGCTACTCGCCCAAGCCTCCCCCATTTCTCCTTCTCCCAAATCCATTCAGCTGATGTTCTGAAAGAGCTGCAAAATCTGGACCCCTACAAATCAGCTGGGCTTGACAATCTGGACCCTTTCTTTCTAAAATTATCTGCCGAAATTATTGCAACCCCTATTACTAGCCTGTTCAACCTCTCTTTCGTGTCGTCTGAGATTCCCATAGATTGGAAAGCAGCTGCTGTCATCCCCCTCTTCAAAGGAGGTGACACTCTTGACCCAAATTGCTACAGACCTATATCCATCCTACCCTGCCTTTCTAAGGTCTTCGAAAGCCAAGTCAACAAACAGATTACCGACTATTTTGAATCCCACCGCACCCTCTCCGCTATGCAATCTGGTTTCAGAGCTGGTCATGGGTGCACCTCAGCCACGCTCAAGGTCCTAAACGACATCGTAACCGCCATCGATAAGAAACATTACTGTGCTGCCGTATTCATTGACCTGGCCAAAGCTTTTGACTCTGTTAATCACCACATCCTCATCGGCAGACTTAGTAGCCTTGGTTTCTCAAACGATTGCGTCGCCTGGTTCACCAACTACTTCTCTGACAGAGTTCAGTGTGTCAAATCGGAGGGCCTACTGTCTGGACCTCTGGCAGTCTCTATGGGGGTACCACAGGGTTCAATTCTTGGGCCAACTCTTTTCTCTGTATACATAAATGATGTCGCTCTTGCTGCTGGTGAATCTCTGATCCACCTCTACGCAGACGACACCATTCTGTATACTTCTGGCCCTTCTTTGGACACTGTGTTAACAACCCTCCAGACGAGCTTCAATGCCATTCAACTCTCCTTCCGTGGTCTCCAACTGCTCCTAAACACAAGTAAAACTAAATGCATGCTCTTCAACCGATCGCTGCCTGCACCTGCCCGCCCATCCAGCATAACTTCTCTGGACGGTTCTAACTTAGAATTTGTGGACAACTACAAATACCTAGGTGTCTGGTTAGACTGTAAACTCTCCTTCCAGACTCACATCAATCATCTCCAATCCAAAGTGAAATCTAGAATTGGCTTCCTATTTCGCAACAAAGCATCCTTCACTCATGCTGCCAAACATACCCTCGTAAAACTGACCATCCTACCAATCCTCGACTTCGGCGATGTCATTTACAAAATAGCCTCCAATACCCTACTCAACAAGCTGGATGCAGTCTATCACAGTGCCATCCGTTTTGTCACCAAAGCCCCATATACAACCCACCACTGCGACCTGTATGCTCTCGTTGGCTGGCCTTCACTTCATAATCGTCGCCAAACACATTGGCTCCAGGTCATCTACAAGACCCTGCTAGGTAAAGTCCCCCCTTATCTCCGCTCACTGGTCACCATAGCAGCACCCACCTGTAGCACGCGCTCCAGCAGGTATATCTCTCTGGTCACCCCTAAAGCCAACTCCTCCTTTGGTCGTCTCTCCTTCCAGTTCTCAGCTGCCAATGACTGGAACGAACTACAAAAATCTCTAAAACTGGAAACACTTATCTCCCTCACTAGCTTTAAGCACCAGCTGTCAGAGCAGCTCACAGATCTCTGCACCTGTACATAGCCCATCTTTAATTGAGCCCAAACTACTACCTTTTCCCCTACTGTATTTATTTATTTTATTTATTTTGCTCCTTTGCACCATATTATTTATATTTTAACTTTTAACTTTCTTCAAACTACAAATCTACCATTCCAGTGTTTTTCTTGCGATACTTTATTTACTTTGCCACCATGGCATTTTTTTGCCTTTACCTCCATTATCTCACATCATTTGCTCACATTGTATATAGTCTTATTTTTTTCTACTGCATCATTGATTGTATGTTGTTTTACTCCATGTGTAACTCTGTGTTTTTGTATGTTGTCGAACTGCTTTGCTTTATCTTGGCCAGGTCGCAATTGTAAATGAGAACTTGTTCTCAACTTGCCTACCTGGTTAAATAAAGGTGAAATAAATAAAATAAAATAAATAAATATGAGTAATGTAAGATATGTAAACATTATTAAAGTGGCATTATTTAGAGTGCATTGTATAAAGTGACTAGTGATCCATTTATTGAAGTGTCCAGTGATTGGGTCTCAATGTAGGCAGCAGCCTCTCTGAGTTAGTGATTGCATCTACTTCCGGCGCCAACAGAGATGGCCGCCTCGCTTCGCGTTCCTTGGAAACTATGCAGTATTTAGTTTTTTTATGTGTTATTTCTTACATTGTTACCCTAGGAAAACTTAGGTTTTATTACATACAGTCAGGAGGAACTATTGAATATAAGAGCAACGTCAACTCACCAACATTACAACCCGGAATACGACTTTGCCGAGGCGGATCCTCTGTTTGGTCCACCACCCAGGACAATGGATCGGATCCCAGCTGGCTACCCAAAACTCTCTGGTAAGAAGAAGGGCGGGGGTGTATGCCTTATGATTAACGAGATGTGGTTTGATCACAACAACATACAGGAACTTGAGTCCTTTTGTTCACCTGACCTAGAATTCCTTACAATCAAATGCCGACCGCATAATCTACCAAGAGAATTCTCTTCGATCATAATCACAGTCGTGTATGTCCCCCCCCAAGCAGACACATCGACAGCCCTGAAAGAACTTCATTTGACTCTATGTAAACTGGAAACCACATATCCTGAGGCTGCATTTATTGTAGCTTGGGATTTTAACAAGGCTAATCTGAAATCAAATGCGCAACCCGGGCTGGCAAAACCCTGGATCATTGTTATTCTAACATACAATGCCCTCCCCTGCACTCCTTTTGGAAAATCTCACCATGACTCCATTTTGTTGCTCCCAGCCTATAGACAGAAACTAAAACAGGAAGCGCCCGTGCTCAGGTCTGTTCAACGCTGGTCCGACCAATCGTATTCCACGCTTCAAGATTGCTTCGATCACGTGGACTGGGATATGTTCCGCATAGCGTCGGACAATAACATTGATGAATACGCTGATTCGGTGAGCGAGTTTATTAGCAAGTGCATCGGTGATGTTGTACCCACAGCGTCTATTAAAACATTCCCCAACCAGAAACCGCGGATTGATGGCAGAATTCGCGCAAAACTGAAAGCACGAACCACTGCTTTTAATCAGGGCAAGGTGACCGGAAACATGACCGAATACAAACAGTGTAGCCATTCCCTCCGCAAGGCAATCAAACAAGCTAAGCGTCAGTATAGAGACAAAGTAGAGTCGCAATTCAACGGCTCAGACACGAGAGGTATGTGGCAGGGTCTACAGTCAATCACGGACTACAAAAGGAAAACCAGCCACGTCGCAGACCACGATGTCTTGCTCCCAGACAAACTAAACAACTTTTTTGCCCGCTTTGGGGACAATACATTGCCACTGACATGGTCCGCTAACAAAACCTGCGGGCTCTCCTTCACTGCAGCCAACGTGAGTAAAACATTTAAACGTGTTAACCCTCGCAAAGCTGCCGGCCCAGATGGCATCCCCAGCCGCGTCCTCAGAGCATGCGCAGACCAGCTGCCTCGTGTGTTTACAGACATATTCAATCAAACCTTATCCCAGTCTGCTGTTCCCACATGCTTCAAGAGGGCGACCATTGTTCCTGTTCCCAAGAAAGCTATTTTTCAGTCTCTCGGTCCCAGCTTTGATGCACCTGTACTGACCTCGCCTTCTGGATGGTAGCGGTGTGAACAGACAGTGGCTTGGGTGGTTGATGTCCTCAACAATCTTTTTGGCCTTCCTGTTCATGCTGTTGAGAGTGTGTGCACACGTGTGTGTGCACACGTGTGTGCGTACATATGTGAGTGCATCCATGCCTGTGTATGTGTTTCATGTTTTGGTGAAAATGTGTCACTGTAGAGTCCTGAATATTTCACTAATGAGCTTTCATCCTAATCAGACACACACACACACACGCGCGCGGGCACACACACTAACACACACACACACACACACACACATATGCATTCACATTCACTACTGACATGTGGCTTGCCTTAGGCTCACACACAAGGCTTATAGACCAGATCGAAAATGGCCTCCGTTATCCTAATGTCAGTCAAAATTAGAAACAAACAAAAATACACACACACACACACACACACACACACACACACACACACACACACACACACACACACACACACACACACACACACACACACACACACACACACACACACACACCAGCCCCTTACCATGTTACAGAGATAATGAGAGCTTGTTAGCAGAAGTGAAATGTTGAAGCTTTCAATGAAGTCGCTTTTACAGGGAGGAGACTTCGGACTTAATGCCATTTAACAGATGGCATATTTGACTCTGTGATATTTAGTTATTTCTATATGTATGATGTGTAGATGGTTGGATATATTTACAGGCTCCAATTGGGTAAGATGCTCTTGTTGTTTTTTGTTGCAGTTTCTGGCAACAGTCAGTGGTGAATGTGAGGTGAGATTTCAGTCTTACAGGCATCATGAGCTTGATGTGTCAGATACAGGGATTCAAAACAAATAGGATTATTGTGCACTTCAATAGTTTATTGAGTCTAAATGGAAGCTAAAGAAACACCAAATACATCCAGTCTTGAGATGAAATGCATTTAAGTGTCAAAAATCATATTTTCATATTTCACTGTGTTTCTGTATGTCATTTTCTTTTTCACTCAACTCAGAATTGCAACTCAGCATCATGATGCAATCAGCAACATGGCTGAACCTGTGTTCACATCCGATGTTGTCTGGGAATTAGGAGGTTGTCATTGCAATGCCAGAGTAGAAAGGAAACAACCTTACAGCTGAACTGAATATATTAGCATCTAACAAAGACCACAGCTTTAACCCAATGATGTCGATGCTTGCTTTAACCCCACTGGACCAAAGCCAAACTGACCCACAGTGGTTGCCAGGGGTAATATGTGTATTATAATGACCAGAGTGGTTGTTATGGGTAATATGTGTTCTAAAGTAAGAGAGGTTGCTATGGGTGATTCAGAATAGATGCCTTTGATGATTGATGTTCTAGAATGGCCAGAGGTTGAATAGATTCTGTGTGAGGTTTGGGGTGGTAGACATCTAAGAACTGTCGGTCTCTGTGTTGGTTTGCGGTCACGGTCATGTTGGTCAGGTTTAGGCTGCAGTGGCAAAGCCCACTTGGTTGCCTGTGCGGTCGTAGACGGAGTAGTACTGCATGAGGAATACATCTCCCAAAATCCACAGGGGCTGTCCGTTCTGGGACGGCAGGTAGGTGGGGGTGATCCCCACAGAGCAGACCTGGTTGTTCTAGATATAGAGAAGAACACGCATGTTGAGTGCAATACACACACACACACACACAGGCAGATAAACACACATGCACTACTGACACATGGCTTAGGCATGCACATGGGTTATGGACCAGCTTGAGCCATCTAAAATGGCCTTCATTATCCTAACATCAGTCATAGAGGGTAACACACGGACAGACACACACTAACTCACCTGCTGGATGTATGCAGATGGCGGCAGGGGGAAGTTGACTCCATTGATGGTGAAGGTGAGAGTAGGCAGGCTGTTGATCTGGTTACAGTTCACTGTGTACTACATCAACAAACAATTCACAGACATGAGTGACACAAAACATCCCTGTACTGGTTAACTCTGGTCTGCACTGGTTTCCCCATCCTCTACTTTCTGGATTACACTGGTTTATGGTGTCAGTTGGTACTGGTCTGTAATGGTTTATAATGGCTTCCTGCTACCTGTCCATACTGGTCCTGCTGGGCTCCAATGGACTGCATCAGGGTTCCCATGATCTGTCCGGGTGCAGTCAGCATGGAGGTGCCTGTATCCACGATGGCCTGGCAGCCTTGCCCACACCACCCTGTCTCCTGACCGTTGATCTGGAACCTGGAGATTTACAAGGGTTAGTGTCAGACAGACAGACAGACAGACAGACAGACAGACAGACAGACAGACAGACAGACAGACAGACAGACAGACAGACAGACAGACAGACAGACAGACAGACAGACAGACAGACAGACAGACAGACAGACAGACAGACAGACAGACTAGCATTGACAGCGGTCTTAGACGTTTTTCATCCCAGCTTTTGAAGGCTCCTGGTGGTTCTGATATCAGTGTATGGTTAGGTATGTTTGGTTGGTGTGGTTGATCCTGACCCTTGGATGCCGATCTGCCAGTATGTCTGGGCGGTGACGGGGGTCCAGTAGATCTGACCCTGGTACTTGGTGGTGTCCACTTCTCCAAACGACAACTCACTGCCCTGCTGACCGCCGCTGCACAGACAAAGTTTTAAGTCATCAAACAGTTTTACATAGATAGAAGGTGGTCGGCAAGAAGATGGTTCACTCTTCACAGAAGACACTTTTCTTCTCAAAAATATTGTGCCTTATATCAGTGATTTAGTTTCTGGAGCAGGAGTAATGAATATAACATTGATTATGTACATAAATATGTAAGTACATCATTAAAGTATATTACCTGGTCATCTAGAAAACGAACACATTGGCCTGCAGAAGGTTCTGTGATATCTGTGTGTATTTTATATTGAGGTCCGGTAGTAGTACATTATATGTGTGGTAAGTAAGTAGTGGTAGGGGTACAGATGTCAGATCTTAACTTGATCACTTTTTTGTCACTGATAATTTTCCTGCTGTATCAGGAAATACAAATGAGCCTTGTGAGTCCCTGAAAAAAGAGCAGTTGTCTTTCTGTCCATGCTGGGGCAGTCGATCAGGGCTTGCTATTTAAATATCAAAATCCTCTGGCTGAAACATTAGGTCTGGGTCAAATTACTGCAACATTCAAATGTACAAACATGTATCTGAAATGCAGTCATACACATCAACAACCGTCCTTTTATATAGCATAACAACACAAGATAGATATTGGTCTCATCTAGGCTATGACATACAAGCTTCAAGTGTATCTTAAGTTCAAAATGTAGTTCAATCGTGGGGTGTGGTAGGGTGGGGTGGGTTAGGGTTGCTGCCGCCAGCTCGCACATATAAGCCTACCATGTTGGCTTTGGTTCAATTCCGGCCCACAACTTTCTGGCACAAATAAGTCAATCCCCCGATATACTAGATTTATTTACACATTTTAAATATGGACAGTCCAGGGATATTTTACCCCCGATCTTGATAAGAAATGACCATATCAGACCCTTTTGGATAACATAAATAGGAAACCAATAAAATTGTAACTATAGGCTACACCAACATTAGTGTCATGTCAATTCCCACAGTGGATACTTTATTTCTATTGTATGGAATGCTTGTCAAATAGATAAATCACCCTTAGTCTGCTCAAAAAGTACTCTGTTGTTCTTATTACAATACCAACCAGAGGGTGAACATATCTAGAAACACTTTGGTTGCAAGCAGGACTAAGGTAACGCCAACATCGTCTTTTAGGGAGCGGTAATGAAGTAAGTGTGAAAAGGTGTGTTAACCGCTACTGTTTGTTTCCCTGGCTGAGTTTATGAGCTGATTTGGGCCATCATCTGATTGACAGATGTAGGCCTGCTGTGGAACAATAAACCTTCCTCCAGTGTGGATGCTTGTCCACGTTTTATAGTTAGGCTATGTATAATTTGTGAATATAGTTCTGGTCTTTGGTGTGAATTGGAAGCTTGTATTGTGTGCCTTTAATATTTCATTTCTTAAAGCTGTCAAGATGTTTATACATTTGAGCCTATCCAAAGACGATTTAGTTGATTAATTTTACTTCTTGAAAACATTTAAATAAATGCAATTAACTTGAGGGTCTAATGTAGTCTCAGGCTGGTCACTAGATCCCACATCACAGGGCGCAAACTCATGAGGTTCGGTATGAGCTGCTTAGACCACTGCACTATGGCAGATCACAATGCTCTAGCGAGCATTAAGAATATTATGAATACTGATGATACATAGGTGTGTCATTTTGTATTATTTTGTTTTAAGCCTTCCCCAAACCATACCCCTAAACTTAACCACTCAGAATTAATTCCTGAACTGTTAACCTTTGAGTTGTTTCTGGTTTAATCATGTAACCACACAAAATGAATGCGTCAAAAATAGACATTGATCCATGAGTCAAATGGGCAGTGGGCCGAATTTGAATCCATGCCGACTCTGACATATATGTGCCGGGGTCAGTGGCTGTAACCGCTGAACCACACAGGATTTGAAGAAAACAATAATTAATTCTGCCTATTGCTTGCCTTCAACATATAATAAAACAGTTAATGTAAAACAACTGATTATCCCTAACGAAAATACATCTACCCCCTACGAATATGCCCGTTTATTATAATCCACATAAGAATTAACACGAGACACGTCGTAGCCTTCACGTAGCCTACATAAGGTACAATGTAGGTATGTTACTGCTTTGTATACAAACACGCTTCCAGCTGCCCACTGGTACAATTCTAAATAATTCTTCAGATATTCAAATCCTCCTGCCGCAAGATTATGATGAAAGCAGTCCAATTAAGAGCCGACATCTGTAGTGGTATATGTATGGTAAGTAGTGTGTGTGGTATATGTATTGGTAGTGGTATATTTGTGGTAAGTAGTGGTATATTTGTGGTAAGTATTGTAGTGGTTTATGTGTGGTAAGTAGTGGTAGTGGTATATTTGTGATAAGTAGTGGTATAAGTGATGGTAGGAGTACTGACCTGGTCATGTAGAATGCAAATATGTTAGACTGCAGAAGGTTCTGAGACATCATGTTGTCCATGACGGGAGTTTCTTGTCCAGCTGAGATGGAAGGATAGGAAAGGCCAAGGATACCATCAAACTGGGCCACAACAAAATTCTGACCTGGCTCGTTAGTGCTCAGACCAATCTCCTGGTTGTTGATGACAATACCACCGACCTAAAGAGGTGTCAAACAACACACACACTCAGCATCATGGAAACACGTTGGTTTTATTAGAATGGAAGTACATGTACTGTTGTGGCTGTATCTGTTGTGGCTTTTTATTGCATGTAGTGAAGAATAACTGTGGTAGAAGTAGTTAAGTATTTGTAAGGTTGTTATGGTGGAACTCACGTTGACGGTGTCGTATCCGAAGACTCCATTGAGACTGCCAGCTCCGTAGGGCAGGTAGAAAGTTTGCCCATTAGCTGAGTAGGTGGACGACTGCTGGGGGTTGAACTTTGTGTGGGCGTCTGCAGGAGGAAGGGACACAAACAACTTAAAGAGGAAATATACTGTCTTCAATTTATTTATCTGGGAAGTGTGTAGAAGTGATAATGGACCTAAATATCTCTGATGGTAGTAGTACTAGTAGAAGTACTGTAGTAGTAGTAGTAGTAAAGGTAGTAGTAGTGGTAGTAGGACAGTTAGTAACATTTATTGTTGAGGAAGTAGTAGTTAATTGATACACATAGTAGGTAGTTGTAATATTGTCATGAATCTATCCAGCTGTACTCACTGCAGGCCTGAGTGTTGCAGAGTACAGAGTCAACCCACAGGTTGGCAGAGCCAGTGTCAAACAACACCTGGAAGGACTGGGGGGGAGTACCGATGGTGATGGCTCCATAGTAAGTGGTCTGGAAAACACAACAGGGATAATACAGTTGACAAAAGATAGAGGTGCTGCTAATACATTCAGACAACAACGCATCAGATCTAGAGTGGTTGGCTTGGTTTAGACTCTACTTCATGGAGTTAGACGTTATCGTGACATGGTTGTTATCTAGTTAGACCTAGAATTCACATTTTTTACATCAGCCTACATCAGCATTTCATTCTGGAATATGAAAATAGACTACTGTGGACATAGACAGATATAGACAGGACATTGAGTAACATTCTAGATAGACCATAAGCTTGGGTTTTAGAGCATGTACTTACGTCAGCATAGTTGTTGATGTACATGGTGGTGGAGCCAGCGAACTCGTCAGGAAAGTATTTGAGAGCGGGGTCTTGGTAGGGCAGGCGTTCGCCCTTCTCCATCATTCTCTCACGGATTGACTTATGCTTCACCAGAGGGATCCTAGGGTAACAAGAACACAGATGCACTCAGATATGAAGTCGAACTCTGCAAATGCAAATAGGGGTAGAGAGAGCGACAAGGAGTTATCATTGACTATGAGAGATGAGAAAAAAAAATTGTGTTTTAGGGAGAATTTAAAGAAAAGAGCAGCTGGAGTGATAATTTGAAACAGAAATAAAGTGAGTACTAACCTGTGGATTCCCTCAGCGAGCACAGCACATACCAGCACAATAACGAGACACTTCATGGTCGCTCCTGAAATCACAACCAGTGGTGGATACACCTTAGCTTGGGTCAGGACTGTTCTTATATACTGTACCAAACATACATATGTGCACACATGAATGCAAGCGGGTGTGATATGGGTACGCGTGACTGTGTGTACACATCCCTTATCAGACTTAAGTAGGTGACTATCAGCTCCTTTTTCCCCTGACTCCACATTCTCTATTCAGTGTGCAGGCAAGCCCCTACTCCCCTGTACCGATAGCAGCGCTAACCAAAACAGTACTATTAGTTTACTGAACCTATAAGGGAGATGACCAGATTAGATAAGATACAGGGCTCTATTTTAACAAACCGAAGGCAATGGTAAACCTTTTTGCTTACGGTAGCGCTATAGGTTCAGCACTGTCAGAAGTGTTTTTGCTATTTTCACAACCACAGTTATGAGAAATCTCCAGACACAAACATTGGCAGTAGAATGGCCTTTACTGAAGAGCTCAGTGACTTGAAATGAAAATTAAATCAAATTCTATTGGTCACATACACATATTTAGCAGATGTTTTTGTGGGTGTAATGAAATGCTTGTGTTCCTAGCTCCAACAGTGCAGAAGTATCTAACAGATCACAACATAACAAACTAATCTAAAAGTATAAGAAAATGGAAATAAGAAATATATAAATATTAGATTGATCAATGTCGGAGTGGCATTGACTAAAATACAATAGAATTGCATACAGAATATACATATGAGATGAGTAAATCAAATCAAATCAAAAACAATTGGTCACATACACATGGTTAGCAGATGTTAATGCGAGTGTAGCGAAATGCTTGTGCTTCTAGTTCTGACCATGCAGTAATATCTAACAAGTAATCTAACAATTTCACAACAACAAAGGAATAAATAAGAATATGTACATAATAATATATGGATGAGCGATGGCCGAACGGCATTGGCAAGATGCAGTTGAGTACAGTATATGCATATGAGATGAGTAATGTAGGGTATGTAAACATTATATATAGTGGCATTGTTTAAAGTGACTAGTGATACATTTGTTACATCCAATTTTTAATTATTAAAGTGGCTAGAGATTTGAGTCAGTATGTTGGCAGCAGCCGCTCAATGTTAGTGATGGCTGTTTAACAGTCTGATGGCCTTGAGATAGAAGCTGTTTTTCAGTCTCTCGGTCCCTGCTTTGATTCACCTGTACTGACCACACCTTCTGGATGATAGAGGGGTGAACAGGCCGTGGCTCGGGTGGTTGTTGTCCTTGAAGATCTTGTCACGTCCTGACCAGTGAAAAGGGTCATTTGCCATAGTAGAATGGTAAGGGTGTGGCAGGGGGGTTGTTTTGTGTGTTTTGGGGTTTTGTGTTTCTAGGGAAATTTGTTCTAGTTTTCTATTTCTATGTTTCGTTTTCCATGTTCGGCCGAGTATGATTTCCAATCAGAGGCAGGTGTCTTTCGTTGTCTCTGATTGGAAGCCAAACTTAGGCAGCCTGTTTTCCTTTGGGTTTTGTGGGTGGTTGCTTTCTGTTTAGTATGTTAGGATACCTGACAGAACTGTTTGGCTGTCGTTTGTTTTTCTTTGTGAAGTGCTTTCATTCAAAATAAAAGATGAGCACTCAACACGCTGTGCCTTGGTCTATTCACTACGACGCCTGTGACAGATCTTTTTGGCCTTCCCGTAACATCTGCTGCTGTAGGTGTCCTGGAGGGCAGGTAGTTTGCCCCCGGTGATGCGTTGGGCAGACCACACCACCCTCTGGAGAGCCCTGCGGTTCCGGGCGGTGCAGTTGCAATAGCAGGCTGTGATACAGCCTAACAGGATGCTCTCGATTGTGCATCTGTAAAGGTTTGTGAGGGTTTTAGGGGTCAAGCCAAATTTATTCAGCCTCCAGAGGCTGAGGAGGCACTGTTGCACCTTCTTCACCACACTGTCTCTGTGGGTGGACCATTTCAGAACGTCATTGATGTGTACGCCGAGGAACATGAAGCTTTCCACCTTCTCCACTGCTGTCCCATCGATGTGGATAGGGGCGTGCTCACTCTGCTGTTTCCTGAAGTCCACGATCAGCTCCTTTGTATTGTTGACGTTGAGTAAGAGGTTATTTTCCTGGCACCACTCTGCCAGGGCCCTCACCTCCTCCCTGTAGGCTGTTTCATCATTGTTGGTAATCAGGCCTACTACTGTTGTGTTATCTGCAAACTTGATGATGGAGTTGGAGGCGTGCGTGTCCATGCAGTCGTGGGTGAACAGGGAGTACAGGAGGGGGCTGAGCATGCACCCGTGTAGGGTCCCTGTGTTGAGGATCAGCGAAGTGGAGGTGTTGTTTACTACCTTCACCACCTGGGGCCGGCCCATCCTGATATCCAGGACCTAGTTGCACTGGGCGGGGTTCAGACCCAGGGCCCCGAGCTTAATGATAAGCTTGGATCGTACTATGGTGTTGAAGGCAGAACTATAGTCAATGAACAGCATTCTTACATAGATATTCCTCTTGTCCAGATGGGATAGGGCAGTGTACATTGTGATGGTGATTACATCATCTGTGGATCTATTGGGGCGGTAAGCAATTTGACGTGGGTCAATGGTGTCAGGTAAGGTAGAGGTGATATGATCCTTAACTAGTCTCTCAAAGCACTTCATGATGACAGAAGTGAGTGCTAAAAGGTGATAGTTATTTAATTCAGTTGCCTTTGCTTTCTTGGGTACAGGAACAGTGGTGGACATCTTGAAGCAAGTGGGGACATCAGACTGGGATAGGGAGAGATTGAATATATCCGTAAACACTCCAGACAGCTGATCTGTGCATGCTCTGAGGACACGGCTAGGGATTCCTTTCTGGGCCGGCAGCCTTGCGAGAGTTAAAACGCTTAAATGTCTTACTCACCTCGGCCACGGGGAAGCAGAGCCCACAGTCCTCGGTAGTGGGCCGCGTCGGTGGCACAGTGTTATCCTCAAAGCGGGCGAAGAAGGTGTTTAGCTTTTCCGGAGGAAAGACGTCGGTGTCCGCAATATGGCTGGTTTTCCCTTTGTAATCCGTGATTGCCTGTAGACTCTGCCACATACGTCTCGTGTCTGAGCCGTTGAATTGCCGTTGATTTGCTTTGTTAAAATCCCCAGCTACAATAAATGCGGTCTCAGGATATGTGGTTTCCAGTTTGCATAAAGTCCAGTGTAGTTCTTTGAGGGCCGTCGTGGTATCAGCTTACATTTACATTTTTAAATTTTAGTCATTTAGCAGACGCTCTTATCCAGAGCGACTTACAGTAGTGAATGCATAAATTTCATTTCATGCATTTTTTTTTTTGTACTGGCCCCCCGTGGGAATCGAACCCACAACCCTGGCGTTACACACACCATGCTGGCGTTGCAAACACCATGCTCTACCAACTGAGCCACAGGGAAGGCCAGCTTGAGGGGGAATATACAAGTCTGTGACTATAACCGAAGAGAATTCTCTTGGGAGGTAATATGGTCGGCATTTGATTGTGAGGTATTTTAGGTCGGGTGAACAAAAGGACTTGAGTATATGTATGTTATCACAATCACACCATGAGTAGTTAATCATGAAACATACACCCCTGCCTTTCTTCTTCCCGGAGAGTTCTTTATTCCTGTCTGCGCGATATACTGAGAACCCAGCTGGCTGTATGGATGGGGAGTATATCCCGAGAGAGCCATGTTTCCGTGAAACAGAGTATCTTACAATCCCTGATGTCTCTCTGTAAGGAGATCCTTGCCATGAGCTCATCTACTTCATTATCCAGAGACTGAATATTAGCAAGTAATAAACTCGGAAGCGGTGGATGGTGTGCACGCCTCCTGAGTCAGACTTGAATACCTCTTCTCCGCCGGTGGTGTGTTGGAGCAGCCTCAAACAGCTCAAATAAGCAAAAAGAAACGACAGTCCATCAATACTTTAGGACATGAAGGTCAGTCAATCCAAAACATTTCAACATTTCAAGTTTCTTCAAGTGTAGTTGTAAAAACACAGAGATGCTGCTACCTACATACAGACTCGAATCATTGGCTACTTTAATAAATGGATCACTGGTCACTTTAAATAATGCCACTTTAGTAATGTTTACATATCTTATATTTCTCATTTCATATGTATATACTGTACTCTATACCATCTACTGCATCTTGCCTATGCCGTTCGGCCATCGCTCATTCATATATTTTTATGTACATATTCTTATTCATTCCTTTACACTTGTGTGTATAAGGTAGTTGTAATGTTTACATAGCTTACATTTCTCATTTCATATATATATACTGTACTCTATACCATCTACTGCATCTTGCCTATGCCGCTCTGTCATCGCTCATCCATATATTTATATGTACATATTATTTATATATATATATATATATATATTTTTTTTTAACTTCATTTATAGATTTTCAGATATAACAACAAACACAGTGCAAACCCAACCCCTCATTCTCTCATCCATCCATCCCCTACACTCCCTCCCTCCTATCTTCTACTCCCTCACTCTCTCCCACCCTCCACTCCCTCCCTCTAAACCACCCACCCACCGATGCATCTATACAAATAAGTTAAATAAGAAAGAAAAACAGAAACAAACAGTAATAGAAAAAAACTATGGATAAAAAAGTTCAATAAAAATTCTTATCAGCACAAATGGCCACTAGAACAGACATTACTGCTTACCAAACTATACAAGTTACACTAAGTAAAAGACAGGCTCTCCACATATTGTATTAATGGGGACCAGGTTAAATCAATCTTTTGTTGGGACCCATGCACAGTGTACCTAACCTTCTCCAGAGGCAGAGATGACATCACCTCCTTTGCCCACTGCATAAAGGAGGGCGGCTTTGCAGACTTCCAGTCTACCACGCCTGATGCATTCTGGTCAAAGGGAAGTACCCCAAAAATGTCAGTGACCGGGTTGGGGCTAACAGTTGTATTACACATATTTTGAGAATACCTAAAAAATGGGGTCCAAGGGGCCACTCAAAGATTGGCATGACCAAAACATCTGTCCCACAGTCGCTGGACATCTCAAACACTTGTGGTCAACATTTGGGTATATTTTCGCCAATCTGTCATTTGAGTAATGGAGACGGTGCAAAACCTTAAACTGAATGAACCCACGCCTTATGCAAAATGATGATGTGTTTATACGCTCAATAGTTGTGTGGATACGCTCAATGTTGCCATATATCATCGGGTAGCTCGCCACCTATGTCTTGCTCCTATGCAGATTTTGTATTTGCAAAGGAAGGCGGATTAATGTCCTGTATTATATTGTATAATCTGGAGATTGTGCCCTTCAGATAAGGGTTAAGATCTAAGCACCTCTCGACTGGACACTTAGTGGGCTCGAGTGGAAATTAAGTGAAATGTTTTTTGGCTAAGCTGCGAGTTTGCAGGTATCTAAAAAAGTGGGTATTGGGAATATTATTGTCAACCCACAGAGTATCGAATGAGACGAATGTGTTATCAATAAATAGGTCACAAAAAACCACCAGACCGTTCCTAGGCCAGAACTGGAATGCCGTGTCAATCTGTGACGCTGGGAAGAGATGATTAGATGTTAATGGAGTGAAGCCGCTTGCTTGTTTAAGGCTAAAGTGACTTTGGAATTGGGACCAGATTTTAAAGGAGTTCTTAACAATGGGTACAGAACATGGGTGCCAAGGTTCATGGGCAGTGGGGAGCACAGGAGCGAGACAGGAGAAGTTGGAAGGCTTGACTGTAACTCCATGATGGCCCAAGTTGGTCCATCCTGGTTTTCAAATGTAGAAACCCAATAAACACATTTAGATATATTTGCTGACCAGTAGGAGTGTAAAAAATGAGGAAGGCCTGTGGGTTTAGGTCTATCTAGATATACCTTTCTCATTCGTGTATTTGACTTATTACAAATGAAGTTGGAAATGTAGCTGTCCAGTTGTTTGAACATTGACTTTGGCAGAAAAATGAGAATCATTTGGAAAAGTACAAAAACCTAGGTAGTATAGTCTTAACAGAATTATTGCGACCTGTTAGTGAAATGGGAAGAGACGACCACCTTATGAAATCCTGCTTAGTGCGCTCCAGGAGTGTTTTGAAGTTATGTTTAAACAGAGCCTTAAATGAGCGTGTGACCTTTATCCCCAAATAAGTAAAGCCCCGATGCTCCACCTTAAATGGGAAATTGGCATACCCAATACCTTCTGCTAACTGATTAATGGGGAGGAACACACTTTTTGTTAGGTTTAACTTATAACAAGAGAATGTCCCAAAATCTTGTAGCATGTCAAAGAGATAGGGTTTGGACTCCACAGGGTTAGAGATGTATAAAAGAAGATTGTCTGCATATAAGGACAACTTGTGAGTTACGTTGACCCTTAATATTCTCTTAATCCTTTCCTCCGTGCGCAAGGCGATAGCAAGAGGCTCAATAGCCATATCAAATAGGAAAGGGGATAAACAGAAACCCTGATGGCCCTAGTGTGGAGAGGGAAGTACAGTTGAAGTTGGAAGTTTACATACACCTTAGCCGAATACATTTAAACTCAGTGTTTCACCATTCCTGACATTTAATCCTAGTAAAAATTCCCTGTCCTAGGTCAGTTAGGATCACCACTTAATTTTAAGATTGTGAAATGTCAGAATAATAGTAGAGAGAATGATTTATTTCAGCTTTTATTTCTTTCATCACATTCCCATTGGGTCAGAAGTTTATATACACTCAATTAGTATTTGGTAGCATTGCCTTTAAATTGTTTAACTTGGGTCAGGTAGCCTTCCACAAGCTTCCCACAATAAGTTGGGTGAATTTTGGCCCATTCCTCCTGACAGGGCTGGTGTAACTGAGTCAGGTTTGTAGGCCTCCTTGTTCGCACAGGATTTTTCAGTTCTGTCCACAAATTTTCCATAGGATTGAGGTCAGGGCTTTGTGATGGCCACTCCAATACGTTGACTTTGTTGTCCTTAAGTCATTTTGCCACAACTTTGGAAGTATGCTTGGGGTCATTGTCCATTTGGAAGACCCATTTGCGACCAAGCTTTAACATCCTGACTGATGTCTTGAGATGTTGCTTCAAAATATTCACATAATTTTCCTGCCTCCTGATGCCATCTATTTTGTGAAGTGCACCAGTCGCTCCGGCAGCAAAGCAACCCCACAACATGATGCTGCCACCCCCGTGCTTCACGGTTGGGATGGTGTTCTTCGGCTTGCAAGCCTCCCCCTTTTTCCACCAAATATAACGATGGTCATTATGGCCAAACAGTTCTATTTTTGTTTCATCAGACCAGACGACATTTCTCCAAAAAGTACGATCTTTGTCCCCATGTGCAGTTGAAAACCGTAGTCTGGCTTTTTTATGGCGGTTTTGGAGCAGTGGCTTACTGTGGATATAGATACTTTTGTACCTGTTTCCTCCAGCATCTTCACAGGGTCCTTTGCTGTTGTTCTGGGATTGATTTGCACTTTTCGCACCAAAGTACGTTCATCTCTAGGAGACAGAACGTGTCTCCTTCCTGAGTGGTATGACAGCTGCGTGGTCCCATGGTGTTTATACTTGTGTACTATTGTTTGTACAGATGAACGTTGTACCTTTAGGCATTTGGAAATTGCTCCCAAGGACGAACCAGGCTTGTGGAGGTCTACAATAATTTTTCTGAGGTCTTGGCTGATTTCTTTTGATTTTCCCATGATGTCAAGCAAAGAGGCACTGAGTTTGAAGGTAGGCCTTGAAATATATCCACAGGTACACATCCAATTGACTCAAATGATGTCAATTAGCCCATCAGAAGCTTCTAAAGCCATGACATCATTTTCTGGAATTTTCCAAGCTGTTTAAAGGCACATTCAACTTAGTGTATGTAAACTTCTGACCCACTGGAATTGTGATACAGTGAATTATAGGTGAAACAATCTGTCTGTAAGAAATTGTTGGAGAAAAATTACTTGTGTCATGCACAAAGTAGATGTCCTGACCGACTTGCCAAAACTATAGTTTGTTAACAAGAAATTTGTGGAGTGGTTGAAAAAGGAGTTTTAATGACTCCAACCTAAGTGTATGTAAACTTCCGACTTCAACAGTATTTGGGCTGAAATCTGAGGTGCAGTTAACCTCTCTAGGGCAGTTGGCACCAAATCGTCCCACCTACGTAACAGCCAGTTGAATCCTGTGGCGCGATTTTCAAATACCTTAGAAATGCTATTACTTCAATTTCTCAAACATATGACTATTTTACAGCATTTTAAAGACAAGACTCTCGTTAATCTAACCACACTGTCCGATTTCAAAAAGGCTTTACAACAAAAGCAAAACATTAGATTATGTCAGCAGAGTACCCAGCCAGAAATAATCAGACACCCATTTTTCAAGCTAGCATATAATGTCACAAAAACCCAGAAGACAGCTAAATGCAGCACTAACCTTTGATGATCTTCATCAGATGACACACCTAGGACATTATGTTATACAATACATGCATGTTTTGTTCAATCAAATTCATATTTATATCAAAAACCAGCTTTTTACATTAGCATGTGACGTTCAGAACTAGCATACCCCCCGCAAACTTCCGGCGAATTTACTAACAATTTACTAAATTACTCACGATAAACGTTCACAAAAAGCATAACAATTATTTTAAGAATTATAGATACAGAACTCCTCTATGCACTTGATATGTCCGATTTTAAAATAGCTTTTCGGTGAAAGCACATTTTGCAATATTCTAAGTAGATAGCCCGGCATCACAGGGCTAGCTATTTAGACACCCAGCAAGTTTAGCCTTCACCAAACTCTGATTTACTATTAGAAAAGTTTCATTACCTTTCCTGTTCTTCGTCAGAATGCACTTCTACTTCAATAACAAATGTTGGTTTGGTCCAAAATAATCCATAGTTCCAACAGCGGCGTTTTGTTCGTGCGTTCAAGACACTATCCGAATGGTAAATAAAGGTCACGCGCACGGCGCATTTCGTGACAAAAGATTTCTAAATATTTCATTACCGTACTTCGAATCATGTCAACCGCTGTTTAAAATACATTTTTATGCCATTTTTCTCGTAAAAAAGCGATAATATTCCGACCGGGAATCTGCAATTAGGTAAACAGACGAAAGAAAATATATTACTGGGTCGACTCGGGCACGCGCCTAAGCCCTTTGTCCTCTGATCAGCCACTTGGCAAAGGCGATAATGTGTTTCAGCCAGAGGCTGCCTCGATATCGTTCAGCTTTTTCCCGGGCTCTGAGAGCCTATGGGAGCTGTTTTAGAAGTTTTAAAGTTTTAGAAACTTTAGGGTGCGTTTTTTATCCGGCCGTGTAAATACTGCCCCCTAGCCCTAACAGGTTAACCTGTTACAAGATATGTAAACATCATTAAAGTGACTAGTGTTCCATTTATTAAATTGGCCAATGATTTCAAGTCTGTGTATATAGGCAGCAGTCTCTACGTGTCTTACGCAGTATTTACACGGCCGGATAAAAAAACGTACCCGATTTAATCTGGTTACTACTCCTGCCCAGTAACTAAAATATGCATATAATTATTGGCTTTGGATAGAAAACACCCTAAAGATTCTAAAACTGTTTGAATGGTGTCTGTGAGTATAACAGAACTCATATGGCAGGCAAAAACCTGAGAAGATTCCTTACAGGAAGTGGCCTGTCTGACCAGTCCTTGAGCTTCTTGACTCTGTTTATTGAAGACTGAGGATCTTTGCTGTAACGTGACACTTCCTACGGCTCCCATAGGCTCTCAGAAGGCGGGACAAAGCTGAATGATGTAATTCCAGCCCCAGGCTGAAACACATTAGCGCTTTTGGCAAGTGCTCTATCAGAGGACAATGGGCTGAGGTGCGTGCACGAGTCGACCCCATGTTTTTATTTTCTATCGTCGTTGAACCTAAACACAGATTCCCGGTCGGAATATTATCGCTTTTTTACGAGAAAAATGGCATAAAAATTGATTTTAAACAGCGGTTGACATGCTTCGAAGTACGGTAATGGAATATTTAGAATTTTTTTGTCACGAAATGCGTCGTGCTCGTCACCCTTATTTACCCTTTCGGATAGTGTCTTGAATGCACGAACAAAACGCCGCTATTTGGATATAACAATGGATTATTTGGGACCAAACCAACATTTGTTATTGAAGTAGAAGTCCAGGGAGTGCATTCTGACGAAGAACAGTAAAGGTAATAACATTTTTCTTATAGTAAATCTGACTTTGGTGAGTGCTAAACTTGCTGGGTGTCTAAATAGCTAGCCCTGTGATGCCGGGCTATCTACTTAGAATATTGCAAAATGTGCTTTCACCGAAAAGCTATTTTAAAATCGGACATAGCGAGTGCATATAGGAGTTCTGTATCTATAATTCTTAAAATAATTGTTATGTTTTTTGTGAACGTTTATCGTGAGTAATTTAGTAAATTCACCGGAAGTGTTCGGTGGGAATGCTAGTCACATGCTAGTCACCTGCTAATGTAAAAAGCTGGTTTTTGATATAAATATGAACTTGATTGAACAGACATGCATGTATTGTATAACATAATGTCCTAGGGGTGTCATCTGATGAAGATCATCAAAGGTTAATGCTGCATTTAGCTGTGGTTTGGGTTTATGTGACATTATATGCTAGCTTGAAAAATGGGTGTCTGATTATTTCTGGCTGGGTACTCTGCTGACATAATCTAATGTTTTGCTTTCGTTGTAAAGCCTTTTTGAAATCGGACAGTGTGGTTAGATTAACGAGAGTCTTGTCTTTAAAATGGTGTAAAATAGTCATATGTTTGAGAAATTGAAGTAATAGCATTTCTAAGGTATTTGAATAACGTGCCACGGGATTCAACTGGTTGTTGAGTAGGTGGGACGCAAGCGTTAATCTGCTAACCATGTGTATGTGACCAATAAAATTTGATTTGATGAAACTGGTTCTCATGAGGACCGCCACAGGAAAGGAAGATCCAGAGTTACCTCTGCTGCAGAGGATAAGTTCACTAGAGTTAATTCGAGTGTAGCGAAATGCTTGTGATTCTTTTTCCGACAGTGCAGTAATATCTAACAAGTAATCTAACAATTCCACAACAGCTACCTAATACACACAAATCTAAAGGGATGTAATAACAATATGTGCATATGGGGGGCGCTGGTGAGCAGCAACATGTGAAGACGCCTTTTCTCGGTGCTTCTATTATCCAGGGTGAACAATTTATTATTAATACTTGACCAACACCTCCCCACCGTGTTGATTTTGTAACATTTCATTTGGAATCGAACCCAATTTAATAATCTGGCTTTTTTTCCAGAAAATGTTGGCCTTTTAATCATAAAATGTTGAGACAACAACGGCCGCTGGCCACAAAAGAGCAGGCCTCTGCTGAAGCCTCGGGCTCACCTGACCTAGCCATGGTAATGGCGGCTATCATTAAATCTGAACAGACTGTGCTAGCTAAGGTGGAGTCATTGTCCACTGACCTACTCGCCAAATAGCTATTCTCTTGGGCCAAAATTCACCCAACTTATTGTGGGAAGCTTGTGGAATGCTACCTGAAACGTTTGACCCAAGTTAAACATTTTAATGGCAATACCAATCAAATACTAATTGAGTGTATGTAAACTTCTGACCCACTGGGAATGTGATGAAAGAAATAAAAGCTGAAATAAATCATTCTCTCTACTATTATTCTGACATTTCAGAATCTTAAAATAAAGTAGGACTAAGGGCCCTTCGACCTGAGGCATGGGTTTTTCCTATCCATTGAACACAGTTTATTATATAGTATACAGTAACCCTACAATAGGCCTAGCTATAACAAACATGTAGCCAATCTAGTTTTTGTTATTGACTTTAACATGGAAATATTTGTCTACACAAATTGCATTCACATTTCTTAAATGCACTGCATATTCGAGCCAAGAACAATTGGACAATGCCCAAACGTTAAACTCTATTATAGTAATATTAGCCTACTATCACCATGTATATGGCCTGTTAGTGACCTTGCCATTTGAAAGGTAAACAAACTGGTCAATAGCCGAGGCTACCAAGGACAGCGATCAGAAAAATGATGTCCAATATAAAGAAAAAATGTGAACGTCTGTTGACTGTTTTGCTGCTCATTATATTTGAATAAGACATTGGTTATAGGCTACTGATTAGGCTACTGATTAGGCTACTGTGCGCCTCCTCTAGCAAAATCGATGCCATAACCAACTGCGGTATTGCCAAGACCAGCGACCAGTGAGTATTAAATATCACCAGTATCGCTGCTGGAAATGGGCACTTTGGCACACGTTTTTAAAGACACACCTACAATATTTCCACCCCTCCCACCTCAGCACAAGCGAGTTGATATAAGACAGGTAAATTACTGGCGCCAGTGTTACAAAATAGCAGAGCGCTGGCTTTTACAAGTCGAAATTGCCTAAGAGCGTGTGTTTGACACAAGAACCACTTTAATACCAGCCGAAAATAGAGTCCACAGTGTTACTACTAATGGTATGTAGAAATACGATGTGAGCTGAAGTTTAGTCAACATGGGTGATATACTGTATACATGCTGTATGTTTTAACATACAGTATGTATGATTTGCAGGCAGACATCACACCAGAATTATACTATAATTCAGGAGCCATCAACTAAATAAACATTTGAAAAGATGTAGCAACATTTTGGTGTGTGAAAGATGAGAGGTAGAGAGAGAGATGATAAAGAAAGAGAGAGGAGATAAAGCGTTTGCACAGTTTCGCCTGTCTCTTAATTAAAAGTAAATGTATTTGCAGTGGTGTAAAGTACTTAAGTAAAAGTACTTTAAAGTGCTACTTAAGTAGTCTTTTTGCGGTATCTGTACTTGACTCACTATTTAGATTTCTGTCAACTTTTACTTCACTACATTCCTAAAGAAAATGTACTTTTTACTCTATACATTTTCCCTGACATCCAAAAGTACTCATTACATTTTTAATACTTAGCAGGACATGAAAATGGTCCAATTTACACACTTATCAAGAGAACATCTGTGGTCATCCCTACTGCCTCTGATCTGACGGACTCTTTAAATGCTTTGTTTGTAAATGATGGCTGAGTGTTGGAGTGTGCCGCTGGTTATCCGTAAATACGAAAGACACAAAAATAGTTCCGTCTGATTTTCCTAATTTAAGGAATTTTAAATTATTTAGTCTTTTACTTTTGCTGTAGCTCAGTTGGTAGCGCATGGCACTTGCAACATGAAGGTTGTGGGTTCTATTCCCATGAAGGAGCTCTATGAAATAAAGTATGAAAATGTATGCACTCATTACTGTAAATTGCTGCTAAATGACTGTAATCTAATCTAATCTTTTGATACTTAAGCATATTCTAGAAAGTATATTTACTTTTGATACTTAAATGTATTAAAACCAAATCCTTTTAGACTTTAACTCAAGCAGTATTTTACTGGGTGACTTAGATTTACTTGAGTCATTTCCCATTTTCTACTTTTACTCAAGTATGACTTTTGAGTACTTCTTCAACTGTGTATTTGTTTCAAAATGGCTCTGAAAGAGTGGAGATGTCCATTGTTTTGGCTGTGTCATTGGAATCCCCTAGCTACTGCATAATAAGCACTTAGTGTTAATCAGTAATACAGATGTAAAGCACAATACACTGAGATATGAACACCTCTCCAAGGTCATGAATAACAATGTGCAGGGAAATACTTCTCCAGATATTTACCAAGTTGTCTATTTTAATGTTAACATAATTGGAGATAGTTTCTACACACACTGATACAGAAACAACAGTCCTGTAAAGAGCGGTCACAAAGGCCTGAATAGTTTATTTCAGACAGCACTTCATATTTGATGACATACCAAATTCTGTCTCTGTTTCACCCTGTAGGCTGTGTGTGTACGTGTGTGTGTCTCTGCTATCTCTGCTCCTGATAATCAGTTTAAGCCAGTGTATGATGTGTGTGTGTGTGTGTGTGTGTGTGTGTGTGTGTGTGTGTGTGTGTGTGTATGTAGAAACAAACAAAAACATGCACACACACACACACCAGCCCCTGAAATGAAATGTTGAAGCTTTCATTAAAGTCCCTTTCACAGGGAGGATACTTAGGACTTAACAGATGGTGTAACGTTTGCTTCCAACTCACACCCTCAAACACATAGATCCCCTGAACGCAGCTCACTTTCCAGACCACTTTCCAGCTCACACTCTCAAACACCTAGATCCCCTGAATGCAGCTCACTCTCCAGATCCCAATCACCTGAATTCTAATCACCTGGACCCAGCCTCCTGCCTCTTCCTATGTATGACCTTCTGCCTGCCCCTGGACCCAGCTACCTGCCTCCTCCTGTGTATGACCTTCTACCTGCCCCTGGACCCAGCTACCTGCCTCCTCCTGTGTATGACCTTCTGCCTGCCCCTGGACCCAGCTACCTGCCTCCTCCTGTGTATGACCTTCTGCCTGCCCCTGGACCCAGCTACCTGCCTCCTCCTGTGTATGACCTTCTACCTGCCCCTGGACCCAGCTACCTGCCTACTCCTGTGTATGACCTTCTGCCTGCCCCTGGACCCAGCTACCTGCCTCCTCCTGTGTATGACCTTCTGCCTGCCTCAGGACACAGCTACCTGCCTCCTCCTGTGGTCCTTTACAATAAACACCTGCTGCGCCCTGCGCTTGAAACCAGCTCTCTGTCTCCCCTTGGGTTCATTACAGATGGCATATTTGACTCTGTGATATTTAGTTATTACTGCCATTATGTAATAAATATTTCAATAGGTAAGATGTGTAGATGGTTGGAAATATTTACAGGCTCCAATTGGGTAAAGCTGCTTTTGTTGTTTTTTTGTTGCAGTTTCTGGCAACAGTCAGTGGTGAATGTGAGGTGAGATTTCAGTCTTACAGGCATCATGAGCTTGATGTGTCAGATACAGGGATTCAAAACAAATAGGATTATTGTGCACTTCAACAGTTTATTGAGTCTAAATGGAAGCTAAAGAAACACCAAATACATCCAGTCTTGAGATGAAATGCATTTAAGTGTCAAAAATCATATTTTCATATTTCACTGTGTTTCTGTTTGTCATTTTCTTTTTCACTCAACTCAGAATTGCAACTCAGCATCATGATGCAATCAGCAACATGGCTGAACCTGTGTTCACATCCGATGTTGTCTGGGAATTAGGAGGTTGTCATTGCAATGCCAGAGTAGAAAGGAAACAACCTTACAGCTGAACTGAATATATTAGCATCTAACAAAGACCACAGCTTTAACCCAGTTATGTCGATGCTTGCTTTAACCCCACTGGACCAAAGCCAAACTGACCCACAGTGGTTGCCAGGGGTAATAGATGTATTATAATGACCAGAGTGGTTGCCATGGGTAATATGTGTTCTAAAGTAAGAGAGGTTGCTATGGGTGATTCAGAATAGATGCCTTTGGTGATTGATGTTCTAGAATGGCCAGAGGTGGAATAGATTCTGTGTGAGGTTTGGGGTGGTAGACATCTAAGAACTGTCGGTGTCTGTGTTGGTTTGCGGTCATGGTCATGTTGGTCAGGTTTAGGCTGCGGTGGCAAAGCCCACTTGGTTGCCTGTGCGGTCGTAGACGGAGTAGTACTGCATGAGGAATACATCTCCCAAAATCCACAGGGGCTGTCCGTTCTGGGACGGCAGGTAGGTGGGGGTGATCCCCACAGAGCAGACCTGGTTGTTCTAGATATAGAGGAGAACACGCATGTTGAGTGCAATACACACACACACACAGATAAACACACATGCACTACTGACACAAGGCTTATGGACCAGCTTGAGCCATCTAAAATGGCCTTCATTATCCTAACATCAGTCATAGAGGGTAACACACGGACAGACACACACCAACTCACCTGCTGGATGTATGCAGATGGCGACAGGGGGAAGTTGACTCCATTGATGGTGAAGGTGAGAGTAGGCAGGCTGTTGATCTGGTTACAGTTCACTGTGTACTACATCAACAAACAATTCACAGACATGAGTGACACAAAACATCCCTGTACTGGTTAACTCTGGTCTGCACTGGTTTCCACATCCTCTACTTTCTGGATTACACTGGTTTATGGTGTCAGTTGGTACTGGTCTGTAATGGTTTATAATGGCTTCCTGCTACCTGTCCATACTGGTCCTGCTGGGCTCCAATGGACTGCATCAGGGTTCCCATGATCTGTCCGGGTGCAGTCAGCATGGAGGTGCCTGTATCCACGATGGCCTGGCAGCCTTGCCCACACCACCCTGTCTCCTGACCGTTGATCTGGAACCTGGAGATTTACAAGGGTTAGTGTCAGACAGACAGACAGACAGACAGACAGACAGACAGACAGACAGACAGACAGACAGACAGACAGACAGACAGACAGACAGACAGACAGACAGACTAGCATTGACAGCGGTCTTAGACGTTTTTCATCCCAGCTTTTGAAGGCTCCTGGTGGTTCTGATATCAGTGTATGGTTAGGTATGTTTGGTTGGTGTGGTTGATCCTGACCCTTGGATGCCGATCTGCCAGTATGTCTGGGCGGTGACGGGGGTCCAGTAGATCTGACCCTGGTACTTGGTGGTGTCCACTTCTCCAAACGACAACTCACTGCCCTGCTGACCGCCGCTGCACAGACAAAGTTTTAAGTCATCAAACAGTTTTACATAGATAGAAGGTGGTCGGCAAGAAGATGGTTCACTCTTCACAGAAGACACTTTTCTTCTCAAAAATATTGTGCCTTATATCAGTGATTTAGTTTCTGGAGCAGGAGTAATGAATATAACATTGATTATGTACATAAATATGTAAGTACATCATTAAAGTATATTACCTGGTCATCTAGAAAACGAACACATTGGCCTGCAGAAGGTTCTGTGATATCTGTGTGTATTTTATATTGAGGTCCGGTAGTAGTACATTATATGTGTGGTAAGTAAGTAGTGGTAGGGGTACAGATGTCAGATCTTAACTTGATCACTTTTTTGTCACTGATAATTTTCCTGCTGTATCAGGAAATACAAATGAGCCTTGTGGGTCCCTGAAAAAAGAGCAGTTGTCTTTCTGTCCATGCTGGGGCAGTCGATCAGGGCTTGCTATTTAAATATCAAAATCCTCTGGCTGAAACATTAGGTCTGGGTCAAATTACTGCAACATTCAAATGTACAAACATGTATCTGAAATGCAGTCATACACATCAACAACCGTCCTTTTATATAGCATAACAACACAAGATAGATATTGGTCTCATCTAGGCTATGACATACAAGCTTCAAGTGTATCTTAAGTTCAAAATGTAGTTCAATCGTGGGGTGTGGTAGGGTGGGGTGGGTTAGGGTTGCTGCCGCCAGCTCGCACATATAAGCCTACCATGTTGGCTTTGGTTCAATTCCGGCCCACAACTTTCTGGCACAAATAAGTCAATCCCCCGATATACTAGATTTATTTACACATTTTAAATATGGACAGTCCAGGGATATTTTACCCCCGATCTTGATAAGAAATGACCATATCAGACCCTTTTGGATAACATAAATAGGAAACCAATAAAATTGTAACTATAGGCTACACCAACATTAGTGTCATGTCAATTCCCACAGTGGATACTTTATTTCTATTGTATGGAATGCTTGTCAAATAGATAAATCACCCTTAGTCTGCTCAAAAAGTACTCTGTTGTTCTTATTACAATACCAACCAGAGGGTGAACATATCTAGAAACACTTTGGTTGCAAGCAGGACTAAGGTAACGCCAACATCGTCTTTTAGGGAGCGGTAATGAAGTAAGTGTGAAAAGGTGTGTTAACCGCTACTGTTTGTTTCCCTGGCTGAGTTTATGAGCTGATTTGGGCCATCATCTGATTGACAGATGTAGGCCTGCTGTGGAACAATAAACCTTCCTCCAGTGTGGATGCTTGTCCACGTTTTATAGTTAGGCTATGTATAATTTGTGAATATAGTTCTGGTCTTTGGTGTGAATTGGAAGCTTGTATTGTGTGCCTTTAATATTTCATTTCTTAAAGCTGTCAAGATGTTTATACATTTGAGCCTATCCAAAGACGATTTAGTTGATTAATTTTACTTCTTGAAAACATTTAAATAAATGCAATTAACTTGAGGGTCTAATGTAGTCTCAGGCTGGTCACTAGATCCCACATCACAGGGCGCAAACTCATGAGGTTCGGTATGAGCTGCTTAGACCACTGCACTATGGCAGATCACAATGCTCTAGCGAGCATTAAGAATATTATGAATACTGATGATACATAGGTGTGTCATTTTGTATTATTTTGTTTTAAGCCTTCCCCAAACCATACCCCTAAACTTAACCACTCAGAATTAATTCCTGAACTGTTAACCTTTGAGTTGTTTCTGGTTTAATCATGTAACCACACAAAATGAATGCGTCAAAAATAGACATTGATCCATGAGTCAAATGGGCTGTGGGCCGAATTTGAATCCATGCCGACTCTGACATATATGTGCCGGGGTCAGTGGCTGTAACCGCTGAACCACACAGGATTTGAAGAAAACAATAATTAATTCTGCCTATTGCTTGCCTTCAACATATAATAAAACAGTTAATGTAAAACAACTGATTATCCCTAACGAAAATACATCTACCCCCTACGAATATGCCCGTTTATTATAATCCACATAAGAATTAACACGAGACACGTCGTAGCCTTCACGTAGCCTACATAAGGTACAATGTAGGTATGTTACTGCTTTGTATACAAACACGCTTCCAGCTGCCCACTGGTACAATTCTAAATAATTCTTCAGATATTCAAATCCTCCTGCCGCAAGATTATGATGAAAGCAGTCCAATTAAGAGCCGACATCTGTGTGGTATATGTATTGGTAGTGGTATATTTGTGGTAAGTAGTGGTATATTTGTGGTAAGTATTGGTAGTGGTTTATGTGTGGTAAGTATTGGTATTGGTATATGTGTGGTAAGTAGTGGTAGTGGTAGTGGTATATTTGTGATAAGTAGTGGTATATTTGTGGTATAAGTGATGGCAGGAGTACTGACCTGGTCATGTAGAATGCAAATATGTTAGACTGCAGAAGGTTCTGAGACATCATGTTGTCCATGACGGGAGTTTCTTGTCCAGCTGAGATGGAAGGATAGGAAAGGCCAAGGATACCATCAAACTGGGCCACAACAAAATTCTGACCTGGCTCGTTAGTGCTCAGACCAATCTCCTGGTTGTTAATGACAATACCACCGACCTAAAGAGGTGTCAAACAACACACACACTCAGCATCATGGAAACACGTTGGTTTTATTAGAATGGAAGTACATGTACTGTTGTGGCTGTATCTGTTGTGGCTTTTTATTGCATGTAGTGAAGAATAACTGTGGTAGAAGTAGTTAAGTATTTGTAAGGTTGTTATGGTGGAACTCACGTTGACGGTGTCGTATCCGAAGACTCCATTGAGACTGCCAGCTCCGTAGGGCAGGTAGAAAGTTTGCCCATTAGCTGAGTAGGTGGACGACTGCTGGGGGTTGAACTTTGTGTGGGCGTCTGCAGGAGGAAGGGACACAAACAACTTAAAGAGGAAATATACTGTCTACAATTTATTTATCTGGGAAGTATGTAGAAGTGATAATGGACCTAAATATCTCTGATGGTAGTTGTAGTAGTAGTAGTAAAGGTAGTAGTAGTGGTAGTAGGACAGTTAGTAACATTTATTGTTGAGGAAGTAGTAGATAATTGATACACATAGTAGGTAGTTGTAATATTGTCATGAATCTATCCAGCTGTACTCACTGCAGGCCTGAGTGTTGCAGAGTACAGAGTCAACCCACAGGTTGGCAGAGCCAGTGTCAAACAACACCTGGAAGGACTGGGGGGGAGTACCGATGGTGATGGCTCCATAGTAAGTGGTCTGGAAAACACAACAGGGATAATACAGTTGACAAAAGATAGAGGTGCTGCTAATACATTCAGACAACAACGCATCAGATCTAGAGTGGTTGGCTTGGTTTAGACTCTACTTCATGGAGTTAGACGTTATCGTGACATGGTTGTTATCTAGTTAGACCTAGAATTCAAATTTTTTACATTAGCCTACATCAGAATTTCTTTCTGGAATATGAAAATAGACTACTGTGGACATAGACAGATATAGACAGGACATTGAGTAACATTCTAGATAGACCATAAGCTTGGGTTTTGGAGCATGTACTTACGTCAGCGTAGTTGTTGATGTACATGGTGGTGGAGCCAGCGAACTCGTCAGGAAAGTATTTGAGAGCGGGGTCTTGGTAGGGCAGGCGTTCTCCCTTCTCCATCATTCTCTCACGGATTGACTTATGCTTCACCAGAGGGATCCTAGGGTAACAAGAACACAGATGCACTCAGATATGAAGTCGAACTCTGCAAATGCAAATAGGGGTAGAGAGAGCGACAAGGAGTTATCATTGACTATGAGAGATGAGAAAATAAAATGGTGTTTTAGGGAGAATTTAAAGAAAAGAGCAGCTGGAGTGATAATTTGAAACAGAAATAAAGTGAGTACTAACCTGTGGATTCCCTCAGCGAGCACAGCACATACCAGCACAATAACGAGACACTTCATGGTCGCTCCTGAAATCACAACCAGTGGTGGATACACCTTAGCTTGGGTCAGGACTGTTCTTATATACTGTACCAAACATACATATGTGCACACATGAATGCAAGCAGGTGTGATATGGGTACGCGTGACTGTGTGTACACATCCCTTATCAGACTTAAGTAGGTGACTATCAGCTCCTTTTTCCCCTGACTCCACATTCTCTATTCAGTGTGCAGGCAAGCCCCTACTCCCCTGTACCGATAGCAGCGCTAACCAAAACAGTACTATTAGTTTACTGAACCTATAAGGGAGATGACCAGATTAGATAAGATACAGGGCTCTATTTTAACAAACCGAAGGCAATGGTAAATCTTTTTGCTTACGGTAGCGCTATAGGTTCAGCACTGTCAGAAGTGTTTTTGCTATTTTCACAACCACAGTTATGAGAAATCTCCAGACACAAACATTGGCAGTAGAATGGCCTTTACTGAAGAGCTCAGTGACTTGACATGAAAATCAATTAGTTTAATTGGTCACGTATACATATTTAGCAGATGTTTTTGTGGGTGTAGCGAAATGCTTGTGTTCCTAGCTCCAACAGTGCAGAAGTATCTTACAGATCACATTACAAACTAATCTAAAAGTATAAAAAAATTGAATTAAGAAATATATAAATATTAGATTGAACAATGTCGGAGTGGCATTGACTAAAATTATTATTATATATATTTTTTTTCACCTTTATTTAACCAAGTTGGCAAGTTCTCATTTACAACTGCGACCTAGCCAAGATAAAGCAAAGCAGTGCGACACAAACAACAACACAGAGTTACACATGGAATAAACAACCATACAGTCAATAATACAATAGAAAAAAGTCTATTAACTATAAAGTACTATAGAATTAAATACAGTATATACATATGAGATGAGTAAAGCAGTATTTAAACATTATTTAAACGATTAGTGTTCAATTTTTAAAGTGGCCAGTGATTCCAAGTATATAGGGCAGCAGCCTCTTCTATTTTTTTATTTAACTAGGCAAGTCAGTTTAGAACAAATTCATATTTTCAATGGCGGCCTAGGAACAGTGGGTTAACTGCCTTTTTCAGGGGCAGAACAAGAGAATTTTCCTTGTCAGTTCTGCAATTCGATCTAGCAACCTTTCGTTTACTGGCCCAACATTCTAACCACTAGGCTACCTGCCGCCCCTCTAAGGTGCAGGGTTATGTAACCGTGTCGAAGCCGGCTAGTGATGGCTATTTAACAGTCGGATGGCCTTGAGTTGAAACTGTTTTTCAGTCTCTCGGTCCCAGCTTTGATTCACCTGTACTGACCACACCTTCTGGATGATAAAGGGGTGAACAGGCTGTGGCTTGGGTGATTGTTGTCCTTGATTATCTTTTTGGCTTTCCTGTGACATCGGCTGCTGTAGGTGTCCTGGAGGGCAGGTATTTTGCCCCTGGTGATGCTTTGGGCAGACCACACCACCCTCTGGAGAGCCCTGCGGTTCCGGGGGGTGCATTTGTCATACCAGGGAGTGATACAGCCTGACAGGATGCTCTCGATTTTGCATCTGTAAAAGTTTGTGAGGGTTTTAGGGGCCAAGACAAATTTATTCAGTCTCCAGAGGTTGAAGAGGCGCTGTTGCGCCTTCTTCACCACACTGTCTGTGTGGGTGGACCATTTCAGAATGTCATTGATGTGTATGCCGAGGACCTGGCACCACTTTCCTGGCACCAATCTCCCAGGGCCCTCACCTCCTCCCTGTAGGCTGTCTCATCATTCTTGGTAATCAAGCCTACTACTTTTGTTTAGTCTGCAAACTTGATGATTGAGTTGGAGGCGAGTGTGGCCATGCAGTCATTGGTGAACAGGGAGTGCAAGAGGGTGCTGAGCACGCACCCTTGTGGGGTCCCTGTGTTGAGGATCAGCGAAGTGGAGGTGTTGTTTTCTAACTTCACCACCTGGGGTCGGCCCATCAGGAAGTCCAGGACCTAGTTGAACAGGACAGGGTTCAGACCCAAGGCCCTGAGCTTAATGATGAGCTTGAAGGGTGCAATGGTGTTGAAGCCTGAGCAATAGTCAATGAACAGCATTCTTACATAGGAATTCCTCTTGTCCAGATGGGATAGGGTGGTGTGCATTGTGATGGCGATTGCAACGTCTGTGGATCTATTGGGGCGGTAAGCAAATTGAAGTGGGTCTATGGTGTCAGGTAAGATAGAGGTGATATGATCCTTAACTTGTCTCTCAAAGCACTTCATGATGACAGTGCTTTAGGGCGATAGTCATTTAATTCAGTTACCCTTGCTTTCTTGGGTACAGCAACAAGGATGGACATTTTGAAGCAATTGGGACAGCAGACTGGGATAGGGAGAGATTATATATGTCCGTAAACACTCCAGCCAGCTGGTCTGCACATGGTCTGTGGGACACGGCTAGGGATGCCATCTGGGCCAGCAGCCTTGCGAGGGTTAAAACGCTTAAACGTCTTACTCACATCAGCCACGGGGAAGCTGAGCCCACAGTCCTTGGTCGCGGGCCTTGTCGGTGTCACTGTGTTATCCTCAAAGTGGGCGAAGAAGGTGTTTAGCTTGTCCGGAGGCAAGATGTCGGTGTCTGCGACGTGGCTGGTTTTTCCTTTGTAATCCGTGATTGTCTGCAGATCCTGCCACATACTTCTCATGTCTGAGCCATTGAATTGGGACTCCACTTTGTCTCTGTACTAACATAGGGTGGGGGCCTTGTAGGCATTTTGAAAAGTTGAGTAGCAATGATCCAATGTTTTCCCAGTGGGAGTACTACAGTCAATGTTTTGATAGAACTTCAGTAGCGATTTCCTCAGATTTACTTTGTTAAAATCCCCAGCTACAATAAATGCAGCCTCAGGATATGTGGTTTCCAGTTTGCGAAAAGTCCAGTGTGGATCTTTGAGGGCCGTTGTGGTATCGGCTTGAAGGGGAATATACACGGCTGTGTCGATAACCAAAAATACATCTCTTGGGAGGTAATTTTTTTATTTTACCTTTTATTTAACTAGGGAAGTCAGTTAAGAACAAACTCTTATTTTCAATGACAGCCTAGGAACAGTGGGTTAACTGCCTTGTTTAGGGTCTGTCACGTCCTGGCCAGTATAAGGGTTAATTAGTATTGTAGTTTGGTCAGGACGTGGCAGAGGGTATTTGTTTTATGTGGTTCAGGGTGGTGTGTTTGTTAAAAGGGTGTTTGAATAAGTATTCCGGGGTTTTTGGGCACTGTTTGGTTTTCATGTATTTCTATGTTTAGTCTAGTGTGTGTGGTTCTATGTTGAGTTAATTGGGGTTGGACTTCCAATTGAAGGCAGCTGTTTGGTGTTGCCTTTGATTGGAAGTCCTATATTAGTTGGTTGTGTTTGTCTTGTATTTTGTGGGAGATTGTTCTGTGTTTAGCCTTGTGCCTTACCAGACTGTTTTTTGTCGATCGTAATTCTGTTTGTTATTTTGGGTGTTCATTTTGATAGTTAATAAAAGTCAAGATGAGCCTGCACATACCTGCTGCGTTTTGGTCCTCCTTCACCGACGACAACCGTGACAGAATCTCCCACCAAACCAGGACCAAGCAGCAGAGGAACGAGGAGGAAGGATGGACGTGGGCAGAGCTAAGGAGGAGTGTTTCCAGGGCGATGGAGGAGTTTAGGGAGACCGAGAGGCACCCCCAAGAATTTTTTAGGGGGGGGCACAAGGGCTGTTTGACGGGGCAGGAGCTGCCCGCCAGTCAACAGTCACCAGAGCTGCCCGCCAGTCAACAGTCGTCAGAGCTGCCCGCCAGTCAACAGTCGTCAGAGCGGCCCGCCAGTCAACAGTCGTCGGAGCTGCCCGCCAGTCAACAGTCGTCAGAGCTGCCCGCCAGTCAACAGTCGCCGGAGTGGCCAGACTGCGCTGAACTGCCGGAGTGGCCAGACTGCGCTGAACTGCCGGAGTGGCCAGACTGCGCTGAACTGCCGGAGTGGCCAGACTGCGCTGAACTGCCGGAGTGGCCAGACTGCGCTGAACTGCCGGAGTGGCCAGACTGCCCTGAACTGCCGGAGTGGCCAGACTGCCCTGAACTGCCGGAGTGGCCAGACTGCCCTGAACTGCCGGAGTGGCCAGACTGCCCAGACTGTCCCGAACTGCCAGACTGCCCAGACTGTCCCGAACTGCCAGACTGCCCAGACTGTCCCGAACTGCCAGACTGCCCCGACTGCCCCGAGCTGCCAGACTGCCCCGACTGCACCGAGCTGCCAGACTGCCCCGAGCTGCCAGACTGCACCGAGCTGCCAGACTGCCCAGACTGCACCGAGCTGCCAGACTGCCCAGACTGCCCCGAGCTGCCAGACTGGCCAGACTGCCCCGAACTGCCAGAGTGGCCCGACTGCCCGGAACGGCCAGAACCGGAGCCACCTCCTGATATAGGTGGGTTGGGGAGGGGGGGTGTAGCACAGTGCCGTCGTTGACGGCAGCCACCCTCCCTTCCCTCCCTTTTAGTAGAGGGGAAATTTGTTTTGTTGTTTGGGGTTGTTATTTTTTCGTTTTTTGTTTTTAAGGTGCTTCCGGGGTTAGCACCTTTAAGGGGGGGGTACTGTCACGTCCTGGCCAGTATAAGGGTTAATTAGTATTGTAGTTTGGTCAGGACGTGGCAGACGGTATTTGTTTTATGTGGTTCAGGGTGGTGTGTTTGTTAAAAGGGTGTTTGAATAAGTATTCCGGGGTTTTTGGGCACTGTTTGGTTTTCATGTATTTCTATGTTTAGTCTAGTGTGTGTGGTTCTATGTTGAGTTAATTGGGGTTGGACTTCCAATTGAAGGCAGCTGTTTGCATGAATCAGGCCTTCATGGTCAAATTTCTGCAAAAAAAACACTACTGAAGGACACCAATAAGAGGAAGAAACTTGCTTGGGCCAAGAAACACAAGCAATGGACATTAGACCGGTGGAAATTTGTCCATGGGTGTGATGAGCCCAAATTTGAGATTTTTGGTAAGTGAACGAATGATCTCTGCATGTGTGCTTCCCACCGTGAAGTATGGAGGAGGGGGTGTGGGGGTGCTTTGCTGGTGACACTGTCAGTGATTTATTTATAATTCAAGGCACACTTCACCAGCATGGCTACCACAGGATTCTGCGACGATACGCCATCCCATCTGGTTTGCGCTTAGTGGGACTATCATTTGTTTTTCAACAGAACAATGACCCAAAACACACCTCCAGGCTGTGTAAGGGCTATTTGACCAAGGAGAGTGATGGAGTGCTGCGTCAAATGACCTGGCCTCCACAATCACTCAACCTCAACCCAATTGAGATGGTTTGGGCCGCAGAGTGAAGGAAAAGCAGCCAACAAGTTCAGCATATGTGGGAACTCCTTCAAGACTGTTGGAAAAGTATTCCAGGTGAAGCTGGTTGAGAGAATGCCAAGAGTGTGTACAGCTTTCATCAAGGCAAAGGGTGGCACTTTGAGGAATGTAAAATATAAAATATATTTTTGTTTAACACTTTTTTGGTTACTACATGATTCCATATGTGTTATTTCATAGTTTTGATGTCTTCACACAAGTTGTAGAAAATAGAAGAAAAAAAAATTAGTAGGTGTGTCCAAACTTTTGACTGGTACTGTATATGTCTACCGTGTTGGCGTGGGTTGGATTTCAGCACACACCCTTCTGGCACAAGTAACTCAATCCCCACGATTGAGTTGGTTTCATTACAGTACATATTTCAAATATGGAAAGTCTAGGATATTGTACCCCTGATCTTGATAATAAATGACCATGCCAGAGACTTTTGGATAACCTAAATAGGAAACAAATAAAATAACAACAGGCTACATCATCATTAGTTTCCATTCATACAAAGTGTCAAGTAAATTGCCACCGTAGATTTTCCGTTGAGCTGAGACACTTTTCTTTGATGTGTAAATTGTCAGAGAATTTGTTTTACATCATAGTTGCACTTCTCCAGAAATATCAGAAGATATTCCATTGCATTCGATGTCACAACTGTTGATGAAGAGAGGATGGGACCAAAGCGCAGTGGGTTGCGTGCTCAACATATTTATTAATGAAATAATGCGAACACCACGGAAGAAAACAATAAACAAACTAACGACATGAAACAGTGAACGCATGCTCAACAAAAAGCAGTGCTCTCAAACAACTACCCACAAGTGAACAAACAAAACACACACCTACTTATAGGACTCCCAATCAGAGGCAACTAGAAACACCTGCCTCCAATTGAGAGTCCAGCACCCAACCTACACATAGAAAAACTAACCTAGAACATACCCATAGAAAACACACATAAACCAGTGACCAACAAAAACCCTGTAAAACATAAATACACTACCCCCTGCCACGTCCTGACCAAACTACAATAACAAGATATCCTCTATACTGGTCAGGACGTGACATTCGAGCCATTTCCGTTCTCAACATAAACTCATGGACAGTGAATCTTTCTAATAAGTTTGGTTTTTAATCAAATTAAATGAAAAACAATCAATCTGTTTTTAAAACAGCAATGTTTCTTTATAGCATTTGGTCAAAAACACGATATCATCAATCGAATGTCTTGTTCTATGAGCATAAGGCAATGTGTACACATGTAGGACTAAGGGCCCTTCGACCTGAGGCATGGATATTTTTCCTATCCATTGAACACAGTTTATTATATAGTATACAGTAGCCCTACAATAGGCCTGGTTATAACAAACATGTAGCCAATCTAGTTTTTGTTATTGACTTTAACATGGAAATATTTGTCTACACACTTGCATTCGCATTTCTTAAATGCACTGCATATTCGAGCCAAGAACAATTGGACAATGCCCAAACGTTAAACTCTATTATAGTAATATTAGCCTACCATCACCATTTATATGAAGAAAAAACAGGAATGTCTGTTGACTGTTTTGCTGCTCATTATATTTTAATGAAACATTGGTTATAGGCTACCGATTTTATTCAACCTTTATTTATCTAGGCAAGTCAGTTAATCCTTACAATGACGGCCTACCAAAATGAAAAAGGCCTCCTGCGGGGACGGGGGATGGGATAATAAATATAGGACAGAACACACTTCACAACAAGAGAGACACCACAACACTACATAAAGAGAGACCTAAGACAACAACATAGCATGGCAGCAACACATGAAAACACAGCATGGTAGCAACACAACATGACAACAACATGGTAGCAACACAACATGGCAGCAGCACAACATGGTAGAAGCACAAAACATGGTACAAACGTTATTGGGCACAGACAACAGCACAAAGACAAGAATGTAGAGACAACAATACGCAATGCAGCCACAACTGTCAGTAAGAGTGTCCATGATTGAGTCTTTGAATGAAGAGATAAAACTGTCCAGTTTGAGTGTCTTTTACAGCTCATTCCAGTCGCTAGCTGCAGCGAACTGAAAAGAGGAGAGACCCAGGTTGTGTGGGCTTTTGTCATGTCCTGACCAGTGAAAGGGGTTGTTTGTTATTGTAGTTTGCTCAGGGCGTGGCAGGGGGTGTTTGTTTAGTGTGTTTCGTGGGTTTGTTGGGCAATGTTCTATGTTAGTCTATTTCTGTGTGTAGTTATTCTATTTCTATGCTTAGTTTATTGGGTTGACCTTCAATTGGAGGCAGCTGTTCCTCGTTGTCACGATTATTGTCGGTGAAGGAGGACCAAAATGCAGCAGGACTGTGTTTGTTCATTTTGAACATTTATTAAATCAAAATGAACACAAAAACAACAAAATGAACTCACGATATACCGACAGTCTTCTCAGGCTCATACATGCTAGACAAGAAACAATCTCCCACAAATGACAGACACAAACACACCCTAATATATGGGACTCTCAATCAAAGGCAAAGGGAAAACACCTGCCTTCAATTGAGAGTCCCAACCCCAATTAACCAATCATAGAAACACACTCACTAGACTACACATAGAAATACATAAACATAGACCATAAACCAAAAAACCCGGAAATACTAAATCAAACTCCCTTTTACAAAAACACCACCCCGAACCACATAAAACAAATACCCTCTGCCACGTCCTGACCAAACTAAAATGACAATTAACCCTTATACTGGCCAGGACGTGACACTCGTTGCCTCTAATTGAAGGTCCTATTTAATAGGGGTGTTTTTCTATGGGATTTGTGGGTAGTTGTTTCTCCGTATAGTCATTTGTCCTTACCGGGCTGTTTTTCGTTGTTGTTTTGTTCAAGTGTTTTGTTTTGTTTCTTTAATAAATAAGAAGATGAGCATACACATTCCCGCTGCGTTTTGGTCTACTCCATATGACGAACGTGACAGAACTACCCACCACCAACGGACCAAGCAGCAGGCCCAGGAGGAGCAAGGATCCTGGGCCAGGGAAGAAGGGAGTGGAGGACGTCATGGACATGGGAGGAGGTAATGGCAGGGGACAAGACCCTGTCATGGAAACAGGTGGAGACAGAGAGGGAGGAACGGCGACAGTACGAAGAGCGAGCCCAACGACGGAAGCACGAGAGGCACCCCCCAAGGGCGAGCCCTAAGCCAACTCCCCGTGCTTATTATGGGGAGCAGCGGATCATGAAAGCGCCGGTCTATGCGGAAGTGCGCACTATCTCGCCCATGTGCACGCACAGTCCGGTGCGAGCGATCCCAGCCCCTCGCAAGTGCCGTGCTAGAGTGGGCATCCAGCCAGGTAGGAGTATGCCTGCGCAGCACATCTGGCCACCAGTGCGTCTCCTAGGCCCAGGCTACCCTGCGCCTGCTCTACGCACGGCAGCCATCAGGCCTCTGCACAGCCCAGTTCGCCCTGTGCCAGCACTCCGCCCGTGCAAGGCTACTGTGACTACCCAGCCAGGATGGGTGGTGCAGGCTGTGCACTCCAGACCTCCAGTGCTTGTTCATGGCCCGGTGTATCCAGTTCCTGCTCCTCGTACTAGCCTTAAGGTATGTGTCCCTAGTCTGGCGCCTCCAAAGCCAGCACCACGCACCAGGCCTCCAGTGTGTCAGCCCAGTCTAGTACGTCCTGTTCCTGCTCCTCGCACTAGCCCTGTGGTGCGTGTCCCTAGTCTGGTGTCTCCAAAGCCAGCCCCACGCACCAGGCCTTTAGTGCGCAGTCCCCGTCTAGAGCTTCCGGCGACAGTGCCCCGTCTAGAGCTTCTGGCGACAGTGCCCCGTCTAGAGCTTCTGGCGACAGTGCCCCGTCTAGAGCTTCCGGCGACAGTGCCCCGTCTAGAGCTTCCGGCAACAGTTCCCAGGTCTAGAGCTTCCGGCGACAGTTCCCCGTCTAGAGCTTCCGGCGACAGTTCCCCGTCTAGAGCTTCCGGCAACAGTTCCCCGTCTAGAGCTTCCGGCAACAGTGCCCCGTCCATTGCTTCCGGCGACATCCTACAGTCCGGAGCCGACAGAGACGGCCCACAGTCCGGAGCCGACAGAGACGGCCCACAGTCCGGAGCCGACAGAGACGGCCCACAGTCCGGAGCCGACAGAGACGGCCCACAGTCCGGAGCCGACAGAGACGGCCCACAGTCCGGAACCGACAGAGACGGCCCACAGTCCGGATCCGACAGAGACGGCCCACAGTCCGGAATCGACAGAGTCGCCCTCCAGTCCGGAGCTCCCAGTGTCGCCTTCCAGCCCGAGGTCTCCAGTTATGAGCATCAGCCCGAGGTCTCCAGCGACGCGCCTCAGCCCGAGGTCTCCAGCGGGGGTGGACAGGTTAGGTTGGGGACTAAGGCCGGAGCCTGAGCCACCTCCGTAGTTGGAGGATTGGGGAGGGGGCGGGGGGGTGTAGCACAAGAACCGTCGGTGATGGTGGCCACCCTCCCTTCCCTCCCTTTAGGTTGGGATTATTTTTGTTTTGGGGTATATTTTTGTGTTTTTTTTGTTTGAGGTGCATCCGGGGTCTGCACCTTTGGGGGGGGTACTGTCACGTCCTGACCAGTAAAAGGGGTTGTTTGTTATTGTAGTTTGGTCAGGGTGTGGCAGGGTGTGTTTGTTTAGTGTGTTTCGGGGTTTGTTGGGCAATGTTCTATGTTAGTCTATTTCCATGTCTGTGTCTAGTTATTCTATTTCTATGCTTAGTTTATTGGGTTGACCTTCAATTGTAGGCAGCTGTTCCTCATTGCCTCTAATTGAAGGTCCTATTTAATAGGGGTGTTTTTCTATGGGATTTGTGGGTAGGTGTTTCTCCGTATAGTCATTTGTCCTTACGGGACTGTTTTTCGTCGTTGTTTTGTTCAAGTGTTTTGTTTCTTTTTTTTAATAAATAAGAAGATGAGCATACACATTCCCGCTGCGTTTTGGTCTACTCCATACGACGAATGTGACAGCTTTGGGGACAGAACGGGTGTTGTATGTGGAGGATGAGGGCTGTAGTAGGTATCTCAGATGGTGGGAGTGAGGCCTAAGAGGGTTTAATAAATAAGCATCAACCAGTGGCTCTTGCGACAGGTATACAGAGATGACTAGTTTACAGAAGAGTAGAGAGTGCAGTGATGTGTCCTATACGGAGCATTGGTGGCAAATCTGATGGCCGAATGGTTAAGAACATCTAGCCGCTCGAGAGCACTCTTACCTGCCGATCTATACATTACGTCTCTGTATTCTAGCATGGTAGGATGGTCATCTGAATCAGGGTTATTCTGGCAGCTGGGGTGGAAGAGAAGCGATTACGATAGAGGAAACCAAGTCTAGATTTAACCTTAGTCTGCAACTTTGATATGTGCTGAGAAAAGGACCATGTACCGTCTAGCCATACTCCCAAGTACTTGTATGAGGTGACTACCTCAAGCTCTAAACCCTCAGAGGTAGTAATCATACCAGTGGGGAGAGGGGCATTCTTCTTACCAAACCACATGACCTTTGTTTTGGAGGTGTTCAGAACAAGGATAAGGGCAGAGAAAGCTTGTTGGACACTAAGAAAGCTTTGTTGTAGAGTGTTTAACACAAAATCCGGGGAGGGGCCAGCTGAGTATAACACTGTATCATCTGCATATAAATTGATGATAGAGCTTCTTACTGCTTGAGCTATGTTGTTAATGTAAATTGAGAAGAGCGTGGGGCCTAGGATCGAGCCTTGGGGTACTCCCTTGTTGACAGGCAGTGGCTGAGACAGCAGATATTGACTTTATACACTGCACTCTTTGGGAGAGGTAGTTAGCAAACCAGTCCAAAGACCCCTCAGAGACACTAATACTCCTTAGCCGGCCCACAAGAATGGAATGGTCTACCTTATCAAAGTTTTGGCCAAGTCAATAAAAATAGCAGCACACCATTGCTTAGAATTAAGGGCAATGGTGACATCATTTAGGACCTTTAAGGTTGCAGTAACACGACCATAACCTGAGCAGAAACCAGACTTAATATCAGAGAGAATACTATTGACAGCAAGAAAGCCAGTAAGTTTTTCCAACACTTTAGATAAACATGGCAAAATAGAAATTGTCCTATAACAGTTAGGATCAGCTTGACCTCCCCCTTTAAATAAAGGATGTACCGTGGATGCCTTCCAAGCAATTGGAACCTCCCCAGAGAGGAGAGACAGGTTAAAAAGGTCAGAGATAGGCTTGGAGATGATAGGGGCTGCAACCTTAAAGAAGAATGGATCTAAACCATCTGACCCAAATGTTTTTTTGGGGTCAAGTTAAGGAGCTCCTTTAGCCCCTCGGACTCACTGACTGCCTGCAGGGAGAAACTTTGTAGCGGGGCAGGGGAAAAAGAGGGAGGAGCATAGGGGCTAGTCGCATTAGAAGGGGTGGGAGATGAGGAAATGTTGGACAGGCAATGAGGCATGGCTGAGTCAAATAGGAATGCTGACTTAATAAAGTGGTGATTAAAGAGCTCAACCATGTGCTCCTTGTCAGTAACAACCACATCATCAACATAAAGGGACATGGGCAGCTGTGAGGAGGAGGTTTTATTCTTGTGATTAGATCAACAGAGAGAGAACTGCTCCTTAAAGTAACTACCTTTGGCCTTCCGGATAGCCTGAGTGCACTTATTTCTCATTTGCCTGAACAAGAGCCAGTCAGCCTGAGTATGTGTGTGCCGAGCCTTTAGCCAAATGGAATTTTTGAGGTGGAGTAACTCTGCCAGATCACTGTCTACAAGGCTACTGTGCGCCCCCACTGGGAAAATCGATGCCATAACCAATTGTGTTACCGCAAAGACCAGCGACCAGTGAGTGTTAAATATCACCAGTAGCTCTGCTTGAAATGGGCACTTTGGGACACGTTTTTAAAGACACACCTACAATATGTCCACCCCTCCCACCTCAGCACAAGCAAGCTGATATAAGACAGGTAAATTACTGGCAGCAGAGCTCTGGCTTTTAAAAGTCGAAATTGCCCAAGAATGTGTTTTTGACACTAGCGCCACCTTAACACCTGCCAAAAATAGAGTCCACATTGTTATTACTAATGGTATGTAGAAATACGATGTGATCTGATGTTTAGTCAACATGCGTGAAATACTGTATACTGTTAGGTTTTAATTACACTTTATAGGTGACTTTCAGGCAGACATCACACCACAATTGTACTACAATTCTGGAGCCATCAACTACAGAAACATTTGAAAAGATGTAGCAACATTTTGGTGTGTGAAAGATGAGAGGTAGAGAGAGAGATGATAAAGAAAGAGAGAGAGGAGATAAATAGTTTCCACAGTCTCTTTTAATTAAAAGTAAATGTACAGTATTTGCAGTAAAAATACTTTAAATTACTACTTAAGTAGTTTTTTGAGGTACAGTATCTGTACTTTACTTGACTATATTGTTGACAACGTTTACTTTTACTTCACTACATTCCTAAAGAAAATGTACTTTCTACTCCCTGACACCCAGAAGTACATTTTGAATACTTAGCAGGACAGGAAAATGGTCCAATTTACACACTTATCAAGAGAACATCCGTGGTCATCCCTACTGCCTCTGATCTGACGGACTCACTAAATGCTTCGTTTGTGAATGATGCCTGAGTGTTGGAGTGAGCCACTGGCTATCCGTAATTTTAAAAAACACGAAAATAGTGCTGTCTAATTTTCTTAATATAAGGATTTTTAAGTTGTTCATACTTTTACTTTTGCTTTTGATACTTAAGTATATTTTAGCAATTACATTTACTTTTGATACTTAGGTATTTTTAAAACCAAATCTTTTAGATTTTTACTCAAGTAATATTTTACTGGTTGACTTTCAGTTTTACCTGTGCCATTTTCTATGAAGGTATCTTTACTTTTACTCAAGTATGACAATTCAGTACTTTTTCCACAACTGTATTTGTTTCAAAACATGGAGATGTCCCTTGTTTTGGCTGTGTCATTGGAAATACCCTAGCTACTGCATAATAAGCACTTAGTGTTAATCAGTAATACAGATGTAAAGCACAATACACTGAGATATGAACACCTCTCCAAGGTCATGAATAACAATGTGCAGGGAAATAATTCTCCAGATATTTACCAAGTTGTCTATTTTAATGTTAACATAATTGGAGATAGTTTCTACACACACTGATACAGAAACAACAGTCCTGTAAAGAGCGGTCACAAAGGCCTGAATAGTTTATTTCAGACAGCACTTCATATTTGATGACATACCAAATTCTGTCTCTGTTTCACCCTGTAGGCTGCTGCTGGTCAGGAGCTGTGTGTGTGTGGTGTGGTGTGTGTGTGTGTGTGTGTGTGTGTGGTGTGGGTGGGTGGGTGTGTGTGTGTGTGTGTGTGGTTTGGTGTGTGTGTGTGTGAACTAGTCATGATTGTTGATTTAGCACTGATTTTATTACTGATTGAGCTTTGATAAGGTATGCAGTTCTGCCCTGATTTAGACAGTTATCTAGCTTCACATTTCTACCCCCGATGTATTTTTTGACTTACCCTGCTTGACAGTGGCTCTGTATACATCTGTACTAGGCCCTGTCTGGACTGTCCTGTCCTCACTAGAAAACCTGCAATGCAGCATTTCCCTCTGAGCCTCACACAGTCTCTTACTAATGGAGTAGAGAACTGAGTAGAGAGCTGAGCCTCTGTTGGAACTAATGGACCACAGATATACAGATGTTTTATAGAAACTAAGAAAACAGGATGATGAAGTCATTTAAGCACTGTTGTGTCTGTAAACTGGGGACCTGAAAAAATAGAGAATAGTGCTGAACTCCTCTGTCTGCTTAGAGAGCAAAGCAGTTCTTGTGTGAGTTCTTGTGTCTTGTGTGTCTGGTGAATGAGGCACAGACCCAGACAGACAGTGACAGACAGACAGTGACAGGCCATATCTCAGAGCAGGGGAAGCCTGGGTCGGAGCAATCTGTGTGGACATGAGTCAGAGAGATGCTCCCCTTTGAAGGGTGGAGGGGTCAGGTACATTAGGACTGGGGGTGAAATCCCAAACTAGTGTGTGTGTTTCACAAATGTCTGTGTATGTGTGTGTGTCTGCTATCTCTGCTCCTGACAATAAGTTTAAGCCAGTTTATGATGGTGTGTGTGTGTGTGATCCACACACACACACCAGCCCCTGACCATGTTACAGAGATAATGAGAGCTCGTTAGCAGAAGTGAAATGAAGTGAAATGTTGAAGCTTTCACAGGGAGGAGACTTCGGACTTAATGCCATTTAACAGATGGCATATTTGACTCTATGATATTTAGTTATTTCTATATGTATGATGTGTAGATGGTTGGATATATTTACAGGCTCCAATTGGGTAAGATGCTCTTGTTGTTTTTTGTTGCAGTTTCTGGCAACAGTCAGTGGTGAATGTGAGGTGAGATTTCAGTCTTACAGGCATCATGAGCTTGATGTGTCAGATACAGGGATTCAAAACAGATAGGATTATTGTGCACTTCAATAGTTTATTGAGTCTAAATGGAAGCTAAAGAAACACCAAATACATCCAGTCTTGAGATGAAATGCATTTAAGTGTCAAAAATCATATTTTCATATTTCACTGTGTTTCTGTATGTCATTTTCTTTTTCACTCAACTCAGAATTGCAACTCAGCATCATGATGCAATCAGCAACATGGCTGAACCTGTGTTCACATCCGATGTTGTCTGGGAATTAGGAGGTTGTCATTGCAATGCCAGAGTAGAAAGGAAACAACCTTACAGCTGAACTGAATATATTAGCATCTAACAAAGACCACAGCTTTAACCCAATGATGTCGATGCTTGCTTTAACCCCACTGGACCAAAGCCAAACTGACCCACAGTGGTTGCCAGGGGTAATAAATGTATTATAATGACCAGAGTGGTTGTTATGGGTAATATGTGTTCTAAAATAAGAGAGGTTGCTATGGGTGATTCAGAATAGATGCCTTTTGATGATTGATGTTCTAGAATGGCCAGAGGTGGAATAGATTCTGTGTGAGGTTTGGGGTGGTAGACTTCTAAGAACTGTCGGTGTCTGTGTTGGTTTGCGGTCATGGTCATGTTGGTCAGGTTTAGGCTGCGGTGGCAAAGCCCACTTGGTTGTCTGTGCGGTCGTAGACGGAGTAGTACTCCCTGAGGAATACATCTCCCAAAATCCACAGGGGCTGTCCGTTTTGGGACGGCAGGTAGGTGGGGATGATCCCCACGAAGCAGAACTGGTACCCACCCTGGTTGTTCTGGATAGAGAGGAGAACACGCATGTTGAGTGCAATACACACACACACACAGATAAACACACATGCACTACTGACACAAGGCTTATGGACCAGCTTGAGCCATCTAAAATGGTCTTCATTATCCTAACATCAGTCATAGAGGGTAACACACGGACAGACACACACTAACTCACCTGCTGGATGTATGCAGATGGCGGCAGGGGGAAGTTGACTCCATTGATGGTGAAGGTGAGAGTAGGCAGGCTGTTGATCTGGTTACAGTTCACTGTGTACTACATCAACAAACAATTCACAGACATGAGTGACACAAAACATCCCTGTACTGGTTAACTCTGGTCTGCACTGGTTTCCACATCCTCTTCTTTCTGGATTACACTGGTTTATGGTGTCAGTTGGTACTGGTCTGTAATGGTTTATAATGGCTTCCTGCTACCTGTCCATACTGGTCCTGCTGGGCTCCAATGGACTGCATCAGGGTTCCCAAGATCTGTCTGGGTGCAGTCAGCATGGAGGTGCCTGTATCCACGATGGCCTGGCAGCCTTGCCCACACCACCCTGTCTCCTGACCGTTGATCTGGAACCTGGAGATTTACAAGGGTTAGTGTTAGACAGACAGTTAGACAGACAGTTAGACAGTTAGACAGACAGACAGACAGACAGACAGACAGACAGACAGACAGACAGACAGACAGACAGACAGACAGACAGACAGACAGACAGACAGACAGACAGACAGACAGACAGACAGAGAGGCTTTAGACATTTTTCATCCCAGCTTTTGAAGGCTCCTGGTGGTTCTGATGTCAGTGTATGGTTAGGTATGTTTGGTTAGTGTGGTTGATCCTGACCCTTGGATGCCGATCTGCCAGTATGTCTGGGCGGTGACGGGGGTCCAGTAGATCTGACCCTGGTACTTGGTGGTGTCCACTTCTCCAAACGACAACTCACTGCCCTGCTGACTGTCCCTGCACAGAATTTTTTTTAAGCCATCAAACAGTTTTACATAGATAGAAGGTGGTTGGCGAGAAGATGGTTCACTCTTCACAGAAGACACTTTTCTTTCCAAAAATCGTACATCTTATATCAGTGATTTAGTTTCTGGAGCAGGAGTAATGAATATAACATTGATTATGTACATAATTAAGTAAGTACATCATTAAAGTATATTACACGGTCATCTAGAAAAAGAACACATTGGCCTGCAGAAGATTCTGTGATATCTGTGTGTATTTTATATTGAGGTCTGGTAGTAGTACATTATATGTGTGGTAAGTAAGTAGTGGTAGGGGTACAGATGTCAGATCTTAACTTGATCACTTTTTTGTCACTGCTCATTTTCCTGCTGCATGAGGAAATACAAATGAGCCTTGTAGGTCCCTGAAAAAGAGCAGTTTTCTTTATCTCCATGCTGGGGCATTTGAGTCATTTGAGGTCAGGACTTGGTTTCAAAATAAATGTCTCTCTTTTTCGCTGAAACGCTAGGCCTAGGTCAAATTTCTGCATTTGAAATGCAGTCATACACATCAACAACCGTCCTTTTATATAGCATAACAACACAAGATAGATATTGGTCTCATCTAGGCTATGACATACAAGCTTCAAGTGTATCTTAAGTTCAAAATGTAGTTCAATCGTGGGGTGTGGTAGGGTGGGGTGGGTTAGGGTTGCTGCCGCCAGCTCGCACATATAAGCCTACCATGTTGGCTTTGGTTCAATTCCGGCCCACAACTTTCTGGCACAAATAAGTCAATCCCCCGATATACTAGATTTATTTACACATTTTAAATATGGACAGTCCAGGGATATTTTACCCCCGATCTTGATAAGAAATGACCATATCAGACCCTTTTGGATAACATAAATAGGAAACCAATAAAATTGTAACTATAGGCTACACCAACATTAGTGTCATGTCAATTCCCACAGTGGATACTTTATTTCTATTGTATGGAATGCTTGTCAAATAGATAAATCACCCTTAGTCTGCTCAAAAAGTACTCTGTTGTTCTTATTACAATACCAACCAGAGGGTGAACATATCTAGAAACACTTTGGTTGCAAGCAGGACTAAGGTAACGCCAACATCGTCTTTTAGGGAGCGGTAATGAAGTAAGTGTGAAAAGGTGTGTTAACCGCTACTGTTTGTTTCCCTGGCTGAGTTTATGAGCTGATTTGGGCCATCATCTGATTGACAGATGTAGGCCTGCTGTGGAACAATAAACCTTCCTCCAGTGTGGATGCTTGTCCACGTTTTATAGTTAGGCTATGTATAATTTGTGAATATAGTTCTGGTCTTTGGTGTGAATTGGAAGCTTGTATTGTGTGCCTTTAATATTTCATTTCTTAAAGCTGTCAAGATGTTTATACATTTGAGCCTATCCAAAGACGATTTAGTTGATTAATTTTACTTCTTGAAAACATTTAAATAAATGCAATTAACTTGAGGGTCTAATGTAGTCTCAGGCTGGTCACTAGATCGCTCAGCACAGGGCGCAAACTCATGAGGTTCGGTATGAGCTGCTTAGACCACTGCACTATGGCAGATCACAATGCTCTAGCGAGCATTAAGAATATTATGAATACTGATGATACATAGGCGTGTCATTTTGTATTATTTTGTTTTAAGCCTTCCCCAAACCATAGCCCTAAACTTAACCACTCAGAATTAATTCCTAAACTGTTAACCTTTTGGTTGTTTCTGTTTTAATCATGTAACCACGCGAAATGAATGCGTCAAAAATAGACATTGATCCATGAGTCAAAGGGCAGTGGGCCGAATTTGAACCCATGCCGACTCTGACATATATGTGCCGGGGTCAGTGGCTGTAACCGCTGGACCACACAGGAATTTAAGAAAACAATAATTAATCCTGCATATTGCTTGATCTTCAACTGATATTAAAACTATTTATCTAAAACAACTGATTATCCCTAACGAAAATACATCTACCTCCTACGAATATGCCCGTTTATTATAATCCACATAAGAATTAACACGAGACACGTCGTAGCCTTCACGTAGCCTACATAAGGTACAATGTAGGTATGTTACTGCTTTGTATACAAACACGCTTCCAGCTGCCCACTGGTACAATTCTAAATAATTCTTCAGATATTCAAATCCTCCTTCTGCAGGATTATTTTCCTCTTGCGGTGAAAGGGGTCCAATTAAGATCTGACATCTGTAGTGGTGTGTGTGTTGTAAGTAGTGGTATATATGTGGTAAGTGCGGAAGTGGCATATGTGTGGTAAGTAGTGGTATATATGTGGTAAGTAGTGGTAGTGGTAAATGTGTGGTAAGTAGTGGAACTGGTATATTTGTGGTAATTAGTGGTAGTAGTATAAGTGTGGTCAGTAGTGGTATTGGTATAAGTGTGGTCAGTAGTGGTAGTGGTGTAAATGTGGTCAGTAGTGGTATTGGTATATGTGTGGTAAGTAATGATAGTGATATATTTGTGGTAAGTAGTGGTTGTTGTATAAGTGTGGTCAGTAGTGGTATATGTGTGGTAAGTAGTGGTAGTGGTATAAGTGTGGTAATTAGTGATAGTGGCATATATGTGGTAAGTAGTGGTATGCATGTGGTAAGTAGTGGTATATGTGTGGTAAGTAGTGGTAGTGATATATGTGTGGTAAGTAGTGATAGTGGCATATATGTGGTACGTAGTGATATATGTGTGGTAAGTAGTGATAGTGGCATATATGTGGTAATTAGTGGTAGTGGTATATTTGTGATAAGTAGTGGTATATATGTGGTAAGTAGTGGTATATGTGTGGTAAGTAGTGACAGTGGTATATGTGTGGTAGATAGTGGTAGTGGTATATGTGTGGTAAGTAGTGGTAGTGGTATATTTGTGGTAAGTATTGGTAGTGGTATATGTGTGGTAAGTAGTGGTAGTGGTATATGTGTGGTAAGTAATTGTAGTGGTAAATGTGTGGTAAGTAGTGGTAGTGGTATATGTGTAGTAAGTAGTGGTAGTGGTATTTGTGTGGTAAGTAGTGGTAGTGGTATATGTGTGGTAAGTAGTGGTAGTGGTAGTGGTATATTTGTGGTAAGTGGTGGTATGTATGTGGTATAAGTGATGGTAGGAGTACTGACCTGGTCAGGTAGAATGCAAATATGTTAGACTGCAGAAGGTTCAGTGACATGATATTGTCCATGACGGGAGTTTCTTGTCCAGCTGAGATGGAAGGGTAGGACAGGCCAAGGATACCATCAAACTGGGCCACAGCAAAGGTCTGACCTGGCTCGTTAGTGCTCAGACCAATCTCCTGGTTGTTGATGACAATACCACCGACCTAAAGAGGTGTCAAACAACACACACACCCAGCATCATGGAAACACGTTGGTTTTATTAGAATGGAAGTACATGTACTGTTGTGGCTGTATCTGTTGTGGCTTTTTATTGCATGTAGTGAAGAATAACTGTGGTAGAAGTAGTTAAGTATTTGTAAGGTTGTTATGGTGGAACTCACGTTGACGGTGTCGTATCCGAAGACTCCATTGAGACTGCCAGTTCCGTAGGGCAGGTAGAAAGTTTGCCCATTAGCTGAGTAGGTGGACGACTGCTGGGGGTTGAACTTTGTGTGGGCGTCTGCAGGAGGAAGGAACATAAACAACTTAAAGAGGAAATATACTGTCTACAATTTATTTATCTGGGAAGTATGTAGAAGTGATAATGGACCTAAATATCTCTGATGGTAGTAGTAGTAGTAGTAGATGTGCTGTAGTAGTAGTAGTACAGTAGTAGTAGTAATAGTAGTAGTACAGTTAGTAACATTTATTGTTGAGGAAGTAGCAGTTCGTTGACACATGTAGTAGGTTGTTGTAATATTAGCTAGCAGTGGCTTTCATTGTCATGAAGCTATCCAGCTGTACTCACTGCAGGCCTGAGTGTTGCAGAGTACAGAGTCAACCCACAGGTTGGCAGAGCCAGTGTCAAACAACACCTGGAAGGACTGGGGGGGAGTACCGATGGTGATGGCTCCATAGTAAGTGGTCTGGAAAACACAACAGGGATAATACAGTTGACAAAAGATAGAGGTGCTGCTAATACATTCAGACAACAACGCATCAGATCTAGAGTGGTTGGCTTGGTTTAGACTCTACTTCATGGAGTTAGACGTTATCGTGACATGGTTGTTATCTAGTTAGACCTAGAATTCAAATTTTTTACATTAGCCTACATCAGAATTTCTTTCTGGAATATGAAAATAGACTACTGTGGACATAGACAGATATAGACAGGACATTGAGTAACATTCTAGATAGACCATAAGCTTGGGTTTTAGAGCATGTACTTACGTCAGCGTAGTTGTTGATGTACATGGTGGTGGAGCCAGCGAACTCGTCAGGAAAGTATTTGAGAGCGGGGTCTTGGTAGGGCAGGCGTTCTCCCTTCTCCATCATTCTCTCACGGATTGACTTATGCTTCACCAGAGGGATCCTAGGGTAACAAGAACACAGATGCACTCAGATATGAAGTCGAACTCTGCAAATGCAAATAGGGGTAGAGAGAGCGACAAGGAGTTATCATTGACTATGAGAGCTGAGAAAATAAAATTGTGTTTTAGGGAGAATTTAAAGAAAAGAGCAGCTGGAGTGATAATTTGAAAAAGAAATAAAGTGAGTACTAACCTGTGGATTCCCTCAGCGAGCACAGCACATACCAGCACAATAACGAGACACTTCATGGTCGCTCCTGAAATCACAACCAGTGGTGGATACACCTTAGCTTGGGTCAGGACTGTTCTTATATACTGTACCAAACATACATATGTGCACACATGAATGCAAGCAGGTGTGATATGGGTACGCGTGAGTGTGTGTACACATCCCTTATCAGACTTAAGTAGGTGACTATCAGCTCCTTTTTCCCCTGACTCCACATTCTCTATTCAGTGTGCAGGCAAGCCCCTACTCCCCTGTACCGATAGCAGCGCTAACCAAAACAGTACTATTAGTTTACTGAACCTATAAGGGAGATGACCAGATTAGATAAGATACAGGGCTCTATTTTAACAAACCAAACGTGATGGTAAATCTTTTTGCTTATGGTAGCGTTATGGGTTCAGCGGTGTCAAAATGATTTTTTTCACAGAGAATTTTTGCTGTGCTTCAAGATAATCAAATGAGCCTCATGAGTCCCTGAAAATCAGCAGTTCTCTTTCTTTCAATAGGGGGTAGTTTAGTTATTGGGGTCAAGGCTTGCAATAAAAATTATGTTCTCTTTCGCTCCCTCAAACGCTATGCCTAGGTCCTATTACTGCAACATTCAAATGTACAAAAATATATCTGAAATACAGCCATATACATCCACAACTGTAGTTTTATATAGCTTAATAACCCAAGATAGATATCATACACGTGTCTAGTGTATCTTAAGGTTACGAATAAACTGTCAACGTTTTGTTTAATTGTCGCCTGTCACGTCCTGACCCTCCTATGAGGTAATTTGCCATAGTAGAGTGGTCAGGGCGTGACAAGTGGTTGTGTTGGGTGGTTTTGGGTTTTCTGTTTATATGTGTGTTTTTTCTAGTATTCTATGTCTATGTTTTGTTTTCCATGTTTTGGCCGGGTATGGTTTCCAATCAGAGGCAGGTGTCTTTCGTTGTCTCTGATTGGAAGCCATACTTAGGCAGCCTGTTATCTTTTGGGGTTTGTGAGTTATTGTTATTTCTGTGTGTGTACGGCACAGTGCGTTACGTTTCTTGCTGCGTACCTGTTTATTGTTTTGGTTTCGGTTTCCTTCTATAAAGATGTGTAATTACCGGCACGCTGCGCCTTGGCTCCTTTATGACAGGGAATTTGAAGACAGCACTCGTGACATCGCCTGGGGTGTTCTAGCAGTTAGGGCCAGTACCATACAGGACCAGTCAAAAGTTTGGCCACACCTACTCATTCCAAGGTTTTTCTTTATTTTTACTATTTTCTACATTGTAGAATAATATTGAAAACATGAAAACTGTTAAATAACACACATGGAATCATGTAGTAACCAAAAAAGTGTTAAATCAAAGATTTGAGATTCTTCAAAGTAGCCACCCTTTGCCTTGATGACAGCTTTGGACACTCTTGGCATTCTCTCAACCAGCTTCATGAGGTAGTCACCTGGAATGCATTTCAATTAGCAGGTGTGCCTTGTTAAAAGTTAATTTGTGGAATTTCTTTCCTTCTCGTTAATGCGTTTGAGCCAGTCAGTTGTGTTGTGACAAGGTAGGGGTGGTATACAGAAGATAGCCCTATTTGGTAAAAGACACAGTCCATATTATGGCAAGAGTCAAAATTGAATCAAATCAAATGTTATTGGTGACATACACATATTTAGCAGATGTTATTGTGGGAGTAGCTTAAGGCTTGTGTTCCTAGCTCCAACAGTGCAGACGTATCTAACAGGTCACAACAATACCCACTAATATAAAATTAAAATAATGGAATTAAGAAATATATAAATATTAGATTGAGCAATTTCAGTGTCATTGACTAAAATACAAAATAATAGAATACAGTATATACATATGAGATGAGTAAAGCAGTATGTAAATATTGTTAAAACATTATTAAAGTGACTAGTGTTCAATTATTAAAGTGGCCAGTGATTCCAAGTCTGTGTATACAGGGCAGCAGCCTCTAAGGTGCAGGGTTATGTAACCGGGTGGAAGACGGCTAGTAATGGCTATTTAACAGTCTGATGGCCTTGAGATAGAAGCTGTTTTTCAGTCTCTCGGTCCCAGCTTTGATGCACCTGTCTTGACCTCACCATCTGGATGATAGAGGGGTGAACAGGCCGTGGCTTGGGTGGTTGTTGTCCTTGATGATCTTTTTGGCCTTCCTGTGAATTCGGCTGCTGTAGGTGTCCTGGAGGGCAGGTATTGTGCCCCTGGTGATGCGTTGGGCAGACCGCACCACCCTCTGGAGAGCCCTGAGGTTCTGGGCATTTGTGCATCTGTAAACGTTTGTGAGGGTTTTAGGGGCCAAGCCAAATTTATTCAGCTGTTGCACCTTCTTCACCACACTATCTGTGTGGGTGGACCATTTCAGAACATCAGTGATGTGAACGCCGAGGAACTTGAAGCTTCCCACCTTCTCCACTGCAGTCCTGTTGATGTGGATAGGGGCATGCTCCCTCTGCTGTTTCCTGAAGTCCACAATGAGCTCCTTTGTTTTGTTGATGTAGAGTAAGAGGTTATTTTCCTGGCACCATTCTCCCAGGGCCCTCACCTCCTCCCTGCAGGCTGTCTCGTCATTGTTGGTAATCAAGCCTACTACTTTTGTGTTATCTGCAAACTTGATGATTGAGTTGGGGGCAAGCGTGGCCATGCAGTCATAGGTGAACAGGGATTACAAGAGGGGGCTGAGAATGCACCCTTGTGGGGTCCCTGTGTTGAGGATCAGCGAAGTGGAGGTGTTGTTTCCTAACTTCACCACCTGTGGGCGGCCCATCAGGAAGTCCAGGACCTAGTTGCACAGGGCGGGGTTCAAACCCAGGGCCCTGAGCTTAATGATGAGCTTGGAGGGTACTATGGTTTTGAAGGCTGAGCTATAGTTAATGAAAAGCATTCTTACATAGGTTCCTCTTGTCCAGATGGGATAGGGTAGTGTGCAGTGTGATGGCGATTGCATCATCTGTAGATCTATTGGGGCGGTAAGCAAATTGAAGTGGGTCTATGGTGTCAGGTAAGATAGAGATGATATGATCCTTAACTGTTCTCTCAAAGCACTTCATGATGACAAGTGAGAGCTACAGGGCGATAGTAATTTAATTCAGTTACCTTTGCTTTCTTGGGAACAGGAGCAATGGTGGACATCTTGAAACAAGTGTGGACAGCGGACTGGGATAGGGAGAGATTATATATGTCCATATACACTCCATCCAGCTGGTCTGCGCATGATCTGAGGACACTGCTAGGGATGCCGTCTGGGCTAGCAGCCTTGTGAGGGTTAAAACGCTTAAGTGTCTTACTAACGTTGGTCACTGGGAAGGAGAGCCCACAGTCCTTGGTAGCAGGCCGCGTTGGTGGCACTGTGTTATCCTCAAAGTGGGCAAAGAAGGTGTTTAGCTGGTCCGGATGCAAGATGTCGGTGTCTGTGATGTGGCTGGTTTTCCCTTTGTAGTCCGTGATTGTCTGTAGACCCTGCCACATACTTCTCATGTCTGAGCCGTTGAATTGGGACTCCACTTTGTCTCTGTACTGACGTTAGGCGGGGGAGGTTCTTGTAGGCATTTTGAAAAGTTGAGTAGCAGTGATCCAATGTTTTCCCAGCGGGAGTACTACAGTCAATGTGTTGATAGAACTTCAGTAGCGTTTTCCTCAGATTTACTTTGTTAAAATCCCCAGCTACAATAAATCTGGCCTCAGGTATGTGGTTTCCAGTTTGCATATGGTCCAGTGTGGATCTTTGAGGGCCGTCGTGGTATCGGCTTGAGGGTGAATATACATGGCTGTCACTATAACCGAAGAGAATTCTCTTAGGGGATAATACGGTCGGCTGTCAGAAACCGTCTTTAACGTGTAGGAGGGGTGAAGTCAGGCGCAGGAGACAGAACTACGTGAAACACACGTTTAATGAAATGAGTCCAAAAATCCAAGGCAGCATACAAAACTCAAAACAATAGGAATTAAATCCAAAATGAGCTGGGACGCAGCCCAGCAGACCCTCATGCCTAAAATACAGCACAGTGGAGCATAATCAAATCCCCAACCTACGTAGGACGAAACAAAATTAACCCCGCACAACCCCAAACCAAAAACAGACAGACTGAATAACCCCACTAATGACCTAACCCAAAACAGGTGCTAACCTAAACAGACATCACCAAACGAAACAGAAAAGGGGATTGGTGGCAGCTAGTAGGCCGGCGACGACGACCGCCACCCGAACGGGGAGAGGCGCCACCTTCTGTGGACGTTGTGACATCGGCATTTGATTGTGAGGTATTATAGGTTGGGTGAACAAAAGGACTTGAGTTTCTGTATGTTATCACAATAACACCATGAGTAGTTAATCATGAAACATACACCCCCGCATTTCTTCTTTCCGGAGAGTTCTTTATTCCTGGATGGTGTGCACGCCTCCTGAGTAGGACTAGAAGTCCACTCTGAATACTTTTTCTCCACCGGTGGTGTTTTGGAGCAGCCTCAAACAGCTCAAATAAGCAAAGAGAAATGACAGTCAATCATTACTTTAAGACATGAAGGTCAGTCAATCCCCAAAATTTTAAGAACTTTCACATTTTCTTCAAGTGTAGTTGCAAAAAAGTGCTATGATGAAACTGGTTCTCATGAGGACCGCCACAGGAAAGGAAGACCCAGACTTACCTCTGCTGCAGAGGATAAGGTAATTAGAGTTAACTGCACCTCCAGATTGCGGCCCCAAAAAATGCTTCACAGAGTTCAAGTAACAGAAATATCTCAACATCAACTGTTCGGAGGAGACTGCATGAATCAGGCCTTCATGGTCGAATTGCTGCAAAGAAGCCACTACTACAGGACACCAATAAGAGGAATAGACTTGCTTGGGCCAAGAAACACGAGTGTGGAAATGTGTCCTTTGGTCTGTTGAAATTTTTGGTTCCAACCACCGTGTCTGCGTGAGATGCAGAGTAGGTGAACGGTTGATCTCTGTATGTGTGGTTCCCACCGTGAAGCATGGAGGAGGAGGTGTGATGTATGGGGGTGCTTTGCTGGTGACACTGTCAGTGATTTATTTACAATTCAAGGCACACTTAAACAGCATGGCTTCCACAGTATTCTGCAGCGATACGCCATCCCATCTGCTTTGCGCTTAGTGGGACTATCATTTGTTTTTCTACAGGACAATGACCCAAAACACACGTCCTGACATGCCTGCTCCCTCTCTTCCCCCCTGGCACTCGAGGGCGCCAGGCTCCGCAGCATTGCGCACTTCTGCCATCATCATTACGCACACCTGCCGTCCCCCCGTCACGCGCATTAGTGATTATTGGACTCACCTGGACTCAATCACCTCTGTCCTTAACTTCCCTATATCTGTCTGGTTCCCCGCTCTGTTCACTGCTTCTGTATTGATTGTCTTATGTCCTTGTATACCCGTGTGCTGACGTTATTCCTGTCTTGTTTTATGTCTGTTCCTGAATAAATGTTTAGCTCCCCGCACCTGCTTCTCATCCCCGGCGTAGGGTTTTACACCTCCAGGCTGTGTAAGTGCTATTTGACCAAGGAGAGTGATGGAGTGCTGCATCAGATGACCTGGCCTCCACAATCACCCAACCTCAACCCAATTGAGATGGTTTGGGATGAGTTGGACCGCAATGTGAAGAAAAAGCAGCCAACAAGTGCTCAGTATATGTGGGAACTCCTTCAAGACTGTTGGAAAACATTCCTCATGAAGCTGGTTGAGAGAATGCCAAGAGTGTGCATAGCTGTCATCAATGCAAAGGGTGGCTACTTTGAAGAATCTAAAATCTGAAATATATTTTGGTTGAAAACTTTTTTGGTTACTACATGGTTCTGTAATGTGTTATTTCATAGTTTTGATGTCTTCACTATTATTCTAAGTTGTAGGAAATAGTAAAAATAAAGAAATTAGTTGGTGTGTCCACACTTTTGACTGGTACTGTATATGTCTTTTGTGTTGGCGTTGGTTTGATTCTAGCCCACGCCCTTCTGACACAAGTAACTCAATCCCCACGATTGAGTTGGTTTAGTTACACATTTCAAATATTCACAGTCTAGGATATTGTACCCCTGATGTTGATAATTGTCACGTCCTGACCAGCAGATGGAGCTAGTGTTTTAGTTTTGGGGTCAGGACGTGGCATGTTTGTGTTGGGAATGTTTGTGTTGTTGATTAGGACTTCCAATTGAAGGCAGGTGTGTTGAGTTGCCTTTGATTGGAAGTCCTATATAGGTGTGTGTGTTTTTCTTTGGGGTTGTGGGTGGTTGTTCTTGCACTGCGTTTTTGTATGCCTGTAAGACTGTCCCTGTTGTGTTTATTGTTTTTTCAGTGGATACTTTACTCCTTCTTTTGAAATTAAAATATGAGTATCCATATTCCCGCTGCGCCTTGATCCTCCTTTCAACAGCACGAAGGATTTTGTGACAGAACCACCCACCAAACAAGGACCAAGCAGCGGAAGAGGAAGGAGCAGCGACAGGAGAGAAAAAGGGAGGAATGGACATGGGAGGACGTCCTGGACGGCAAGGGAGCCTACACCTGGGAAGAGATCCTGGCCGGAAGGGATCGCCTCCCATGGGAACAGGTGGAGGCACTCAGGAGAGTGGAGGCAGCTGGACAGAGGAACCATCGGGAACGTTATGCTGGAACACGGTTGGGTAGGAAACCCGAGAGGCAGCCCCAAGATTTTTTTGGGGGGGGCACACGGGTAGCTTGGCCAGGCCAGGGAAGAGCCGTAAGCCAGCTACCCGTGACTACAGGGAGGTGCGTATGAGGTGGAGGGCGCCATGTTACGCTGAGGTACGCACCATCTTGCCTATACGGACGCACAGCCCAGTCCGCCCAGTACCAGCGCCCCGCAGGTGCCAGGGCAAGGTGAGCATCAAGCCGGAAGGGGTGAAGCCAACCCTGCACTCAAGACCGCCAGTGCGCCCTTTCGGTCCGGTGTTTCCCGCTAGACGCACTAGCATGGAGGTGCGTGTCTCCAGGCTGGCATGTCCAGTACCAGCCCCACGCATCAGGAGTCTAGTGCGTCAGCCCAGCCTCGCCAGGCGTAAGTCGCCAGAGCTGCCCGCCAGTCAACAGTCACCAGAGCTGCCCGCCAGTCAACAGTCACCAGAGCTGCCCGCCAGTCAACAGTCACCAGAGCTGCCCGCCAGTCAACAGTCACCAGAGCTGCCCGCCAGTCAACAGTCACCAGAGCTGCCCGCCAGTCAACAGTCACCAGAGCTGCCCGCCAGTCAGGAGTCACCAGAGCTGCCCGCCAGTCAGGAGTCACCAGAGCTGCCCGCCAGTCAGGAGTCGCCAGAGCCGCCCGCCAGTCAGGAGCCGCCAGAGCCGCCCGCTAGTCAGAAGCCGCCAGAGTGGCCCGACTGCCCGTAACTGCCAGAGTGGCCCGACTGCCCGGTTCTGCCAGAGTGGCCCGACTGCCCGGTTCTGCCAGAGTGGCCCGACTGCCCGGTTCTGCCAGAGTTGCCCGACTGCCCGGTTCTGCCAGAGTGGCCCGACTGCCCGGTTCTGCCAGAGTGGCCAAACTGTCCTGATCTGCCAGGGTGCCCTGCCTGTCAGGATCTGCCAGAGTGGTCCTCCTGTCCTCCGGTCCAGCCCGAGAGGCCCTCCTGCCCTCCGGCCCAGCCCGAGTGGCCCTCCTGCCCTCCGGCCCAGCCCGAGTGGCCCTCCTGCCCTCCGGCCCAGCCCGAGTGGCCCTCCTGCCCTCCGGCCCAGCCCGAGTGGCCCTCCTGCCCCCCGGCCCAGCCCGAGTGGCCCTTCTGCCCTCCGGCCCAGCCCGAGGGGCCCTCCTGCCCCCCGGCCCAGCCCGAGGGGCCCTCCTGCCCCCCGGCCCAGCCCAAGGGGCCCTCCTGCCCCCCGGCCCAGCCGGAGGGGCCCTCCTGCCCCCCGGCCCAGCCCGAGGGGCCCTCCTGTCCCCCGGCCCAGCCCGAGTGGTCCGGCTGCCAGGGTCAGCCCGAGTGGCCCGTCTGCCCGGCGCAGCTATCGGCGCCATCAAAGTGGGCGATGCCGAAGGTGGAGCGAGGTCCACGGCCTGCACCTGAGCCACCTCCAGGATAGGTGGGTTGGGGAGGGAGGGCTTAGCACAGTGCCGTCGGTGACGGCAGCCACCCTCCCTTCCCTCCCTTATTGTTTAGGGGTTATTGTTTGTTTTTTTTGTTGGTGTTTTTCTGTTGGTAGGTGCATTCCAGGGTCTGCACCTTGAGGGGGGGGGGGGTACTGTCACGTCCTGACCAGCAGATGGAGCTAGTGTTTTAGTTTTGGGGTCAGGACGTGGCATGTTTGTGTTGGGAATGTTTGTGTTGTTGATTGGGACTTCCAATTGAAGGCAGGTGTGTTGAGTTGCCTTTGATTGGAAGTCCTATATAGGTGTGTGTGTTTTTCTTTGGGGTTGTGGGTGGTTGTTCTTGCACTGCGTTTTTGTATGCCTGTAAGACTGTCCCTGTTGTGTTTATTGTTTTTTCAGTGGATACTTTACTCCTTCTTTTGAAATTAAAATATGAGTATCCATATTCCCGCTGCGCCTTGGTCCTCCTTTCAACAGCACGAAGGATTTTGTGACAATAATAAATGACCACACGAGACACTTTTGGATACCATAAATAGGAAACAAATAAAATAATAACAGTAGGCTACACCAACATTAGTTTACATTCATACAAAGGGTCGGGAAATTGCCACAGGAGATTTGCCGTGGTAAACCAGGAAAGATGGTTTTGTTGAGCTGAGACACTTTTCTTTGATGTGTAAATGATCAGATATTTTTTTTACATCATATTTGCACTTCTTCAGAAATAGCAGAAGATATTCCATTTTATTCGAGCCATGTCCGTTCTCAACATAAACTCATGGACAGTGAATCTTTCTAATAAGTTTGGTTTTTAATCAAATTAAATAATATATATAAAAATAAAGGTAACACTAAAATAACACATCCTAGATCTGAATTGATGAAATAATCTTATTAAATACTTTTTTCTTTACATAGTTGAATGTGCTGACAACAAAATCACACAAAAAGAATCAATGGAAATTCAATTTATCAACCCATGAAGGTCTGGATTTGGAGTCACACTCAAAATTAAAGTGGAAAACCACACTACAGGCTGATCCAACTTTGATGTAATGTCCTTAAAACAAGTCAAAATGAGGCTCAGTAGTGTGTGTGGCCTCCACGTGCCTGTATGACCTCCCTACAACGCCTGGGCATGCTCCTGATGAGGTGGCGGATGTCTCCTGAAGGATCTCCTCCCAGACCTGGACTAAAGCATCCGCCAACTCCTGGACAGTCTGTGGTGCAACGTGGCGTTGGTGGATGGAGCAAGACATGATGTCCCAGATGTGCTCAATTGGATTCAGGTCTGGGGAACGGGCGGGCCAGTCCATAGCATCAATGCCTTCCTCTTGCAGGAACTGCTGACACAGTCCAGCCACATGAGGTCTAGCATTGTCTTGCATTAGGAGGAAGCCAGGGCCAACCGCACCAGCATATGGTCTCACAAGGGGTCTGAGGATCTCATCTCGGTACCTAATGGCAGTCAGGCTACCTCTGGCGAGCACATGGAGGGCTGTGCGGCCCCCCAAAGAAATGCCACCCCACACCATGACTGACCCACCGCAAAACCGGTCATGCTAGAGGATGTTGCAGGCAGCAGAACGTTCTCCACGGCGTCTCCAGACTCTGTCACGTCTGTCACATGTGCTCAGTGTGAACCTGCTTCATCTGTGAAGAGCACAGGGTACCAGTGGCGAATTTGCCAATCTTGGTGTTCTCTGGCAAATGCCAAACGTCCTGCACGGTGTTGGGCTGTAAGCACAACCCCCACCTGTGGACGTCGGCCCTCATACCACCCTCATGGAGTCTGTTTCTGACCGTTTGAGCAGACACATGCACATTTGTGGCCTGCTGGAGGTCATTTTGCAGGGCTCTGGCAGTGCTCCTCCTGCTCCTCCTTGCACAAAGCGGAGGTAGCGGTCCTGCTGCTGGGTTGTTGCCCTCCTACGGCCTCCTCCACGTCTCCTGATGTACTGGCCTGTCTCCTGGTAGCGCCTCCATGCTCTGGACACTACGCTGACAGACACAGCAAACCTTCTTGCCACAGCACGCATTGATGTGCCATCCTGGATGAGCTGCACTACCTGAGCCACTGTGTGGGTTGTAGACTCCGTCTCATGCTACCACTAGAGTGAAAGCACCGCCAGCATTCAAAAGTGACCAAAACATCAGCCAGGAAGCATAAGAACTGAGAAGTGGTCTCTGGTCACCACCTGCTGAACCACTCCTTTATTGGGGGTGTCTTGCTAATTGCCTATAATTTACACCGGTTGTCTATTCCATTTGCACAACAGCATGTGAAATTTATTGTCAATCAGTGTTGCTTCCTAAGTGGACAGTTTGATTTCACAGAAGTGTGATTGACTTGGAGTTACATTGTGTTGTTTAAGTGTTCCCTTTATTTTTTGGAGCAGTGTATATCAATCAATCTGTTTTTTAAAACAACAATGTTTCAAAATAAGATTGGGTCAAAAACACGATATCATGAATCGAATGTCTTGTTCTATGAGCATAAGGGAATGTGTACACATGTAGGACTAAGGGCCCTTCGACCTGAGGCATGGATGTTTTTCCTATCCATTGAACACAGTTTATTATATAGTATACAGTAACCCTACAATAGGCCTAGTTATAACAAACATGTAGCCAATCTAGTTTTTGTTATTGACTTTAACATGGAAATATTTGTCTACACACATTGCATTCACATTTCTTAAATGCACTGCATATTCGAGCCAAGAACAATTGGACAATGCCCAAACGTTAAACTCTATTATAGTAATATTAGCCTACCATCACCATGTATATGGCCTGTTAGTGACCTTGCCATTTGAAAGGTAAACAAACTGGTCAATAGCCGAGGCTACCAAGGACAGTGATCAGAAAAATTATGTCCAATATAAAGAAAAAATGTGAATGTCTGTTGACTGTTTTGCTGCTCATTATATTTGAATAAGACATTGGTTATAGGCTACTGATTAGGCTACTGATTAGGCTACTGTGCGCCTCCTCTAGCAAAATCGATTCCATAACCAACTGCGGTATTCCCAAGACCAGCAACCAGTGAGTATTAAATATCACCAGTATCGCTGCTGGAAATGGGCACTTTGGCACACATTTTTAAAGACACACCTACAATATTTCCACCCCTCCCAACGCAGCACAAGCGAGTCGATATAAGACAGGTAAATTACTGGCGCCAGGGTTACAAAATAGCAGAGCGCTGGCTTTTACAAATCGAAATTGCCTAAGAGCGTGTGTTTGACACTAGCGCCACCTTAACACCTGCCAAAAATAGATTCCACAGTGTTTTTACTAATGGTATGTAGAAATACGATGTGATCTGATGTTTAGTCAACATGCGTGAAATACTGTATACTGTTATAGGTGACTTTCAGGCTGACATCACACCACAATTGTACTACAATTCAGGAGCCATCAACTAAATAAACATTCCAAAAGATGTAGCAACATTTTGACGTGTGAAAGATGGGAGGTAGAGAGAGAGAAATGATAAGTAAGAGAGAGATGAAAGATAGAGGAGATAAAGAGTTTATACCTGTCTCTTTCAATTAAAAGTAAATGTATTTGCAGTGGTGTAAAGTACTTACCGTAAATTCCGGACTATAAGCCGAAACTTTTTTCCCAGGCTTTGAACCTCGCGGCTTAAACAATGACGCGGCTAATATATGGATTTTTCCCGCTTTCAATTTTTTTTTCTCCCATAAAACACATTCTGTGACGTGCTCAGTTTTTTGGCGGCATGAAGCTTTCATTAGACCAATGAAATTGCCGAACGGGTTAAGGTCAAACAACTTTTTTGTTTACTGTTTAGATTAAATCGAGCGCTCTCAAACTTCCCATCATTCTGATTACGGTAGTCATTTAGTCACCCTCATCATGGCAAAGACACGGAGAAATGCATATGATGCACCTTTCAAGTTGAAGGCGATTGATCTGGCTGTTGGAAAAGGAAATAGAGCTGCTGCACGGGAGCTTGGTCTTAATGAGTCGATGATAAGACGTTGGAAACAGCAGCGTGAGGAATTGACTCAGTGCAAAAAGACAACTAAAGCTTACTGCTAATACATTTTTTTTGTTACAAGCCGTGTTTCGTTAAAGCCTATTTATTTTTGTTACAAGCCGTGTTTCGTTAAAGCCTGTGTAAAGTTCATTTGTTTCAATGTACCGGTAGGCACCTGCGGCTTATTTATGTTCAAAATAAAATAAAAACATTTATTCAGTGGGTGCGGCTTATATTCAGGTGTGCTTAATAGTCCAGAAATTACGGTAAGTAAAAATACTTTAATGTACTACTTAAGTAGTTTTTTGAGGTATCTGTACTTTACTTGACTCTTTATAGTTTTGATTACTTTTACTTTTACTTCACTACATTCCTAAAGAGTGGAGATGTCCCTTGTTCTGGCTGTGTCATTGGAAATCCCCTAGCTACTGCATAATAAGCACTTAGTGTTGTTAGGTTCTTATTTTACAGATCTAAATAACTCACAGACACTAGAGAAGCTTTAACCAAGTTTAATCCTTCCCAAAGGTTCTGTACAGCTGTATTCAGACAGCAAAACATTTCTCTCCATCACAGTTATATACATCCTAATTAAGACAGGCCTTCTCTCCAATCCTTACATCTTATTGTTCAACAGAAAGAGGGTAACAGGATACCAAACCCTTATTACTCCCTTAAGGGAATCTGTCCACACCTCCTGACCTCAACCCTCACCTCCTGACCTCAATCCCTCCTTCAACTAATCCACAGATATCCATCTGTCTTCCCTATATCAACACGTCACTCTCCTCTCCTCCATCAATCACATTCTAAAGCCTTCTGGCTTTCTACAGAGAACCCTTAACTTCTGACATAAAACCCATTCTCTTCCACTCCTTATCATTTAGTTAATATCTCAATGTTCAAAGTTTAACCGTTTCCAACAGTGTTAATCAGTAATACAGATATAAAGCACAATACACTGAGATATGAACACCTCTCCAAGGTCATGAATAACAATGTGCAGGAAAATACTTCTCCAGATATTTACCAAGTTGTCTATTTTAATATTAACATAATTGGAGATAGTTTCTACACACTGATAAAGAAACAACAGTCCTGTAAAGAGCGCTCACAAAGGCCTGAATATTTTATTTTCACACAGCACTTCATATTTGATGACATACCAAATTCTGTCCTGCTGGTCAGGAGCTGTGTGTGTGTGGTACGTGTGATTTGGTGTGTGTGTGTGTGTGTGTGTGTGTGGTGTGGTGTGTGTGTGTGGTACGTGTGGTTTGGGGTGTGTGTGTGTGTGTGTGTGTGTGTGTGTGTGTGTGTGTGTGTGTGTGTGTGTGTGTGTGTGTGTGTGTGTGTGTGTGTGTGAACTAGTCATGATTGTTGATTTAGCACTGATTTTATTACTGATTGAGCTTTGATAAGGTATGCAGTTCTGCCCTGATTTAGACAGTTATCTAGCTTCACATTTCTACCCCGATGTATTTTCTGACTTACCCTGCTTCACAGTGGCTCTGTATACATCTGTACTAGGCCCTGTCTGGACTGTCCTGTCCTCACTAGAAAACCTGCAATGCAGCATTTCCCTCTGAGCCTCACACAGTCTCTTACTAATGGAGTAGAGAACTGAGTAGAGAGCTGAGCCTCTGTTGGAACTAATGGACCACAGATATATAGATGTTTTATAGAAACTAAGAAAACAGGATGATGAAGTCATTTAAGCACTGTTGTGTCTGTAAACTGGGGACCTGAAAAAATAGAGAATAGTGCTGAACTCCTCTGTCTGCTTAGAGAGCAAAGCAAAAGATGGAGGGTGTGTGAGTTCTTGTGTCTTGTGTGGTGAATGAGGCACAGACCCAGACAGACAGTGACAGGCCATATCTCAGAGCAGGGGAAGCCTGGGTCAGAGCAATCTGTGTGGACATGAGTCAGAGAGATGCTCCCCTTTGAAGGGTGGAGGGGTCAGGTACATGAGGACTGGGGGTGAATTCCCAAACTGGTGTGTGTGTGTCACAAATGTGTGTGTGTCTCTGCTATCTCTGCTCCTGACATCAGTTTAAGCATCAGTTTAAGCCAGTTTATGATGGTGGGTGTGGTGTGTCTACTATGTGTGTGTACTTTTAACGTTCTCCCTCCTTTTCTTCCAGGCCTTCCCATGACATTAGTCTTGAGGAGTTTGATGATGAGGATCTGTCTGAAATCACAGACGACTGTGGAATAGGACTCAACTATGACTCTGATCCCTATGAAAAGGTATGACACAAACACACACGCATACATACACATGCAAGAATGCACACAGACAAACGCACAGGCACACGCACACTAATGTAATGTAGTGAAACAGCAGGTCTGTAATTAAAATAACTTTTCTGGTGGCTATTCTGCTCTCATCATTAAATAGATTGACTTGCAGATGGCTACAAACTACTGCTGCAAACTACTAAAATCTCCTCATATAGAATAAAACAAAAATACATCTGCATGGCTTGCTGTTTGGGGTTTTAGGCTGGGTTTCTGTACAGCACTTTGTGACAACGGCTGATGTAAAAAGGGCTTTATAAATACATTTGATTGATTGATGTCTTCCTACACATTTGAAGCTAAGCAACTTGTATGTCAAACTGTTTGGGTTTCTTTGTGCGGCTGTGTCCACACGTGGTGCTCATGGCTTTTATTAACAGTTGCTAATGGTGTCTGCCGTTCCCCTTAGGTAGTTAATAACAAGTAGAGAGAGAGGGTGAGCTAGAGAAAGATCGAAAATGAGAGAGCGAGAGAGAGAGAGAGAGAGAGAGAGAGAGAGAGAGAGAGAGAGAGAGAGAGAGAGAGAGAGAGTGATAGACTGCCAATTTCTGTGTTGCTCTGCTTATCTCTTATATAAGTGACAGTCTAACTAGCTGTTAATACCTGTGTGACCAGTGCTGCCGTCATTACATTAGTGACCTTATAGATGCACTAAGCACAGCCCTGCTCTTTCATTTCCATCCTATCAACATCAGCTCCAACATCAGAGCAGAATATGAATGGAACTGTGCTGTAATGTACAACTCAGATCCCCTTTTAGAGACCGAGATCTGGTAGGAATAATCCAGTCCTGTAGTACTGGAGAAGCACTGGGTCTGTTTCCTCTCTTTCATATCTCCCCCTCTCTCTGCCCCGTTCTCTCCATCTTTATCTCCTCCTCTCTCTCTCTTCCTTCCCCCTCTCTCTCCCCCGTTCTCTCCGTCTTTGTCTCCCCCTCTCTCTCCCGAGGGATGTGAATGTTTTATTTGTGTGGCTCTGAGCCATGGCTGCAGCACAGGGTGAATGATCCAGTGCAGTTTGCTGCTATGCAGAGACAACCTTCTTCCTCCCTCATCATTCCCTTCTACCTCTTCTCCCCTCTCTCCCTTGTCTGCCCATTCCTTCCTCCGTGCTATGCAGAGATCCGCTCAGAGAAAACCTCCCTTCCTCCTACCTCGAAACCCCCTCCTATCTCATTCCTCTCCCTCTCTCCCTCCTTTTTCCTCCCTCGAATCCCCACTGTATGTGTAGGGATACAGGGATTAGAGAGAGAGAGAGAGAGAGAGAGAGAGAGAGAGATGGTTTCTACTGTTAATCTTATGGCACAAATCTAAGTGGGATGTTTTTGCTTCTGCCTCATTAATCCAGCAACAAAAAGCCAGAGGAATCTAGTTAGATTTTTTCAGTGACATGCAAAGTCCTTTCTACAAAGCAATTTGTCAATGTGTAGAGAAGACCCTAAAAAAATACAACCTCAGAAAGCAAGTCGAGGGAAACGCTTGTATCCTTACAATCTAAGATGTCATATTTCAAATGCAGATAACCCAACGGTGCACACAGTCCCAGTCTGCTCAGTTCAAAAATGTGTGGGTGTATGCCAGAGATGGTGTTACTCTGTGTTATGTTACATAATCAACCCCACCCCCACCACGTTGCTCATCCCCACAGAAACTAATCCTGCTGACATCAGACCAACACTCTGGATTAAACACAGAGCTTCAGAGTTCTCTGTGTGTGTGTGTGTGTGTGTGTGTGTGTGTGTGTGTGTGTGTGTGTGTGTGTGTGTGTGTGTGTGTGTGTGTGTGTGTGTGTGTGTTTGTGCATGTGTGCGTTTCAAGTTGTTGTCCTGTTCGAAGGTGAACCTTGGCCCCAGTCTGAGATCCAGAGTGCTCTGGAGCAGGTTTTCATCAAGGATCTCTCTGTACTTTTCTCCTTTCATACTTCCCTCGATCCTGACTAGTCTCCCAGTCCCTGCCGCTAAAAAACATCCCCACACCATGATTTTAGCCTGCACCATTATTCACCGTAGTGATGGTGCCAGGTCTCCTTCAGATGTGACGCTTGGCATTTAGGCCAAAGAGTTCAATTTTGGTTTCATCAGACCTGAGAATCTTGTTTCTAATGGTCTGAGAGTCCTTTAGGTGCCTTTTGGCAAACTCCAAGTGGGCTGTCATGTGCCTTTTACTGAGGAGTGGCTTCCGTCTGGCCACTCTACCATAAACTGTGGGATCTTATATATACAGGTGTGTGCTTTTCCACATTTACCACAGGTGGACTCAGTCAAGTTGTAGAAACATCTCAATGATGATCAATGGAAACAGGATGCACCTGAGCTCAATTTCGAGTCTCATAGCAAAGGGTCAGAATACTTATGTAAATAAGGTATTTCTGTTTTTATTTTTTATACATTTTCAAAAAAATCTAAAAAACATTTTTTTTGTCATTATGGGGTATTGTGTGTAGATTGATGAGGGGGAAAAAATATTTAATACATTTAAGAATAAGGCTGTAACGTAACAAAATGTAGAAAAAGGAGGGGTACTGAATACTTTCCGAATGCACTATACATATACACATACACAAACACACAAATGTTGGCACGTGTGTATACTAACAGAAACCACTGACTGTGTGAGAGAGGCTTAACGACTGACAATGGCTTGAGACTGGTAGATGACAATCACCCAATCAAATACAGTAAACAAACACACACACACACACACATACACACCATCATAAACTCTCTTAAACTGATTACGTCAGTAACAGAGATATGAGTCTTCAATCATCTAATTTCTTAAAATACCAGAAAGGGCATTTAGTTGGAGAGAAGATTTGAAAGCTTTAAAATGTCATGTTTTGACAACATAAGCCCATGCCTCCCTCCATCCTATTGGTGGAAACTGTTGCAGTCACTAATGTATTTTTGAAGATGACACAGAATGCTTTGAGAATGAAGAAAACATAGATATTTTCATGTGTGTAATGATGTTTTTCCACTTGGTTGAATTGTAGTAAGCTGCGATACTTACATGCCAGCACATACACATACTGCACATATATACAGAAATAATAAACCTAATAATAGATAATTTCCCCATCACACACAGAGAAGCAAATCCAGTGGTTTGTAATCCCTAATATTGACATTCTGAATAACATGAATGATTATGTTGTAGTAGTATTATTTTTACTAACTTTGGTACTTTCACAGGTAAACATGTTCTCACTGTGATTCTTATGCAGATTGAGTAAAGAGGAGAGGAAGGGAGAGTAGAGAACACTGGCCTATATTTCCCATAATGCTTCAGTGGAGAGGAGAGGGAGGTTATCCCTGAGTCTGATTTCTCCTGACAGTTTCTGCATGTTTCCCTGCAGTCTCATGACCTGACTGTGTCTGTCTGTGTCTGGGAGTTAGAAATAAGCTACAGACGAGCTCAAGAGATGAGCTAGAAATGAGCATGAGTCGAAGTTGTTTTCCCTCCTCTGTTTACCCCTTATAATGAATCTCAGTGAACGCCTGGTCAGGTGGAAGCAGATGGCTCATTTTCCTGTTAGCCGTTACATTGGCATCTATCAATCTTTGGGAGTAGAATAGAGAAATTAGTAGAGAGAAAAACAGAATGAATGAATGCAAGAGAGCGAGAGAAAGAGGGAGGGGAGTCAGTCTGTTGGGAGCAGACAGAAGACTACAAGTCCTTTGAGTCAGACCCAGGCATGAATCACTGAGCTATCAGATGAAAGGAGTGTCTCCCTTTACCTCCCTACTCTTTTCTTTCTTTCTTTCTTTCTTTCTTTCTTTCTTTCTTATGTCTCTGTCTCGCACAGTACCTTCTGAAAGTATTCACACAACCTGAATTCAAAATTGTTTAAATGGAGATGTTTTATCACTGGCCTACACACAATACACCATAATGTCAAAGTGGAATTATGTTTTTAGAAATGTGTACAAATGAAAACAAAATGAACAGCTGAAAGGTCATGTATTGCCCTTCGTTATGGCAAGACTAAAGTTCAGGATTAAAAATGTCCTTAACAAGTCACATAATAAGTTGCATGGACTCACTCGGTGTGCAATAATAGTGTTTACCATGATTTTTGAATGACTACGTAATTTCTGTACCCCACACATATAATTATATGTAAGGTCCCTCAGTTGAGCAGTACAGTTCAAACACATATTCAAAGACCAGGGAGGTTTTCTCAATGCCTTGCAAAGAAGGGCACCTATTGGTAGATGGGTAAAAAAAGCAGACATTGAATATTCATTTAAGCATGGTGATGTTATTAATTACACTTTGGATGGTGTATCAATACACCCAGTCACTACAAAGATACAGGCGTCCTTCCTAATTCAGCTGCCGGAGAGGAAGGAAACCGCTCAGGGATTTCACCATGAGGCCAATGGTGACCTTAATAAAACAGCTTCAGAGTTTAATGGCTGTGATAATGTAGGAGAAAACTGAGGATGGATCAACAACATTGTAGTTACTCCTCAATACTAACCTAATTGACAGAGTGAAAAGAAGAAGCCTGTATAGAATATAAATATCCCAAAACATGCATCCTGTTTGCAACAAGGCACTAAAGTAATGCTGCAAAAAAATTGTCAAAGCAATTCACTTTTTGTCCTGAAACAAAGTGTCATGTTTGGGACAAATCCAATACGACATAATACCGCTCTCCATATTTTCACACATAGTGGTGGCTGCACCATGTTATTGGTATGCTTGTAATCATTAAGGACTGGGAAGTTTTTCAGGATAAAAAAGTAACCGAATGGAGCTAAGCACAGCCAGAATCCTAGAGGAAAACCTGGTTCAATCTGCTTTCCACCAGACACTGGGAGATGAATTCATCTTTCAGCAGGACAATAACCTAAAACACAAGGCCAAATCTACACTGGAGTTGATTACCAAGAAGACAGTGAATGTTCCTGAGTGGCCGGGTTACAGGTTTGCCATAAATCAACTTGAAAATCTTTGGCATGATCTGAAAACGGTTATCTAACGATCATCAACAAGGATCATTGCAAAATTTGAACACTACCAACAAAAGGAGCTGATCAAAAGCATGGGAAAGGATCTTGAAGGGACCAAATTCGGTCTCAATGACCAATTTCCAGGGGAGATAAACGAACGTCGTAAGAGACTGTATCCGGTACAGAAGCAACAGTGGGAGAAGGGTAAGCGTGCCTTTCTCATTGTGGACAAACTCTTTATAGATAGACAGCTATTCTGAGACAGCTCCATAACACCATGGCTGTACTAAATTCTACAGGGACTTCAGGTTACGAAAAAAAGAAATTATGGGAACTGTAAAAATATCTCAAAACTATAAAGTGGATATAAACACACATGTACTCAATTACATGCTCGCTTACACATACGGACTTATACATACACACACCTGATCTCGCCCTCTTCTCTCACTCTCTCTTTCTCTCTTTTCTCTTCTCTTCTCTACCTCTCTCTCTATTGTCGAGAACTATTTTATAATTTAATATGTTTCTTGTTTGTCTATGTTTTTTATGTATTTGTCTACAAGTTTATATATGTTTGCTACAAGCAAGGGGAAGATATCAGAATTGGGGCATTGGGGAATAATAACAAATTGTACGGAACACATTTGTACTGTAGTGAAGCTGTCTCTAGAGTAATGCAAGGTCTCTTTCATGATCATGTGTAACGTCAATTGCTATGGAAATGCTGGGATGTGTTTTTCAATGATATTAAAGGTAATTATGATGCAACTATGACGGTGATATGATAAGGATTACAATTATCATCATGAATATTAAGGCTATATGCACTACATGTTACACACACAGACACTCAACCATGAAAATTGGCGGAGTTATTATTTATTTGGACAGCACATATTATAGTCTTACTCTTATACAGACATCGTACACAGGCTTACTAAATCACATCCAATATCATACACATTGTTAGGTTCTTATTTTTCAGAGTAAATAACTCACGGACACTAGATAAGCTTTAACCAAGTTTAATTCTTCCCAAGGGTTCTGTACAGCTGTATTCAGACAGCAAAACATTTCTCTCCATCACAGTTATATACAACCCACTTAAGACACTCCTCCTTCTTTCCAATCCTTGCATTTTATGGTTCAACAGGAAAAGGGTAACAGGATACAAAACCCTTATTACTCCCTTAAGGGGATCTGACCTTACCTCCCGACCTTACCTAATCCACATATGTCCACCTGTCTTTCCTGTATCAACATGGTGCTTTCCTCCCATCCCCCAACACATTCCAACGCCATCTGGCTTTCTACAGAAAACCATTAACTTCTGACATAAAACCCAGTCGTCTCTTTCACTCCTAATATTCTATGCTTCTTCTCTATCATTTATTTAATATCTCAATGTTCAAAATGTAAAATCCAACAACATCAACCTACTCAGATTTTCTACACACATAATATCTTGTCTCAATTTTCTAATATCTCTGGCATTGGCTCACAGGCAAGGGAATAAAACAAAATATTGCTAGAACCTATTTCTTGAATTCTAAATATCAGACATTTGAAAGCTCTAATTTTGACCGTCATAATACCTCTGATGGCAGTAACTTTACAAGCACTAATTATGGTCAATTTAGACTGAGAATAGTATCTAGTTATGGTAAAGGGTGAAATAAGTATAGCCAGTTATAATTGTAACAGTTTAGCAGATTATTAAAAAAAGATCAGTCTTTACGTGGCTAAAAGAAAAGCAATATAACATATACTGTTTACAGGAAACTCACTCTACACCCTTAAATGAAGTTGCGTGGAAAAAGGAATGGGGTGGTGAAATAATTTTCTGTCATGGACAAAGGAACTCAGAAGGTGTGATGATATTAAATAACAAACATTTCTATCTGAATGTGCAAATAGTCAGGAATGATTTGCAAGGAAGATGGATCTTGTTGAATATGAAAGTGGACAAAAAAGAGATTTGGGTCATTAATCTATATAGTCCAAATCAGGATGATCCACCGTGCCCTTAAGGAAATCTCAAATATTATGGACACATTAGAAATAGTGGATATTTAGAGACTAAAAATCCCTGACCTAGTGAGATATACATGGAGGAGACTTAATCAAGCTAGTCGTCTTGACTACTTTCTTGTCTCTTTCGCTCTTGCATCAAAGGTTAAAAAAGTTTTATAAGGAGACAGAATGCGATCGGATCATTATCTAATTAGCATTCACATAACTTTTATAGATTTACCACGTGGATGGGGATATTAGAAATGTACTAAAAGTTAAAAAAGACAAAATAATTTATAACTTAATTTTTCAAGTATAATATTGGTTCAGCAAAACCCCTTATTGTTTGGGATACCTTTAAATGTACCTTCAGAGGTCATTTAATTCAATATTCATCAGTAATTAAAAAGCAGTTTCTGGCTAAAGAGACAAGACAAACAAGGGAAATCCATGAACTGATAGTACAGGTAGATAGCAATAATAACGATACTACAGAGATGCAAAATAAGTTAGAGGAAAAACCAAAAGAACTTGAGGAACTTATTCAAGAATGATTTCATGTAATCTATTACAAAAATAAAGCAAACTGGATGGAATATGGAGAAAAATGCACAAAATTCTTTATGAATATCCAATAGAGGTAGGCTAACAAAAATTATTTGCAGAAACTCATTACTGATTCTCCTAATGATATTTTTAAAGAGGAAGCTAAATATTCTAGGCAGATGTTCTCTTTTCCGTCTCATCTTCTCCCACTGAATGAAGATTAAAGAGGAATAACTTTTTGAGGCTATTAAATCCTTTCAGCCTGGAAAATCCCCAGGGCTTAATGGCATACTGGAAGAGATACAATCAAGCCTTTTTTGATATACTAAAAACTCCATTGTTAGATTGTTTTAACTACTCCTATAGAAATGGTAGTTTGTCAGGTACTCAGCAGGACGGTCTGATTTCTCTATTATTAAAACAAGACCCAGATGGCAAATAGAAAGACTCAGTCTATCTAAAAAACTGGAGGCCCCTTACACTTCAATGTTGTGATGCAAAAATACTAGCGAAATGCATAGCACTCAGAATTAAAAGGGTTTCACCACGTATTGTTCATCCTGATCAGACAGGTTTTTTACATGGACAATACATTAGAGATAATATACCACAACTACTAGAAATAATAGAACATAATGAAACATCTAAGAAGCCAGGCCTGGTATTTATAGCGGATTTTGAAAAGGCATTACATAAAGTAAGACTGGATTTTATTTATAAGTGCCTGGATTTTTTCAATTTCGGTGATTCTCTTATAAAATATGTACAAATAATGTATAACAACGTCAGGTGTAAAATAGTAAATAACAGCTACATCTCAGAGAGTTTTGAATTGTCAAGAGGAGTTAACCTCTTACATCTAGACGTTCCGCTAGCGGAACACCTGCTCCAATATCCAATGATGGGCGTGGCGCGAAATACAAACTCCTCTAAAATCCGAAAACTTCAATTTTTCAACAATATGACTATTTTACACAATTTTAAAGACAAGACTCTCCTTTATCTAACCACACTGTCCGATTTCAAAAAGGCTTTACAGCGAAAGCAAAACATTAGATTATGTCAGCAGAGTACCCAGCCAGAAATAATCAGACACCCATTTTTCAAGCTAGCATATAATGTCACAAAAAACAAAACCACAGCTAAATGCAGCACTAACCTTTGATGATCTTCATCAGATGACAACCCTAGGACATTATGTTATACATGCATGCATGTTTTGTTCAATCAAGTTCATATTTATATCAAAAACTAGCTTTTTTACATTAGCATGTGACGTTCAGAACTAGCATACCCCCCGCAAACTTCCAGTGAATTTACTAAATTACTCACGATAAACGTTCACGAAAAACATAACAATTATTTTAAGAATTATAGATACAGAACTCCTCTATGCACTCGATATGTCCGATTTTAAAATAGCTTTTCGGTGAAAGCACATTTTGCAATATTCTCAGTAGATAGCCCGGCATCACAGGGCTAGCTATTTAGACACCCAGCAAGTTTAGCCTTCACCAAACTCCAATTTACTATTAGAAAAGTTTGATTACCTTTGGTGTTCTTCGTCAGAATGCACTCCCAGGACTTCTACTTCAATAACAAATGTTGGTTTGGTCCCAAATAATCCATAGTTATATCCAAACAGCGGCGTTTTGTTCGTGCGTTCAAGACACTATCCGAATGGTAAAGAAGGGTTACGAGCACGACGCATTTCGTGACAAAAAAAATCTAAATATTCCATTACCGTACTTCGAAGCAGGTCAACCGCTGTTTAAAATCTTTATGCTAATTTCCTCGTAAAAAAGCGATAATATTCCGACCGGGAGTTGTTGTATCCGTTCAAAGACGATAGAATAAAAACATGGGGTCGTCTCGTGCATGAGCATCAGTCCCATTGTCCGCTGATAGACCACTTAGCAAATGACTAAAGCTTTTCAGCCAGGGCTTGGAATTACGTCATTCAGCTTTTTGCTGCCTTCTGAGAGCCCATGGGAGCCATAGGAAGTGTCACGTAACAGCAGAGATCCCCTGTATTGGATAGAGATGATCAAGAAGGGCAAAAAATGGTCAGAGAGGGCGCTTCCTGTTTGGAATCTTCTCAGGTTTTGGCCTGCCAAATGAGTTCTGTTATACTCACAGACACCATTCAAACAGTTTTAGAAACTTTGGAGTGTTTTCTATACAAAGCTAATCATTATATGCATATTCTAGTTTCTGGGCAGGAGTAATAATCAGATTAAATCGGGTACGTTTTTTATCCGGCCGTGAAAATACTGCCCCCTATCCGTAACAGGTTAAACAAGGGTGTCCGCTGTCACCATATCTATTCATTATGGCCATCGAAATGCTAGCTATTAAAATCAGACCCAATAACAACATTAGAGGATTAGAAATCCAAGGCTTAAAAACAAAGGTGTCCATGTATATCGATGACTCAAGTTTTATATTAAGTCCGCAAGCTAAATCCCTGCAATGTCTCATTGAAGATAACTTTTCTGCACTCTCTGGACTAAAACCTAATTATGATAAGTGTACAATATTATGTATTGGATCTTTAAAAAATACAACTTTTACATTACCCTGCAGTTAACCTATGAAATGGGCTGATGGCGAAGTAGACATACTTGGTATTCATATCACAAAATATGTAAATAAGCTCTCCACAATAAATTTCAATAGAAAACTTGTAAAAATAGACAAGATCCTGCAACCATGGAGAGGTAAATACAGTGGCTTGCGAAATTGTTCACCCCCTTGGTATTTTTCCTATTTTGTTGCCTTACAACCTGGAATTAAAATTGATTTTTTGGGGGGTTTGTATCAATTGATTTACACAACATGCCTACCTCTTTGAAGATGCAAAATATTTTTTATTGTGAAACAAACAAGAAATAAGACAAAAAAACAGAAAACTTGCGTGTGCATAACTATTCACCCCCCAAAGCCAATACTTTGTAGAGCCATCTTTTGCAGCAATTACAGCTGCAAGTCCCTTGGGGCATGTCTTAATGAGCTTGGAACATCTAGTCACTGGGAATTTTGCCCCTTCTTCAAGGCAAAACTGCTCCAGCTCCTTCAAGTTGGATGGGTTCCACTGGTGTACAGCAATCTTTAAGTCATACCACAGATTCTCAATTGGATTAAGGTCTGGGCTTTGACTAGGCCATTCCAAGACATTTAAATGTTTCCGCTTAAACCACTCGATTGTTGCTTTAGCTTAGGGTCATTGTCCTGCTGGAAGGTGAACCTCTGTCTCAGTCTCAAATCTCTGGAAGACTGAAACAGGTTTCCCTCAAGAATTTCCCTGTATTTAGAGGCATCCATCATTCCTTCAGTTCTGACCAGTTTCCCAGGCCCTGCCGATGAAAAACATCCCCACAGCATGATGCTGCCACAACCATGGGGATGGTGTTCTCGGAGTGATGAGAGGTGTTGGGTTTGCACCAGACATAGCGTTTTCCTTGATGGCCAAAAAGCTACATTTTTGTCTCATCTGACCAGAGTACCTTCTTCCATATGTTTGGGGCGTCTCCCACATGCCTTTTGGCTTATTTGTTTCTTTAAGCAATGGCTTTTTTCTGGCCACTCTTCTGTAAAGCCCAGCTCTGTGGAGTGTACAGCTTAGTGGTCCAATGGATAGATACTCCAATCTCCGCTGTGGAGCTTTGCAGCTCCTTCAGGGTTATCTTTGGTCTCTTTGTTGTCTCTGATTAATGCCCTCCTTGCTTGGTCTGTGAGTTTTGGTGGGCAGCCCTCTCTTGTCAGGTTTGTTGTGGTGCCATATTCTTTCCATTTTTAATAATGTACCCTGCCCCAAAAAATAAAGGGAACACTTAAACAACACAAGGTAACTCCAAGTCAATCACACTTCTGTGAAATCAAACTGTCCACTTAGGAAGCAACACTGATTGACAGTAAATTTCACATGCTGTTGTGCAAATGGAATAGACAACAGGTGGAAATTATAGGCAATTAGCAAGACACCCCCAATAAAGGAGTGGTTCGGCAGGTGGTGACCACAGACCACTTCTCAGTTCTTAATAAGCTTCCTAGCTGATGTTCTGGTCACTTTTGAATGCTGTCAGTGCTTTCACTCTAGTGGTAGCATGAGACGGAGTCTACAACCCACACAAGTGGCTCAGGTAGTGCAGCTCATCCAGGATGGCACATCAAAGCGAGCTGTGGCAAGAAGGTTTGGTGTGTGTCAGCGTAGTGTCCAGAGCATGGAGGCGCTACCAGGAGACAGGCCAGTACATCAGGAGACGTGGAGGAGGCCGTAGGAGGGCAACAACCCAGCAGCAGGACTGCTACCTCCGCCTTTGTGCAAGTAGGAGCAGGAGGAGCACTGCCAGAGCCCTGCAAAATTACCTCCAGCAGGCCACAAATGTGCATGTGTCTGCTCAAACGGTCAGAAACAGACTCAATGAGGGTGGTATGAGGGCCCGACGTCCACAGGTGGGGGTTCTGCTTACAGCCCAACACCGTGCAGGACGTTTGGCATTTGCCAGAGAACACCAAGATTGGCAAATTCGCCACTGGTGCCCTGTGCTCTTCACAGATGAAGCAGGTTCACACTGAGCACATGTGACAGATGTGACAGAGTCTGGAGACGCCGTGGAGAACGTTCTGCTGCCTGCAACATCCTCCAGCATGACCGGTTTGGCGGTGGGTCAGTCATGGTGTGGGGTGGCATTTCTTTGGGGGGCCGCACAGCCCTCCATGTGCTCGCCAGAGGTAGCCTGACTGTCATTAGGTACCGAGATGAGATCCTCAGACCCCTTGTGAGACCATATGCTGGTGCGGTTGGCCCTGGGTTCCTCCTAATGCAAGACAATGCTAGACCTCATGTGGCTGGAGTGTGTCAGCAGTTCCTGCAAGAGGAAGGCATTGATGCTATGGACTGGCCCGCCCGTTCTCCAGACCTGAATCCAATTGAGCACATCTGGGACATCATGTCTCGCTCCATCCACCAACGCCACGTTGCACCACAGACTGTCCAGGAGTTGGTGGATGCTTTAGTCCAGGTCTGGGAGGAGATCCCTCAGGAGAACATCCGCCACCTCATCAGGAGCATGCCCAGGCGTTGTAGGGAGGTCATACAGGCACGTGGAGGCCACACACACTACTGAGCCTCATTTTGACTTGTTTTAAGGACATTACATCAAAGTTGGATCAGCCTGTAGTGTGGTTTTCCACTTTAATTTTGAGTGTGACTCCAAATCCAGACCTCCATGGGTTGATATATTGGATTTCCATTGATTATTTTTGTGTGATTTTGTTGTCAGCACATTCAAGTATGTAAAGAAAAACGTATTTAATAAGATTATTTCATTCATTCAGATCTAGGATGTGTTATTTTAGTGTTCCCTTTATTTTTTTGAGCTCTGTATTTAATGGTGCTCTGTGGGATGTTCAAAGTTTCTGATATTTTTTATAACCCAACCCTGATCTGTACTTAACAATTTTGTCCCTGACCTGTTTGGAGGGCTCCTTGGTCTTCATGGTATCACTTGCTTGGTTGTGCCCCTTGCTTAGTGGTGTTGCAGACTCTGGGGCCTTTCAGAACAGGTGTATATATACTGAGATCATGTGACAGATCATGTGACACTTAGATTGCACACAGGTGGACTTTATTTAACTAATTATGTGACTTCTGAAGGTAATTGGTTGCACCAGATCTTATTTAGGGGCTTCATAGCAAACGGGGTGAATACATATTCTTTTCCGTTTTCTATTTTTAAGAATTTTTTTAAACAACTTATTTTTTTCATTTCACTTCACCAATTTGGACTATTTTGTGTATGTCCGTTACATGAAATCCAAATAAAAATCCATTTAAATTACAGGTTATTATGCAACAAAATAGGAAAAACGCCAAGGGGGATGAATACTTTTCCAAGGCACTATGCCTTTCTATTTATGGAAAAATTGCCCTGATTAACTCCTTAGTCATATCTCAGGTTACTCACTTACTTATGGTGCTGCCTACTCCTGATGATTCATTTTTAAAATCATATGAGCAAAAAAGATTTTGCTTTATCTGGGACGCTAAACCAGACAAAATAAAGTGTGCCTATCTATATAATGAGTAGGAATTGGGTGGGTTGAGATTATTAAATATAAAACACTAAACCTCTCTCTAAAAGCGACACTTATTCAAAAGTTTTACTTGAACCCTAAATGATTCTCAAGTAGATTACTAAAAGTTCATCCATTGTTGAAAAATTGCCTTTTTGCCTTTGTGCAGATTGCCATGTCTCATTTTCAATGAATTAAAAATGATACTTTTTTCAAAGTATCTCTCTTTTTCAAACAAGCATTGCAGAGCTGGCTACAATTTCAATTTCATCCCCCTGAAAAGATAGAGGAAATGTTGCAACAAATATTATGGCTGAACTCAAATGTGCTGTTTGATAAAATACCAGTATTTATGGGATAGATGTTTGAAAAGGGTATTTTGTTCTTAAATTATATTATAAATTGGAATGGTGGAGTTATGTCCTTCATGGAGTTATCAGAATTGTATGGGAAGGTCTGCTCAATCCAAGAGTACAACCATTTGATTACAGCATTACCCCAAAAATGGAGGAGGCAGGTGGCAGCGGGAGGAGGTAGAGAACTGGTCTGTCTGCCCAATATAAAGGATCAAAACTGGCAGAGGTGTCACGTCCTTACCATAGAAAGCTTTTATTTTCTATGGTAGAGTAGGTCAGGGCGTGACAGGGGGTTTTGTCTAGTTTATTTATTTCTATGTTGGTTCTAGTTTCTTTTTTCTATGTTGGGGTTTTTGTCTAGTTTATGTATTTCTATGTGGGGTTCTAGTTTCTGTATTTCTACGTTGTTTTTTTGGGGATGATCTCCAATTAGAGACAGCTGGTCATCGTTGTCTCTAATTGGGGATCATATTTAAGTAGTTGTTTTTCCCACTAGGTTTTGTGGGAGATTATTTTGAGTAAGTGTATGTTGCACCTCTTCGTCATGGTTTGTTGTTTTGTTTATTAGTTTATTTGTATGTCTTGCATAGTTTCACAGTTTAAATAAAATGTGGAACGATACACATGCTGCGCCTTGGTCTCCTTCATCATACGACAAACGTGACAGAATCTCCCACCACAAAAAGACCAAGCAGCGTGCCCAGGAGGAGCAGGGATCCTGGGCCCGGGAGAAGAGAGAGTGGAGGACGTCCTGGACCTGGGAGGAGGTAATGGCAGGGGACAAGACCCTGCCATGGAAGCAGGTGGAGACAGCTAGAGAGGAACGGCAACGGTACGAGGAACTAACTCGGCAACAACGGAAGCACGAGGCAGCCCCCAACATGTTTTTTTTTTGGGGGGGGGCACACGGGGAGATTTGCAGAGTCAGGGTGGAGACCTGAGCCAACTCCCCGTGCTTACCGTGGGGAGCAGGTGAACCGCCAGGCACCGTGTTATGCTGTGATGCGCACTATATCTCCAGTGCGCATTCATAGCCCGGTGCGCGCTGTGCCTGTGCCCCGCATTTGCCGTGCTAGAGTGGGCATTCAGCTAGGACGGATTGTGCCGGCTCAGCGCTCCTGGTCTCCAGTGCGCCTCCTCGGTCCAGGATATCCTGCGCCAGCTCTACGCACTCTGTCGCCAGTACGCCTTCACAGCCCAGTTTGTCCTGTGCCAGCACCCCACACTTGCCGGGCTAAACTGAACATCCAGCCAGGACGGGTTGTGCCAGCCATACGCTCCAGATCTCCAGTGCGCCTCCACGGCCCAGGATATCCTGCGCCAGCTCTACGCACTGTGTCACCAGTGCGCCTTCACAGCCCAGTTCGTCCTGTGCCGGCGCCCCGCATCTGTCACGTCCTGACCATAGGAAGCTTTTATTTTCTATGGTAGAGTAAGTCAGGGAGTGACGGGGTTTTGTCTAGTTTATTTATTTCTATGTTGGTTCTAGTTTCTTTTTTCTGTTTTTTTTGGGGATGATCTCCAATTAGAGGCAGCTGGTCATCATTGTCTCTAATTGGGGATCATATTTAAATTGATTTTCACACTAGGTTTTGTGGGAGATTATTTTGAGTAAGTGTATGTTGCACCTCTTCGTCACGTTTTGTTGTTTTGTTTATTAGTTTATTTGTATGTCTTGCACAGTTTCACAGTTTAAATAAAATGTGGAACGATACACACGCTGCGCCTTGGTCTCCTTCATCATACGACAAACGTGACAGAGGGAATAAAAATAGCAGAAATAGGAAAGTATACCAGTTTCATTTGAGGACCAGGATGTTGACAACTGTGCCATACAGATTGCAAAATAGTTGGGAAGAGATTTTTGATGTACCGATTCCATGGTACAGGGTGTATGAGATTCCATGGTACAGGGTGTATGAGTTGATATATAAAACAACGCAAGATTCAAGACTTCGTGCTTTTCAGCTAAAATTATTCTAAACCATTTATTTTGGTATTGCCCTTAGGTAGCCTGTTTCTGGTCTCGGGTTCAGGAATGGCTGAAAATGCATAGCGTTGATCTAAAATTGACCCTAGAAATAGTACTGTTAGGAGAACTGGAGAGACCGGGTCAATCAATTACTTATATACTAATACTCTTAGTAAAAGTATTTATCTTCAACTCGCAATATGTGGTTTCTATTCGATTAGATAGATTGAAATTGTACATTAAACATCACAGCATAGTTGAAAGATATATGTTGCTTAATAAAAATCCAAAGAGGGTGGCCAGCAAAGATAGGTGGGATGGGCTGAGGGAAGCTGAGGGTTGGGATGTGGAATTGGAGACAAGTGTGAGTGGAGTTACTGTGCTGGAGATAGAATGATAGTCGAAGATAAAAGTAAAAAATAAAGTCAAATAAAACAGCGTTTTTGACAGCTAATGCCGGTTTGCCTGAGGCTGATGCCATGCAGGTGTTTGTACACATGCATATGCACACGCTCTCATTCAAATAAATATGCATACAAGAACACACACATACATGTAATAGTGCCAGACATGCACACAAACATATACAGTTGGCATTGCTGTTATGATTTTAGTTGTCCTTGATGTCCTTTGCTTTAAAAAATATATATATATATATTTTGCATTGTGGTTTGCTGTTTTCTTCTGTCTTTTTTCTCTTTAGTTCATTCTCTTGGTTGTTGGTGCATTGGGTGGTTCTTGGGGGTGGGGAATGAAATTATTTGTATTTTTTATTTTTATTTTTTTTCCGGGGGGGGGGGGACTGTGGGAGGGGTCTCGGATGGTTGAGGGACAGCTATTGGGGAACTGTGGGGGGATCTTGGGGGGTTCGGGTTCACATTCTTTTGGCCTGGTGGGAGATTTGTCAATGTTCCCTTGAGCAGGGCATTGACCCTGGATGCTTCTGTGTATCGCTCTGAATAGGAGTCTGTTGAATGACTGGTATGGTGTAGTTGTTGAGCGGGTTCACTGCAAGTATATTGTATGTTATACGTTTCGGGTATATAAAAAAATTATAATAGTTAATACCAAAAAAATTTAAACAATGATCAACAACCAATTTGACAGAGCTTGAAGAATTTTGAAAAGAATAATGGATAAATGTTGAAAAATTCAGGTGTGGAAAGCTCATAAAGACTTACCCAGCAAGACTCACAGCTGTAATTGCTGCCAAAGGAGCATCCACAAAGTTTTGACTTATGCAAATTATATATTTCTGTAATTCATTTTCAAAACATGTTTTCACTTTGTAATTATGGGGTATAGTGTGTAGATGGGTGAGAAAAACATTGTTTAATCAATTTACAATTCAGGCTGTATCACAACAACAAAAAGTATAAATACTTTATGAATGTACTTTATATTTTTCCTTTTCTTCCCTGTTCTTTCATCTCTCTTTATCTCTCTCTCTAACAGTGATTAATGCCCCTGTTCATATGCATTATTCATAGAATGACCTAGCAAAACGGTAGAAGACAAATAGGGTCTGTGGGTCTGTGTCTCTCAGATACTGTACTCTGGTAGATCTCTCCTCTATGTGCACTGATTTACAGAGAAGGAATGACATCATTGCTGGTGTTAGAAATATAATTAGGGCGATGAGAAAAGCCATTAGGGTTTTTAATCAATCACCAGTGTCTAGATGATATTGATAAATCAGGAGGTAATCAATATTAATCCATCTGTTTTAGGATTAACATAGATTTAATATAAATATGTGAGTTTGGTTTCCTGTTATTGGATATATACTCGTAGAATGTGATGAACCGATAATGTGACACAAAGCAAACTAACACATTAACACATATTACAGCAATTTTCTCCTTCCTACAATATAAATATAGAGAGCTGCTTCAGTTAGCTCCAACATTTCGAATCATGCCTGCCATCCCCTAAATGAGAGCTGAGAGTCTGGAAGTCTAATCATGCTCCTCTTAGCCTGTGGATACAGAGTTAATTCTGAAACAAGAACACACTCCCAAAAACACAGCAGCGAAACACACTACCAGCCAGCCAGGTGCATGCCAGCAGACTGCTCTCAGTCGTAACCCAATGCAACATACTCTATATTGTGATTTGTAGTCATATTTTTATAACTGTAAATGGGAGCTTGCTAAAGTATTCCATTGTAGCTGTTGTTCCTGTTATGGTTCAATAGAGGTATTCTCCCTATTAGCTGTGCTCTATGGGCCGATTCTGACTCAGGAAATGTACGCCTTTGATACGGTCTTCTCAGTAGTTGGTATTCAGACTTACCTTATGCAGGTGCGTAGCAGGCTTTACAGGCGTGGTTCCCTTGCACCTGCTGAATACATTTAATTCACCCGCTGAAAATATTTCCACTTGCTGGCCAACATATATTACTGTGGAGTTTTATTCAATAGGGTTATCAACGAACACGGGTTCAGATTATAGGGATACATGTCAGAAAGCCATCTAAATAAACTCAGCAAAAAAAGAAACATCCCTTTTTCAGGACCCTGTCTTTCAAAGATAATTTGTAAAAATCCAAATAACTTCACAGATCTTCATTGTAAGGGTTTAAACACTGTTTCCCATGCTTGTTCAATGAACCATAAACAATTAACGAACATGCACCTGTGGAGCGGTCGTTAAGACACTAACAGCTTACAGATAGTAGGCAATTAAGGTCACAGTTATGACACTAAAGAGGCCTTTCTACTGACTCTAAAAAACACCAAAAGAGAGATGCCCAAGGTCCCTGCTCAACTGCATGAACATGCTTTGCATGCTGCAAGGAGGCATGAGGACTGCAGATGTGGCCAGGGCAATAAATTACAATGTCCGTACTGTGAGACACCTAAAACAGCGCTACAGGTAGACAGGACGGACAGCTGATTGTCCTCGCAGTGGCAGACCACGTGTAACAACACCTGCACAGGATCGGGACATCCGAAAATCACACCTGCGGGACAGGTACAGGATGGCAACAACAACTGCCCGAGTTACACCAGGAATGCACAAATCAAATCAAATCAAATGTTATTTGTCACATACACATGGTTAGCAGATGTTAATGCGAGCGTAGCGAAATGCTTGTGCTTCTAGTTCCGACCATGCAGTAATATCTAACAAGTAATCTAACCTCTAACCAATTTCTCAACAACTACCTTATACACGCAAGTGTAAAGGAATGAATAAGAATATGTACATAAAAATATATGAATGAGCGATGGCCGAACGGCATAGGCAAGATGGAGTAGATGGTATAGAGTACAGTATGTACATACAGTGAGGGAAAAAAGTATTTGATCCCCTGCTGATTTTGTACGTTTGCCCACTGACAAAGAAATGATCAGCCTATAATTTTAATGGTAGGTTTATTTGAACAGTGAGAGACAGAATAACAACAAAAAAATCCAGAAAAATGCATGTAAAAAAATGTTATAAAATGAGTTGCATTTTAATGAGGGAAATAAGTATTTGACCCCTCTGCAAAAAAATGACTTAGTACTTGGTGGCAAAACCCTTGTTGGCAATCATAGAGGTTAGACATTTCTTGTAGTTGGCCACCAGGTTTGCACACATCTCAGGAGGGATTTTGTCCCACTCCTCTTTGCAGATCTTCTCCAAGTCATTAAGGTTTCGAGGCTGACGTTTGGCAACTCGAACCTTCAGCTCCCTCCACAGATTTTCTATGGGATTAAGGTCTGGAGACTGGCTAGGCCACTCCAGGACCTTAATGTGCTTCTTCTTGAGCCACTCCTTTGTTGCCTTGGCTGTGTGTTTTGGGTCATTGTCATGCTGGAATAACCATCCACGACCCATTTTCAATGCCCTGGCAGAGGGAAGGAGGTTCTCACCCAAGATTTGACGGTACATTGCCCCGTCCATCGTCCCTTTGATGCGGTGAGGTTGTCCTGTCTCCTTAGCAGAAAAACACCCCCAAAGCATAATGTTTCCACCTCCATGTTTGACGGTGGGGATGGTGTTCTTGCAGTCATAGGCAGCATTCCTCCTCCTCCAAACACGGCGAGTTCAGTTGATGCCAAAGAGCTCCATTTTGGTCTCATCTGACCACAACATTTTCAGCCTGTTGTCTTTTGAATCATTCAGATGTTCATTGGCAAACTTCAGACGGGCATGTATATGTGCTTTCTTGAGCAGGGGGACCTTGCGGGCGCTGCAGGATTTCAGTCCTTCACGGCGTAGTGTGTTAACAATTGTTTTCTTGGTGACTATGGTCCCAGCTGCCTTGAGATCATTGACAAGATCCTCCCGTGTAGTTCTGGGCTGATTCATCATTGTTCTCATGATCATTGCAACTCCACGAGGTGAGATCTTGCATGGAGCCCCAGGTCGAGGGAGATTGACAGTTCTTTTGTGTTTCTTCCATTTGCGAATAATAACCACCTCTTTCCGGTGTCTTTCCTTGAATTCCTCCACCGACTCCCAAACGGGCTCCTGCACTACCCGCTGCTCAGTCGACAGCTCCATGTGCCCCCCCCTTCCCCCCCCCAAAAAATCTTGGGGTTTCTGTGGCCGCAGACCCCAGCGTCATCGCTGTCCTTCCACCTTCCTTGGTGTCTCCTTCCAAGGAAGGGTCTCACATCCTCCCATGATTTCCTCCCATGTCCAAAACTTCTTAACCTCCATAACACGCTGCTTGGTCCTGCATTGGTGGGATATTCTGTCACGGTCGTGATAATGGACGGACCAAGGCGCAGCCTGTGTTGAGTTCCACATCTTTATTTGCAGTGAAAACTTAAACAAAAAACAATAAAGATACAACGAACGTGAACTACGTGGTGTATGCACTCACACAAAACAATGCACTCACACAAAACAATATCCCACAAATGCAGGTGGGAACAGGGACACCTTAACTTCTCTAGGGTATGTGGGATGGTAGCGTCCCATGTCTCCAACAGCCAGTGAAATAGCAGAGCGCCAAATTCAAAACAACAAAAATCTCATAATTCAAATTTCTCACACATACAAGTATTATACACCATTTTAAAGATAATCTTCTCGTTAATCCAACCACACTGTCCGATTTCAAAAAGGCTTTACGGCGAAAGCATAGCATTAGATTATGTTAGGACAGAACCTAGACAAGAAAAACAACACAGCCATTTTCCAAGCAAGGAGAGGCGTCACAAAAACCAGAAACACAGCTAAAATGAATCACTAACTTTTGATGATCTTCATCAGATGGCACTCATAGGACTTCATGTTACACAATACATGTATGTTTTGCTCGATAAAGTTCATATTTATATCCAAAAACCCCATTTTACATTGGCGTGTAATGTTCAGAAATGTTTTGCCTCCCAAAACTTCCGGTGAATGAGCACAGAAATACTCATCATAAACGTTGATAAAATATACAACTGTTATTCATAGAATTATAGATACACTTCTCCTTAATGCAACCACTGTGTCAGATTTCAAAAAAGCTTTACAGCTTAAGCACACTTTGCAAGAATCTGAGTACAGCGCTCAGTCACAAAACCAAACCCGCCATTTTGTGGAGTCAACAAAACTCAGAAATAGCATTATAAATATTCACTTACCTTTGATGATCTTCATCAGAATGCACTCCCAGGATTCCCAGTTCCACAATAAATGTTCATTTGTTTCGATAAAGTCCATATTTATGTCCAAATACCTCCTTTTTGTTCAAGCGTTCAGTCGAGTAACCAAAATGCACTGTGCTCACGCAGATAGTTCAGACGAAAAGTCACAAAGGTTATATTACATTTCGTAGAAACATGTCAAATGATGTATAGAATCAATCTTTAGGATGTTTTTATCATAAATCTTCCATAATATTCCAACCGGACGATTCCTTTGTCTTCACAGCTAACTCTCATGGGAGCGCGCGCCACTGAGCTCATGTCATTTTCTCAGTCATCTGATTCCAAGACCTCTTATTCTCTCCCCATTCACAGTAGAAGCATGAAACTACATTCTAAAGACTGTTGACATCTAGTGGAAGCCTTAGGAAGTGCAAAATGACCCCACAGACACTGTATATTGGATAGGGAATCACTTGAAAAACTACAAATCTCAGATTTCCACACTTCCTGGTTGGATTCTTTCTCACGTTTTTGCCTGCCATATGAGTTCTGTGATACTCACAGACATCATTCAAGCAGTTTTAGAAACTTCAGAGTGTTTTCTATCCAAATCTACTAATCATATGCATATCCTACCTTCTGGGCCTGAGTAGCAGGCAGTTTACTACAGGCACACTTTTCATCCAGACGTCAAAATACTGCCCCCTACCCAAGAGAGGTTAAGTATGATTCCCAATCAGAGACAACGATAATCAGCTGCCTCTAATTGGGAACCACACTCAAACCCAAACATAGAAATATATCGACTAGAACACCCCCTAGTCACGCCCTGACCTACAACACCATAGAGAACCAAGGACTCTCTATGGTCGGGGCGTGACATCCATAATGGTTAAAATAAGCTACATGTCCCATATTATTGCACACCGTTGCCTAATATGGTCCACTAATGCTAGCGACCCTCAGGAACAACTACACAGACCTGAGAGGAAAGAAAGATAATCAGAATGAAACGGAATGATGCAAAATATAAGCTACAAATTGAAGAAACTAACACTAAAGTGACATAAATGTATGTGGTATTACTGACGGTGGCTCCCGATAGTGGCTAATATTTAAAATGATACAAGGTCAGAATACTGTGTATCCGTGGAAACACCTACGCCACACCTTCATTTCTTAGATCTCCACTCTGAACAAATACCAGGTGAATAGCATGCTATTCTCATGATGAAGTTCAAGGTCAGAATACGCATAGAGAGGAAAGCGCATCAAAAGAGAATGACGTTCCATTTACGGAAGCTTAACTAGGCCCATATGAGCTGTGATGGGCTTCTTGCTGTAGCTGTGCTGTTGTGTTATGGCTAACAGCCTCTGTTTTAGCCATGTTCGTTAGAGAAGGCTGCTCTCTCTCTGTCTTTCTCACTCTCCCTCTCTCTCTATCAGAAAACCCAACCCTGTCAAACCAGGTTACATTCAGGGTCACTGAACTTTTCAGTAAGCAATATAGATAGTATTCAGAGCAGAAACAACCCTGAACTGAAAGTCCAATCTATGTGCATGCCCATTAGCAGAATACTTGTGACCGACACTGCAGACTCATTTAATTTCTCTGGATGTAATGATGTTGTCTCCTATCCTTGAGACAGAAAGAGAGGTGAAAACTCATTCATAACATCCCTCTGGTTTTCTCCAGTCAGCAGAAGGGTTCTGCTTCCGCCAGGCTGCCTGCATGGCTTGTAACAGGAGGGAATGTCAGCTCTGTCTGTACCCACTAGGAGGGATGTCCTTGGGAACCTGAGAACTGGGGATCGCTCCTCAAAGAGACACACACAGTCATATTTATAGATGTCCACTCTCTCCACTGTCATCAAGGATCAGATTGTAGTCGTTCAATTTATTTGGGTTATTATGACCTCTTCTTATTGATCTGGTGATGTTTTACTGTAGATAAATGATGTCACATGTCAATGTTTAGATGTCCTCATCGGAGTAATACTTTTATGATTACATTATGATATCATAAATACACAACACTATCAATACGACTAAAATATTACTAGATAATATAAAAATGTAGATCACATATATTATTTTCTACTAATAAAAAGCAATCGCCCATAAAGATGTGAAATATCTATTGTACAGTAGCTATGTCATTGACTTCCTCAGATAAAATGTACTGTATCTGTCACATGTAGCTGCTATATTTCCTCTGGGTTATAGAATGACTGTTTCCTCTGGGTTATATGATTCCATTAAAACCCTAGTTCTGAGAGAGAGAGGGAGAGAGAGAGAGAGTTTTGAGTTTTTATAAAACCTTTATTTTATACTTAATTATTAACACAAATAAGGGCCTTTTAAGAAATTAAACAACAAATATGTCATTCCTAAATAAAAATTACAATCAATAAAATTATCTTTTACAGCCGAGAAGAACTCAAAATACACTTTTATTTTCGCTTTGACTAATCCTTTAAAAACACGTCTTACATCCTGCCCATATCCTGTGTCTATTTTGCTTCCTACTCAGAAATATGTTACATCTTACAGAAGCTTGTCCCAAAATAACATTTAACAGTTTACATTTTATTTTCTGTTCTTACTATGTTGAAACCCCAAAGTAAAAACAATGTTATTGAAAATCTCCCATACAGCTGTAAACAAAGACTCCAGTATTTCAAAGATAGGCTTTATCCTCTCACACTGCATAAAACAGTGAAACATTGTTTATCTTATGTTACAAAAAGGACATCCATCTCCAACATCTGAGTTAATAACAGATACAAAAGCATTAACTGCAATGATGCCATGCAAAACCCTCCATTGCATGTCAGCAGTGGCCTTTTGTAACGGTGGCTTGTACAGTGCTCTCCATGCTGGCTTTACCTTGTCACCAATGCCCAGTTTTACCCTCCAAGGAGTGTATTTTCTAGTCTTCAATGTATCTTCAAAATCTTTATTCACCCCCCTATATAAGTCTTTCCCATTCACCTCATCCAACCCCATCTCTTCTAACCCTCTCAAATCCATTAATAACACCTTTCTTTCTGACTCTGGGATATTGGATGTAATCCCTAGTCTTGGAAATGGGACTTTTTCATCTGGTACCTTCTTCTATTAAGCATAAACTCCTTTACGACCTCACCCCCAAATGTTCAGCCACTCGTCCTCCATCCATTAAGGTGGGCCCAGTCATGGCCATTCACTGTTTTAGGGTGATGATTTTGCCCTTCACCAGAATCTTGGAGAAATGTGGAACAGCTGCAGTTGTACAATCCAGTCTTGCCCCATACACCAGAGGTTCCTCCAGCAGCCAATACAATGACTCCGTTGGAGTGTGTCTGGACACCTTCGTTATGCTCCACACCCTAAGAAGGACACAGTAAAACGGAGGTACTCCTTCCCTAGAAATCTGTCTACTATCAACCAATATTAAAGCCTTCTTTAAACCTAATCCCCTGACCTGCTGTAATACCAGACCTGCCACCCCTCTCCAAACCACATTTTCCGGTCCATGAAGCAACCTTTGAATAAACTGAAACCGGAAAGCAGCAACCCTTCTAGCAAGATGTACAAGACCTTGTTCCCCCTCCTCTTTTGACAAATACAAAACACTTTGTGGAACCCAATGATATTTCTCCAAAAATAAATCTATAATAATCGCCTGTATCTTAGCCAGAAGGCCAGATGGTGGCTCTAAACATGACAACCGATGCCACAGTGCAGAGGCAACCACATTGTTAACAATAATGGTATGCCCCCTGTATGACATACGAGATAACAACCAATGCCATCTCCTCATCCTCCCTTACACCATTTCAAGCACCCCATTCCAATTTTTTTCCATTCTCCCCTCATCCCATAGGTACACTCCAAGATACTTAACACCCCCCCCCCCCCCTTACACCATTCCAGCCCCCCCTGGCAAAGCCATGATCCCTCCGGACCATTTTCCAATCTGTAAATCATAACTTTTTTCCCAATGAGACTCAAACTATCCACCTCTGCTTGATTTTTCACTAAAATAACAGCATAGGCTGAGAGACGAATAGGAGGAATATCCTCTGAAAGGTACACCCCTTCATTGCGATTTCTAATGCTATTTAGTAGTGGCTCTATAGCGATGGCATATAACATTCCTGACAAAGAACACCCCTGCCTAATACCTCTTCACACTCTTCTGTTGTCAAAAGAGGAATGGAAATGTCAGGGTGAACATAAGACCTGACAAACCCGCCACATATGTTGACTCTGTATGTCGGAGTTGAAGTTCCAGAGCTTACAGGTGTGCCTGGCATGGATTGGGACTCCACCTCAATCCTCACCCTTTTCAACGCGTGAGTGAGTCAATGATTCCAATGATTCGTCTGACAAACAAATAATTTTGTGTCCTGCAGGCATGGATCAAACTTTGCGTCCCCCAGGCATGGATCAAAGCTGGCGAGACATTCAATAACGTCATTTTCACAGACAAATCAACCGTGGCCCTTGAGCAATTCCCCAAAATTGCTATAGAAAAAAGAAAGAAGTTCAAGAAGATAAACGAAAGCATAAAGATGTTGATGCAGAAATGCTGTTTTGAGTTATAAATGTAACACTTTAGAATACTTAAGCATCGAATACATTGCAAGTTGAGGGATTTTTCACAACAGTAGCCGGGCTATAAAACATATATTGTCCTGCTAATAGGAAACATTTGCATGATGGGCTACAATCTTTATTGTAACCACAATGTCACACATGATTTCTATCTACCTTTCCAATTACTTTTAGAGTTTAAGATTTACAAATGTGCGCCTTTAATAAATAGTACGCGCAAAACACCAGTCTCAACGTCAACAGTGAAGAGGCGAGTTGCAAAGAAAAAGCCATATCTCTGTCCAGTATCTGTGTTCTTTTGCCCATCTTAATCTTTTCTTTTTATTGGCCAGTCTGAGATATGGCTTTTTATTTGCAACTCTGCCTAGAAGGCCAGCATCCCGGAGTCGCCTCTTCACTGTTGATTGCATTGTTTTGATGTGTGTTTGAACGCTGATACGTATACTGCAGTGCATGATTACAGAATGTTTTGTTATATTCTTCTTGTAGGCTGCTATAGGTTTAACTGTCCCACACCTTTCTCTGAAAATGATTGCAAGTTGACTCTGGGGTTGTTGTTTTTGTTTATACTAGCATTTGAAAATTGCTGATAGAATCACATTTCAGCGGCTGACAGTGTAAAAATATTATTAAAGCAATCTCTTCCTTAGTCATTCAATGTCTCTCGTCCTCCCCTTTTTATTCTCTCTCTCCCTATCTCTCTCTCTCTCGCTCTCTCTCTATCCGTCTACCTCTCTTTCAGGACTGTCTGATTCTGGAGAAGAGTGATATGCACCACCCGGTCTGCTCCTTCCAGGACGACTTCCAGGAGTTTGAGATGATCGATGACGAGGATGAGGAGGATGAGGAAGATGAAGACGAGGTGGACCCTGATGCTCCTCCCTCCCCCACCGCTTCCCCTCCTTCTTCCCCCACCCTTGGCACGCTGAAGAGCCGGCCCACCACCCTCAACCTCACCACCACTGTCTCACAGGTACACATGCATGCACACACTCAACCTCCAACCTTATCACATTTAAAACCAGACTTTGCTTTCTGCTCTCCTCTGATTTGGTAAATTATGCTGACCTCTCTCTCTTTTTCTCTCTCTCTCTCAGGACTCACTGAACAACAACAGCAGTCTTTCTCCAAAGAAGGGCAGCTGGCAGGACTCTCTACGCAACCCTACCTCACAGGGTGAGTACTATGTTGTCATACTGTTACCACTACCCCCTACTCATTACTTATCCAATACTAATCCACTGCCAACACCTAGCAGCTTATTTCCTCTAAATGTCCTCCAAATGTCCAAGTATTTAAAAAATAAATGTATACTTTTTTTCATTTTCTTGTTTGGTAGGCTACATGCACAATACACAAATTCATATAATTTAATTGTTTTTTTTGGCCCTTTGTCCCGCGTCCTGCAACCAAACAATCATGCCTGCATTTTATCAATATATTTAAACACCAGTAATAAAAAATAAAAAAGTTTGATTTGTTGTATTTTTCAGTCAGACATTCTGACCTGTCTCTTACAGTCACGTTGCGCTTATGAAATATATATATCATAAGGATGTGGTACTGGTGATGTTAAACACTCCAATTGTTGTTGAGATCTGATATTCTGCGCAGCGCAAGATGAGACTTAGGCCAATGTCATAAGCCTATCGTCAACCAATCACATTTCTCAAATCCTTTCGGGCTACATTCCAGCTAAACTTAGAGAGGACAGTTAGCCTTAACTACTTTAAAAAAAAGTGTGTTTCTGACAAGGTCATTTCGTCAAACTTGTGAGGCTATACATGGCCATGTTTGCTTCTACTTTACTCAAACCCATTTTAAAAGCCTCCCTTCCTAACTGTTTTAAATTTCCTGAGACCAACCAGAAATGTTCCTTGGCCAAATATTCCCAGATTTTCATAAAAAATATGGTCTCTCGTTTCTGCATCACCAAATTTTGTGCGAGGCAAAAGAGTAGGCTAAGTGTGCTTCAATGAGCTTGTTCGGTGCAGCGGGTCCATTGCTCTGCCACTTCTCATAATGGTGCTCCTTTATTAAAATTAGATCAAAGCTGAATCAATGTCTTGGAAGATCACATAATTATTCATTAGTATTCTACATAACATAACCAAATATAATAGCTTAGTATAATGTTACTGTTACACCAAAAACTCCACCTTAGTCATTTCTTATGACATTTTAGGATGGTTAGCTGAATGGTCCAAGTTTTGTTATCATGCAAGCAAAACTCAGTAGCGTGCTCTACTAGGCAGAATTTACTTCGATTGAAACAAAATACAGGAAGGCTATATAGTTTGTTAACACCATCTGCTCTAATTTGCTTACGAAAAAGTAATTGAAGAAGATTTAAATGCATATTCCTATGAATCTGATTGAGATCAAATGATTGGCATGCAGATGCAGTTTGGACGTATCACCGGTAAAACGTGAAGAATTACAATTCACAATTGACAGTGATGATGGCCTATTATGAAATGAGTTATACTTGGTGTTTAAGGGTATTAAAAAGAAACTTTTTTTGAGACATTGTCACATTCCTCTTCGTCAGAAGATATGTTGAAATCGCTGTCGGACAAAGTGGACCAATATGCAGCGGATTGCGTGCTCATCATCTTTTATTTTAAATGAGAACACGAGGGGAAAAAACAATAAACAAAACTCACGACAGGAACAGTGTAGCAGGCTAAACAAAAGCAGTGCTAACATACAACTACCCACAAGTGACAAACAAAACACACACCTACTTATAGGACTCCCAATCAGAGGCAACTAGAAACACCTGCCTCCAATTGAGAGTCCAGCAACCAAACCTGCACATAGAAAACTTAATCTAGAACCTACTCATACTAAAACATACACCACAAAACCCCAGAACACATAAATAACACACCCCTCTAAGCTATACACAAAACCCCCCCCACCATACAAAACAAACATACCTCTGCCACGCCTTGACCAAATAATACAAATAATCCTCTGTACTGGTCAGGACGTCACAGACATTGTGTGGGTGCACTGTATGCATATTCTATAATTAAACAAGAAGGCACGAGGGGGTGTGGTATATGGCCAATATACCACGGCTTAGGGCTGTTCTTACGCACGACGCATCGCGGAGTGCCTGGACACATCCCTTAGCCATGGTATATTGTCCATATACCACAAACTCCTGAGGTGCCTTATTGCTATTATAAACTGGTTACCAAACGTAATTAGAGCAGTAAAAATGTATATTTTGTCATACCCAAGGTATACCACGACTGTCAGCCAATCAGCATTCAGGGGTCAAACTTCCCAGTTTATTATGATATATATGTGGAATTCCTAGTCTCTGGCAGCGTTTGGCACTGCCTATCTGCGGTCAAGAACGCAGAGTTCATCTCAGTCTATCCTGCTGTCGTGTCTTTGGCTATGCCAGATTAAGTGATATGACATGCTAACTTATAAAATGATTTCTCTGTAATTAATATTACCTGATTAAGCTAATCATGTAAATGTAATTAACTAGAAAGTCGGGGCACCACGGAAGAACGTTTATAGAGCTGTTATCTTCCGAATAAACTCTTAAAATACTTAGTAATATTTTACATCGATAGCAGTCAATATTAACCCTTATCTTATTTTCAGTCTCATAATGAAAGTTGTAAATTCTTGGTTATCTTCACGAACCCTGGCTAACAAGTTGAATCAGCAATACAAAATTGGGTTTAATTATTTATTTACTAAATACCTAACTAATCACACAGAATTACAAATACACAGAATACCAATGATGTCATACAGAAAACGTCCCGGTGGACGGAACCTGGTTACACAAAGGAAAGGGGGTTGGGCTTGAATGAAAGAGCGGGAAGACTTAGGAACCACAAACAGCAGCTATGCTATCGTAAATACATTATCTTATGCATTCTAAATTATCGCCCATTTGGAAAAGGAAAATGCAATAAATATTTACTCTGAGCTGCGCTTCAGTAGATTGGTCGTAGATGCTGGCCGGGTTGGCCAACAGATCTTCCTGTACTCGGAACAATGTCTCTGGTGGTAAATTGGATACGTGGTGGTATCTTCGTCTGCTTGTTAGACTGGATCCGTCGTCCGTCCTTTCCTGGCCCACGTCGACAGCGGCAGCTGCTAACTCAACGGCTAGGAAGTATCACTTCTGTAGTGAATAAGCTCAAAGTTCATACCAGTTCATACCATAGCTCACGCCAAGGTTGGCTTAGTTCTGTTCTTGACATGTGTCCTTCTAACGTAGAGGCTGCAGACCTCACGTACTGGAACAACCTGGTTATCTTTTCGTCCAAGGCTTATATAGTGGAGAGGGGGAGGAGGTGTTTCATCGTTTATAACCCCTGTCTCTTCACAGGGTTGGGCCACTGATCAAGCAGGGCACTTTCCTTATGAAAACCCAAATCTCTCATTTGGAAGCTAAAATTACATTTAATCTCCTAACAAACAATTTCAATATCAAACATTTCAATTGCATAACAATTCCATGTTACTCTGATAACTAGAGGGTGTATACTTTCTCAGGTACAGTTTATGTCGTCCTGTCATCAGTCATAATGTCTCAGATAACAATGAACTGACCTCCATACTCATTACGTTATCAAGCATATTTCCAACTGGTTTTATTACCAAAATATGGTTCCTTTCCCCATTTGTTTGATGTTCCCAGACTCTCTATATTTAACAGGACAGCAGTCCTTCAGTAGGGTCAGTAAGAGAGGGGAAGGGAGAAAGGTATTTATGGGGGGGTCATAAACCTTACCCACAGGCCAACGTCATGACACTGCCCTTCACTCCCTTGACTTTTTGACCCTGACGGAGACATGGATCAACCCAGACAACACTGCTACTCTACCTGCTCTTCTATTAAAGTCCGAGAGCATCTCGTCGTTGCGGTGGTGGCACAGGGCTACTCATTTCTCCTAACTAGAGATTTTCTATTTTCTCCCTCACTCACCTGTCCATCACCTAATTTGAATGCCATGCTGTCACTGTCACTTGTCCACTCAAACTTAACATTGTTGTCATCTATCGCCCACCAGGTGCCCTTAGATAGTTCCTCAATGAGCTTGACACCTTGATAAGCTCATTTCCTGACGATGGCTCACCACTCTTCGTACTGAACGACTTCAACCTCCCGACATCTGCCTTTGATTAATTACTTTCCAACAATTTCTTTCCCCTCCTTTCTCACCCTTTCCCAATCCAACTCACAAGTCAGGCAGTACGCTTGACCTCATCTTTACTAGAGGCTGTTTGCCTACTAACCCCTTCCAGGTCTCTGATCACTACTTTGTTTACTTTTCTGTCTCCCTCTCCTCCAACCCTAGCCACTCAGCCCCTACCCAGATGGTCATGCGCCGTCGCAATCATCTCCTCTCTCTCTCTCTCTCTCTTTCTCCTCTTATATCCTATCATTCTCTCCCCCTACTTGCTCCTCTTCTAACCTTTCCTCTCTTCCTTCTGCTAAATCTTTCTCCCTCCTGTCTCCTGATTCAACCTCTTCGACCTTACTCTCCTCCCTTTCCCCATACTATGACTCGACCTGTACTCTTTTCTCCTGGCCGGCTCGGCCCTTCCCTCTCTGCTCCGTGGCTGAGTGACTCATTGCGAGCTTAAAGAACAGGGCTGCGGGCAGCTGAGCAAAATATACTTCCCTCTTCTTTACCTTCTCTTCTGTATCCACTGCTAAAGCCACTTTCTATCCCACCGTACCTTCTCCGCTATGCAATCTGGTTTCAGAGCTGGTCATGGGTGCACCTCAGCCATGGTCAAGGTCCAAAACGATATCATAACCGACATCGATAAGAGACATTACTGTGCAGCCGTATTCATCGACCTGGCCAAGGCTTTCGACTCTGTCAATCACCACATTCTTATCGGCAGACTCAACAGCCTTGGTTTCTCAAATGATTGCCTCGCCTGGTTCACCAACTACTTCTCTGATAGAGTTCAGTGTGTCAAATCGGAGGGCCTGTTCTCTGGACCTCTGGCAGTCTCTATGGGGGTGCCACAGGGTTCAATTCTCGGGCCGACTCTCTTCTCTGTATACAACAATGATGTCGCTCTTGCTGCTGGTGATTCTCTGATCCACCTCTACGCAGACGACACCATTCTGTATAACTCTGGTCCTTCTTTGGACACTGTGTTAACTAACCTCCAGACGAGCTTCAATGCCATACAACTCCCCTTCTGTGGCCTCCAACTGCTCTTAAATGCAAGTAAATCTAAATGCATGCTCTTCAACCGATCGCTGCCCGCACCTGTCCGCCCGTCCAGCATCACTACTCTGGACGGTTCTGACTTAGACTATGTGGACAACTACAAATACATAGGTCACTGGTCACCATAGCAGCACCCACCCGTAGCATGCGCTCCAGCAGGTATATCTCACTAGTCAACCCCAAAGCCAATTCTTCCTTTGGCCGCATTTCCTTCCAGTTCTCTGCTGCCAATGACTAGAACGAACTTCAAAAATCACTGAAGCTGGTAACTCATATCTCCCTCACTAGCTTTAAGCACCAGCTGTCAGAGCAGCTCACAGATCACTGCACATGTACATAGCCCATCTGTAAATAGCTTATCCAACTACCTCATCCCCATACTGTATTTATTTATTTATCTTGCTCCTTTGCACCCCAGTATCTCTACTTGCACATTCAACTTCTGCACATCTACCATTCCAGTGTTTAATTGCTATATTGTAATTACTTCACCACCATGGCCTATTTATTGCCTTACCTCCCTTATCCTACTTCATTTGGACACACTGTATATAAACTTTTTCTACTGTATTATTGACTGTATGTTTGTTTATTCCATGTGTAACTCTGTGTTGTTGTATGTGTCGAACTGCTTTGCTTTATCTTGGCCAGGTCACAGTTATAATTGAAAACTTGCCTACCTGGTTAAATAAAGGTGAAATAAAAAAAATGAAAATATCACTACATTTAAAGCTTTCAGGCTCTGACTCTAGGAAAGTTTTTTCCACCTTTTCCTCCCTTCTTAATCCTCCATCCTTCCTCCTCCCTCTCTGCAGACGACTATCAACCACTTTGAAAAGAAGGTTGACACTGTCCCACTTGTTGTCCCGCATTTGGGTATTTTAAATGTGGTCACCCTAACCCCACCGGTACCCCGTGGGCCTAAAATAGCTACATATATACAGTACCAGTCAAATGTTTGGACACACCTACTCGTTCAACATTTTTCTTTATTTTTACTATTTTCTACATTGCTTCATGACGCATCAGTGACATGGCAGGAGATGTTTTGAAACAATTACTGCTTCGCATACAAGCCAGTGAATTCTATGCGTTACAGCTGGATGAATCAACTGACATGGCGGGCCTGGCACAGCTCCTGGTATATGTCCGTTACGTTTATGGGGGATCAATTAAGGAAGACCTCCTCTTCTGCCAAGCACTGGAAACCAGGACAACATGAGAGGATATTTTTTAAGTACCGGACAGCTTTGTGACATCAAACGGACTTTGCTGGTCAAGATGTGTTGGTATCTGTACTGATGGCGCAAAAGTCATGACAGGGAGACATAGTGGAGTGGTAACGCACGTGCAAGCAGTTGTTCCCGACGCCACTTGGGTTCACTTCAGAATCCACTGAGAGGCTCTTGCTGCCAAGGGAATGCCTGACAGCTTGAAAGACGATTTGGACACTACAGTGAAAATGTTTAACTTTGTTAAAGCAAGGCCCCTGAACTCTCGTGTATTTTCTGCATTATGGGCAGCGACCATGTGATGCTTTTACAACATACAGAAGTGCGCAGGTTATCAAGGGGCAAAGTATCGACATGTTTTTTTAAATTGAGAGACGAGCTTAAAGTTTACTTTACTGACCGTAATTTTCACTTGTCTGACCGCTTGCATGATGATGAGTTTCTCACACAACTGGCCTATCTGGGTGATGTTTTTTCTCATCTGAATGATCTGAATCTAGGATTACAGGGACTCTCCGCAACTATGTTTAATGTGCGGGACAAAATTGAGGCTATGAATAAGAAGTTAGAGCTCTTTTTCAGTCTGCGTTAACAAGGACACCACACAGGTCTTTCCATCATTGTATGATTTTTTGTGTGCAAATGAACTCAAGCATACGGACAATGTCAAATGTGATACAGCGAAGCACCTGAGTGAGCTGGGTGCGCAATTACGCAGGTACTTTCCCGAAACGAAGGACACAAACAACCGGATTCGTTATCCCTTTCATGCCCTGCCTCCTGTCCACTTACCGATATCTGAACAAGAAAGCCTCATCGAAATTGCAACAAGCGGTTCTGTGAAAATGTAATTTAATCAGAAGCCACTGCCAGATTTCTGGATAGGGCTGTGCTCAGATTTTCTTGCCGTGGCAAATTGTGCTGTTAAGACACTGATTCCCTTTGCAACCACGTACCTACAGTTGAAGTCAGAAGTTTACATACACCTTTGCCAAATACATTTAAACTCAGTTTTTCACAATTCCTGACATTTAATCCTAGTAAAAATTCCCTCTCTTAGGTCAGTTAGGATCATCACTTTATTTTAAGAATGTGAAATGTCAGAATAATAGTAGAGAGAATGATTTAATTCAGCTTTTATTTCTTTCATCACATTCCCAGTGGGTCAGAAGTTTACATACACATAGTATTTGGTAGCATTGCCTTTAAATTGTTTAACTTGGGTCAAACGTTTCGGGTAGCCTTCCACAAGCTTCCCACAATAAGTTGGGTGAATTTTGGCCCATTCCTCCTGACAGAGCTGGTGTAACTGAGTCAGGTTTGTAGGCCTCCTTGCTCGCACACACTTTTTCAGTGTTGCCCACAAATTTTCTATAAGATTGAGGTCAGGGCTTTGTGATGGCCACTCCAATACCTTGACTTTGTTGCTCTTAAGTCATTTTGCCACAACTTTGGAAGTATGCTTGGGGTCATTGTCCATTTGGAAGACCCATTTGCGACCAAGCTTTAACTTCCTGACTGATGTCTTGAGATTTTGCTTCAATATATCCACAACATTTTCCATCCTCATGATGCTATCTATTTTGTGAAGTGCACCAGTCCCTCCTGCAGCAAAGCACTCCCACAACATGATGCTGCCACCCCCGTGCTTCACGGTTGGGATGGTGTTCTTCGGCTTACAAGCCTCCGCCTTTTTCCTCCAAACATAACGATGGTCATTATGGCAAACAGTTCTATTTTTTTTTCATCACACCAGAGGACATTTCTCCAAAAAGTACAATCTTTGTCCCCATGTGCATGTCCATGTGCAGTTGCAAACCGCAGTCTGGCTTTTCTATAGCGGTTTTGGAGCAGTGGCTTCTTCCTTGCTGAGCGGCCTTTCAGGTTATGTCGATATAGGACTCGTTTTACTGTGGATATAGATACTTTTGTACCTGTTTCCTCTAGCATCTTCACAAGGTCCTTTGCTGTTGTTATGGGATAGATTTGCACTTTTCGCAACAAAATACATTCATCTCTAGGAGACAACACGTCTCCTTCCTGAGCGGTATGACGGCTGCGTGGTCCCATGGTGTTTATACTTGTGTACTATTGTTTGTACAGATGAACGTGGTACCTTCATGCATTTGGAAATTGCTCCCAAGGATGAACCAGACTTGTGGAGGTCTACAATCTTTTTTCTGAGGTCTTGGCTGATTTCTTTTGATTTTACCATGATGTCAAGCAAAGAGGCACTGCATTTGAAGGTAGGCCTTGAATTACATCCACAGTTACACCTCCAATTGACTCAAATGATGTCAATATCAGAAGCTTCTAAAGCCATGACATCATTTTCTGGAATTCTTCAAGCTGTTCAAAGGCACAGTCAAGTTAGTGTATGTAAACTTCTGACCCACTGGAATTGTGATACAGTGAATTATAAGTTAAATAATCTGTCTGTAAACAATTGTTGGAAAAATTACTTGTGTCATGCACAAAGTAGATGTCATAACCGACTTGCCAAAACTATAGTTTGTTAACAAGACATTTGGGGAGTGGTTGAAAAACGAGTTTTAATGACTCCAACCTAAGTGTATGTAAACTTCCGACTTCAACTGTATGTGAGAGTGGATTCTCGACCCTCACTAGAATGAAGCTAAGTACAGGCACAGACTGTGTGTGGAAAATGATTTAAGACTGAGACTCTCTCCAATACAATCCAGCATTGCAGAGTTATGTGCATCTTTTCAAGCACACCCTTCTCATTAACCTGTGGTGAGTTATTTAAACATTTTGATGAACAAATAAGGTTTTTTATGTATGATGGCTAATAAAGAGCAAAATTATTGATTATTATTATATTATTATTTGTGCCCTAGTCCTATAAGAGCTCTTTGACACATCCCATGAGTCGGGTTGTGACAAAAACACACACTCATTCTTATGTTTAATAAATGTATCGTGTAGTGTGTGTGTGTGGCAGGCTTACAATGATGGCAAAAACAACATTTGAGAGTGTGCTGACCATGGTGCTAGAGGGGGTAAGCAGCTGGAGGTTGAATGTTTGAAGGGGTACGGGACTATAAAAGGTTTGGGAACCAGTGCCTAAAGGTATCAAAAAATGATGTAAAACAATTATTGGATGAAACATTTAATTTTGCATTACTGCTATTAACCAATAGAAACGCATTGAATAACAGATTCACTACATGGAACAACAGATAGTAAAAAAAAAAATCTGAGAGATATTTGAAAGATCAGGAAACTTTCTTTTCATGTATTTATTCCCTTATTTTAGGCACTAAACTACTGTATCTACATATATACTTACATCATTTTTTTAAAACTGGTGGATCTTCAGACGAGTCTCGTGAGGCTTGTGGGCATCCTGGAGAACATCATCATGTTTGTGAGAGTCTCAGCTGTCCACAGAGGGTTCCTATTCTTGTGTAGCCCAAAACGTTTGGACGCTATAGACGTTTTTGGGAGAAGAACGATTTTTGTGAGAAGACCGTTTTTGGGAGAAGACCGTTTTTGGGAGAAGACCGCTCAAGCTTTGACACCATTCCACAAGCAACCAAGGCTCTCCAACATATCAAGAAAATAGAAAACTCGATAATAGTATGAAATCGATTCGAGATGTTTTCTGCCTGTTTTATTCTTATTCAGAGGATGAATCATGCGGGGAGGTAGATGGTAGATGTTCATGCTCTCCTGTCCTCAGTGATTCTCTCCTGTGATTCTCTCCTGTGGTTCTCTCCACAGAACAAAGGGACAGGATGTAGTTTTATAACTCAGCCCTAGCCTGGGGTTAACCAATTAGAATTCCTTGCAATAAAACTAGGCCAATGGCCAAATAACAAATATCCTATTTCAGGTTGGACCAATGAGAACGTGCCACACGTTCAGGACTGACATTCCTAACAGATGTTGAACTGAAAACCAACTATTTCCATTGATAATTCCCTATTGACCGTTAGTACTCTATTGACTTTTAGTGCTTTTGACTTCTTGTCCTCTGCGTTGTGTATTTATCTGCGTAATATTCTTACGTGATAATCAGAGAGTATATGTTGGAGAACATTGATTGCGTTTGGATTGTAGTTGGTCTTTTAGATTTGTCCCGCATGTCCAGAATGGTGTTCATGTCTGTCCCAATAACAAGTTGGAATTCAGTTAATTTAGCTTGCGTAGCTGGGATCTCACCTGTTTTAGCAGTTCGGTTACTCAGGTCTGGGTAGATGCTGATCCTCTTCTCTGCATTGGGTCAGATGCCTGGATTCCGCTGCAAGGTCAACAAATTGCTGCTTACTTCAAAGCTGTAGATCGGTACAATCATACAGCGAGCTGTTGCGGAGTTGACCCATGTGTTGCGCAATGTTAATCAGCGGCATGGGACACACCTTTCCTGCCAGAACAGTTCATAGAAAAGATTGCTTATGAAGGAATGCCCTAGCTTTCAAAGGAAACGTTTTTCTACAAATGTTTGTATGATCATTTATCTACCTCTTAGTATTGTCTTTAGATGCTGTGTCTTTAAATGTTACAGAAAGCTGTTGTCCTCTGCTTGCAGGCCGTCTGTCTCCAACCCACTCTTGTCTGGAGGATGGTAGTCACGTGACGGGCCAGTGCCCCTCCCAACCAGCCCCCCAGGCCCCAGGGTCCCAGAGCAAAGGTACTCCCCCCAAACAGGCAGGGGAGGGCACCTACCCCCAGTCCCCTCGTAGGCCCCTCCTTTGCGACATGGAAGGCAACAGACGGGAGAGGCCTGAATACGGTAACAAACAAAATGGCTGCCTGTCAGAGTTCAGAGGTCATCATCCCCCATAAACATGAAGTGACGTGATGTGAAAGTGTAGTCGTCCTGTCCTCCTGTCCTCACTGGCCAGAGCTATAGATAAAGACTTTGGCAAACTCCGTTTGGGATTCTCTAAAGAATGGGCTCCATTTTGACACCAAAAGTTCCTAGTCCAATTTGTGAGAATTCATTTGTTATTGAGTGTTTGGACGCAACACAAGGATAGTTTGCATAGGTCGGTTTATCTCCTGCTCCCCTCACTGCCATCCCCACTTTGGTGACTTCTGGTTCAAATCTGCTATTGTATAATGCTCATATGATCAATTCTCATTTCTCTTTCCTTCTCATCTCCCTCACCCTCTACCATCTCTCTTTATCTATCTTCACTCTTTCTCTTTCTCTTCCCCTCTCTCCCCTCTCCCCTATATCTCCCTCTCTCCAACAGGCTCCTTCGGGCAACACAAGTCTCACCCGGGCTCTGATGAGGTCATTAATTCCTCAGCTGACCCTCTGATCTTCAGAGTTCCATCCCTGGATGACCAATCCCAATGCTCTGACACTGAGGTTGACCATGACCTCAACAGCGCTGACCACAACCACAAACTTTCACGGTCCTGTACGTCCACCCAGCGACGTGCCACCGACACCTACACGGTCACCACTGAGTCAGGCCTAGACCCGGAACTGGAGAACGACCCAGACGGGACCAGCCGATGCCTGTCCTCCACTGCTCCCATCGGGGGGAACGATGGAGCTGACACCCCTCTGTCAGATGAGGAGCTGGAGAAAGATTTTGACGTAGAGTTTATGTGTAAGGAGACCTATGACATGGTGTGTAAGGAGAACCAGAGCTCAGTCTACGTTGAGTTCCCCTCCATCGAGCCCTCTGAGCTGGCTTCCTTCTCCAGCTACATGTCATCAAGCCGCTCTGATGTTCTCGACCAATCCCGAAGCACTGATCAGAGCCAGCGTCCAGGTGCAGCCAATGAGGTGGGCAATGACTCCAACTCTCCATCCTCAGACCCGGGCATTGCTGACATGAACGCCAAGCGGTGCTACACCACCTCAGACCAAGACCAGGAACTGAGCTCTCCCGGGTCAGACTCAGACATCGAAGGGGAGCTTGAGGCAGCATTTGCCTGCGGAGGACCCCTGGTCTCCAACATGATCTCCTCCATCTCAGAGACAGAGCTGGACCTGACCAGTGATGACAGTAGTAGTGGACGCTCCTCCCACCTCACCAACTCCATCGAGGAGGCCAGTTCACCCACCTCCGACCAGGAACTGGACCCGGACACCGAGTTAGAACAGGACAGTGGAATTGTGGGAATGAAGGTATCACTCCTCCTTGGCCAGCCAGACCCCATCAAAGAGGACTCACCCTTACCCTCACCACAACTTTTCTCCTCCACCCTGGCCACCCCCTCCCCTGCTGACTCCCTCGTCCTACCCCCAGAGCCCTATGATGACGGCCAGGCTCTGATGGGCCTACAAAGTGTAGATGATGATGATGATAATAACTTGCCCTATGAGCACCAGGCCGACCCAGATGAGACCCTGCCCCCAGCCCAGCGCTGTGAGGACAGCATGTCCAGACAGATGGTCCTCCAGATAGAACCAGACCACAGCCTGGAGAGCTTCAAACGCTCCTTCTACCTGCCAGTAGGACCAAGACTCATACCCACCCATGCTGACGACTACGATGGGAACAGTGAGGGAGGGTCCGAGTCGGAGAGCGAGGATGAGCTGAGCGAGAATTCAGACTCACCCTGGTTGCTAAGCAACCTGGTGAACAAGATGATCTCGGAGGGGTCTTATCCAATCAGCTGTCCTGAGGACTGTTTCAAGAGGTCAGTGTCCATCTCGGACACCATCTCACCCTCCTCGGATATCGAGCCAGACGCGTTCACCGAAGCCACGGACGAACAAATGCAGAAATCTGGGACGAAGAGATCGGAGGAGGAGGATAAAGAAGGGAGGGGCCTGAGGAAGGAAGGGAAGGAGAGAGATAAGAGGGAGAAGAGTGCAGAGCCACCCAAAGGGAATGCAGGGAAAGCAAACGAAAGATTTGGCTCCTGTCTGTACATGAACAATCCTACAGCTGACACCATCAGACCGGTGATCGTGGAGCGCTATGGCAACAGGGTATCCACAGACAACAACCACACTCAGGACTCTGAGAAAGACTTCACCAGCCCTAAATCAGGCAAAAACACCAAGAGGAAGGATGAAGAAAGGGATGATATTGTGGAACCTGATAATGACCTGATGATGCTGGAGGGGAGGAAGGAGCTGGACTCTCCCAGTCTGAGTGAGAGCGTAGCGAGTGACAAGGACGAGGGCCGCGAGATAGAGGCCAAGCCCACCGGACGCTCTACAGCCTCTCTGGAACGCATCACCACGGTCAAACACAGCATGACCCTGGACATCCCCACGGCCCAGACCAACCGATGCTTCAGCCTCACCTACTCCACCGACAACGATGAGGAAGAGGAGGAGGAAGAGGAAGGAGACTGCTCCCCGTTCCTGAGCTGCCTGAGGAAGCAGTCATCCTATCGTGGCAGCAATCAATACCTGGACAGCTCCCCGCCTATCGATGAGAGCGTCCGGGACCTCCCCCTGTCAAAGCAGGACCCCCCCCTGTGTGTGAGGGACCTCCCCCTGCAGGCCCTGCGGTCCAGGCCAGATGATGATGGTCTGGCGTACGACTCCATGAAGTACACTCTGGTGGTGGATGAGAACACTACACTGGAGCTGGTCAGCCTCAGGCGGTACGTACCTACGGAAAGGGCCCACCTTCATTAAGGTTTTATGTGGACTTCATTTAAAGTACATGTAGTTGTTTAATTACTAACCTGTGTGAACCGTGTCCCTCCCAGATGTACCTCAGTGCTGAGTGATGACAGTGAGCTGTCTACACTGTGTGATGATGACCCTCTTGGGACAGGGGAGGGGGAGAACGGCCTGGGGAACGGAGGGGTGCAGCCTGAACTCCTCAGCTCGTCAGAAGACTCCTCCCCCGAGGCTGACATGCATTTCTCCAAGAAGTTCCTCAACGTGTTTGTCAACAGCACCTCACGATCCTCCAGTAAGTAGGAAGCACACTAACAGACTAACTACAGTGCCTTTAGAAAGTATTCATACCACTTCATTCCACATGTTTTTGTGTTGCAGCCTGAATTCAAAATGGATTAAATAGGTGTTTCATTCTCACCCATCTACACACAATAACATGTTTTTAGATTTTTTTGCAAATGTATTGAAAATGAAATACAGAAATATCTCACTTACATAAGTATTCACACTCATAAGTCAATACGTGTTAGAATCACCTTTGGCAGCGATTTCAGTTGTGAGTCTTTATGGGTAAGTCTCTAAGTATTTTGCGCGACTGGATTGTACAATATTTGCACCATATTCTTTTTTTAATTCTTCAAGCTCTGTCCAGTTGGTTGTTGATCATTGCTAGACAGACATTTCAAGTCTTGCCATAGATTTCCAAGCCTATTTAAGTCAAAACTTTAACTAGGCCACTCAGGGACATTCAATGTCATCTTGGTGAGCAACTCCATTGTATATTTGACCTTGTGTTTTAGTTTATTGTGCTGAAAGGGGAATTCTGCTGAAAGGTGAATTTTAAGCAGATTTTCCTCTAGGATTTTGCCTGTGCTTAGCTCTATTCCGTTTCTTTTTTCATCCTAAGAAAACTCCCTAGTCCTTACCAATGACAAATATCCCATAACATGATGCAGCCACCACCATGCTAAAAAATATGAAGAGTGGTACTCAGTGATGTGTTTTGTTGGATTTACCACAAAAAGAATGCTTTCAGTTCTTTCGCACATTGTTTGCAGTTATACTTTATGCCTTATTGCAAACAGGATGCATGTTTTGGAATATGTTTTATGTACAGGCTTCCTCCTTTTCACTCTGTCATTTAGGTTAGTATTGTAGAGTAATTACAATGTTGTTAATCCATCCTCAGTTTTCACCTATCACCTATCACAGCCATTAAACCCTTTGCATGTCATGCCCTGACCATAGAGAGCCTGTTTTTTCTCTATGTTGGTTAGGTCGGGGTGTGACTAGGGTGGGTATCTAGGTTGTTCTGTTTCTATGTTGGCCGATGTCCAGTCCAGGCATGGCGTCCAGTCCCGCTCCAAGGCCGGAGCCTTCCTCTGCGCCGGTGCCCAGTCCAGGCACGGCGGCCAACTCAGCTCCATGGCCGGAGCCTTCCTCTGCGCCGAGGCCCAGTCCGGGCACGGTGTTCTACCCGGCTCCATGGACGGACCCGTGGTCTGGGCGGGGGCAAAGTCCCGCACCAGAGCCACCACCGATGCTGGCGGATCCACGAGCAGAGTGGGTACTTCGCCCTGCACCGGAGCCACCACCGACGCTAGATGCCCACCCGGACCCTCCCCTATAGAGTCAGGTTTTGCGGCCGGAGTCCGCACCTTTGGGGGGGGGGTACTGTCACACCCTGACCATAGAGAGCCTGTTTTTTCTCTATGTTGGTTAGGTTGGGGTATGACTAGGGTGGGTATCTAGGTTGTTCTGTTTCTATGTTGGCCTGGTATGGTTCCCAATCAGAGGCAGCTGTGTATAGTTGTCTCTGATTGGGGATCATATATAGGCAGCCATTTCCCCACAGTGTTTTGTGGGATCTTGTTTCTGTGTAGTTGCCTATGAGCACTGCTTGAGCTTCACGTATCGTCTATTCTTTGTTGTTTTGTGCGTTTCACTTAAATAAAATATGTGGAACCCAGATCACGCTGCACGTTGTTTCGAGTATGCTTCCAGTTCGTATGACGAGCGTGACAGAAGATCCCACCACAACAGGACCAAGCAGCGTGCCCAGGAGGAGATGGCATCCTGGACTTACGAGGAGATCGAGGAGAAAATATCCTGGACTTGGGAGGAGATCCATGTCAGGACACGAAAGCCTTCCGTGGAAGCAGACGCAGGGAGAGAAGGGAGGACAGCGATGACGCCAGTGTTCGCGGCCACAAGGACAGCCCAAAAGACAGCCCAAAAATATTTTTTTGGGGGGCACACGGGGTGGTCAGCGGAGCCGAGGAATGAGCCAGAGACCGTCAGGAAGTCGAAGGAGGAACTCGATGAAAGATTCCGGAGAGAGGTGGTGGCGATGAGAGTGCTGCAGCGTGGGCGTGCTGAGGAGCGTGACACCAGTCCGGTGTCATCTGCACTGGTTTCACGCATCTGGGCCTCCAGTGCGCCTCCCCAGTCCGGTACGTCCTGTGTCTCCTCCACGCACTTGCCCTGAGGTGTGTGTCACCGTTCCGGTACAATTTGTGCCGGTTCTACGCACCAGGTCTTCAGTGCGCCTCCACAGCCCAGTACGTCCTGCGCCAGCTCCCCGCACTTGCCGTGCGAAGTGTGTCATTGTTCCGGTACAATTTGTGCCAGTTCTAGGCACCAGGTCTCCAGTGCGCCTCCACAGCCCAGTACGTTCTGTGCCAGTTCCCCGCACTCGCCGTGCGGAGTGTGTCATCTGTCCGGGACAATTTGTGCCGGCTCTATGCACCAGACCTCCAGTACGCCTCCACAGTCCGGTACGTCCTGTGCCTGCTCCTTGCACTCGCCCTGAAGTGCGTGTCACCAGTCCGGTGCAACCTGTGCTGGCCCCACGCATCAGGCCTCCAGTGCGGCTTCACAGTTCGGCGACGGTTCACCGTCCAGAGCCTCCGGCGACGGTCCCCAGTCCAGAGCCTCCGGCGACAGTTCACAGTCCAGAGCTTCCGGCGACGGTTCACAGTCCAGAGCTTCTGGCGACAGTTCACAGTCCGGAACCTCCTACGACGGTCCACAGTCCGGAACCTCCTACGATGGTCCACAGTCCGGAACCTCCTACGACGGTCCACAGTCCGGAACCTCCTACGACGGTCCACAGTCCGGAACCCCCTACGACGGTCCACAGGCCGGAGCCCTCCTCTGCGCCGGTGCCCAGTCCAGGCACGGCGGCCAACTCAGCTCCATGGCCGGAGCCTTCCCCTGCGCCGATTCCCAGTCCAAGCACGGCGTCCAGTCCAGCTCCAAGGCCGGAGCCTTCCTCTGCACCGGTGCCCAGTCCAGGAATGGCGGCCAACTCAGCTCCATGGCCGGAGCTTTCCTCTGCGCCGAGGCCCAGTCCGGGCACGGCGTTCTACTTGGCTCCATGGTCGGACCCGTGGTCTGGGTGGGGGCAAAGTCCCGCACCAGAGCCGCCACCGATGCTGGCAGATCCACGAGCGGAGTGGGTACTTCGCCCCGCACCGGAGCCATCACCGACGCTAGATGCCAACCCGGACCCTCCCCTATAGAGTCAGGTTTTGGGGGGGGGGGGGGGGTACTGTCACGCCCTTACCATAGAGAGCCTGTTTTTTCTCTATGTTGGTTAGGTCGGGGTGTGACTACGGTGGGTCTCTAGGTTGTTCTGTTTTTATGTTGGCCTGGTATGGTTCCCAATCAGAGGCAGCTGTGTATAGTTGTCTCTGATTGGGGATCATATTTAGGCAGCCATTTCCCCACTGTGTTTTGTGGAATCTTGTTTCTGTGTAGTTGCCTATGAGCACTGCTTGAGCTTCATGTATCATCTATTCTTTGTTGTTTTGTGCGTTTCACTTAAATAAAATATGTGGAACCCAGATCACGTTAGTCCGAGTATGCTTCTAGTTCGTACGACGAGCGTGACATTGCCTCATTGTAAAATTCCAAAGCAGTTTCCTTCCTCTCCGGCAACTGAGTTAGGAAGGATGCCTGTATCTTTGTAGTGACTGGGTATATTGATACACCATCAAAAGTGTAATTAATAACTTCGCCATGCTCAAAGGGATATTCAAGTTCTACTTTTTGTATTTTTATCCATCTAACAATAGGTGCCCTTTGTGAGGCGTTGGAAAACCTCCATGGTCATTTTGGTTGAATATTTGTTTGAAATTCACTGCTCGACTGAGGGACCTTACAGATAGTTAGTTGTATGTGTCGAGTACAGAGATGAGGTGGTCATTAAAAAATGTTAAATGCTATTATTGCACACAGAGTGAGTCCATGCAACTTGGTATGTGACTTGTTGCTCCTAAACAATTTTAGGTACTAGCAAGGGGGATAGGGGCTGTAGTCAAACATATTATTGTTGTGATGAAAAAAGTGGTGAATGCAGCTTATATTTGGGGTTTCATACCATTTTGACTCTCATTTGATAAATCATATGATAAATGAGTGTCCATGTTAGCTCTCCCAAGCTGTAGCGTGATAAAAGATCACTGAACCATCATTAACCTCTCCATTCACTTCATTAATGAATGATCATATACATAATTAAAGGTCTATTACAAATGGGAAGAACAAGAATTTCATCAACATAAGTTATTTTGACAGATGCAGTTATCATTTATTTAGATTTTATTCAGAGAGGTCCTATGGGTTACATTAATGTACCGCCCAACAAGTGTATCGGTGTTCTCACTGGGGTGTGTGTTTACCTGTACAGGTACAGAGTCGTTTGGGCTGTTCTCCTGTACCATCAATGGAGAAGAGAGGGACCAGACACACAGGGCTGTCTACAGGTGAGTCATAGCATTCAGAACATCATTTACAGACATACGTACTGTGTTATATAAACAGAGAGCAACACAACAAGCAATCTGAAATCCTGATCAGACAAAAACCTGTGGTTATTGTAATGTTATCATTGTAAGAGAACATACAGTATTATAATCTCTTATCTGTTTGACTCTTTGTTCTTAGTCCCACACGTAATATGGACCGTAGGTGATATGGGACAAAGGATGGGTGTGTGCAGTAGGAGAATGTGAATCTGGTGAATCACCAGTGGTCTGGAGGGAGGGAGGGAGGTTGGGAAGAAGACATGGAGGGAGGAAGAGAGGAATGGGGAGTGAGAGGAGGGAAGTTGTCATGGTTACAGCTGTGGCCCTAGTGACACCGCAGGAGTAACAGCTATATAGCTATATAGAAAAGATGGCGCCGACAGACACGGTCGCCCTGTTTCTAGCTCCTAGCCAACTCAGCAGTTCGTTTTTGTGTTATTTCTTTAATTATTTGCTCAGAACGTTTCTAGTATTATTTCCTACTGCCCAAAATAACTTTTGCCTTCCCGAGGCAGTCCCTGCACTACACCAAAACGTTGACGCCAAAGGAGGGGGTGGGCTGCTAGTCAGACAGCGAGCAAACTATCCACTGCTTCCAAGTATATTATTCGCTAATGTTCAGTCCCTGGTCAATAAAGTAAATGAGCTCAGGGTGAGGATCTTCTTTCAGTGAGACATAAGGGACTGTAACATACTCTGTTTTACGGAATCATAGGTCTGTCCAGTCAGCGGGGGTTCTCCATTCATCGTGCACACAGGAAGAAAGAACTCTCAGGGAAAAACAAAGGCGGAGGGGTTTGTCTCATGATTGTGGTAACGTACAGGAACTCAAATCCTTTCTTTCTCCCGATCTGGAATAACTCACCATCAAATGCAGACTGCAATACCTCCTGAGATAAATCTCTTCGCTTTTTGTCACTGCAGTGTATATTCCCCCCAAGCCGACACTGTGACAGTGCTCAAGAAACTACACTGGACTTTGTGCAAACTGGAAACCGCCTATTCTGAGGCTGCATTTTTTTTGTAGCTGGGGACATTAATAAGGGACATCTGAGTAAAACGCTCCTGAAATGCTATCAACACATCTCATGTGCTACACATGGAGAGAACACTTTACTATTATTACTCTCCCTTCCGGGATAGTTATAAGGCCCTCCCCCGTCCTCCCTTCGCTAAATCAGATCATTCCTCCATCCTGCTCCTCCTTGCCTATAGGCAGAAAGTTAAATAGAAAGCCTCCATGGTAAGGACTGTTCAACGTTGGTCTGGCCAATCGGAATCTATGCTTGAAGACTGTTTTGATCATGCAGATTGGGAAATGTTCCGGGTTTCCTCTGGGAATAGTATCAACGTATACATTGACTCGTGACTGTGTTCATCAGGAAGTGTATAGAGGATATTGTTCCTACTGTGACGATTAGAACTTATCCAAACCCATCCCCATGGATTGATGGCAGCATTTGCACAAAACTGAAAGCCTGAACCACCGCATTTAACCATGGCAAGGTGACTGTGAACATGGACGTGTACAAACAGACCAACTATAACCTCTGTAAGGCAATTAACAGAGGTAAAATGACAGTACAGGGAGAAAGTGGAGTTGCAATTCAATGGCTCAGACATGAGACGTATGTGGCAGGTACAAAACAAGTGTCATTGCACTGCACACTGCCCTATCCGACCTGGATAAGAGGAATGCCTATGTGAGAATGCTGTTCATCTACTTTAGCTCAGCCTTCAACAACATAGTGCCATACAAGCTCATCACTAAGCTCAGTGCCCTGGGTCTGAACCCCACCCTGTGCAACTGATGGGCCGACCCCGATGGTGAAGGTTGGCAACAACACCTTCGCCATGCTGATTTTTAACATGAGAGCCCCACAGGGGTGCGTGCTGAGCCCCCTCCTGTACTCTCTGTTCAACCATGACTGAATAGCTACACACATATCCAACTCAATCATCAAGTTTGCTGACAACACAACAATGGTAGGCCTGATTACCAACAACGATTAGACAGCCTACAGGGAGGAGTTGAGAGCCCTGGCGGAGTGGTACCAGGAAAATAACATCTTCCTCAATGTCAACAAAATTAAGAAGCTGATTGTGGACTACAGGGGATAACAGAGAAAGCAAGCCCCATCCACATCGACGGGGCAGCAGTGGAGAGGGTCAAAAGCTTCACGTTCCTTAGCGTGCACATTCCTGAGGATATGAAATGGTGCCTCGACACCGACAGTGTGGTGAAGCTTCAACCTCAGGAGGATGAAGAAATTCGGATCGGCCCCTAAAACCCTCACTAACTTCTACAGATGCACCATCGAGAGTATTCTGTCAGGCTGTATCACCACCTCGTACGGCAACTGCACCACAGCAGGGCTTTCCAGAGGGGGGTGCAGTCAGCCAAACACATAATCGGTGGCACCCAGGACATCTACAGCACACGGTTTTGACGGGAAGGCCAAAAAGATTTTTAAGGACATCAGCCACCCAAGCCACAGCCTGTTCACCCCGCTACCATCTAGGAGGCGGAGACAGTACAGGTGCATCAAAGCTGGGACCGAGAGACTGATAAACATCTCCAGGCCGTCTGACTGTTAAACAATCATCACTAGACAGCTTCCGCCCGGTACCCTGCCCTGAACCTTAGGCACTGTCACTAGCTAGCTAACATCCAGTACTCTACCCTGCACCTGAAGCTTAGAGACTGCTGCCCTATATACATAGAGCCATTGAACACTGGTCACTTTAATAATGTTTACATACTGTTTTACCCACATTATGTTTATATACTGTATTCTAGTTATGGCTCATCCTATATAACTACACCTGTAAACACCTATTCATATCTGTCTATACACACCATTTATATGTATACATATTTATATTCCAAACTCTGACATGCTTGTTCTGTTATTGCTCGCTCTGATATTTCTTGATTTAATTTTTTAATGTTTTTTAATTTTGTATTGTTATTGTTAGATATTACTTCACTGTTTGAGCTAGAAACATAAGCATTTCACTGCACCCACAAATCTGTGTTTTATTTTGATTGAACCTTTATTTAACTAGGCAAGTCAGTTAAGAACAAATTCTTATTTACAATGACGGCCTACCCCGGCCAAACCCGGACGACGCTGGGCCAATTGTGTGCCTCCCTATGGGACTCCCAATTACGGCCGGATGTGATAGAGCCTGGATTCGAACCAGGGACTGTAGTGACAGCTCTTGCACTGAGATGTAGTGGCTTAGACCGCTGCTCCACTCGCCACTCGTTTCTTGGTGTACGCGACCAATAAACTTTGATTTGATTTATACTCACACCAGCCTGTCACCACCTGGGTATCACTCTGTGTGTGTTTGTGCCCCCTGTTCCACTCCTCAGTAACTGAATAGTTTTTATCTCCCATCATCCAGCACTTCTCCTCCCCCTTCTCTCTCTCCCTAAGTGTGTCTCTGCTGTTTCTTCAGCTAACAGCCTCTCCTCGGGGAGACACCTGATACCCAGACAGATGCTGCTTCCTCCTCACTAAAACCCAATCATGTGCGTGTGTGTCTCTACCCTCTGACCTCTGTCTCCTGCCCCCTACAGGTTTATCCCCAGACATGTGGATGAGTTGGAGCTGGATGTGGACGACCCTCTATATGTCGAGGAAGAGGAGGATGACTACTGGTACAGAGGCTACAACATGCGGACGGGAGAGAGGGGGATATTCCCAGCCTTCTACGCCCATGAGGTCATAGGGCAGTCCAAGGAGATAATGGGTGAGTAAAATATTAGGGGGGCAGGTAGCCTAGCAGTTAGAGCATTGGGCCAGTAACTGGAAGGCTGACCCTGCAAAACAACACATTTCACTTCACCTATCCCGTGTATGTTACAATATTTTATATTCATGTCTGGTAGAAGAACAGTTCTACTGGAAAATTCCCTTTCTATACGGAGTATGTCAAGTGTTGACAGTGTTTCATCACTGGAGACACATAACCTGAATGTCAATAAGATAAAATAAGATAAAATGCTTCCCATCTGATGTCACTTCCTGCGTGTGCACTTCCTGTAGGAATGAAGAGGAACCCAGCCTGGATGGACAGTTTCAGTGTTCAGTTCCTGGGTTCTGTGGAGGTGCCCTATCACCAAGGCAATGGCATCCTCTGTGCTGCCATGCAAAAGGTAAACAGGAAATGCATCACTCTGGGTTGGGTGAACCTACAGGTCATAGGGTCCTCAATAGTCTGAATGAGACAGTCTTTAAATAATAAAGTTGATCTGTATTGAACTCTCTCTTACTTCTCTGTCAGATTGCGATAGCGAGGAAGCGGACGGTCCATTTGCGGCCCCCCTCTCTGTGTGAGCTGGAGATCAGTCTACAAGGGGTTAAACTGGTGATGAGCCTGGAGGATGAATACGACACTATGGATGAGGTGAGAGATGAAGGGATGAGAGATGGGGAGGAGTGTAAGTAAGGGGTGCAGGGGAAGGGCGGGAGGTTAAGGGATGAGTGCAACAAATGTCATAAAAATGGCAGACACTCTTGAGCGACTGTAGTGCATTCAAACGGAGGCTGAAACGACCACGTAGTATGAGCATCTCTCTCAATTTCAATTTCAATTTAAGGGACTTTATTGGCATCAGAAACATATGTTTACATTGCCAAAGCAAGTGAAATAGATGATAAACAAAAGTGAAATAAACAGTAAAAAATGAACAGTAAACATTACTCACAAAAGTTCCAAAAGAATAAAGACATTTCAAATGTCATATTATGTCTATATACAGTGTTGTAATGATGTGCAAATAGATAAAGCACAAAGGGGAAATAAGTAAACATAAATATGGGTTGTATTTACTATGGTGTTTGTTCTTCACTGGTTGCCTTTATCTTATGGCAACAGGTCACAAATCTTGCTGCTGTGATGGCATGCTGTGGTATTGGGAGTTTATCAAAATTGGATTTGTTTTCAAATTCTTTGTGGGTCTGTATAATCTGAGGGAAATATGTGTCTCTAATATGGTCATACATTTGGCAGGAGGTTAGGAAGTGCAGCTCAGTTTCCACCTCATTTTGTGGGCGGTGTGCACATAGCCTGGCTTCTTTTGAGAGCCAGGTCTGCCTTTGGCGGCCTTTCTCAATAGCAAGGCTATGCTCAAGGAGTCTGTACATAGCCAAAGATTTCCTTAATTTTTGGTCAGTCACAGTGTTCAGGTATTCTGCCACTGTGTACTCTCTGTTTAGGTGCAAATAGCATTCTAGTTTGCTCTGTTTTTTTTGTTTTCTCATGATTTGGTTGGGTCTAATTGTGTTGCTGTCCTCTCTCTCCAGTTTGACAGATGTAGTCACTTCTTCCAGATGAAGAACATCTCTTTCTGTGGATGCCATCCAAAAAACAATTGGTATGAAAATACATGTTGAGGATACATTTCATTAGACGATACACAACAAGAATATCAACTTGCTTTATTTACACTTCACCTAATTCCCCCTCTCGCTCTCTCCTCAGCTACTTTGGCTTCATCACTAAGCACCCCATGCTGAACAGGTTTGCCTGCCACGTCTTTGTCTCCCAGGAGTCAATGCGGCGTGTGGCCGAGAGTGTTGGGTGAGTCACACACAGTACCTCAGTGTCTCCCTCATGATTCTCATTCCTTTTTAAGCTCTGCTTGTAAACCTAGGGATGAGTGATAAGGAAAGCACTCTCTGGTACCCTGCCTCTCCACAGCATTATTTGTTTTATTGAAGTTGTAGCATTGGCTGTTCTCCAGTATTCTAACAATGCTTTCACACATCTCCCAATCTCTGTCATTACTGCTGATGTGAAAAAAGTGGCATACTGTGGTAGGAATAATAATGGTGGAAACCATAGCCTACCTATTAAGCCATTTAGTTCAGTTGGCACAATGGAGAGGAGAAGAAAGTACATTAAAAAGTAGAGAGAGAATGAGCTGGAGTTTATAATGACGCAGTTCCTGTCCTGTTAATCTTGTACGAATCAGGCATATCAGGTTTGAATTATTAAAGACGGCCATTGTTCAAGGTCGACACAGCCGAGCAGAGGGCAGAGCAGGGATGGGCTGGTGAGTGAGTCAGTGTACTTTTATTTAACTAGGCAAGTCAGTTAAGAACAAATTCTTATTTACATTGACGGCCTACCCGGCCAAACCCGGACGACGCTGGGCCAATTGTGTGCCTCCCAATTACGGCCGGATGTGAATCGAACCAGGGTCTGTAGTGACACCTCTAGCACTGAGGTGTAGTGCCTAAGACCGCTGTGCCACTCAGGAGCCTAAAATGGGGAATGATGGTATGGAGAAATGTTTACTAAGCTGAGGCTCATCTTGGACTAGAATCATGATGTTAGTCTGGCTGAGACATTATTGCTGGGTGATTTAGTTGGACATCTGTTTGCTAAGCTAATCCCTCTGTTGTCTGTCTCCCTCTCTAGGCGGGCTTTCCAGGAGTATTACCAGGAGCACCTGGAGTACGCCTGCCCCACTGAAGACATCTACCTGGAGTAGAGCAGGCAGGAAGCAGGAAATGTTGCCATGACAACAGTATTCTCTTCTTCTTCCTGCTGCTGCTTGTATGTTTATCAATCTCAATCACCAGAGGACGCTGGTGGGTCTTCTCTCCATTGCAAAAATACCCCCTATATCTCTCTCTAAAACTGAAATGTTAATTTCAGTTCTACAGTATGCTACGTGTTTTATTTATTGATTCATTTGTTTGTTTATTTTCCCTCTTCTAGATGGATTGCCTGTTTATTTGACTTTTTTTCCCTAAGATACAGTTATAGGAATAAGAGGCTTGGCACCTGTTATTTTAGATATGACGTATCCTCCTCGATTAAAAAAAACAAGTACAACAATTATATTCCTACTACTGCTATTTCACATGTTCAAATGCATGGTTAGGAGGGTAATGCACACACAGAGCTATTAGGACACAAAACCAGCTCAACATTGAATAGGACCTGGATCATATTATTTGGTCAGATATGGTTTGGTGTAAATATACACTACCGTTCCAAAGTTTGGGGTCACTTGTTTTTGAAAGAAAAGCACATTTTTTTGTCCATTAAAATAACATCAAATTGATCAGAAATACAGTATAGACATTGTTAATGTTGTAAATGACTATTGTAGCTGGAAACGGCAGATTTTTTATGGAATCTACATAGGCGTACAGAGGCCCATTATCAGCAACCATCACTACTGTGTTCCAATGGCACGTTGTGTTAGCTAATCCAAGTTTAGCATTTTATAATGCTAATTGATGATTAGAAAACCCTTTTGCAATTATGTTAGCACAGCCGTTTCCAGCTGAAAACTACCTAGAAGGTCAGCATGCCCGGAGTCACCTCTTCACTGTTGACATTGAGACTGGTGTTTTGTGGGTACTATTTAATGAAGCTGCCAGTTGAGGACTTGTGAGGTGTCTGTTTCTCAAACTAGACACACTAATGTACTTGTCCTCTTGCTCAGGTGTGCACCGGGGCCTGCCACTCCTCTTTAAATTCTGGTTAGAGCCAGTTTGCGCTGTTCTGTGAAATGAGTAGTACTCAGCGTTGTGTGAGATTTTAAGTTTCTTGGCAATTTCTCACATGGAATAGCCTTAATTTCTCAAAACAAGAATAGACTGACGAGTTTCAGATGGGAGTTCTTTGTTTCTGGACATTTTGAGCCTGTAATCGAAACCACAAATGCTGATGCTACAGATACTCAACTAGTTTAAAGGCCAGTTTTATTGCTTCTTTAAGCAGTACAACAGTTTTCAGCTGTGCTAACAATTGCAAAAGGGTTTTCTAATGATCAATTAGCCTTTTAAAATGATAAACTTGGATTAGTTAACACAATGTGCCATTGGAACATAGGAGTGATGGCTGCTGATAATGGGCCTCTGTACGGCTATGTAGATATTCCATTAAAAAATCTGCCATTTCCAGCTACAATAGTCATTTACAACATTAACAATGTCTAGACTGTATTTCTGATCAATTTGATGTTATTTTTATGAAAAAAATTTGCTTTTCTTTCCAAAATTTCTAAGTGACCCCACACTTGTGAATGTTAGTGTATATTTGTTCAATATCGACAAACTGCTGTTCGACTGGTAGTGAGATTGAAGCGAAGTAGAGCGAGAGTACAGTTATCTGACTTGGTCCGAGCTAACCCCTGTATCGTATGAGACATTGTGTGTTCTGTAAATATATGTATAGGCAGTAGAGAAATAGACACCTCATGCATATAAACTATGTAAGTAGCATCCACAACCAATAATCAAACAGGAGGAAGACAAAGAAAATGAAATGGGAAGGAAGAGAGGGATGATGTTTTAGCCCAGTGTTTATCAAACAGTGGGTCGGGAACCATTGGTGGGAGTGGGACCTATTTCAGAGAACTTATCCTTTCACTGGTTTGTTCTGTGGCTTATGCCTGGTTACATTTCTCTTCTGTAGTCCCTTCCCCTATCTTATTTGATGTCCACCATTTTGAAATCCATAGTTTTGAAATTTGCTGGCGTCAGATCAGAAAGAACAGCAGTAGTCATCTCTCATTGGAAAACAACTCCTCTAATCAAATCTCCAGACACAGCTGAGTGTCAGGAAGAGGTTGCTATGGAAACTGGGGTGATAACTGTCAGCGCTTTGGGAACAGAGCGAGAAGAAAAAATGATTTCGCTTCTGGACTTCTAATGGTGTAAATACAATATTATCGAAATGACCAATGTTATATTCCTTTCCATCTTACCCAACAGTGAAGTGTCCTGATGTACAGATACTACACAATGTTTAGAGATAATCAATCTGAATATCAGGTCGAGGACAGTTGGTCCTCTTCAGGAGAAGCCATAATTCCACAGTTCTGATAGTTCAACACTACTCCCTCACAGGAAACACTATTGTACAGGTGTGTCGGTCTGTTTAAGTTGATGAGTACACTGAGAATAAGGCCACAGTAAAGACATGAGATAGATAATGTTAGAACTGAGTGGTGTATTCTTCTCGTGTCCCTCCACCTTCTCTTTGAGGTGGATCAGGTCAGAATTAGGGTAGAGTTTAAGTTAGAATTTTTTTTTGTTTATTTGGTCTGAGCAGTACAGTTTTAGAAGTTGATTTTACAATGTCTAACGGCTTATATTCTGCTTGAGAAATGACCTTTCCAAATGTACTCCTTGATTTTCCTCTGGTCATAGGTAAGCCAATATACAGTACATGGTTTGCTTACTTATAGTAGGACATTATACTTTTTAGTTGTCTTTTTCCAGTTCAATTAGCATACTGTAGACTACAGTGCAACATCAAACAGATGGAGTATAGAGAAGTGGAAAACAAAGAATGAATTGAAATAACAGGCATCCTACTGCAATCCCCAATATCAGGTTGAGTACAGTAGAGTAGATGAGGGACTCGCTTCTAGACCCAGATACACATCATCTACTGCTTTTATTCTTCAACAAATATTAAACAGCAAAAAAAGGATCATGTAGACAAGAGCATCATTGATCTGCTGGTGATAAGTTGAGTCGTGGGACCTCCATGGTGACCAGTTTATCATTAGTGACAGTGGGGAGTGTGTAATCTAAATGTGTATCGCTGTCAGTTAGATCCTGTAAATACTATAAAGAGTTGAAAAGATTGTACTGTGTCCTTTACGTTATGTATGTTATTGAAATTAATATTTAAAATAAGAGAAATTCCAAAAAGATGACAAACATGAAAACCAAGGTGGAAAAATAATTTTTAAATGGCCAGTTCTTTTTATTTGAGTGTGCTGCGTTTCCACACATTGACTCTACGTCAACCACTAAGGTGACATTTTGAGTTATTGCTAACTCAAACATTCGCCCCACAGACAGGCTTTAGCAGCACCCCTTTAGGCACATCTGTGACATCATCATTAGGGGACACATGTAATGTGTCACCTTTGACCTTGCTGAGATCCAACAACACACCCACCCCATTGCTGGCCAATCTGCTGATAGAGCAGAGAAGTAGAGCTGAACCAATTAAAAACAGCTTTCAGAGAGCCTGCTTTCATACAGGAACCTATCGCATCTTGCCAATGTAGCCCATGGCTTTGAGCTCCAGACATGCTCCATCTCTTACCTGTACCAGTTTGTTTTGTCTTTTGTTTTTCTGTCCTGTAAGAGCTTAGTTGAAGCCCTTCTATCTTCCCTGATAGCTACAGAATACCAACCAACCCCCAAGGATTCCCTAGTCCTGTATAGCAGCTCAAACATCCAGTTAACAGTTCATCTAAACTTTGGACTTAAATACATAAACAAACTAGATTCTTCACTGTATAACTAGAGCATCAGTATGTGACAAATACAAAAAGTTATCTATATTGTATCTTTAAAAAATGAGGACTTGTACAAATCTAAAAGTTAAAAAAATAATAATAATACACTCTGCCTTGTCATGGGTTTGGTCTTATGAATAAAATATATGCTTGATGTCCAAATGCGTCTGACTGTCTCTTTATTGTGCTTGTGTCACTGTGCTATGGGGTCACAATAACAGTTTCATGAATCTGTTAATTTATAGGGTAAAATCCTAACTTCAGATCTGCCACTGTAATTCAAATGTCAACATTAATGCATGACTTAGGTCCAAGCTACAATCATGTATCTCGGACCAACAACCTGATTATAGGCTAGCTAGGCTATATAAAATTATTGTCATCTGTAAAATACATTTCCTTAGATTTGTACAATTTCATTATATGAAGGTCTGTCTAGTTAGTAAAGATATGTTTGAACTTAACTACCACTCCTCTCCTCTGGGTGTGAGATGTTACATTCTCTCTCACTATAAAATAGTGTATTAATATAATCCTTTATTTAAAAAGAATACACACACCGTCTTTTGTAAAACTGTCCAGGGCCCGGTTTCCCGATAGAATTTAGGCTTACGAGTGTTTTAACAATGCATCTTTCCAACAACGGCCAAAGATGTAACATGCGTTTCCCAAAACACCACACAGTTGCTAAGTGCGTTGTTGAGGCATAGTGTCAACACTGATAGGATCGAAAGAAAGGCAGCGCTGCTCTCGGATCAGCTATCTCCATTTAAATCTGACATTAACATTAGAATTATTCCACAATACTGTCGACGGATCAGCTCCTAGAAAGATATTATCACCTATTGTTGAGGCATTTTTTCCCTAATGCTTACCCTATAATAATGCAAGATCTGGCAGATCATTGAGCGATTGTAACACATCTTGAAACATATTGAGGCAAAAATTACAGACACCCTAAAATTAGCAAAATAAAAATCAATTGAATGAACATGAAATTGATTTAAATATGATTTAATTATATAGGCCTGTAGCCTATACTGTAAGCGATTATTATTTTAATGCAATTATCTTGGGTTTCATTTGAAGCATCTTTTCATCCTTCGCTTGTTCGTAAAAATTGCAGAGACATTGGCAACTTTGTATTTGTAGTCAACTTCGTTGTGAAGTTTCCAGCGGTCACAGAGAAACAAATAAACATCTTGATTCTATGTTTAGCGGATGTCTTCTGTGTATAAAATGACGCAGTAGGGGAAAAACGCATCTAACGACACACTTAGCTGTTCTACGAGTCGTCTGACGCAGTCGGTAATTAACAAGTGTTTTCAAGTGCAAGAGGTTAAGTTTGGGGGTACCTCATCCATAGTAATAGAGGTACTAGAACTGGTCTTACTTAAGGTACAGTACAAGCAGTACTGTAGGTTTGAGGGTGCATCAGCCACACTGGCAGCAGGAAGGTTTGGGGGTGCAGTGCGGGGTGCAGCAGGGCTCAAGATCAGGGTCGCTACCTTTCCCGATCTGGCTCTCCCCAAACTCCATGGAGGCTTCAAACTGTTCCTTGACCACGCCTATCCTCCGCAGCAGGGCCTGCAGGTCGGGGCGTCCCAGCGGAGACAAGGGGTAGTTCTCACTGGGGTCAGACTCCAAGTCAAACAGCAGGGGAGGATCATGGGGCTTCAGGAAGGAGATTATGTGACAGTCCTGGTCTGGGGTGGTCTCACTGTGGCCTGCACCTGGGGGACAGACAACGAGGGAAATGTGGTTCAGATAGAAATGTTTGATTTAGGCCAGGTTCCATTTCAGCCTCTGGCTGGCCCCTTTGCCATTGTGTTTAGGAATGCATCTTGTTGTTAAAAGGCTAACTACAAAAGAGCACAGCAATCACATCAGGAACACAAAACAGGAACTTTGGAGTACCCTATTCTGCAGTGTGCATGACTCTCTCACACACACACTTACCACGTGTGTAGAAGTGAGCCTTGTATTTGCCCAGCCTGAGAGCAAACAGGCCATAATTCTCACTGGGGTCTGTAGGGTAGAACATCATGGCCTCTCTCTTACTCTACAACACAGGAAGTTAAATAGGTATGAATAACAATGTCCAAGTGTTTAAGTCAAGAACACATTATGCAATGTATCCATCTTCTATTCTTCAGCCCAAATGACGTTTAACTAAACTCAGAGTGAAGTGGATAATGTCCCATACCGGTCCGTGGTTGACCAAGATGTCCGTCATATCCACTCCGTCCAGCTGCACCATTGGTAGTTTGGCCCCCGCCAGCCTTGCGATAGTGGGCATGATGTCCAGGGTGCTGGCCAGCTCATGGGTGACCCCTAGAAAATATAGTTCAAATTAGATATACAGTGCCTTCGGAAAGTACTCAGACCCCTTGACTTTTCCCACATTGTTACGTTACAGCCTTATTCTAAAATTGATTAATTAAAACACTTTTTCCTCAGCAATCTACACACAATAATGACAATACTGATTTAGGCAAAAAAACAGATTTCAGACCCTTTGCTAAGAGACATGAGAATGAGCTCAGGTGCATCCTGTTTCCATTGATCATCCTTGAGATGTTTCTACAACTTGATTGGAGTCTACCTGTGGTAAATTCAATTGATTCGACATGATTTGGAAAGGCACACACCTGTCTATATGAGGTCCCACAGTTGACAGTGCATGTCTGAGCAAAAACCAAGCCATGAGGTCGAAGGAATTGTCCGTAGAGCTCCAAGACAGGATTGTGTCGAGGCACAGATCTGCAAAAGGGTACCAAAACATTTCTGCAGCATTGAAGGTCCCCAAGAACATAGTGGCCTCCATCATTCTTAAGTGGGAGAAGTTTGAAACAACCAAGACTCTTCCTAGAACTGGCCACATGGCCAAACTGAGCAATCGGGGGAGAAGGGCCTTGGTCTGGTGGTGAACAGAGTAAAGTACAGAGAGATCCTTGATGAAAACCTGCTCCAGAGCGCTCAGGATCTCAGACTGGGGCGATGGTTTACCTTCCAACAAGACAATGACCCTAAGCACACAGCCAAGCCAACACAGGAGTGGCTTCGGGACAAGTCTCTGAATGTCCTTGAGTGGCCCAGCCAGAGCCCGGACTTCAACCCGATCTAACATCTCTGGAGAGACCCGAAAAATAGCTGTGCAGTGACGGTCCCCATCCAACCTGACAGAGCTTGAGAGGATCTGCAGAGAAGAAAGGGAGAAACTCCCCAAATACAGGTGTGCCAAGCTTGTAGCGTTATACCCAAGAAGACTCGAGGCTGTAATCATTGCCAAAGGTGCTTCAACAAAGTACTGAGTAAAGGGTCTGATACTTATATAAATGTCATATTTTATTTTATGCAAAGATTTCTAAAAACCTGTTTTTGCTTTGTCATTATGCGGTATTGTGTGTACATTGATGAGGGGAAAAAACTAGTTGATATATTTTTATAATAAGGCTGTAATGTAACAAAATATGGAAAAAGTCAAGGGGTCTGAATACTTTCCGAATGCACTGTAGATCCGAATCAAGTTGAAATGGAAGGGGGGGGGGGGCTAAATGTGACCATGCCAACTAACTCCTGCTCTGTGAATACCCCCATACAAATATGTCAGCATATGATAAGCCTGGCAATTTCTTTTATTGAAATTAAACAAGGGATCTTCAAGGCTACAACATTCAGCCAATATGGGTGGGTGAGTGTGATGATACATGTATTTTGTAGTTGAAAGGACTACATATCTCTCCTGACAGACCTGGTGTGATGGTCCCAGGCCAGTAGGCGATGGCAGGTTCTCTCATGCCCCCTTCATAGGTGGTGCCCTTACCACACTTCAGAGGACCAGCATTACCCCCCCGAGACATACGCATCAACTCAGGCCTGGATGGGGAGAGAGGGGGATTGGAGAGATTCACCAAAGGTTGAAATGTGAAAGGCTCTTAGTCCTTTCACATTTGTTGTAAAACCAGTAGTAAACACAAGCACACATACGGTAGGCAACTAAACTATTACATAATATCCGTACACGCTGCTAGTAAACTACACTGACACACCATCACACACACCAACACAGTTCCTACCCATTATCAGCAGTGAACAGTATGAGAGTGTTGTTGAGGACTCCAGTATGTTCCAGAGCTGAGAGCAGGTTCCCTACTGTAGAGTCAAACTCCAGCAGAGAGTCACCAAATGGACCCCTACGAGACCGCCCTGCCGTTGCCGGGCCTGCATACTGGGGGTAGTGGGTGTGCTGGAGGACAGAAAGGGGGGAGAGACTGTTCACCTTGAAAGTTGTTGGAGGAGCACCCACTACCTTTGAACTTGAAACGATTGTTTGCTTCTCACATGAGGGGCAGTAGAGGAAGAAGAGATGATTACATGAGAGGGGCAGTAGAGAAAGAAGAGATGATTACATGAGAGGGGCAGTAGAGGAAGAAGAGATGATTACATGAGAGGGGCAGTAGAGGAAGAAGAGATGATTACATGAGAGGGGCAGTAGAGGAAGAAGAGATGATTACATGAGAGGGGCAGTAGAGGAAGAAGAGATGATTACATGGGAGGGGTAGTAGAGGAAGAAGAGATGATTACATGAGAGGGGCAGTAGAGGAAGAAGAGATGATTACATGAGAGGGGCAGTAGAGGAAGAAGAGATGATTACATGAGAGGGGCAGTAGAGGAAGAAGAGATGATTACATGAGAGGGGCAGTAGAGGAAGAAGAGATGATTACATGGGAGGGGTAGTAGAGGAAGAAGGGTTGTTTCTTCCTGGTAGCCTGGGTGATGAAGTCTGTGGCAAAGTCACTGTAAGCCCTCTCCAGATCCAGGAAGTCCACAGGCTGCTGCTTTATGGCATCATTGTGCATTAGTGGGATGGTTACCACGCCGACGTCACAGTGTCCGAAGCATTTAACATCTGGAGGGAAACATGTCAGATTCTGACAGGGTCCCTGGGAAAGAAAGAGACAAGGAGAGAGAGTTAAGAGAGATACAGACAAAAGGGGGAGGCAGAGAGGGAGAAGAGGATGAGAGCAAGATTGAGAAAGAGAGGAAACTAAGGCAAAAGTGTCAATGTCCTTTCTCTCCCTTAGCTGTGGCAATGAATACAGAGACACTGGCAATATACAGTGCTTTAGGAAAGCATTCAGACCCCTTGACTTTTTCCATGTTACAGCCTTATTCTAAAATGTATTAATGAATAAAAATGTAAAAAATCCTCAATCTACACACAATACACATAATGACAAAGTGTAAACAGGTTTAGAAATGTTTGCAAATGTATTAAAAATAAAACCTTATTTACATAAGTATTCATACCCTTTGCTATGAGACTTGACATTTAGCTCAGGTGCATCCTGTTTCCATTGATCATCCTTGAGATGTTTCTACAACTTGATTTGAGTCCACCTGTGGTACATTTAATTGATTGGACATGATTTGGAAAGGCACACACCAGTGTCCCACAGTTGATAGTGCATGTCAGAGTAAAAACCAAGCCATGAGGTCGAAGGAATTGTCCGTAGAGCTCCGAGACAGTATTGTGTCAAGGCACAGATCTGGGGAAGGGTATAAAAAAATGTCTGCAGCATTGAAGATTCCCAATAACACAGTGGCCTCCATCAGACTTAAATGGAAGATGTTTGGAACCACAAGACTCTTCCTAGAGTTGTCCACCCGGCCAAACTGAGCAATCGGGCGAGAAGGGCCTTGGTCAGGGACGTGACCAAGAACCCGATGGTTCCTATGACAGAGCTCCAGAGTTCCTCTGTGGAGATTGAAGAAACTTCCAGAAGGACAACCATCTGGTTGGTCATGACTCACAGCAATACCATTATCCCAGAAACCCTAGACCCACCCCAATTTGCACACCGCCCCAACAGATCCACAGATGATGCAATCTCAAACGCACTCAACACTGCCCTTTCCGAGCTGGACAAAAGGAACACCTATGTGAGAATGCTATTCATTGACTACAGCTCATCGTTCCAACACCATAGTGCCCTCAAAGCTCATCACTAAGCTAAGGACCCTGGGACTAAAACACCTCCCTCTGCAACTGGATCCTGGACTTCCTGATGGGCCACCCCTAGATGGTAAGGGTAGGTAACAACACATCCACCACGCTGATCCAGTCCCCTCCTGTACTCCCTGTTCACTAATGACTGCATGGCCAGGCAAGACTCCAACACCATCATCAAGTTTGCCGATGACAACAGTGGTAGGATTGATTACCAATAATGATATGACAGCCTATAGGGAGGTGATCAGAGAACTGGCCGTGTGGTGCCAAGGCAACAACCTCTCCCTCAACGTGATCAAGACAAAAAAGATGATTGTGGACTACAGGAAAAGGCTGTATTGGAGCAGGTTGAGTGCTTCAAGTTCCTTGGGGTCCACATCATCAACAAACTATCATGGTCCAAACACACTAAGACAGTAGTGAAGAGGGTATGACAAAGCCTATTCCCCCTCAGGAGACTGAAAAGATTTGGCATGGGTCCTCAGATCCTCAAAAGGTTCTACAGCTGCACCATCGAGACCATCCTGACTGGCTGCATCACTGCCTGGTATGGCAAGTGCTCAGCCTCCGACCGCAAGGCACTACAGAGGGTAGTGCATATGGCCCTGTACATCACTGGGGCCAAGCTTCCTGCCATCCAGGACCTCTATACCAGGCAGTGTCAGAGGAAGGCCCTAAAAATGGTCAAAGATGCCAGCCACACTAGTCATAGATTGTTCTCTCTGCTACCGCACGGCAAGCGGTACCGGAGTGCCAAGTCTTGGTCCAAAAGGCTTCTTAACAGCTTCTACCCCCAAGCCATAAGACTCCTGAACAGCTAATCAAAGGGCTACCAAGACCCCTCTTTTACGCTGCTGCTACTCTCTGTTTATTATCTATGCAAAGTAACTTTAACTCTACCTACATGTACATATTACCTCGACTAACCGGTGCCCTGCACATTGACTCTGTACCGGTACCCCCTGTATATAGCCTCACTATGTTATTTTACTGCTACTGTTTAATTATTTGTTACTTTGATTTTCTATTTTTAACTTAAGTTATTTTTCTTAAAACTGCATTTTTGGTTAAGGGCTTGTAAGTAGGCAGGCATTTCACTGTAAGGTTTACACGTGTTGTATTCGGCGCAAGTGGCAAATAAGATTTGATCTCTGCAGCACTCCACCAATCAGGCCTTTATGATCGAGTGGCCAGACGGAAGACACTCCTCAGTAAAAGGCACATGACAGCTCGCTTGGAGTTTGCCAAAAGGCACCAAAAGACTCTCAGACCATGAGAAACAAGATTCTCTGGTCTGATGAAACCAAGATTGAACTCTTTGGCCTAATTACCAAGGGTCACATCTGGAGGAAACCTGGCACCATCCCTACGGCGATGCATGGTGGTGGCAGCATCATGCTGTGGGGATGTTTTTCAGTGGCAGGGACTGGGAGACCAGTCAGGATCGAGAGAAAGATGAACGGAGCAAAGCACAGAGAGATCCTTGATGAAAACCAACTCCAGAGCGCTCAGGACCTCAGACTGGGGTGAAGATTCACCTTCCAACAGGACAACGACCCTAAGCACACAGCCAGGACAACACAGGAGTGGCTTCGGGACAAGCCTCTGAATGTCCTTTAGTGGCCCAGCCAGAGCCTGGGCTTGAACCCGATCGAACATCTCTGGAGAGACCTGAAAATAGCTGTGAAGCAACGCTCCCCATCCAACCTGACAGAGCTTGAGAAGAATTGGAGAAACTCCCCAAATATAGGTGTACCAAGTGTCATGACCATCCTGTGAGAATCACAAAGGGTCAGATCAGCTTGGCAATGGCTGACAACCAGACCCTCTACCAAACGCAAAGGGGGGAGGAGGGAACTGTGGGGTTTTGACACCTCCACACCCGGTCGTAAATTTAAGCAGGAGAGAACTATCTACCCTTTAGTGTCAACCAAAGGAATGTATTTGTCTTGAGAGACTTTTGCCCGCCCAAAACTCTAACGTCCAAAAAGTGAATAATGGAACAATATTTCTAACGTAACAATGTGGGAAATGGTCAGTGGAGAGATGTAGAAAACTGATGTTACATTGTTTTTCATTTTGTGATGTTATTAAAAACTGTATGGACCAAATACTATAACTTGGAAAGTATACCCCCCTTTATCTGTAAAGTTTCATCCAATATGAAAAATTGTATTTTTGTTAAGATAGGAATGTGTTGTATTTGTTTTGCACATTAAGTAGCCACACCCCGAGTAAGGTCAGAGAGCTTGTCAGACGGACGGAGCCGTCCCCTTTGACGAGAGTGCATAAAAAGCCTTGCCAACTAAATCAACATTAGAGCAGGAAACGTGAGACAAGAGCTACATGTTTTAAATGGTTGACACTCTGAACTTCAACACAAGGTGAAGAAATAAACGCACCTTCCTTTAGACCAGAGAGACGAAGAGCTGCAGCTCATGTACATCGTGGTCCGAATCCTGAATACCAACACGAGGAAGAAGCGAGAAGCTCACCTCAGACAATCACTGGTATAGCTGATTAGCTAGCTTAAGTCAGATATCGAGAAAAGTGAATTTACCCTCATCACTAATGGGAACCGTCGACATGGCTGGTTATCTTCCAGAGTGAACAGTAGAAGACTGGAAAGGGGAGACCCCTTTCGGACAATCAGAGCCATACAGCTGGAACGCCAACAACCTTCCAAAGGGCTGTTCCGACAGAAATAAAACTCACACGTAGATACATTCATGATTTCTTATTCCAAACGGGCGGCAGTTTGTGTACAAACTATATGATTAAAGTTACTGTGAGAATAATTCTGAAATGTCGACAATAAGTGTGCCTTTTTCTCTCTCTTTCGCTCTTCCACCCTCTCCATCTATGTTGTAACAAGCCGTCATATTTTGTCAGTCCACTAAGGATCATTGTCTCATGTAAAGGGTGTATGTGTATTCTGTGTATTATTTCATTAGCTAGTAAATAATGTGTAGTACTGAATAATGAGCAAGGATGGATTTTTTGCAGATCCAAGAAGGTCTGAATTGTTTTTTATTTAAATTGTACCTTTATTTAACTAGTCAAGTCAGTTAAGAACAAATTCTTATTTACAATGACGGCCTATGATGATTTGATAAGAGGTAATGATTATTAAGATGACTGTTTATCAATGAAATAGGTAAAGACCTTATAGAGTTTCATTCGGGAGATGGTAACTCTAAACTACTTCTTCCGTGGCGCCTCAAATCCTAATGAGTCAATTGTTCAATCGGGTAACAATTAAAACATAGTTAATGGATTAAATAAATAACAGTCAACAGATGAATAAAAGTAAAGTCACGACACAAGCTTGTTCGCGTCACACCCAAGAGGCTGTAATCGCTGCCAAAGGTACTTCAACAAAGTACTGAGTAAAGGGTCTGAATACTTATATAAATGTGATATTTCAGATGTAGTTTTTTTATATACTACCAGTCAACAGTTTTAGAACACCTACTCATTTAAGGGTTTCTACGTTGTAGAATAATAGTGAAGACATCACACCTATGAAATAACACATATGGAATCATGTAGTAACCAAAAAAGTGTTAAACAAATCAATATATATTTTATATTTGAGATTCTTTAAAAAGCCACCCTTTGCCTTGATGACAGGTTTGCACACTCTTGGAATTCTCTCAACCAGCTTCACCTGGAATGCTTTTCCTTCACTCTGCGGTGCGACTCATCCCAAACCGTCTCAATTTGGTTGAGGTCGGGGAATTGTGGAGGCCAGATCATCTGATGCAGCACTCCATCACTCTCCTTCTTGGTAAAACAGCCCTTACACAGCCTGGAGGTGTGTTGGGTCTTTGTCTTGTGGAAATACAAATGATAGTCCCACTAAGCCTAAACCAGATGGGATAGCGTATCGCTGCAGAATGCTGTGGTAGCCATCCTTGTTAAGTGTGCCTTGAATTCTAAATAAATCACAGACAGTGTCACCAGCAAAGCACCCCCACACCATCACACCTCCTCCTCCATGCTTTACGGTGGGAAATACACATGCAGAGATCATCCATTCACCCACACCATGTCTTACAAAGACACAGCGGTTGGAACCAAAATGTTGGACTCTGACCAAAGGACACATTTCCACCTAATGTCCATTGAGCGTGTTTCTTTACCCAAAGCAAGTCTCTTCTACTTATTGGTGTCCTTTAGTAGTAGTTTCGTTGCAGCAATTCGACCATGAAAGCCTGATTCCCACAGTCTCTTCTGAACAGTTGATGTTGAGATGTGTGTGTTACTTGAACTCTGTGAAGCATTTATTTGGGCTGCAATTTCTGAGGCTGGTAACTCTAATGAACTTATCCTCTGCTGCAGAGGTAACTCTGGGTCTTCCATTCCTGTGGCGGTCCTCATGAGAGGCAGTTTCATCATAGCGCTTGATGATTTTTGCGACTGCACTTGAAGAAACTTTCAAAGTTCTTGAAATGTTCTGTATTGACTGACCTTCATGTCTTAAAGTAATGATGGACTGTCGTTTCTCTTTGCTTATTTGAGCTGTTCTTGCCATAATATGGACTTGGTCTTTTACCAAATAGGGATATATTCTGTATACCCCCCTACCTTGTCACAACACAACTGATTGGCTCAAATGTATAAAGGAAAGAAATTCCACAAATTAACTTTTAACAAGACACACCTGTTAATTGAAATGCATTCCAAGTGACTAACTCATGAAGCTGGTTGAGAGAATGCCAAGAGTGTGCAAAGCTGTCATCAAGGCAAAGAGTGGCTATTTGAAGAATATCAACTTTAAAATATATTTTGATGTATTTAACACTTTTTTGGTTACTACATTATTCCATAGGTGTTATTTCAGAGTTTTGATGTCTTCACTTATTCTACAATGTAGAAAATAAAGAAAAACCTTTGAATGAGTAGGTACTTTTGACCGCTAGTGTAAATTTGCTAAATGTTTTTGCTTTGTCCTTATGGGGTAGTGTGAGTAGATTAATGAGTAAAAAAATAATTGAATCAATTCACTTTCTGAATAAGACTGTAACAAAATGGAAAAAGTCAAGGGGTCTGAATACTTTCAGAATGCACAGAACAAAAATATAAACGCAACAATTGCAAAGATAATATTGACTTCATATAAGGAAATCAGTAAATTGAAATAAATGAATTAGGCCCTAATCAATCAAATTTATTTATAAAGCCCTTCCTTCATCAGCTGATGTCACAAAGTGCTGTTCAGAAACCCAGCCTAAAACCCCAAACAGCAAGCAATGCAGGCGTAGAAGCACGGTGGCTAGGAAAAACTCCCTAGAAAGGCCAGAACCTAGGAAGAAACCTAGAGAGGAAACAGGCTATGAGGGGTGGCCAGTCCTCTTCTGGCTGTGCCGGGTGGAGATTCTAACAGAACATGGCCAAGATGTGTAAACGTTCATAGATGACCAGCAGAGTCAGATAATAATAATCACAGTAGTTGTAGAGGATGGATGGCACGACAACGGGCCTGAGGATCTCATCACGTCATCTCTGTGCATTCAAATAGCAATCTATCAAATGCAATTGTGTTCGTTGTCTGTAGCTTATATCATAACCCCCACCTCCACCATGCGACACTTTGTTCACAACGTTGACATCCACAAACAACTCTCCCACACGACGCCATACACGCTGTCTGTCATTTGCCCGGTATAGTTGAAACTGGGATTCATCCGTGAAGAGCACACTTCTCAAGCATGCCAATGGCCATCTAAGGTGAGCATTTTCCCACTGAAGTTGGTCACGACGCCAAACTTCAGGCAGGTCAAGAACCTGGTGAAGATGACCAGCACGCAGATGTGCGCAAACTATCAGACGATGTATGACAGTTTGTGCAGAAATTCTTCAGGTTGTGCAAACTGGAACACTGTCTTTCATCAGCTTCTGGGTGGCTGGTCTCAGACAATCCCGCAGGTGAAGAAGCCAGATGTGGAAGTCCTGGGCTGGCATGGTTACACGTAATCTGCGGTTGTGAGGCCGGTTGGACGTACTGCCAAATTCTCTAAAACGACATGGTAGAGCTCATGGTAGATGAATTAACATTGAATTCTCTGGCAACAGCTCTGGTGCACATTCCTGCAGTTAGCATGCCATTTGCAGGCTCCTCAAAACTTCAGACATATGTGGCATTGTGTTGTGTGACAAAACTGCCCATTTTAGAGTGGCATTTTATTGATCCCAGCACAAGGTGCATCTGTCTGATGATCATGTTATTTAATTAGCTTCTTGATATGCAACACCTGTCAGGTGGATGGATTCTCTTGGCAAAATAAAAATGCTCAGGGATGTAAACAAATTTGTGTACAAGAGAGAAATAAGCTTTTTGTGAGTTTGGAACATTTCTGAGATTTCTTTTTTTTTTCAGGTCATGAAACATGGGACCAACGTTTATATTTTTGTTCAGTGTAGTAACTACCAGTTACCCAATCAATTAACAACTACCAGTGAACACACTGACCATGTCATGGGAGTAGGGGACCCCCAGGTAGCGGTCAAAGCCCTGTCGGGTGGGCAGGTACATCCCGTTCTTCCCCACCCCCAGGTGCCATTTCCCCATGGCTGCCGTGGCGTAGCCCAGGGGCTTTAGCACCTCCGCTATGGTGGTCTCGTTAAGCGGTAGACCCCCGCGGGAACCAGGGTAGAACACCCCCGGGTACACCCCTGACCGGGTCTGGTATCGCCCTGTCAGCAAAGACGCCCTGATGGGAAAAGACAACCATCATTTAATTTATTTAAAACATTGATACAAGTGGTTGATGAACACAAAATATATGTTGCGCTGCACAGTGTGTCTATGATGAGATATTACATTCAATTCAGAAAGCTTTGTCAGTGAGATTTTAGTTTGAGTGACTGAAATCATGGATGCTGGTCTTCCTGACAGGCAAACCCCAGGTGATTAGGGTAGGCAACAACACCTCTGCCCCCCAGGGGTGTGTGCTTAGTCCCCTCCTGTACTCCCTGTTCACTCATGGCTCTGTGGCCAAACACAACACCAATTCTATCATCAAGTTTGCTGACATCCCGGTAGGGCCTGATCACCAACAACAATGAGGGGGGGTCCTCGGTGTACACATCATACTGTTGAATAGGTTTGGCATGGCCCATTAGATCCTCAGGAACTTTTACAGGTGCACCATTGAGCACATTCTGTCTGGCTGCATCTATGCCTGGTAAGGCAACTGCAATGTCCTTAACCGCAAGGCTCTACAGAGGGCGGTGAAGACTGCCCAGTCCATCACTGGGGCAAGCTACCAGCCATGGAGGACATCTACACCAGGCAGTGTCTGAGGAAGGGATGGAAGATCGCCAAGGACTCCAGCCACAGACCGCTCTCTCTGATACCTTCTGGCAGGCGCTACCGGAGCATTAAGTCTCAGACCAACAGGTTTCAAGATGGCTTTTACCCCCAGGCCATAACTGTTGAACTAACCCTAAACTGTATACCTGAACCATAACCCCTTACACTCATGGAAATTGGCCTATGGATAGGTCTACATCTAAATGTTTCTTACAGAATAAATATGGAAAGCATATGCATAACCATAGTAGCAATTAAAAGGGAACAGTTTTGAGATTATGGAAAAATTATTAGACTAAAAGCTGAGGACACAACTGTTCACCTGATACAAGACTGAATCCAAACATTACACTGTTGATTTTATGTGCATTTTATATTTACTGTTCTTTTCGCTGCATTTGTTGATGACAAAATCTGAAAATACTCTTGATACATTCTGTAACATGATAAGAATATTCTTGGAAAACTTGGGACAAAACAAGGGGTTTGAGTGAAAGGTCTAACTGGTGTTTCCAAGTTGCCAAACACACCTCTCCAAAGTGTGCACAGTTTCTAAGTAATTTCAATGCACTTTTATGATTCAAAGAAGATTTTAACAATAACAGTGCTCTTATGAGCCCTCCTAGCTGTGCTGTTGAAGAACTAGAGCAAGCACACTTGTAGTTTTGTTGGGAACACAGCCCTGCATCCACGCCTTTACACAATTACTGTAGTTCTTTAAGCACTCCAAAAACGGTCCATTATAAATCGCAGTCTGGGTCAGGTGGGCATATTATAATGTTTTTAATACGATCTTACAGTGTTATGCTTTTACAAGGCAAATCAGAGAAGCAGATCATAATTTTGGTGCGCATAGAATGGAGCCATGAGTGTATTTTGATGAGTGGTCTGCGGCAAACTTTCTTCACAATACAACAAACATAGGCTAATTCTGTTCAGGACAATACCAGGGTATAAAGAGATGCCATCTTGTAACTGTTCATCAAACATAGGGATCATAAATGTCGACATGAGTGATATGGATATATGATATGGATATCTGAAAAGCACATTTGGACTCACGGGTGTTTGGCTTGCTCGTATGGCATAAAAGCAGTATTTATTATAGTTTTATCTTTTAAAATACATTTTAGGGGCCTCCCGAGTGGCTCAGCTGTCTAAGTCACTGCATCACTACAGACCCGGGTTTGATCCCGGGCTGTATCACCATCGGGCGGCGCACAATTGGCCCAGCATCGTCTGGGTTAGGGGAGGATTTGGCCGGGGGATCAAACCCGGATTTGGCCGCTCATCGCGCTCTAGCAACTCGTGGCGGGCCGGATGCCTGCAGGCTGACCTGGGTCGTCAGGTGAACGGTGTTTCCTCCGACACATTGGTGTGCGTCTGGCTTCCGGGTTAAGCAGGTAGGTGTTAAGAAGTGCAGTTTCGGAGGACGCATGACTCAACCTTCGCCTCCCGAGCCTGTTGGGGAGTTGCAGCAATGAGACCAGAACAAAATTGGGGAGAAATTTTACAAAAAAATGTATAATAAATTTGTCCTCATAAATTATAGCTTTTCCCAAAAGATGGGAAGTGTCGCTGCACAGCTATTCTCAGGTCTCTCCAGAGATGTTCTATCGGGTTCAAGTCTGGGCTCTGGCTGGGCCACTCAAGGACATTCAGAGACTTGTCCCAAAGCCACTCCTGCGTTGTCTTGGCTGTGTGCTTAGGGTCGTTGTCCTGTTGCATGATGAAAGTCGGAGGTCCTGAGTGCTCGGGAGCAGGTTTTCATCAAAAATCTCTCTGTACTTTGCGCCGTTCATCTTTCCCTTGATCCTAACTTGTCAACCAGTCCCTGCCGCTGAAAAACATCCCCACAGCATGATGCTGCAACCATCATGCTACACCATCGGGATGGTGCCAGGTTTCCTCCAGACGTGACACTTGGCATTCAGGCCAAAGAGTTCAATCTTGGTTTCATCAGACCAGAGAATCTTGTTTCTCATGGTCTGAGAGTCATTTAGGTGCCTTTCGGCAAACTCCAAACAGGCTGTCATGCGCCTTTTACTGAGGAGTGGCTTCCCTGGCCACGCTACCATAAAGGCCTGATTGGTGGAGTGCTGCAGAGATGGTTGTCCTTCTGGAAGGTTCTCCAATCTCCACAGAGGAACTCTCAAGCTCTGTCAGAGTGACCATCGGGTTCTTGTTCACCTCCCTGACCAAGGCCCTTCTCCCCCGATTGCTTAGTTTGGCCGGGCGGCCAGCTCTATGAAGAGTCTTGGTGGTTCCAAACTTCTTCCATTTAAGAATGATGGAGGCCACTGTGATCTTTCGAACCTTCAATGCTGCAGCCATTTTTTGGTACCCTTTCTGTGCTTCGACACAATCCTGTCTTGGAGCTCTACAGGCAATTACTTCGACCTCATTGCTTGGTTTTCGCTCTGACATGCACTGTCAATATAGACTAGAGATCGACTGATTATGACTTCTCAACGCAGATACCGGTTATTGGAGGACCAAAAAAAGTAGATACCAATTAAATCAGCCGATTTTTATATATATATATATATATTTGTAATAATGACAATTACAACAATACTGAATGAACACTTATTTTAACTTAATATAATACATCTATAAAATCTATTTAGTCTCAAATAAATAATGAAACATGTTCAATTTGGTTTAAATAATGCAAAAACAAAGTGTTGGAGAAGAAAGTAAAAGTGCAATATGTGCCATGTAAAAAAGCTAATGTTTAAGCTCCTTGCTCAGAACATGAGAACTTATGAAAGTTGGTGGTTCCTTTCACATTTACATTTTTACATTTTAGTCATTTAGCAGACGCTCTTATCGAGAGCGACTTACAGTAGTGAATGCATACATTTCATTTCATGCATATTTTTTTGTGCTGGCCCCCCGTGGGATTCGAACCCACAACCCTGGCGTTGCAAACACCATGCTCTACCAACTGAGCCACAGGGAAGACTTTTAACATGAGTCTTCAATATTCCCAGGTAAGAAGTTTTAGCTTGTAGTTATTATAGAACTAATTCTCTCTATACCATTTGTATTTCATATACCTTTGACTATTGGATGTTCTAATAGGTACTTTAGTATTGCCAGCCTAATCTCGGGAGTTGATAGGCTTGAAGTCATAAACAGCGCTGCTGGCAAACGCAGGAAAGTGCTGTTTGAATGAATGCTTACGAGCCTGCTGCTGTCTACCACCGCTCAGTCAGACTGCGCTATCAAATCATAGACTTAATTATAATATAATAACACACAGAAATACGAGCCTTAGGTCATTAATATGGTCAAATCCGGAAACTATCATTTGGAAAACAAAACGATTATTCTTTCAGTCAAATCCGGAACGTTCCGTATTTTATGAAACGGGTGGCATCCATAAGTCTAAATATTGCTGTTACATTGCACAACCTTCAATGTTGTGTCATAATTATGTAAAATTCTGGCAAATTAGTTCGCAATGAGCCAGGCGGCCCAAACTGTTGCATATACCCTGACACTGCGTGCAATGCTAGCAAGACAAGTGACACAATTTGCCTAGTTAAAATTGCCTGGTAACATGAATTTCTTTTAACTAAATATGCAGGTTTAAAAAATATATATACTTCTGTGTATTGATTTTAAGAAAGGCATTGATGTTTATGGTTAGGTACATTTGTGCAACGATTGTGCTTTTTTCGCAAATGCGCTTTTGTTAACCTGTCTGGGCTAGTGGGCAGTATTTTCAATGCCGGATGAAAAAGGTACCCAATTTAAACAGGTTACTACTCTGGCCCAGAAACTAGAATATGCATATTATTAGTAGATTAGGATAGAAAACACTCTGAAGTTTCTAAAACTGTTTGAATGGTGTCTGAGTATAACAAAACTCATATGGCAGGCAAAAACCTGAGAAAAAGTCAACCAGGAAGTGGAGGATCTGAGAATTGTAGTTCTTCTTTCTAGTCCCTTTCGAAACTACAGTATCTGTGGGGTTACGTTGCACTTCCTAAGGCTTCCATTGGCTGTCAAAAGCCTTCAGAAAGTGGTTTGAGCATTCTCCTGTCACTGGGCAGATAATAGGAGCTCAGTTTCTGAGTGGACTGCCTGGCAACAAAGGGATTGGATATGCTCGATCCCGCGAGCGCACCCCTCCTTCTTTTTCTCCTTGAATGAATACACTATTGTCTGGTTGGAATATTAATCGCAATTTTACGTTAAAAATACCATAAAGATTGATTTTAAACAGCGTTTGACATGCTTCTAAGTACGGTAATGGAACATTTTGACTTTTCGTCTCTGGTACTGCGCTCGCGCGTTATGCCTTTGGATAGTGCTCTGAACGCACGAACAAAACGGAGGTATTTGGACATAAATATGGAGTATTTCAAACAAAAACAAAATTTCTTGTGGAAGTAGCAGTCCTGGGAGTGCATTCTGACGAAGATCAGCAAAGGTAAGACAATATTTCTAGTACTAATTCTGAGTTTAGGTTGCCCCGAACTTGGCGGGTGTCTGTATAGCTCTCTGTGATGACTGAGCTATGTACTCAGAATATTGAAAAATGTGCTTTCTCTGTAAAGCTATTTTAAAATCTGACAAAGCGGTTGCATCCAGGAGTAGTCTATCTATAATTCTTTAAATAATTGTTCTATATTTTGTCAACGTTTATGATGAGTATTTTTGTAAATTGATGTGCACATTCACCGGTAGTTTTGGTGGGAATACATTCTCTGAACATCATGCGCCAATGTAAAATGCTGTTTTTGGATATAAATATGAACTTTATCGAACAAAACATACATGTATTGTGTAACATAATGTCCTAGGAGTGTCATCTGATGAAGGTCATCAAAGGTTAGTGCTTCATTTAGCTGTTTTGGGTTTTATTGACACATGTCCTTGCTTGGAAAATGGCTGTGTGATTATTTTTGTCTATGTACTCTCCTAACATAATCTAATGTTTTGCTTTCGCTGTAAAGCCTTTTTGAAATGGGACAATGTGGTTACATCAAGGAGAAGTGTATCTTTAAAATGGTGTTAAATAGTTGCATGTTTGAGAAAGTTGAATTATGACATTTTGTTGTTTTTGAATTTGCCGCCCTGATATTTCACTGGCTGTGTCCCGCAGGTAGCCCATAGAAGTTAGATCATCCCCCGTTTGGCGAAGTTGGCTGTCTTTGTTAGGAAGATTTCACAATTTCCCTAGTTAAAAGAAATTCATGTTAGCAGGCAATATTAACTAAATATGCAGGTTTAAAAAAATATATACTTGTGTATTGATTTTACGAAAGGCGTTGATGTTTATGGTTAGGTACACATTGGTGCAAAGACAGTGCTTTTTTCGCAAATGCGCTTGTTAAATCACCCGTTTGGCGAAGTAGGCTGTGATTCAATGATAAATTAACAGGCACGGCATCGATTATATGCAACGCAGGACAAGCTAGATAAACTAGTAATATCATCAACCATGTGTAGTTAACTAGCGATTAAGTTAAGATTGATCGTTTTTTATAAGATACGTTTAATGCTAGCTAGCACCTTACCTTGGCTCCTTGCTGCACTCGCATAACAGGTAGTCAGCCTGCCACTCAGTCTCCTCGTGGAGTGCAATGTAATCGGCCATAATCGGTGTCCAAAAATGCCGATTACTGATTGTTATGAACTCTTGAAAATGGCCCTAATTAATCGGCCAGGCTCGGAAGGCGAAGGTCGGCCCTAATAGACAGGTGTGTGCCTTTCCAAATCACGTCCAATCATTTGAATTTACCACAGGTGGAATCCAATCAAGTTGTAGAAACATCTCAAGGATGATCAATGGAAACAGGATGCACCTGAGCTCAATTTCAAGTCTCATAGCAAAGGGTCTAAATACTTATGTAAGTTAATTCCGGTTTAGATTTTTAACATATTTGCAAACATTTCTAAAAACTTGTTTTTGCTTTGTCATTATGGGGTATTTTGTGTAGATTCAAGAAAAAATATGTTTTTAATCAATTTTAGAATAAGGCTGTAACGTAACAAAATCTGGAAAAAGGGAAGGGGTCTGAATACTTTCCGAATGCACTGAATTTTGTATTATCTATTATAGACCTGTTTCGGTTAGTGATCATTTATATGACACTTGGTCTTAAATCAGTCTCGCTTTAGGTGGTCTTAAACACTGCTATCTGCACTGACTCGAGATCAAAGCAAGCCTAGCTGCGTTTGTACATTTGTTGATAATATTTACCCAGTTATAGCAAATTTTTGGTCAGCAATGAAAATCCTGGAAAAGCCAAGGTGTGTGTATCATCTGCGCGTTTGCGCCAGTGGTCCATGGGGGGGGGGGGGTTAATGACATTGTCATGTCCGATTTCCTAAAATAACTCCACTTGCACTCGTGTATAACCGCAAACACGCAGTTGATGAAACAAATGCTCCATACTCCGGTTGTAAAACTGTCTCTCAAGTGCTCAAATTTGGCTAGGATTCTCCTCTATTCAATACTGGCCATGTAATTCTGACAAAGTAAAAAAATATATTATTACAATAGCCTAATTGACAAGTAACTCCTATGCTGTCAAGATCTCCTGTGAACACTTAATATTTTAACCTTACAAATAGATAAACATCTTAGTTAGCTACCTTAGCCATTTGATTCCTGGTTCATTGAATGAGGGAAATATTTTACAAAGACAAAAAGTATTTGGTTGTAATTGTAATGGGAGACCAACCCTCTTCCCGGAGAGTCCAGGAGAGCTACTTGATATGCAGGAGTTTGCTCCAGCTGTGCTCAAACCCCTCACATTGTAAAACATGTGTATATGAGCAGGGTTGGCTAAAAAGCATGCAAACAAGGAAACATTTGTTCCAAGGATAAGGCAAAGCTCATTTTCCAGTTTATAAGAGTTTTATTCAAGCAATTGCCAGGAAGTTCCCTCTCAGGATAAAGCTAAATCTTTATTTACACTTCATCTACACAAAGAGATGTTTACCCCACAAAGAGGGAGGTAAGCTTACAAAAGAGATAAGGGGTAATTGGCTCCATTCCCTTAGAAGAATAGTAAAAACAAGAACAGGTTCTAACCAGTTCTCACAGACTGTGTATATAGATCAATGTGCAGAGGAACGAGGTATTTGAGATAAGTACATGAAGGCAGGATAATGTGACTAGGCATACGGAGAGATAATAGTAAATGTAAAATAAAAAACAATGTAGCAGCAACCAATGATGAGTGTAAAAGTGTGTGTGTATGAGTGTGCGTGTGTTGTGTCGGTACGCGTATGTGTGTTGTGTGTGTGTATACAGTGCCTTTGGAAAGTATTTAGACCCCTTTACTTTTTCCAGATGTAGTGTAGTGTATGAGAATGTGTGAGGGTTTTGTGTGTAAGTGAGTGTACAGTCGTAGCCAAAATTTGAGAATGACACAAATATTAATTTTCACAAAGTCTGCTGCCTCAGTTTGTATGATGGCAATTTGCATATACTCCAGAATGTTATGAAGAGTGATCAGATGAATTGCAATTCATTGCAAAGTCCCTCTTTGCCATGCAAATTAACTGAATCCCCAAAAAACATTTCCACTGCATTTCAGCCCTGCCACAAAAGGACCAGCTGACATGTCAGTAATTCTCTCGTTAACACAGGTGTGAGTGTTGACGAGGACAAGGCTGGAGATCACTCTGTCATGCTGATTAAGTTCAAATAACAGACTGGAAGCTTCAAAAGGAGGGTGGTGCTTGGAATCATTGTTCTTCCTCTGTCAACCATGGTTACCTACAAGGAAACACATGCCGTCATCATTGCTTAGCACAAAAAGGGCTTCACAGGCAAGGATATTGCTGCCAGTAAGATTGCACCTAAATCAACCATTTATCTGATCATCAAGAACTTCAAGGAGAGCGGTTCAATTGTTGTGAAGAAGCCTTCAGGGCGCCCAAGAAAGTCCAGCAAGCGCACAGTGAGGCGAAGACTTTTGGAGGATGGCCTGGTGTCAAGAAGGGCAGCAAAGAAGCCACTTCTCTCCAGGAAAAACATCAGGGACAGACTGATATTCTGCAAAAGGTACAGGGATTGGACTGCTGAGGACTGGGGTAAAGTCCTTTTCTCTGATGAATCCCCTTTCCGATTGTTTGGGGCATTCGGAAAAAAGCTTGTCCGGAGGAGACAAGGTGAGCGCTACCATCAGTCCTGTGTCATGCCAACAGTAAAGCATCCTGAGACCATTCATGTGTGGGGTTGCTTCTCAGCCAAGGGAGTGGGCTCACTCACAAACTTGCCAAAGAACACAGCCATGAATAAAGAATGGTACCAACACATCCCCCGAGAGCAACTTCTCCCAACCATCCAGGAACAGTTTGGTGATGAACAATGCCTTTTCCAGCATGATGGAGCACCTTGCCATAAGGCAAAAGTGATATCTAAGTGGCTCGGGGAACAAATCATCGATATTTTGGGTCCATGGCCAGGAAACTCCCCAGACTTTAACCTCTCTGGGGTATGTGGGACGATTTCGTCCCACCTACGTAACAGCTACTGAAATTCCAGTGGCGCGATTTTTGAATCGTTAGAAATACTATTACTTCAATTTCTCAAACATATGACTATTTTACAGCTATTTAAAGACAAGAATCTCGTTAATCTAACCCCACTGTCCGATTTCAAAAAGGCTTTACAACGAAAGCAAAACATTAGATTATGTCAGCAGAGTGCCCAGCCAGAAAAAATCAGACAGCCATTTTTCAAGCTAGCATATCATGTCACATAAACCCAAACCACAGCTAAATGCAGCACTAACCTTTGATGATCTTCATCAGATGACACACCTAGGACATTGTGTTATACAATACATGCATGTCTGTTCAATCAAGTTCATATTTATATCAAAAAACAGCTTTTTGCATTAGCATGTGACGTTCAGAAAAAGCATAACCCCCGCAAACTTCCGGGGAATTTACTAACAGTTTGCTAAATTACTCACGATAAACGTTCACAAAAAGCATAACAATTATTTTAAGAATTATAGATACATTACTCCTCTATGCACTCGATATGTCCGATTTTAAAATAGCTTTTCGGATGAAGCACATTTTGCAATAATCTAAGTACATAGCCCGGCATTACAGGGCTAGCTATTTAGATACCCACCCAGGTCAGCCTCCACCAAAATCACATTTCCTATAAGAAAAATGTTCTTACCTTGCTTGTTCTTCATCAGAATACACTGCCAGGACTTCTACTTCAATAACAAATGTTGGTTTGGTCCCAAATAATCCATCGTTATATCCAAACAGCGACGTTTTGTTCGTGAGTTCTAGAATGCTTCTTCACGGTCCCGCGCATGGCGCATTGGCGTGTCAAAAATGTCTAAATATTCCATTACCGTACTTCGAAGCATGTCAACCGCTGTTTAAAACCAATTTTTATGCCATTTAACTCGTAGATTAGTGATAATATTCCGACCGGGAGTATGCATTGAGCCTAAACAGCCGAATAAAATTTCTCCTCAGAAGCGACTCATGCACGCGCCTCATTCAAAGGTCCTCGGAGCAGCCACTTACAAAAGGTGATAATGTGTTTCAGCCTGAGGCTCCCTCGTAAACCTTCAGTTATTTCCCGGGCTCTGAGAGCCTATCGGAGCCCTGGGAATTGTCACGTTACAGCTAAGATCCTTACTTTTCAATAAAAAGATGCAAGACGCACGACTCCTTGTCAGACAGGGTACTTCCTGCTTGAAACCTTGTCAGGTTTTTGCCTGCCATAGGAGTTCTGTTATACTCACAGACACCATTCAAACAGTTTTAGAAAATTCAGAGTGTTTTCTATCCAAACCTGAACAATAATATGCATATTCTAGCTTCTGAGTTGGTGTAGGAGGCAGTTAAAAATGGGAACATATTTTTTCCAAAATTCTCAATACTGCCCCCTAGTCCAGACAGGTTAATCCCATTGAGAACTTGTGGTCAAACATCAAGAGGCGGGTGTGGACAAACAAAAACCCCAAATTCTGACAAACTCCAAAGATGTATTATGCAAGAATGGGCTGCCATCAGTCAGGATGTGGCCCAGAAGTTAATTGACAGCATGCCAGGGCGGATTGCAGAGGTCTTGAAAAAGAAGGTTCAACATTGCCAATATTGACTCTTTGCATCAACTTCTTGTAATTGTCAATAAAAGCCTTTGACACTTATGAAATGCTTGCAATTATACTTCAGTATTCCATAGTAACATCTGACAAAAATATCTAAAGACACTGATGCAGCAGACTTAGTGAAAATTTATATTTGTGTCATTCTCAAAACTTTTGGCCACGACTGTAGTGTGTGTGTGTGTGAATGTATGGTGTGCTGCTCTTAAACGCAAGTAAAACTAAATGCATGCTATTCAATCGATCACTGCCCGCACCTGCTCGCTCGTCCAGCATCACTACTCTGGACGGCTCTGACTTAGAATACGTGGACAACTACAAATACCTGGGTGTCTGATTAGACTGTAAACTCTCCTTCCAGACACACATTAAGCATCACCAAACGAAAATTAAATCTAGAATCGGCTTCCTATATCGCAACAAAGCATTCTTTACTCATGCTGCCAAACATACCCTCGTAAAACTGACCATCCTACCGATCCTCGACTTCGGTGATGACATCTATAAAATAGCCTCCAACACTACTCAACAAACTGGATGCAGTCTATCACAGTGCCATCCGTTTTGTCACCAAAGCCCCATACACTACCCTCCATTGCGACATGTACACTCTCGTTGGTTGGCCCTCGCTTCATACTCGTCGCCAAACCCACTGGCTACAGGTTATCTATAAGTCTCTGCTAGGTAAAGCCCCGCCTTATCTCAGCTCACTGGTCACCATAGCATCACCCACTCGTAGCACACGCTCCAGCAGGTATATCTCACTGGTCACCCCCAAAGCCAATTCCTCCTTTGGTCGTCTTTCCTTCCAGTTCTCTGCTGCCAATGACAGGAACGAACTGCAAAAATCTCTGAAGCTGGAGACTCATATCTCCCTCACTAGCTTTAAGCACCAGCTGTCAGATCAGCTCACAGATCACTGCACCTGTACATAGTCCATCTGTAAACAGCCCATCTACCTACCTCATCCCCATACTGTATGTATTTATTTATCTTGCTCCTTTGCACCCGAGTATCTCTACTTGCACATTCATCTTCTGCACATCAAATCAAATCAAATCAAATTTATTTATATAGCCCTTCATACATCAGCTGAAATCTCAAAGTGCTGTACAGAAACCCAGCCTAAAACCCCAAACAGCAAGCAATGCATGTGAAAGAAGCACGGTGGCTGGGAAAAACTCCCTAGGAAAAACTCCTGAGAAAGGCCAAAAACCTAGGAAGAAACCTAGAGAGGAACCAGGCTATGAGGGGTGGCCAGTCGTCTTCTGGCTGTGCCGGGTGCACATCTACCATTCCAGTGTTTAATTGCTATATTGTAATTACTTCGCCACCATGGCCTATTTATTGCCTTAACTTACCTCATTTGCACTCACTGTATATGAGTTTGAGTTTATTTATTTTATTTTTACAGGGACAGTGCACATTAATCAACGTTTCAGTAAAAGTGCCGGTTTTAGCCAGCCGGCTAATTTTCAACCGCAGTCCCTGGGCAGGTTATTAAAAACAATTACAATATAGACAATCATAGAACAGTGAGCACACGCAGAGTAACATAGGACAAGCAAGACATAGCATACAGACAGAGCAACATAGGACAAGCAAGATGTAGCATACAGACAGAGCAACATAGAACAAAAAGCAACAAGACAAAATCCATAAAAACAAAGTGTTTCCACACCTCACAAGCTACAGACAACATGGAAAACGGCAATACACAGCTAGGGATTATGTTCACAAATCTGATTGACCTTTAGCCATGACTTCATGCATTTTGTGAAAGTGTGATATGTGGTGCAGTTATGTGTGTCTGATGGCAGTGTATTCCAGACATGGGACGCTCTCACAGAGAAAGCGGATTTACTAAAGGTGCTTTTCCTTAAGGGAACTATACAGTCACCTCTCATGGCAGACCTTGTGGATCTGCTGCCATATGTTTGGATTTTATGTTTAACAAAAGTACTGAGTGGAGGGGGAGCTAGGCCATTTAGGATCTTGAATACAAGACATGCGTCGGTGTATTGCACCAGATTTTCCCAACTCAGGAGCTCATGCTTTCTGAGGATGTAACAGTGATGATGGCTATTGGGCTTCCTATCAAGCACTTTGAGAGCCTGTTTGTAGACAGACTGAATAGATTTTAATGTTGTATAGCAAGCTTGGGTCCAACTAGTCAAGCAGTATGTTAAGTGGGGGAGTATCATCGATTTGAAGTACAGTCTTGCTACCTCTGTGGTCAAACAATTTCGTATAAATCGGAAATTAGCTAGGTTGAATTTGGTTATTTGAATTACCTTTTTCACATGCTTTTTAAAAGAGAGGTTGGAATCAAGTATGATTCCAAGGTACTTAAAATCAGATACCACCTGGAGCTTCTCCCCTGACACATAGACATCTGGCTCAGTAGCATCTGTTGCCCTCTTTGTGAAGAACATGCAAACCGTTTTTTTCACATTGAGATGCAAACACGAGTCACTGAGCCACTTTGTAACCTGGACCATTACAGTAGTGAGTTCTTGTGCAGCTTGTTGTTTGCTCTTTGCATGCACATATATCACTGTATCATCTGCATACATTTGAACTTCAGACCCAGTGCAGACGGAAGGCAGATCATTAATGTACAGGCTGAACAAGAGGGGCCCCAGTATTGACCCTTGGGGCACGCCCACATCATAGCTAAGAGTGGGCGACAGCTCATTGCTCACTCTGACGCACTGAGTTCTGCCTTCAAGGTAAGATTTCATCCATCTCAAGGCATCGGGGGAAAAGTTGAACTTGGACAATTTTGTGATGAGAATCTCATGGTTAACAGTATCGAAAGCCTTCCTTAGGTCCAGAAACACAGCCCCAACAACGCCCCCTTTGTCCATCTTGGACTTCACATTTTCCAGAAGAAAGCAGTTGGCCGTTTCTGTGGAGTGTTTCGCTCTGAAGCCAAACTGCATGGAGTGTAATGTGAAGGGGCTGTTGTTGAGGTGGGAAATCAGTTGTTCTGCTACACACTTTTCAACAACCTTCGACACTACAGGTAGTATACTAATGGGCCTGTAGTTACTCACGTCAGCAGGGTCGCCCAATTTAAAGATGGCCGTTATTATGGCTGACTTCCATACCCTTGGAAACACCCCCAGACCAATAGATGTGTTGGTGACCTTAGTAATGGGGCCAATGAGTGACTCTTTGTAGTTTTTAAGAAAGGTAGAGTCCAGCCCAAACACATCTTTGGATTTAGAGTTCTTTAGTGAGCTAATCACCTTGTTCACCTTTGACTCAGAAACCTCCCTTATGATGAAGACAGGTTGAGCGTCATTCACTAGCACTGAGCCCAATAAACCAGTGGAGGGGTTCTGTGTCAGTACCTTGACAGAGTCAATAAAGTAGGAATTGAAGGCTATTGCTATTTCGACTGCATCCTGTGTTAGATTAGAAATCATGGTGAATAACAGTCTTTTTGCAGTGTTACTATGGTCTTTCCCTGTTAACTTTTTTAGATTCTCCCAGATCAATTTTGAATTTCCCTTTGCCTCACCAATTATGTTAATAAAAAAGTTTGCCTTGGCCTGTCTGATTTCTTTCATCACCTTATTTCTCAACATGGTAAACCTACGTCTGTCATGCTCTAATTTGGATTTTAGGGCTGTTTTTAGAGCATAATCTCGTTCTTTCATCAATTTCCAAATTTCTCCATTTAGCCAAGGAAGAGTGCTCTTTTGGCCAGGTTTGGATTTGATTTTCTTTAGGAAACCATTTATTGTAGCCTGGATTGTGGATAGAAAAACCTCACTATCAGCTTCCACGTCTGTATAGGACAAGAGATCATTCCAGTTAATTCCATTAATTGCGTTTTCAAAATAGTTTAATTCACTCTTAGGTATTCTTAGTTGATCCGGCTTTCTAACATAGACTTTTTGTTTTCTTTTGTTCCACTGTATTATTGATTGTATGTTTTGTTAATTCCATATGTAACTCTGTGTTGTTGTATGTGTCGAATTGCTATGATTTATCTTGGCCAGGTCGCAGTTGCAAATGAGAATTTGTTCTCAACTAGCCTACCTGGTTAAATAAAGGTGAAATAAAAATATAAACAAAAATGTTAAGTCTAGTGAGTGTGGGTAGGGTCAGTGCAAGATAGAGTCACAGTACAGATAGTTTGGGTACCATTCACTGACTATTTAGCAGTCTGGCTATTTAGCGGTCTTATGGCTTTTGGGTAGAAGCTGTCTCGGGGCCTGTTGGTTCGAGAGCCGATGCTCCGGTACCGTTTGCCGGACGTAAGCAAAGTGAACAGTCTATGGCTTGGATGGCTGGATTCTTTCCCTTGACACCGCCTGATAGAGGTCATGGATGGCAGGGTGCTCGGCCCCAGTGATGTACTGGGCTGTCTGCACCACTATTTGTAGCACTTGCATTCAAGGGTGGTGCAATTGCCATAACAAGCTGTGATGCAGCCAGTCTCAATGGTGCAGCTGTATAACCTTTTGAGGATCCGAGGGACCATGCCAAGTCTTTTCAGGCTAATTAATATGTGTATATAATTTCAAACTTTACAAATGTTTTTCTTACTACTTTTTGGGTGATAAATGTGTATTTCACTGTTAACCTCAAGCGTCCCACCTACTCAACAGCCAGTGTAATCCTGTGGCGCAATATTCAAATACCTTAGAAATGCTATTACTTCAATTTCTCAAACATATGACTATTTCACACCATTTTAAAGACAAGACTCTCGTTAATCTAACCACACTGTCCGATTTCAAAAAGGCTTTACAACGAAAGCAAAACATTAGATTATGTCAGCAGAGTACCCAGCCAGAAATAATCAGACACCCATTTTTCAAGCTAGCATATGTCACAAAAAACAAACCCACAGCTAAATGCAGCACTAACCTTTGATGATCTTCATCAGATGACACACCTAGGACATTATGTTATACAATACATGCATGTTTTGTTCAATCAAGTTCATATTTATATCAAAAACCAGCTTTTTACATTAGCATGTGACTAGCATGTGACTAGCATTCCCACCGAACACTTCCGGTGAATTTACTAAATTACTCACGATAAACGTTCACAAAAAACATAACAATTATTTTAAGAATTAATGATACAGAACTCCTATATGCACTCGCTATGTCCGATTTTAAAATAGCTTTTCGGTGAAAGCACATTTTGTAATATTCTAAGTAGATAGCCCGGCATCACAGGGCTAGCTATTTAGACACTCACCAAGTTTAGCCCTCACCAAAGTCAGATTTACTATAAGAAAAATGTTATTACCTTTGCTGTTCTTCGTCAGAATGCACTCCCAGGACTTCTACTTCAATAACAAATATTGGTTTGGTCCCAAATAATCCATAGTTATATCTAAATAGCGGCGTTTTGTTCGTGCCTGACGCATTTCGTGACAAAAGATTTCAAAATATTCCATTACCGTACTTCGAAGCATGTCAACCGCTGTTTAAAATCAATTTTTATGCAATTTTTCTCGTAAAAAAACGCTAATATTCCGACCGGGAGTGGTGGTTTTCGTTCAAAGAGAGAGAAAGTAAACATGGAGTCGACTCGGGCACGCACGCCCCGTCCCATTGTCCTCAGATCGACCACTATCAAAATGCGCTACTGTTTTTCAGCCATGGGCTGCAAAGCCACGATTCAGCTTTCTGGCGCCTTCTGAGAGCCTATGGGAGCGTTAGAAAATGTCACGTCATGCCAGAGATCCCCTGTTTTTGTTAGAGATGATCAATAAGGCCATGAAATGGTCAGAGAGAGCGCTTCCTGTTTGGAATCTTCTCAGGTTTGGCCTGCCAAATGAGTTATGTTATACCCACAGACACCATTCAAACAGTTTTAGAAACTTTAGGGTGTTTTCTATCCAAATCAAACAATTATATGCATATTCTAGTTACTGGGCAGGAGTAGTAACCAGATTGAATTGGGTACGCTTTTTATCCTGCCGTGCAAATACTGCCCCCTAGCCCCAACAGGTTAAGGATAGCTTGCAAGTAAGCATTTCACCGTACCTTACACACCCTGTATCCCAGCCAAACTAAACTGCCGGACCGCGATCCGGGTCCAGACCCAGAGAAGTGTCAATCCGGGCAACATCGCATTTTGTTATATAAAAAAGTCAATACATTACTTTTTAGACAACATACATTTTTTTAAATCAACTGGGCGCAGCGGCCTCTTTAACTCACAACCTTTCTTTCTCGCTCGAAGCAACGCCCACCTCTACTAGTGCCCCGTCTAATCCAATGTTGTGCTTATATGCAAATACAAAAGGCTGCATCCTACCCAATCACATTAATCCAAATATCCTCTGTGGAACCCTGGGGAAAGCAGGCAGAAAGACACAAAGATTTGACCGCAGTTCAACTGTACATATCAGAAAGAAGGCGCTTAGTTACCAGAACTTACTTAATATGGTTTGACGAGTGAACGGAACAGTACCTATTCATTCTCCCCGCAACTAGCACAAAACCAATGTGCCTGATATGCAGCGAGTCCGTAGCTCTCGTGAAAAGTGCCAATGTTAAGCGCCATTATAACACCAGGCATAGTCAATTCGACGTATCCCCTGAACACGGAGGTGAGAACAATCAAGATGAACCAACTCAAATCCCAATATGAGAGTTCCACCAATATGAGAGTTCCATCCTTGTCAATTCCCTGACAGCCCAACAACGTGCAATGGAGTGTTTACTGAGGATAGCCTGGGTTTTGGGAAAACACAAAAAAAAACATTTTCAGACGCTGAGATGATAAAATAATGCACGTGTGAAGTTGCTGACACCTTGCTTGAAGGTAAACAAAAAGATGAGCTCAGGGAAAAGATCAAACCGATCCCACAGCAATGAGGACAACTGAAATATTAGCTGAAGATTTACCTTCACAAATTGATGAGGCCATTGAGCATGCATTTCATTAGCTGTGGATAAATCAACAGATAACACTGATAATGCCCAGCTTCTGGTGTTTGTCAGGTTTTATAACGAAACCAAGAAGGAATTCTGTGAGGAGCTGTTGTGCTTAGCACATCTAGATGCACGCACATGGTGAGAGGATATCCATGAGGCCATCAAAGGGATGCAGACAAAAAGGGGGATAGATCTGAAGTCAGGGGTCTCCATCAGCACAGATGGAGCTCCAGCCATGATGGGAAGAGGGAGGGGCCTGGTTTCACGTTTGAAAGAGGACCACCCTGACCTGACATCATATCACTGCATCATCCATCAATCTGTCCTGTGTACCAGTCTGGGAAAAGAGTATTCTGAGGTCATGACAGCAATGATGAAACTGATCAACTTTTTGAGAGCAACTTCATCCCTACAACACTGCCATTCTGACAGAGACCAATGCCAGTTGATGACTTACTACTGCACAACAATGTCAGATGGCTCAGCAAAGGCAGGGTTTTCGAATGCTTTTGGGCCATTCAGGAATAAATCAAAGCTTTCTTATCAGAGCAAAAGTGTGAAATGGCAACTAAGTTTTCTGAGTTTTTGGAAGATGAGGAAAAGATGGAAACAGTTGCATTTTTGACAGACATTACATCACACCTTAATCAACTGAATGTTAAGCTGCAGGGACGGGACAATACAGTGTGTGATATGATAACAGCAGTCCGAGCTTTCCAGAAGAAATTGGAGCTTTTCAAGAATGATCTCCAAGGAGAACTTGTCCACTTCCCCAGTCTTCTAAGATGTTCTGAGATGTTCCCAACCATGTTGATTTCATCCAGAAGTTGATGGATAACTTTAAGGCTCGCTTTGATGACTTCACTGTTGGAGGAGAACTGCTGCTGCTCATCCAGAATCCCTTCTTGGTCACAAAGAAGCTAAAAGAAAATCTTCAGATGGGTAGGTGTTGCATCACTGCAAATGGGGTTGACTGAGCTGCAAGAAAATGTGGCTTTGAAGGAGCAGGCTGGTGATGGTGCCTGAAATTGATGTTCCTGTTCTCAAGAAACCGGACCTATACATCCTGGCCATGTTTGGCTTCACAGCTGTGAATCAGCCTTTTCCACAAGGAACAAATACCGCTCCATGCTCACCAATGAATGCCTGCACCAGTGTCTCTCACACAACTTGTGCCAAAGTTCAAAGCATTGGCAGGAGACAGAAAGTGTAATTTCTCTCATTAATGCAGGGCAATGCCCAGAGTGACATATACGTGATTATAAACTCGGTGGTCCAAGCCCTGAATATTGATTGGCTGACAGCCGTGGTATATCAGACAGTATACCATGGGTATGACAAAACATGCATTTTTACTAGAGGTCGACCGATTAAATCGTGCCGATCGGCATGGCCGATTAATTAGGGCCGATTTCAAGTTTTCATAACAATCGGTAATCTGCATTTTTGGACGCCGATTAAATTGCACTCCGCGAGGAGACTGGTGGCAGGCTGACCACCTGTTACGCGAGTGCAGCAAGGAGCCAAGGTAAGTTGCTAGCTAGCATTAAACTTATCTTATAAAAAACAATCAATCTTAACATAATCACTAGTTAACTACACATGGTTGATGGTATTACTAGTTTATCTAGCTTGTCCTGCGTTGCATATAATCGATGCGGTGCCTGTTAATTTATCATCGAATCACAGCCTACTACGCCAAACGGGTGATGATTTAACAAGCACATTCACGAAAATAGCACTGTCGTTGCACCAATGTGTACCTAAACATAAACATCAATGCCTTTCAAAAATCTTTTTTTTTAACCTGCATATTTAGTTAATATTGCCCGCTAACATGAATTTGTTTTAACTAGGGAAATTGTGTCACTTCTCTTGCGATCTGTGCAAGCAGAGTCAGGGTATATGCATGCGAACTGTGTGAAGACCATTTCTTCCTAACAATGACTGTAATTAATTTGCCAGAATTTTACATAATTATGACATAACATTGAAGGTTGTGCAATGTAACAGAAATATTTAGACTTAGGGATGCCACCCGATTGATAAAATACGGAACGGTTCCATATTTCACTGAAAGAATAAACGTTTTGTTTTTGAAATTATAGTTTCTGGATTTGACCATATTAATGACCTAAGGCTCGTATTTCTGTGTGTTTATTTTATTATAATTAAGTCTATGATTTGATATTTGATAGAGCAGTCTGACTGAGCGGTGGTAGGCAGCAGCAGGCTCGTAAGCATTCATTCAAACAGCACTTTCCTGCGTTTGCCAGCAGCATTTCGCTGTGCTTCAAGCATTGCGCTGTTTATGACTTCAAGCCTATCAACTCCCGAGATTAGGCTGGCAATACTAAAGTACCTATAAGAACATCCAATAGTCAAAGGTATATGAAATACAAATGGTATAGAGAGAAATAGTCCTATAATAACTACAACCTGAAACTTCTTAACTGGGAATATTGAAGACTCATGTTAAAATGAACCACCAGCTTTCATATGTTGTCATGTTCTGAGCAAGGAACTTAAACGTTCGCTTTTTTTACATGTGTAACCGATGTGAAATGGCTAGTTAGTTAGCGGTGGTGCGCGCTAATAGCATTTCAATCAGTGACGTCACTCGCTCTGAGACTTGAAGTAGGGTTTCCCCTTGTGTTGCAAGGGCCGCGGCTTTTGTGGCGCGATGGGTAATGATGCTTCGTGGGGTGTCAGTTGTTGATTTATGCAAGGGTCCCTGGTTCGAGCCCAGGTTGGGGCGAAGAGAGGGACGGAACCTACACTGTTACACATGGCACATATTGTACTTTTACTTTCTTCTCCAACACTGTATTTTTGCATTATTTAAACCAAATTGAACATGTTTCATTATTTATTTTAGACTAAATTGATTTTATTTATGTATTATACTAGGTTAAAATAAGTGTTCATTCAGTATTGTTGTAATTGTCATCATTACATACATACATATATATATAAATACATAATTAAATAATCGGCCGATTAATCGGTATCGTCTTGTTTTGGTCCTCCAATAATCGGTATCGGTGTTGAAAAATCATAAACAGTCGACCTCTAATTTTTACACCTTTAATTACATTGGTAACCAGTTTATAATAGCAATAAGGCACCTCAGAGGTTTGTGGTATATGGCCAATATACCACGGCTAAGGGCTGTATCCAGGCACTCTGCACTGTGTCGATCTGAAGTGCTATTATTGCTTAATTATTGCATGGCCCACAGTGACGTTCTGTGCATTCAGATGATTATTTAGGTTAAACTGTTTTGTTCTCCAGAAAACATGCACTTGATAATTTTTTGGGTTTAATTGAAGGCCCATGTACAATGGTTCACAGTGAACTTTTTGCATAGATAAATATGCAACCACTTTTCATCTTCAGCAATGTTGATGCAATATTGCGCATGTTTACATTCGAAAGAAGTTGCAATTAATTCACATTTTAGTGTCATTTAACGTACATTTTATATAACAACATGTTTCCTAAGTCATAGACGACTATGTTTGTTACTACGCTGTACTACAGCGCCGATAAAGGACGATATCCATCCGGACCTTTGCCACCTTGGAAATATGTGTCACTGGACCTTCTCAAATAGTAGTTGAGTATCCCTGCTGTATCCTGTGCACGTGACCAATATTTCGATTTTTTTTTCACTGCCCACCTCACTCACCCCTAAACTGCAGAGTTGTTCCTCATATATACCCCACAGCCTCTTGATTTTGATAAGGATATTAGCTATTGTTACTGTAATATGTTGGTGGTTAGTTACTACCTGGAGGGGCTGCAGACGGGACTGGTGCAGTAGAAGTCAGTGAATCTCAGTCCGTCGGCCGCCAATCGGTCCAGGTTGGGGGTGAGCGAGGTTGGATGCCCGTAGCATCCTAGGTCGCCGAACCCCAGGTCGTCCGCGAACAGGAGGATGAAATTCGAGGGAGGGGAGCCCGAGCAGCTCGTAACAAGCAGGTACAGTAAGGTGGTGAGAGATAGAAAATGGCCCATTCTGACTGACTGTTGCAACAAGCAGAAGTTAGTCATGAAAAGGAAAAGTGCTTAACGTTAGCTATCTATCTAGCTACTTCGCTTTAAAAAAGTATTCAAGGTCGAGGCCTAACGATTTCACAAAATTGCTCTACGTGTTCACTTATTCTCCAATGTTATGTAATATTCCCTATATCGTTGAGAAATAGCTGCGAGAGTTTACTACACAACTGACGCAACGTAAAAGTCATGTGATTACCGAGACACAGTTGGCGCATTTGAATGTCGTCAGCAGTGTTTTGGAAATGAAAAAGTCCGTGGTCTACCACAAGGGGTCACTATATCACTATGTTTTGCATGGCCATGGCATGTTTCCCCATCACCCCATCCGACTCTCTAAGTTTGCTTTGAAGATTCTTACCTTGAGTCATTAAACTCCTGTCAACTGGTCTATGTGACACCGACTGCCTGCCTTGTCTTGGTCATGCTCATGGTATGATGGGTGGCCAACCCTCTTCCAGGAGAGTTACTGGTTATAACTTCAAGACCTAAAAACAGGCTTTTGTTCCAGGCCTAGGCCTGGCCTACTCTATCACACCCAAATCAGCTGACTATTAGAATCAGATGTGTTTAGAGCAGGGATGGAGCAAACTCCTGTATCGTTCTCTAGGATAAGAGTTGGCCATGTGCCGGCTTTTCTTCTTCGATGTGTTTTAAACGGCGGTTGGCATCCAATGTTAATGGCCATTACCTCCACCAGCTGGACGGGGTATTAAATAAGAAACTTTAAAAAAATATTCCAGTAAAATGATATCATACAAAATAAAACAATCACAGTCCGCTCCAAAATACATACCTACACAGGCTCAGGGGCCTGTGGTGGGGTTACATTCACCGACTGGATTTCCTGCACCACCTCAGCTGTAAAATATGTTCAGCGGCATTCAATGATTCAAATTTTCTTAGACTTCTTCTCCACTTGTGCTGTACAGTTTATGACCATTACAATAAATAATACAAAGTCCACCTTTTTAACATGTAGCATTTCACTGTCCTTCGGTTGATGAGAAACCTTCACTGGTCTTGGTGGCTCCTCTACCGTTGCTTCTCCCCCGCTACCCGTTCCTTCCAAATCTTCTCACCGCCTCCAGATAGGAGACATGCTGGATATTCCTTACCCTTGCCACCTCATTCTCCTTCACCAGGGCACTCCAAGAGTTCAGGAGCATGTTTACCTCCACAGTTGCAGAATTTCCCTTCATCTGGCATACAATATTGTTCCCTTCTTGACACATGACCAAATATTTTACATTCATGACACTGAAGGGGCTTGTGCACAGAAGCTCTTACAGGGCATCTCATGAATCCTATCTTTATATGAGAAGGGAGAGACTCATCAAAAAACAGTAGAATGGATGAAGTTAACTTCTTTTCTCCATCTACTGTTACCATGCAGGTCAATTGACGTGCACCAACCACTCCATCGATTCTTCAGTTAAATCCTCTGCCTTTATTTCTTGCACCACCCCAGAAATAACCCCCTTTAAAATCCATGCAGGAAACATTCCACTCCGATATATTTTTGAGTCTTAACACATGCTTTTTCTGCTCCGCAGACACACAAAAAAATCAAAATAAGACCACTTCTTGTGACTCTCACCGACTCCACACTTTCTTCCAACACATTCCAGATTTTCCTGGAGACGTTAAACGGATTTCCCAAGTAGCATTCATTCAAAACCCTGACTCCGACCATAAACAAGTCTAGTGGTTTCCTATTTTCCCAACATAGCTTTACTTCTTTTGTTTCCCTTTTTCTTCGACGCTGTAATCCACTCATTCTCACTTTCTGTACTATTAGCTTCACTCGACTCATTAGCAGTTTCAAACAAAACCTCAGTTTCTGTCAACGAACGTCTACTTCACTTTTCTGCTGGCCACTAAATGGGTTGAGAGTTTTGGCTAACCTTGCAGGCTAATAGTGTTCCTTCAGTCCTATGTTCCCTCAGCCCTATGTTCCCTCAGTACCCACTGAACCAATTTCAATAACAATTGGCACAAATGCTTATTGTTCAAATCATTTGTATTATAATCAAATTTGGCCTTGTTTGGGGATGGGGATCACTAGAATCATACCCAATGTGCTTTGCAAGTGTTCATTTTCACATAACATTTTGGTCATTTAGCAGATGTTTTTATCACACCATAATGGCATCAGACTTCTGACACCAATGCAGTACATTTTAGTTGATAGGGGGCCACAAAATGTTGAGCCGGTATATAAAAGTATTTAGTATTTTGAAATTGTGTAACTTACTCAAAACAACTCATTACATTATAGGTCAGGCCAGTGAGATAAAAATGACAAAATTCTCAAAAGTAATTGAAATACGTATTTCAAAAATCTGTATCAGAAATACTACCCATCTTTGTTCCATCATGCAACAACAATGGATCAACTAACCAAAATACGTACATTATGGGTGTCAACATATATGCTATGCAAGATATTTGTTTCCTGACTCCTGGTTTATAACATAGAACTGAGGGAACATAGAACTGAGGGAACTTATAAGGCTGAGGGAACATATGGCTGAGTGAGGGAACATAGGGCTGAGGGAACAGGTCTGAGGAACATAGGGCTGACGGAACATAGGTCTGAGAGAACGTAGGGCTGTGGGAACATATGTAGGTTGAGGGACTATAGGGCCCAGGGAACATAGGGCTGAGGGAACATAAGGCCCAGGGAACATAGGGCCCAGAGAACATAGGGCTGTGGGAAGTGAGGGAACATAGGGCCCAGGGAACATAGGGCTGAGGGAACATAAGGAACATAGGGCCCAGGTAACATAGGGCTGAGGAAACATAGGGCTCAAGAAACATAGGGCTGAGTGAACGTAGGGCTGTGGGAACATACATAGGTTGAGGGAATATGGGGCCAAGGGAACATAGGGCCCAGGGAACATAGGGCTGTGGGAACTGGAGGAACATAGGGCTGAGGGAACATAGGGCCCGGGGAACATAGGGCCCAGAGAGCATAGGGCTGTGGAACTGAGGGAACATAGGCCCCAGGGAACATAGGGCCCAGGGAACATAGGGCCCAGGGAACATAGGGCTGAGGGAACATAGGGCCCAGAGAACATAGGGCTGTGGGAACTGAGGGAACATAGGGCTGAGGGAACATAGGGCCCGGTGAACATAGGGCCCAGAGAACATAGGGCTGTGGAACTGAGGGAACATAGGCCCCAGGGAACATAGGGCTGAGAGAACATAGGGCTGAGGGAACATAGGGCTGAGGGAACATAGGGCCCAGGGAACATACTGAAGGGCTGAAGGAACATAGACATGGTCCCGTCATTGGGTATAGCCAAACCACTGTCCTCTGCAGCACCCTTGCACACACTTTGCCATTAATTCGACCTGACACCCAGTCAATGAACTTAATAGGAAGAGAAATATATTGCTGATTCAGTGGCCTGTGAGTCACCGGCTGAGACAAGAGAACGTCAAGGTTGATTTTCTAAAGTAAAGACGAGCCTGAGCCTCAGCACCCACCGGCCACCGGCTTGGTAGTTATTTGTTTATATATTCTTTCAGGGCCACGCTTCGCTGGTGTGGAGAGGGAGGGAGTGCACTACCTGCATTTGAATGAAGTGTGTGTGTGTGTGTGTGTGTGTGTGTGTGTGTGTGTGTGTGTGTGTGTGTGTGTGTGTGTGTGTGTGTGTGTGTGTGTGTGTGTGTGTGTGTGTGTGTGTGTGTGTGTGTGTGTGTGAGAGAGAGTGATAGCGTACGCTATCTGTCGCGCTAGATGACTTCCCTATGGTAACAGGTTGACTGATGTTATTTTTTATTGCCGGGTAAAAAACGTCTGAGGCTAAGCAGAGAATAAAGGTATTCTATTCTAATGTTTCCTGGCTGAATTGTATCCTACATGCACAGATTTCCTCACTCAGCAGTCTCAGGACAGTGCAATGCAATGTAAGAAATATGTCAAACTGGAATGATATTAAAGTGATGTGGGCTGCTGCTAAAACAAATCTAAGAATGTATTTTTTTAACTGGTCTTTTTTATTATGCAGGAGTTCCACCTTTGTGTAGCTAGTACCATGCCTTAATTAGAGAATGTGTATGTGCGTGTGGTGTGTGTGTGTGTAGTTGTCAGTTAGCCTGCCTGCTGCCCAGCACCAGTGTTGTGCCTTAGGGACTCGTTGCCGTGGCACCAGCTGATTTGATTTACCATTCACTTTCACTTCTCTCTGCAGGACTGGCCTACATGTACATTCAGATCACTGTGTGTATGTGCATTGCATGAGCTTACACTGGCTCAGGAGGGAGGGAGAGAGAGAGAAAGAGGGAGAGAAGCAGAGAGAGGGAGGGAGAGGGTGGTCTGAGAGCGAGAACAGATGAAAAAAGACTGATGCTTTTAAAGAGTTCCTCCATGCCCCTTTGTGTCATTTTATCACCTGCTCTAAGGCCTCCTCTCTCTCTCTCTTCCCTCTCTCTCTCTTCCCTCTGTCACTTATGTATCACACTGAGGCTATTACTTCCATCTCTGGATGGAAGTGGGAAGAGAGAAGTGGGAAGATGTTTGCGTGCCTGTAATGTTAAGTCCTATGATCCTGGCATACTTAATAATGCTGCAGAATATATTGGAAGGGTCTGGTAAAGGAAGAGGGGAAGGAAAAGGGAAGAGGGATGGCAGTCAGACTCTCTCCCCTTCTCACTCTGCTGTGCTGAAGGATAGAGAAGCCTGTTGCATTATGGAGCATCTGTGTTGAGTTTCCCCTTTCTTCTCTGTCGCTCTTTTTCTCTCTGTCTCCCTCTCTTTCTTTCCTTCTCGCTTCCTATCTTCCTCTCTTTCTCTCCGTGTGTGTGTGTGTCTTCCTCGTCTGGTTTTGAGGGTTCAGCAGAAGATGTGCTGTGCTGACCCAGTTCCCAGCCGTGTGTGTGTGTGTGTGTGTGTGTGTGTAGTGAGGTTTAAAGACTCATAGGGCTCAGGGGATGAAGCCAGACTAGACTCTTATCAGTACCTGCGCAGTGCCTACCTACACACACGCACACACACACACGCCCGCACGTATGTGACAGGAGGGTGGTGTGCTGCCATGAGACAGCATCTGTTTTCATGACCTTATGGGGAGACAGGGAGAAAGAGGAGACAAGGGAGAGGGAGCTGCAGAGGTGTAGCACACATTTCAACACCCCGAGAACCACTAGAAAATGAATCCTGTCATCTAAACTCCCTCAGGACACAGTAGAGATGGATGAGATGAGAGAGGGATGGATAAAAATTAGACTTAATCTCTAGACTGCTCTCTCACGCTCTCTCTCTCTCTGTGTCTGTCTGTCTGTCTGTCTGTCTGTCTGTCTGTCTGTCTGTCTGTCTGTCTGTCTGTCTGTCTGTCTGTCTGTCTGTCTGTCTGTCTCTGTCTCTCTCACTCTCTCTCTGTGTCTCTCTGTGTGTCTCTCTCTCTGTCTCTCTCTGTCTCTCTCTCACTCTCTCTCACTCTCTCTCACTCTCACTCTCTCTCACTCTCTCTCACTCTCTCTCACTCTCACTCTCTCTCTCTCTCACTGTGGGGTTGCAGAAGAAGTGTTGTGTTTTTTTAAATTATATACTATGGTGCCAGTGCTCATGTCTTTTCCCAGTGCAATCAAGCCGTCAGTCAGTGTACAGGACTTATAATAGAGCTTATATACAGATATTCAGTAGTGGAGGAACAGGAGTGACTGAGCTAGTCACAGACTGTTTCCCAAGTGGGCAGTAGAGGTCGCCACTTGATCAAACCATAGGACGTTCTCTGCCTATAAGCCTTATGGGACTGATCTTCACTTCTGCTTTCATTTCAGCACCACTGCTTGAGAGGACCATGGCAGGTGCTGTCAATAGACCTGACTGCTCCAGCACTGCTACTAATAAAATCCATAGAGATCCTATATATTATGTCATTCTATGATAAAATATATAATGTTCATCAATACAGCCTTCAAGCTTCTACTTAAATCAAATAGAATGGTCATGTCTGTCCAATCAGATTACCGCTCTTAACCACTGCCGCCCGTCAATGAAGTCCACATGCGAGATTGTTTGTGAGCGGTAATTTGATTGGATGTAGGGACCCAAGACAAATCCCTACATGGATATACTGTATATCTGATTAAATGATTAAATAAATGATAGTATTTATAAAGAACATGCAGCAGGACACACCATTATATAAGGGATAATCAACGAGGGGCTATGCATTTTATTGAAAATAAGGAACGGCATGGAAGGTGTGTTCCACGACGCACTAGCTGACTGAGATATCTTATTTAAAATACTCTGTATGTTGCTCTAATGTCCTTCAAAACAACTATAGTTCATTCTTACATGTTCTATGTTTGAGCTGCTTTTGAAAGCAAAAGTCAAATTGAAAACATTATTGACATTGTTGAATTAGATCTAGTAAACTTGCTAGCTACTTCGGTGGATGTTGAACACATTTCTACCGTCAAACGAACACATTTTTAATTATAGCCATGGTATTAAATTGATAATCAACTTGGGGCTCTATGCGTTCTCTGGAAAATAATGCAACTCTGTGGAAGGTCAGTACCACTCCACTAGCGTGTCCTTGATTATCCTTTACAAAATGACTATTATAGTGGCAGTAACCCATGTGCTAACTTCTTTATTGAGAAACAATGTGCTTACATGACTCCATTGCCAGTTACCAAGGCAATGGAGTCATGTAAGCACATTGTTTCTCAATAAAGAAGTTATCAGCAAAGTCATGTTTTATTTAATTAAGATACTATGTATATTGCTCTAATGTCCTTCAAACTACATGTAGACCTACTCACCACTGGGCTGGTTGGGTCAAACCTTATCCCAAACAGCCTGACAAAACAGCAATAACAGCCCAAAGAACAACAGTAGGGCAGAGACAGTGTTTTGCTGTATATATTCACTATGGGTTTTCCAGAGTTTGGTTGAGACCCATCTCCCAGCCCTACTAGATGTACTCACAGCAGGTTTCATCATTCCCAATTTGTGACACACGTAAGAGAGAAACCTACAGACCAAGTATAGACCATACAGTATATTGTGTTCCCTACAGGTTATAGAAAAGAGCAGAAGCGCTGAACTCTCCGTTCAGAACCAAGTCTTACCTACAGTGGGGGGGAAAAGTATTTGATCCCATGCTGATTTTGTACGTTTGCCCACTGACAAAGAAAGGATCAGTCTATAATTTTAATGGTAGGTTTATTTGAACAGTGAGAGACAGAATAACAACAAAAATATCCAAAAAAACGCATGTCAAAAATGTTATAAATTGATTTGAATTTTAATGAGGGAAATAAGTATTTCACCCCCTCTCAATCAGAAAGATTTCTGGCTCCCAGGTGTCTTTTATACAGGTAACGAGCTGAGATTAGGAGCACACTCTTAAAGGGAGTGCTCCTAACCGCAGCGTGTTACCTGTAAAAAAGACACCTGTCCACAGAAGCAATCAATCAATCAGATTCCAAACTCTCCACCATGGCCAAGACCAAAGAGCTCTCCAAGGATGTCAGGGACAAGATTGTAGAGCTACACAAGGCTGGAATGGGCTACAAGACCATCGCCAAGCAGCTTGGTGAGAAGGTGACAAGATTTAGTGCGATTATTCGCAAATGGAAGAAACACAAAAGAACTGTCAATATCTCTCGGCCTGGGGCTCCATGCAAGACCTCACCTCGTGGAGTTGCAATGATCATGAGAACGGTGAGGAATCAGCCCAGAACTACACGGGAGGATCTTGTCAATGATCTCAAGGCAGCTGGGACCATAGTCACCAAGAAAACAATTGGTAACACACTATGCCATGAAGGACTGAAATCCTGCAGCGCCCGCTAGGTCCCCCTGCTCAAGAATACATATACATGCCCGTCTGAAGTTTGCCAATGAACATCTGAGTGACTCAGAGGACAACTGGTGAAAGTGTTGTGGTCAGATGAGACCAAAATGGAGCTCTTTGACATCAACTCAACTCGCTGTGTTTGGAGGAGGAGGAATGCTGCCTATGACCCCAAGAATACCATCTCCACCGTCAAACATGGAGGTGGAAACATTATGCTTTGGGGGTGTTTTTCTGCTAAGGGGACAGGACAACTTCACCGCATCAAAGGGACGATGGACGGGGCCATGTACCGTCAAATCTTGGGTGAAAACCTCCTTCCCTCAGCCAGGGCATTGAAAATGGGTATTCCAGCATGACAATGACCCAAAACACACGGCCAAGGCAACAAAGGAGTGGCTCAAGAAGAAGCACATTAAGGTCCTAGAGTGGCCAAGCCAGTCTCCAGACCTTAATCCCATAGAAAATCTGTGGAGGGAGCTGAAGGTTCGAGTTGCCAAACGTCAGCCTCGAAACCTTAATGACTTGGAGAAGATCTGCAAAGAGGAGTGGGACAAAATCCCTCCTGAGATGTGTGCAAACCTGGTGGCCAACTACAAGAAACGTCTAACCTCTGTGATTGCCAACACGGGTTTTGCCACCAAGTACTAAGTCATGTTTTGCAGAAGGGTCAAATACTTTTTTCCCTCATTAAAATGCAAATCATTTTATAACATTTTTGACATGCGTTTTTCTCGATTTTTTTGTTGTTATTCTGTCTCTCACTGTTCAAATAAACCTGCTATTAAAATTTTAGACTGATCATATCTTTGTAAGTGGGCAAACGTACAAAATCAGCAGGGGATCAAATAATTTTTTCCCCCACTGTACAGGTTATGAAAAACGTGTTCTTTGAATGTTTTTCCAGTAGGTTTCCTCAAGGAGAAAGCCCCCCACTTATACGTCAAAGATAATAAAACATAAACACTTTAGTAAATATTACAGCAATGTCCCATAAACACTACAGTATACTACAGTCTGCAAAAACACTACAATAATTAGTATAGTATATACTATTCTTTTGTTTTACTACAATAGTGAATACTATGGTAAAGTCAGCAAAAAAACACTGCAGTGAATACTGTAATATTCCTACCAAAGTATACACTAAAGTATTTTTTGTGTGGGTTTTCCTTACTCATGGCTACTTGGCTCAACTACTGAGCCAGTCTTCAGTACTGAGATGTATGAGTGACTCCCCAAGTCCAGCTCTGTCCTGTAATCTCATAAAACCTCACCGCCCCTTGGTGTGTGTGTGTGTGTGTGTGCATGTGTGTTTGTTTGGGGAGGGGGGGGGCAATACTGAAATGGCTTATTTAAGATACTCTCGATGTTCCTCTTATGTCCTTCAAACAACATGTAGGCCTACTCACCTCTGGGCAGGTTGGGTAGGATTCAAACTTTATCCCAAACAGCCCAATGAACAACTAAAGGGAAATCATGATGGAAGCCAACAGTAATCCTTCAAAAGAGGGTGTATATATTCACTATGGGGTTTCCAGAGTTTGGCTGAGGCCCATCTCCCAGCCCCACTAGATGTACACACAGCAGGATTCAGGAAAGCTGCTTTTTGCCAGAACATTGGATTCATCTATTATTGACTGCAGTAATAGTGGTGTTGTATTCAGATATTTTCCATACAAGCATGCTCTCCCAGTTTCTTCCTTCCGTCATAATCCCTCAACAAACACGCAGTATCCCCATATAGCCCCATACACAATCTCACCCACAGATGTAGGATCTTAATTTGAGCCAGCAACAGGAAATGTGAATTATTATGTGGATTATAATGAATGGAAATTTGTGTCTCGATTCAGGAAACTTGGCGTTTGTCGCAAGTCATGACTTCACAAGAGAGCTGTTTGAACGTAAACATTTTTTTAAATCAAAATGCGTTTTTTGGTAGAAATGCCTTCTCGAACATGTGAACTTTCATGTGCCTTACTATCAAACTTGTATGCCATCTGTAAATACGAATACAATTGTTAATTTAACAAGCCTAGTTGGTTTAGCCACAGAAAAAGAGGGCAACCTTCCCACTAGCCATGATTCGCTGAGATAATGAGTGGGCTAGACATGCCGAGAGATGAGTTTGGATTGGTCTGCCTATTGTCTACTGTCTATTGGAGCTGGTCAGTATGTCTAGGTAATTGTGTCAAACGCGACTTTTTTTATGTATTGCGTAGTAAAATGGCATAAACCTAATGTCAAGTTAATGTGTACTGTTAGCTGGCTGGCTCGCTTGCTAATGTTATGTGTATGCTCTCCACTTTCTGGAGGACCTAAGGAGATGGAGAAAACACCAGTCTGGATTACATCTTCAAACTAAGGGCAACCATGCATGGCATTAGACAGGAGACGTGTCCAGCCATGATGTACACTGGTAAGATAGTCTAGCTAGCTACATTTTCAGATATTACACATTTCTAATTTTGACAGAAAGTGGTTTCATATCAAGTGTACTGTTAGCTAATTTTGACAAAGTATTTTCATTTCAAGTTAGTGTACTGTTAGATAGCTAGCTAATGTTAGCTGGCTGGCTCGCTAACTAACGTTACGTCATGCATTGGGATTCATTGTTTACCTAGCTAGATATGTATCTAGCTACATTTCTTAACAAAAGACTCTCGTCTTAGTCTGCCAGAGCGCAGAATAACTGATGCCAGCAGCACTGTTACAGTCACCAACGCTCTGGATAACATAAAAATTGCCTAACCAGCTCTGCTAAGGGGAGTAAAATGGTCAGAGTGGGGTGTTCTCTCATTATGTGTCTGGAAGTAGCTAGCCAATGTAAGCCTGTTAGCTTTGGGTGCTTGACTTTCGTTGTGAGGTCAGAGCTTTCGGAACAACCCTACTTATTGCCCAGAGTGTCCAGTCTGCGTGCTGAACGCGAAACACTCTGAATTTAGGACGGACAATCTGACAGCACAGTTGCAGTCACCAACACTTTGAATAACATAACAGCCTAATCAGCTCTGCTAGGGCGAGTAATGTTCAGTGAGCTGTTCTCTCTCTCTTAGATGTCTGGAAGTAGCTGGCAGGTAAGTACAGAACGCACAGATCAACCCTTAAAGAGATGGGTGGGGCTAAGGTTTAAGAGGGTGTGAACAATGCTGAATGGGTGGAGACAAAGAAGGGCTCTCCAATAGTAGTACCAAAACATTGAAAGACGGTTTTCTCAAAAGTTTTCTCAACTTTCAAAGCATAATTATTTTCCCATTGTTTCATCAAATGCAGTGTATGATTCACCATTTTGTAGGGTCTGAGTCTCTACTTTTATCCAATGTAAAAAAAAAAATGAAATTCAAATGCTGCTACATAAGACCGAATCCAGGTGGTGAGTCACATTTGTGTAGGTGTTGTTACATTTTTCGTAAGGAATGTGGAAATTACAAACTTCAGAAGCCTTTAAAAACCTCAAATACATTACAAGTTTAAATGTCCTGCATTGCAGAAAAGTTATGCTGCAACAGGGTGATCAAATTAAGATCCTACATCTGTACTCTCACTGTTTACAGTGTTTTCAGAAAGTATTCACACCCCTTGACTTTTTCCACATTTTGTTGTGTTACAAAGGGGATTAAAATATATGTCATTTTTTTGTCAACGATCTACACAGAATACTCTGTAATGTCATAGTGGACTAAAATGAATAAAAAATTAAACACTAATATATCTTGATTAGATAGGTATAACACTCCTGAGTCAATACATTTTATAATCACCTTTGGCAGTGAATAGCTGTCTTTCAGGGTACGTCTCCAAAGAGCTTTCCACACCTGGATTGTGCAACATTTGCCCATTTATTATTTTCAAAATTCTTCAAGCTCTGTCAAATTGCTTGTTGATCATTGCTAGAAAACCATTTTCAGGTCTTGCCATAGATTTTCAGTCAGATTTACATCAAAATGGCCACTCAGGAACATTCACTGTCTTCTTGGTAAGCAACTCCAGTGTAGATTTGGCATTGTGTTTTAGGTTATTGTCCTGCTGAAAGGTGAATTAATCTCCCAGTGTCTGGTGGAAAGCAGACTGAACTAGGTTTTCCTCTAGGATTTTGCCTGTGCTTAGCTCCATTCCATTTATATTTTATCCCAAAACCTCCCCAGTCCTTAACGATTAAAAGCATACCCATAACATGATGCAGCCACCACCATTCTTGAAAATATGGAGAGTGGTACTTAGTAAAGTTTTGTATTAGGTTTGCCCCCAAAAAAACACTTTGTATTCAGGACAAAAAGTTAATTGCTTTACCACATTTATTGCGGTATTATTTTTGTGTTTTGTTGCAAACAGGATGCATGTTTTGGAATATTTTTATTCTGTACAGGCTTCCTTCTTTTCATTTTGCCAGTTAGATTAGTATTGTGGAGTAACTACAATGTTGTTGATCCATCCTCAGTTTTCTCTTATCATAGCCATTAAACTGTTTTAAAGTCACTATTGGCCTCATGGTGAAATCCCTGAGTGGTTTCCATCCTCTCTGGCAACTGAGCTAGGAAGGACGCCTGTATCTTTGTAGTGACTGGGTGCATTGATACACCATCCAAAATGTAATTAATAACTTCACCGTGCTCAAAGGATATTCAATCTCAGTTTTTTTTTTACATTATTATTGCACACAGAGTCCATGCAACTTATGTGACTTGTTAAGCACATTTTTACTCCTGAACTCATTTAGGTTGGTCATAACAAAGAGGTTGAATACTTATTGACTCAAGACATTTCAGCTTTTCATGTTTTATTAATTTGTAAACATTTCTAAAAACATAATTCCACTTTGACATTATGGGGTATTGTGTGCAGGCCAGTGAGAAAAAAAAAATCAACATTTTATCCATTTTAAATCCAGGCTGTAACACAACAAAATGTTTAAAAAAAGTCAAGAGGTGTGAATACTTTCTGAAGGCACTGTATACAGGCGTTACCATCCTCATGGCTACCTGTCTCAACTCCTGTGTGCTACACAGTTCTTGCCTGAGCCCGTCCTCAGTACTTTGATCTATGAGTGACTGTGACATGCCCCGTGTCCTCGAGTCTAGCTCTGCCCTGTAATCTTATAAAACCTCACTGCCCCTTAGTGTGTATGTGTGTGTGTGTCCGCATGCATGTGGGCAAGTGTCTGTTTTTTAGAGAGAAGCAGTGAAGGGTGGGGAGATCTGTGTGTGTCCAACCCCTGCCAAGTAATCTTATAAACCACTCTGAGTGGCCCTCATGCAGCCTTTGTCCTGTCCACTAACCAGTCTGACCCCACAATTTGTTATTACCTGAACAAAACAGCTCTCTTAAAATGTGATTTGTCCTTTTCCTGGGCTCACCTCTTTCTCACCCACAGAGGTGGACACTGCCCAGAACACCAGACACCCCCAGTGACACATATGCATCAGGTCCAGTTAGTAAAGGAGGATAGAGAGTGTGTGTAAAGCCAAATACAAAGAATGGATGAACAGACTAGTCAGAGGCTGCAACATGGCGTCCAGCTGTTAAGTTGGCCAAAATGTTTCTATGTGCCTGTGCAAGTAAACTGATCATGGCCTCACTGGTTACAACTTACACTAACTTACACAAGATACTGTGCAATGTTTTCACACCTTTTAGTTGTCTTTGTTGCGCAATAAACACTGGAATAATGAGCAGAGTTGATTCAGACTGAATCTCTACATATATACAAACATCCGTGTAAATTGTTCACTGGACATGATTCAAACATTTCCCTGCAGCAGCACTCTAGATAATAGCTTCCCTTAATGTAGCTACATAAATGCTAATATCATCTCTAATAGTCATGAATAAACATATCCAAACACATGCTACATTGCTGTAATCTCACATTAGCAATTTACATAAGGTACATTCAATCAACCCGATATATTGGTTACTGTCACGAATCCCACCGAAGGTGGCTCCCCTGCCTGCTCGGGCGGCGCTCGGCGGTCGTCGTCGCCGACCTACTAGCCGCCGCTGATCCTTTTTTCCTTTTCGTTTGGTATGTCTTATTGTTTGCACCTGTTCCTCATTTGGTTTATTGATTTTTGGTTATTTAAGCATGGTTAACCCGCCCAGTGTTGTGCGGGATTATTTAGCGTCAGGTTGTGTTTTTTTGTATTTGGATGTGCTGGCGATCTACTACTATTATCTTATATTCATGCTATGCACCTGTTGTGGGCAATTTGCATTTTTTCCACGCCGGTTGTGTTGGCGTCGTTTGTGTTGTGTTTTATTTAATAAACACAAAGTTCCTTACCTCTGCTCTCTGCGCCTGACTCCTACCACCACTCCTAGCAACTCTTGACAGAATCCCGCACCAGCTATGGAGTCAGCAGGAGCAGCCTCCCCTCCTCTCCCATCGATGGAGGAACGGGTCCTTCACCATACCACCATCCTCCACCGAATCGGCTCAGCGATGGAGCAGATGATGGAAAGGATGGACCGATGGGAGAGGAGTGGCCTCCCTACCGCATCCCCAGCCCCAAATCCCCCTCCACCATCTACCCCTCCACCGACGTCCGGACCCGGAGCCCTACGCCTGGCTCTCCCCAGGGAGTACGATGGAGCGGCGGCTGGGTGCCAGGGGTTCCTGCTACAGTTGGATTTGTACCTGGCTACCGTTCATCCAACTCCCTCGGGAGAGGAGAGCGTAAGCGTCCTCGTCTCCTGCTTAACGGGACGTGCCCTGGAGTGGGCCAACGCAGTGTGGTATGGTCCAGACTCGGCAAGGGATCATTACCCCGAGTTCACCCGCCGTTTCCGGGCCGTGTTCGACCACCCAGCTGAAGGCCGGGCGGCGGGTGAACGGCTGTTCCACCTGCGTCAGGAGACGAGGAGCGCACAGGACTTTGCTCTGGAGTTCCGGACCTTGGCTGCTGGAGCGGGGTGGAACGACAGGGCCCTGATGGACCACTATAGGTGTAGCCTCCGGGAGGACGTCCACCGTGAGCTAGCCTGTCGGGACACTACTCTGTCACTGGATGAACTGATCGACATGTCCATTCGTCTTGACAATCTGCTGGCTGCGCGCGGGCGTCCAGACGGGGTCCTGTTGGTTCCACCTCCAGGTCCTCCAGCTCCCATTCCTATGGAGCTAGGGGGGGCCGCGTCCAGGGGAACCGGAGGAGGAGGCTCCCCTTGTCCCCAGTGTGGTCGGAGAGGACACACTACCGACCGGTGCTGGGGGAGCTCCTCTGGGAATCGGGATGGCAGGCGGAGCACTCCTCGTCCATCTCAGGTGAGTAAGCACCAACCTCACCCAGAGCCCCCTGTTGGTCACATGTTCGTTTTAGTAACTTTCCCCTTGTTTTCTCCCTCTTTCCAGCATAAGGCGCTAGTCGATTCAGGCGCAGCTGGAAACTTTATGGATCGTGGGCTCGCATTAAGGCTAGGGATTCCCCTGGTATCGTTGGACCAACCTTTCCCCGTGCACTCCTTAGATAGCCGACCATTAGGGTCAGGACTGGTCAGGGAGGCCACGGTGCCACTGGACATGGTAACGCAGGGGGATCATGGAGAACGGATTAGTCTCTTCCTCATTGATTCTCCTGCGTTTCCAGTGGTGCTGGGGATTCCCTGGCTGGCCAATCACAATCCCAATATTTCGTGGAGACAGGGGGTTCTCAGAGGGTGGTCAGAGGAGTGCTCAGGCAGGTGTAAGGGAGTTTCCATCGGTGCGACGACGGTGGAGAGTCCAGACCAGGTTTCCACAGTGCGCATTCCCTCAGAATATGCCGATTTGGCTATCGCCTTCTGTAAAAAGAGGGCGACCCGATTACCACCTCATCGACGAGGGGATTGCGTGATAAATCTCCAGGTAAACGCTGCACTTCCCAGGAGTCATGTGTACCCATTGTCACAAGAGGAGACGTTGGCTATGGAGACATATGTCACGGAATCTCTGAGACAGGGGTATATACGGCCCTCCATGTCACCCGTCTCCTCGAGTTTCTTTTTCGTGAAGAAAAAAGATGGAGGTTTGCGCCCGTGCATTGATTATAGAGGTCTAAATTCCATCACAGTAGGGTTCAGTTACCCACTACCTCTCATCGCTACGGCGGTGGAATCATTTCACGGCGCGCGGTTTTTCACGAAACTGGACCTCAGGAGCGCTTACAATCTGGTGCGTATCCGGGGAGGAGACGAGTGGAAAACCGCATTCAGTACCACATCGGGCCACTATGAGTACCTCGTCATGCCGTACGGGTTAAAGAATGCTCCAGCCGTCTTTCAATCCTTTGTTGACGAGATTCTCAGGGACCTGCACGGGCAGGGGGTGGTGGTGTATATTGACGACATCTTGATTTATTCCGCCACCCGCGCCGCGCATGTCTCCCTGGTGCGCAAGGTGCTTGGACGACTGCTGGAGAATGACCTGTACGTCAAGGCTGAGAAATGTGAGTTTTTCAAACGAGCCGTTTCCTTCCTAGGGTATCGCATTTCCACCTCGGGGGTGGTGATGGAGGATGACCGCGTTAAAGCCGTGCGTAATTGGCCGACTCCGACCACGGTAAAGGAGGTGCAGCGGTTTTTAGGGTTTGCCAATTACTACCGGAGGTTTATCCGGGGCTTTGGTCAAGTTGCGGCTCCCATTACCTCACTGCTGAAGGGGGGTCCGGCGCGCTTGCGCTGGTCAACAGAGGCGAACAGAGCGTTCGGTCGCTTGAAGGAGCTGTTTACCGTTGCTCCAGTGCTGGCTCATCCGGATCCCTCTTTGGCATTCATAGTGGAGGTGGACGCGTCCGAGACTGGGGTGGGGGCCGTGCTATCACAGCGCTCGGGCACGCCACCCAAACTCCGCCCGTGCGCTTTCTTTTCTAGGAAGCTGGGGCCGGCGGAGCAGAACTATGACGTGGGGGACAGGGAGTTGTTAGCTGTGGTCAAGGCTCTGAAGGTGTGGAGACATTGGCTTGAGGGGGCTAGGCACCCTTTCCTCATCTGGACTGACCACCGTAATCTCGAGTACATCCGGGCAGCTAGGAGACTGAATCCGCGTCAGGCCAGGTGGGCCATGTTCTTTACCCGTTTCCGGTTCACGATCTCCTATCGGCCAGGTTCACAGAACACGAAGGCCGACGCACTGTCCCGCCTATATGACACCGAGGAGAGGGCCATCGATCCGGCTCCCATTCTTCCGGCGTCGTGTTTGGTAGCTCCGGTGGTATGGGAGCTGGACGCGGAGATCGAGCGGGCGTTACGGTCGGAACCTGCACCATCGCAGTGTCCGGCAGGTGTTCAGTACGTACCGCTTGGTCTCCGTGATCGATTGATTCGATGGGCCCATAATCTCCCCTCTTCGGGTCACCCTGGGATTGAGAGGACAGTGCGGAACCTGAGGGGGAAATACTGGTGGCCCACCTTGGGTAAAGACGTGCGGTTCTATGTTTCCTCCTGCTCGGTGTGCGCTCAGAGCAAGGCTCCTCGACACCTGCCTAGAGGGAAATTACACCCCCTCCCCGTTCCACAGCGGCCGTGGTCACACTTGTCAGTGGACTTCCTCACTGACCTTCCCGTATCTCAGGGGAACACCACTATCCTGGTCGTTGTGGATCGGTTCTCGAAGTCCTGTCGTCTCATCCCGTTGCCCGGTCTCCCTACGGCTCTGCAGACTGCGGAGGCACTGTTTACCCATGTCTTCCGGCACTACGGGGTGCCCGAGGACATCGTTTCTGATCGGGGTCCCCAGTTCACGTCCAGAGTTTGGAGGGCGTTCATGGAACGTTTGGGGGTCTCGGTCAGCCTGACCTCGGGTTTCCACCCCGAGAGTAATGGGCAGGTTGAGAGGGTGAACCAAGAGGTGGGTAGGTTTCTAAGGACGTATTGCCAGGACCGGCCCAGAGAATGGGCGAGATACGTGCCATGGGCAGAAATAGCCCAAAATTCTCTGCGGCACTCATCTACCAACATGTCACCGTTCCAGTGCGTGTTGGGCTACCAGCCGGTCCTGGCTCCATGGCACCAGAGCCAGACCGAGGCTCCTGCGGTGGAGGATTGGGTACAGCGCTCGAAGGACACATGGAGAGCCGTCAAGGACGCACTCACCAAGGCGAGTGGACGGCAAAAGAAGAGCGCTGACCAGCACCGCAGTGAGACCCCTGTGTTTGCACCGGGGGATCGAGTCTGGCTCTCGGCTAGAAACCTGCCCCTCCGCCTGCCCTGCCGGAAGCTGGGTCCGCAGTGTGTAGGGCCGTTTAAAGTCCTGAGGAGGATAAACGAGGTGTGTTACCGATTACAACTTCCATCTTACTACCGTATTAACCCCTCGTTTCATGTGTCTCTCCTCAGGCCGGTGGTGGCTGGTCCCATGCAGGAAGGTGAGGTGCCGGAGGTTCCTCCCCCCCCGCTGGACATTGGGGGGTCCCCGGCGTATAGGATACGCGCCATTCTGGACTCCAGACTTCGGGGGGGGGGCCTACAGTACCTCGTCGACTGGGAGGGGTACGGCGCGGAGGAGAGGTGCTGGGTACCCAGGAGGGACATTTTGGACCCCCCACTACTGAGGGAGTTCCACCGCCTTCATGGGGATCGCCCTGCACCTCGTCCTCCGGGTCGCCCTCGAGGTCGGTGGCGGCGCGCTGCGGGAGCCGCGCGTCAGGAGGGGGGTACTGTCACGAATCCCACCGAAGGTGGCTCCCCTGCCTGCTCGGGCGGCGCTCGGCGGTCGTCGTCGCCGACCTACTAGCCGCCGCTGATCCTTTTTTCCTTTTCGTTTGGTATGTCTTATTGTTTGCACCTGTTCCTCATTTGGTTTATTGATTTTTGGTTATTTAAGCATGGTTAACCCGCCCAGTGTTGTGCGGGATTATTTAGCGTCAGGTTGTGTTTTTTTGTATTTGGATGTGCTGGCGATCTACTACTATTATCTTATATTCATGCTATGCACCTGTTGTGGGCAATTTGCATTTTTTCCACGCCGGTTGTGTTGGCGTCGTTTGTGTTGTGTTTTATTTAATAAACACAAAGTTCCTTACCTCTGCTCTCTGCGCCTGACTCCTACCACCACTCCTAGCAACTCTTGACAGTTACACTGCATTAAGAAGATAGATCAGTGTTGCACTGCGTTTTGAGAAGCAGCAATGCTTTAGATTTTTATGCTACTGTACATTGAGTGTCATTGAGTCATCATGCTACGTTGGCCTTGTGTCCCGTTAGCATGCTACATTACCATTTGGAGATGAGATAAACCAGAGCAATTCATTTACTTTACAGAGATCAACTAATTTGGCTTTCTATAATATTTTGAGTGATAATGGGTTGTAGATGCTATGGTTTTCTATGGCAAGACTACAGGGAGGTATTGGTCTGAAATGAGATTTATGTTATAAAAGATACCAGGAAGTAATCCTAAATATGGGAGCCAAATCTTCCCATGCTTTCATTCAGTGAGTGATCCACTTCTGTATGAGATCTCAACTGATCTTGACCTGCCTTTGGCCACGATAAGACCTCAGTAGGATACTTCAGGATTTTGGCAATGAGGCCCTTTATCTACTTCCCCAGAGACCGATGAACTTGTGGATGAAAATGTTATGATGCTAGCAGATACCCATAGACTTCCAGTCATTGAGCTAACGCTAGTTAGAATTGGCTCTCAAAACTACCTCTAACTTCCTTCATACTGGACACTGAGACATAAAAATGGTATCCACAAATTCATCGGACTCTGGGGAAGTAGATAAAAGGCATCATTGCCAAAATCCCCAAATATCCCTTTAAAACTGTAAGTAACTCACAACGTCAGAATAGATTATTATTTTGGCTTTCTTACACGCTACAGGTTTAACCAAAGATATATCCTCATTGGGCAATTTCCATATTTATGGAAATGATGCTGTCAAAGTTAATAGTCATTTATTTACTTTTCAAAATGTTCAATGGGAAGCAGACCATTTTGTAATTTTTTTATCTTGATTTAACTAGGCAAGTCAGTTAAGAACAAATTCTTATTTACATTGACGGTCTACCAAAAATGTAAAGGCCTGCGGGGATGGGGGATTAAAAAAATGAATAAAAAAAATAAGAAATAGAACAAAGCAAACATCACGACAAGAGAGACACCACAACACTACATACAGTTGAAGTCGGAAGTTTACATACACCTTATCCAAATACATTTAAACTCAGTTTTAACAATTCCTGAAATTTAATCTGAGTAAAAATTCCCTGTTATAGGTCAGTTAGGATCATCACTTTATTTTAAGAATGTGAAATGTCAGAATAATAGTAGAGAGAATGATTTATTTCAGCTTTTATTTCTTTTATCACATTCCCAGTGGGTCAGAAGTTTACATACACTCAATTTGTATTTGGTAGCATTGCCTTTAAATTGTTTAACTTGGGTCAAACATTTCAGGTAGCCTTCCACAAGCTTCCTACAATAAGTTGGGTGACTCTAGGTTACAAGAAATCCCACCATAGTCCCTGTGCCCAAGATCACAAAGGCAACCTGCCTAAATGACTACAGACCCGTAGCACTCACGTCTGTAGAATGAATTGCTTTGAAAGGCTGGTAATGGCTCACTTCAACACCATTATCCCAGAAACCCTAGACCCAGTCCAATTTGCATACTGCCCAAACAGATCCACAGATGATGCAATCTCTGTTGCACTCCACACTGCCCTTTCCCACCTGGACAAAATGAACACTTATGTGAGAATGCTATTCATTGACTGCAGCTCAGCGTTCAACACCATAGTACCCTCAAAGCTCATCACTAAGCTAAGGATCCTGGGACTAAACACCTGCCTCTGCAACTGGATCCTGGACTTCCTGACGGGCCGCCCCCAAGTAGTGAGGGTAGTTAGCAACACATCTGCCACGCTGATCCTCAACACTGGAGCCCCTCAGGGGTGCATGCTCAGTCCCCTCCTGTACTCCCTGTTCACCAACGACTGCATGGCCAGGCACGACTCCAACACCATCATTAAGTTTGCAGACGACACAACAGTGGTAGTAGGCCTGATCACCGACAACGACGAGACAGCCTGTAGGGAGGAGGTCAGAGACCTGGCCGGGTGGTGCCAGAATAACAACCAATCCCTCAATGTAACCAAGACTAAGGAGATGATTGTGGACTACAGGAAAACGAGGACCGAGCACGCCCCCATTCTCATCGATGGGGCTGTAATGGAGCAGGTTGAGAGCATCAAGTTCCTTGGTGTCCACATCACCAACAAACTAAAATGGTCCAAACACACCAAGACAGTCATGAAGAGGGCACGACAAAGCCTATTCCCCCTCAGGAAACTAAAAAGATTTGGCATGGGTTCTGAGATCCTCAAAAGGTTCTACAGCTGCAACATCGAGAGCATCCTGACTGGTTGCATCACTGCCTGGTATGGCAATTGCTCGGCCTCCGACCACAAGGCACTACAGAGGGTAGTGCGTACGGCCCAGTACATCACTGGGGCTTAGCTACCTGCCATCCAGGACCTCTACACCAGGCAGTGTCAGAGGAAGGCCCTAAAAATTGTCAAAGACCCCAGCCCCCCCAGTCATAGACTGTTCTCTCTACTACCGCATGGCAAGCGGTACCAGAGTGCCAAGTCTAGGACAAAAAGGCTTAAACATTTTTACCTCCAAGCCGTTTGACTCCTGAACAGGTAATCAAATGGCTACCCGGACTATTTGCATTGTGTGTGTCCCCCCAGCCCCTCTTTTACGCTGCTGCTACTCTCTGTTTATCATATATGCATAGTCACTTTAACTATACATTCATGTACATATGTACATACTACCTCAATTGGCACGACCAACCAGTGCTCCCGCACATTGGCTAACCGGGCTATCTGCATTGTGTCCCTTCACCCACCACCCGCCAACCCCTCTTTTACACTACTGCTACTCTCTGTTTATTATATATGCATAGTCACTTTAACCATATCTACATGTACATACTACCTCAATCAGCCTGACTAACCGGTGTCTGTATGTAGCCTCGCTACTTTTATAGCCTCGCTACTGTATATAGCCTCGCTACTGTTATAGCCTCGCTACTGTAAATAGCCTCGGTACTGTTTTTCACTGTCTTTTTACTGTTGTTTTTATTTCTTTACTTACCTATTGTTCACCTAATACCTTTTTTGCACTATTGGTTAGAGCCTGTAAGTAAGCATTTCACTATAAGGTCTACTACACCTGTTGTATTCGGCGCACGTGACAAATAAACTTTGATTTGATTTTATTTAAATCTGGGTTAGTTTGGCAGCTGGAGTGAAAGAGGAGCGATTACGATAGAGGATACCAAGTCTAGATTTAACTTTAGCCTGCAGCTTTGATATGTGCTGAGAGAAGGACAGTGTGCCATCTAGCCAGACTCCAAAGTTTTGCCTCCCCCTCTTTCTGTCTCTCTTGGTGTCTGAAGTTAAAACTGGCAATACAGCATTGGATGTGGCAGAGGAGCAGTACCATTAGCCAAGGCAATACATTGTCACTATGCTCCACCATTTTATTTTTCAATTTCCAATGATTGTGATGTGATATAGCTTTTTATGGAATTATTTACTATCCAGCATCATCTTATTTTTGTTCTATAGCATATCAGGTTAAGTGGATGGTCTCTGGCTGAGTTGAAATGGCATGATAGATTAGAAGCATTGTATATGATACTCCAATAACATCATTGAGTTTGTTTGTAAAATCATAATTTGATAGTGAAATTGAATCTCTTGAATAACACAACTAGCCTGCTCAAAATGATTTATGACTGTGGCTCTAGGTTTTTATGAGAACTTCGCTCCTATATCATGCATTATAATGCATTATGAAGATGTTAATGTGAAGAGATACTTGGTATGATATAATGAACAGAGATAAATCCAATTTAGGTGAATAATGTGTTTCTCTCAAGCCCACCCATTGCTCTTTTGTTAATGTGGTGTGTATACATGTCAATGTTTAAGAATGTGTGATCTGAGCTGGTCTTTGTAGCATGTCATTACTGCCTCAGAGCTCAGAACAAGGCTCATTAAGGTTACTGAAGTGGAACGTCTGGCCTGCTCTGACTCTCCATTATACCAAAAGTAAGGATGAGGAGTGTTTCCATTGTAATAAGAAAATAGAATTGAGCATAATAGTTATCATAAAAAAAGCACAGGATCTCTCCCAGACATCACTTCATCACGGTTGAATCTCAGAATGTGATCCGTAATATCATAGGTTTGAACCCATGGCATATTCACATAGCCTCTAATTTCAATGGATTCTATGTTGCTGCATTTTTTGCCTTGATAGAGAACCATTATAATTATGATAAGAGATATGAAAAGTGTCCATTACTATGCTTAAAATCTAAAGGATAACATCTCAGCTTCCCTGATACTGTAGCATCACCAGTGCTGGCTCAATCAGATTAAACATATCTTGTGCGGAAGTATGCAGACTATGAATGAGTAACTAAAGTACAGCAGTGCCAACTCCATCTCATTGAGAGAGCCTATCTATTAGCCTGATGGGACGGGCCTCATCCAGACCCATGACTCTGCATAGGCCTGGACCCTGCCCTCCCTCCCTCCCTCTGTCAGAGTGTTTAAGCTATCAGGCTGCGTCTCAGATCCAATAGACCAATGTTCGCTGAGTTAGCCTCCCAGTGGAGCACAATCCTCAAATCAATTACCACCCCTGTAACCACAAACCCAAATCCCATTTCTCTGTGTCGCGCTCAATAAAAGCTATTCCCTCTCTCTCTGTCTTTCTGTCTCTCTGTCTCTCCCTCTCCAATCTCTCTCTCTATTCTCTATCTTTTCTCTCTTTGCTGTACTCTCTCTCTCTGTCTCTCTCTGCTGACTCTCTGTGCTCTTTATGTAACCTACTCTCCATTTGCCCCATATATGTGTTGATGTTGCATGTACTGCACAAACCCATAGCCGATGCCACTAGATCAAGAAATGTATTACTCTGAGCCATCAGTTGACTAAAGGCTGACCACCTGTTAGCCTCTACGACCTCCCTTTGACCTGACCTGACCTGCTCTCAGCAGCTGATAGTCATCAACTGTAAGATATCAAAATCCAATCAAATTGTATTGGTCACATACACATGGTTAGCAGATGTTAATGCGAGTGTAGCATTGCTTGTGCTTCTAGTTCCGACAGTGCAGTAATATCTAACAAGAAATCTAACAATTCCCCAATAACTACCTACTGTAATACACACAAATCTAAAGGGGTGAATGAGAATATGTATATATAAGTATATGGATGAGCGATGGCAGAGCGACATAGGCAAGGTGCAATAGATGGTATAAAATATAGTATATACATGTGATATGAGTAATGTAAGATATGTAAACATTATTAAAGTGGCATTGTGTAAAGTTACTACTGATCCATTTATTAAAGTGTCCAGTGATTGGGTATCAATGTAGGCAGCAGCCTCTCTGAGTTAGTGATTGCTGTTTAGCAGTCTGATGGTCTTGAGATAGAAGCTGTTTTTCAATCTCTCGGTCCCAGCTTTGATGCACCTGTACTGACCTCGCCTTCTGGATGATAGCGGTGTGAACAGGCAGTGGCTCGGGTGGTTGTTGACGTTGATGATCTTTTTGGCCTTCCTGTGACATTGGGTGCTGTAAGTGTCATGGAGGGCAGGTAGTTTGCCCCTGGTGATGTGTTGTGCAGACCGCACCACCCTCTGGAGAGCCTTGCGGTTGAGGGCGGTGCAGTTGCCGTATCAGGCTGTGATACAGCCCGACAGGATGTTCTCGATTGTGCATCTGTAAAAGTTTGTCGGGGTTTTGGGTGACAAGAAGGCGCTGTTGTGCCTTCTTCACCACACTGTGTGGGTGGACCATTTCAGTTTGTTTGTGATGTGTACGCCCAGGAACTTAAAACTTTCCTTCTCCACTACTGTCCCTTCGATGTGGATAGGGGGGTGCTCCCTCTGCTGTTTCCTGAAGTCCACGATCATCTCCTTTGTTTTGTTGACGTTGAGTGAGAGGTTGTTTTCCTGACACCACACTCCGAGTGCCCTCACGGCACTTATCTAACATGTACCAGTATGAGCCTGGATGTGATACCATATTCCCAAATAGTATTCCCACATTCTTAACCCTATAGAAGACGAGTGCTAAAACATTGGTTCATCTATGCATTGAGTATTTGGGAGTAGTGTGGGGCTTTTTTTACATTCTGAAGCCAACCAACCACCCTACAAGACCAGACAACACCCAGATACTGAAACAGTTCAGTTCGCAGGGATTGTTGCGTCAAACTAGCTTCAACTACCTTCCTCTGCTACACTTTTACACAGAAGCCAAAGTAGCAACAGCAGTTCTGAACAAAGTAAGTATATTCCCATTAATGTTTACATCGAGGTTCTGTATTCTTTTATCAGATAGAGTCCCAAGTGGCATGGGACTCAGTGTGTGTTTTAAGATGACTGTCCTCCTTTCACAGCCCTCCTTTCACAGCTTTGAGAATTGAGCATCATTAAATACTGATTCTGTGGACTGTTGAGTCGTCTTTACTTTATAACACATCCCCACTGTTAATGCTTGCTGGTGTGAGACTGTCAGACACTTCTTTATAAAAGGAAGATCGAAAAGCAGCATCACCAGACACACAAGCACACACACAGGGCTGACAGGAGTTGGCATGGTATCAGATCCACTGCTATAGCTGAGTGTCTGTGGGGGATTGAGGCGCGAGTTCTATGGTTTTTTTTATAAAGAAAACCTAGTTAACATCTACCTGCAGCATGCTGATAACACTGAGAGTCTCATTCCCTGGTGAAATGGAGGGAAACGTACCTCACATTCATGCCTTTGTCGTCAACAAAATAGAAAACGACTTCGCTAGGGATTAAGTTGTGAATTTGGAAAACAGATTGTGTTGGGACATACAGTAGGTTTCATTGACTGGGGGGATTACTGCTAGACACCCAAACACAATACAGTCCCATGGGAACAGAGGCGAGGTGGGGTGTTCCATTTTACATGGACTACAACAGAAGCAGACATAAAGGCATTCAGTCAGAGATGACTGGTAATTGGGCACCATGGGGTGTATCTCAATAGTCTAAATAAAGGCTACTTCTCAATAAGATATGAAGCACTTCCTCCCCTCGTCTCTTTTCCTTCATCAAGCGCCGGCTCTACGGGTGGCAAAGCCGGGCATGGACCCCCCCCAGATAGAATTTGTGCCACCCCCATAAACATAACAAATGGTATATTAATTACTATGCCCGGTTTTGCCAATGTAGCACCTCTGGGCCTCCCAGTAGCGCAGACCGGGACAGAGGCTACATGCCGGTGTGCGCTCATGATCTGAGGAGGGGGCAGAAAGGGGGGATGTAATAATTTAAGATTTTGTAGTTAAAATCCCAAAATGCATTCAGATTGGGCACTTAGCCATGCAATGTCATAAGATACTGCCTTCATTACCTTGTTTTAAGATGCTCATTGGATCCCAGGGTGGGGTCAAATTGACAGTTTTTTCTCTCACAGAGAGGGAAAAAGGTTGTTCACTTTTGCAGGTAGTTAGAGCTAGCTTTGTTACGTTTTGGTAGTGGTGCACTGAATAATTATAGCTAGTTGGCTAAGCTTTCACCAGCATGGATTCCGAAAATGTCTGGGCACTGTTAATAGCAAAAAAACTGAGGACCACCATGTCAAGACCAACGCAGAGCTCACCGGGCAGCCTGCTAGCCTATTAGCAAATGCAATACCTGCCCATCTCCTACACCGCCTCTGACCAACAACGATCGAAATGAGCCATGGACTAGCACCAGCAGCATGAGGGTAACATCACAACAAGCACCTGCACCTCCGCTACGCCAGCCACTAGCACCTGACCACCTCTGTGATTAGGAGCCAGCGCGCGTTTGTCTTGACACTTACCTGAGCCGCATTTTCAGTGGAAGAAAGTGGACCTTTTGTAACGCCTGGTTCAAGGTCTGCATTTGGTTGTAGTGCACGCTATGTCTTCTAATGAGGCGATGAGGACTTTTTCAATATGTGTAGCTCCCTTTACAATTTCTTTAGGAAACCCATGGTGGCTGCACAGTACACAGGGGAAAAACTGAGAAGACTTCTTGATTAGTGATGGACTGGCCACCTCGCCACAATGTCAGTCATTTTGAAATCAATTGACAACATCACAGAGATGCACGGTGAAATTTAATTTACTTGTGCATATGGCACAGATGTGAGACTTGAGGCCACAGGCTTATTGAAAGCAGTGACAGATCCAAGCTTTAAGTTTATTGCTAACATGACTCACAAAATTTTAGGACTCCTCCACTCTCCTAACCAGTTACTGCAGTCTGAAGCTACTGATCTGCACTCCTGTGTCAAACTTGTCCGCAGTATTGGTGTGTTGAAAAACTGCGATGAGATGCTGAATTTGAAAAAAACCTTTGGGAGGCATGCCAGGAGGGCATGAGCACACCAGCTCCAAGCAAAATGACAGAGACTCATAAGTAAAACTCTGCAAGAGTATGTAGTTGTGTAAGGAGTGACGCCGGACAGGAGAAGCAGGTACGGGGAGTCAAACATTTAATCAGGAATGGACATAGAACATGACAGGAACAGCATCAGCACACGGGAAAACATGGACATGTGACAAACATCAATCCCGAATCAGGGAACAGAGCTAGGGAACAGACAGATATAGGGAAGGCAATAACACAAGTAATAGAGTTCAGCTGGGTCCAATGAGCGCAGATGCACGTGATGGGGAAAGACAGGTGTGCGTACTGATGGTGGCTTGATTGCGTAATCCTGGAGAGGAAGAGCGGGAACATGCGTGACATTACCCCCCCCCTCTAGGGGCGCCACCCGTAATCCTGGGGAGGAAGAGCGGGAACATGCGTGACATTACCCCCCCCCCCCCCTCTAGGGGCGCCACCCAGCGTCCCACCTGGGCGAGCCGGCCGAGACATGGGCGCTGGGCAAGCAGGCTGGTAGAGAGGGAGGAAGAGCGGGAGCAGGCGTGACAAGTTGAACGCACAGTGGGTCAGCATGATAATGGAGACAAGAGGAAGTGTAAACAACTGTTTTTCAGCACTTTGGATGCCGTGCTGGGGGAAATGTCCTCATGATTTAGCGAAGGAAATATTCAACCGATGGAAACTCTGTGCACCATGGATGTCACGCCCTGACCTGAGAGAGCCGTTTTTCTCTGTTTAGTTAGGTCAGGCTGTGATATGGGGGTGGGCATTCTATGTATTTTGTTTCTATGTTTTGGCCAGGTATGGTTTCCAATCAAAGGCAGCTGTCTATCTTTGAATCTGATTGGGAACCATACTTAGGCAGCCCTTTTTCCCTCCTTGAGTTGTGGGATCTTGTTTTTGTGTAGCTGCTTTTGAGCAGCCCCAGAACATCACGTTTCTTTCTGTTTTCACCTGTTTCTTGTTTTGTTCGGGTTCACAAATAAAGTATGTGGAATTACCGGCCCGCTGCGCCTTGGCTGATCTATGACAGGGAGTTTGAAGATAGCGATTGTGACAATGGATCCCAAGAGCCCAAACTTTTTGTATGTGAACAAGGTCAAGCTACTGTTGAATCTAACCAAAACTGAACCAGTGGAAGCGGAGTTTATTGTGGCTTGCACATTCTTGCAAAGAAACAACAAATGGACCCCACTCAGTGTTCTTCAAAGATACGGCGGGCCTTTGTCAACAATGCCGACTGTGCTGTTGGCACTGAAACATGGATTAACATTTGGGGCATCTAAAGCAATGTACGAAAGTTCCTTCTCCACCTTGAAGAACGTATTCATTTAACACAGACTATCGTAGAAATGCAGTACTGAGAGAGACTTGGTCATTTCTTCAAACAATCATCTTTATTTAATATTGATTAATTATTGCAATAATTAGGCTGGTCGACCCTCCACCTTTGAGTGTTGGGCCGAGTAACCTAACCTTTACACAAATGCAGAGTACTATATATAGCTGACACTAACAATGCTCAGTCATGGTTGGTTCAACCCCCCTCATGCAGACCAAGGAGCATCATAAGTCACTCTGGGTTCATCCTGTCGTTATCTGCACGTGGGTTGTTGTCTTAACCCCACCCTGGCTTAGTTTCCCAGATGCATGGATGATTTTGAGACAATGAGGGATTGTTCTACTCCTAAGATAGCTCTAGTAAAACACATTCTTGTCTATATAATGCAGTCTTTAACCCATTTGTCAGCTCAAGCCATCTCTGGTGACCATACACCCAGATTAGCTGCAGGAAACTTGAGTGGAGACCATAAAACACAGAATTAAACAGAACATAAATGTCCTATTTGTTAAGTATTAATTGCTAACTATTAATATCAAACAAACCAGGTAAATATGTAATTTTTCTATTACAAGACGCAGCATGTTACATCAACGAAAATCCCAGTTTGTCCAGCTGGAATTTGAGATGGACTTGACAAGTACATTTCACCAAGAAGGAGAATGGAATCAGAAACTTCACATGAGGTTCAACACATCATCGAGGAGGCTTCAGGTCTTCTAAATAGTAAGCTACAACCTTTATGGCCCTGGCCGCTGTGCCAGAATAATTCATTAATTGGTTTCCCTTCTGTAAGCCTGTTTTTTTGGCAGATGTTTTATTGTAATGTATAGTTTAGGCCTTTTTACTTCAATGCATGTTAGATTTATCTGTGATTGTTAATGTCATTGCTTGCTTTTTTGGGTCTAATTGCTATAGATAAATATAGAGCTTTGCATTATTTGATGGGTATAGGGACAATGACAAATTTAGACTATTGGTTGTCCTCTGAGGTGAGCCCTGGCCTGGTGCATCTTGGGCTACCAGTCTTCGTGGGGCTTCTCTTCAATGTTGCATGCTTTCTTGTGTGCAACATGACAGCTGTTGTGTATATGGCTGCATTTCAGATAGACCTTTTTTTGTAAAATGTTTGTACATTTTATATGTCACAGCAGTATAGGACCAATACCGTGTGTAGCCTACTAAAAGAGGTAGGCAAATGTTCACTCTATCATTCATTTGCATTACACGTTGTGTGATTGACTACTGTAAAAGTTGTCAATACTATGAAAACACAGCCTACTTTTTCTCCCCCTCCCTGAGCTTTTGATATAGCATGTGTGTGTTGCTCTTTGAATGTGTATTGCTCTCTGAATTCACTCTTATTCGCTGCAGATTCAAATTGGCTACTGTTATGGAGGAGATTTCACATCAGCTATGAATATAGAATATGCACTTAATTTGACTTAGTTTGCTTTTCTGAAACTCTACAACAGAAAATATTTCGCACCTGGAGAAGTGGCGGATTGGCTTACGTTGAAGTTGAAGTTTACGTGTTGAAGTTTACGCTAAGTGTTGAAGTTTACACTATAAAGCCTGTAAGAATCTTTGATAGCCTAGTGGTGCTCATCCTGTCAAGCTGATCTGTGCATGTTGGTATGCGCAAATTATGTATAGTCCTATGGCAGATATGGCTGCATTTCGGATACACTTGTACAGTACCTTTAGAAAGTATACACAAAACTTCACTTTTTCCACATTTTGTTGTATTACAAAATACTATGTCATGTCAAAGCTGAAGAAAAATTCTAACATTGGAAAATAGAACACTAATATATCTTGATTAGATAAGTATTCAACCCTCTGAGTCAATACATGTTAGAATCACCTTTGGCAGTGATTACAGGTGTGAGTCTTTCTGGGTAAGTCTCTATGAGCTTTGCACACCTGGATTGTACAATATTTGTCAATTATTATTTTAAAAAGTCTTCAAACTCTGTGAAGTTGGTTGTTGATCATTGCTAGACAGGCTTTTTCAACTGTTGCCATAGATTTTCAAGCCGATTTACAGTACCAGTCAAAATATGGACACACCTACTCATTCAAAGTGTTTTTCTTTGTTTTTACTATTATCTACATTGTATAGTAATAGTGAAGACATCAAAACTATGAAAGAACACATATAGAATCAAGTAGTAACCAAAAAAGTGTTAAACAAATCTAAATATATTTTAGATTTTAGATTCTTCAATGTAGCCACCCTTTGCTTTGGTGACAGCTTTGAACACTCTTCCACACCCTTGCACACACTCTTTGCACACCCCAGCTTCACCTGGAATGCTTTTCCAACAGTCTTGAAGGAGTTCCCACATATGCTGAGCACTTGTTGGCTGCTTTTCCCTCACTCTGCGGTCCAACTCATCCCAAACCATCTCAATTAGGTTGAGGTTGTGTGATTGTGGAGTCCAGGTCATCTGATGCAACACTCCATCACTGTTGGGTCATTGTCCTGTTGAAAAACAAATGATAGTCCCACTAAGCGCAAACCAGATGGGATGGTGTATCACTGCAGAATGCTGTGGTAGCCATGCTGGTTAAGTGTGCCTTGAATTCTAAATAAATCACTGACAGTGTCACCAGCAAAGCACCCCCACACAATCACACCTCCTCCTCCATGCTTCACGGTGGGAACCACACATGCGGAGATCATCAAAATCATCAAATCAAATGTTATTTGTCACATGCGCCGAATACAACAGGTAGACCTTACAGTGAAATTCTTACTTACAAGCCCTTAACCAACAATGCAGTTCAACTACTCTGCGTCTCACAAAGACACGGCGGTTAGATCAAAAAATCTCTAATTTGGACTCATCAGACCAATGGACAGATTCCACCGGTCTAATGTCCATTGCTTGTGTTTCTTGGCCCAAGCAAGTCTCTTCTTAGTATTGGTGTCCTTCAGTAGTGGTTTCTTTGCAACATTTCACCCATGAAGGCCTGATTCACACAGTCTCAGTTGATGTTGAGATGTGTCTGTTACTGGTAATAATGAACTTAACCTCTGCAACAGAGGTAACTCTGGGTCTTCCTTTCCTGTGGCGGTCCTCATGAGAGGCAGTTTCATCATAGCGCTTGAGGTTTTGCAACTGCACTTGAACTTTCAACGTTTTTTTACATTTTCCGTATTGACTGACCTTCATGTCTTAATGTGACAATGGACTGTCATTCTCTTTGCTTATTTGAGCTGTTCTTGCCATAATATGGACTTGATATTTTAACAAATAGGGTAGTCTTCTGTATACCACCTCTACCTTGTCACAACACAACTGATTGGCTCAAACGCATTAAGGAAACATTTTCCACAAATTAACTTTTAACAAGGCACATCCGTTAATTTAAATGCATTCCAGGTGACTACCTCATGAAGCTGGTTGAGAGAATGCTGAGAGTGTGCAAAGCTGTCATCAAGGCAAAGGGTGGCTACTTTTAAGAATCTCAAATATAAAATATATTTTGACTTGTTATTAAAACTTCTTAGGGATAGGCCCCTTTTTTCTCCATTTCCTGTCAAAATGACATGCCCAAAGTAAACTGCCTGAAGCTGTTATGAAGCCAGGATATGCATATGAGAAAATACACTGCTCAAAAAAATAAAGGGAACACTTAAACAACACAATGTAACTCCAAGTCAATCACACTTCTGTGAAATCAAACTGTCCACTTAGGAAGCAACACTGATTGACAATACATTTCACATGCTGTTGTGCAAATGGAATAGACAACAGGTGGAAATTATAGGCAATTAGCAAGACACCCCCAATAAAGGAGTGGTTCGGCAGGTGGGGACCACAGACCACTTCTCAGTTCCTATGCTTCCTGGCTGATCTTTTGGTCACTTTTGAATGCTGGTGGTGCTTTCACTCTAGTGGTAGCATGAGACGGAGTCTACAACCCACACAAGTGGCTCAGGTAGTGCAGCTCATCCAGGATGGCACATCAATGCGAGCTGTGGCAAGAAGGTTTGCTGTGTCTGTCAGCGTAGTGTCCAGAGCATGGAGGCGCTACCAGGAGACAGGCCAGTACATCAGGAGACGTGGAGGAGGCCGTAGGAGGGCAACAACCCAGCAGCAGGACCGCTACCTCCGCTTTGTGCAAGGAGGAGCAGGAGGAGCACTGCCAGAGCCCTGCAAAATGACCTCCAGCAGGCCACAAACGTGCATGTGTCTGCTCAAACGGTCAGAAACAGACTCCATGAGGGTGGTATGAGGGTCAGACGTCCACAGGTGGGGGTTGTGCTTACAGCCCAACACCGTGCAGGACGTTTGGTATTTGCCAGAGAACACCAAGATTGGCAAATTCGCCACTGGCGCCCTGTGCTCTTCACAGATGAAAGCAGGTTCACACTGAGCACATGTGACAGAGTCTGGAGACGCCGTGGAGAACGTTCTGCTGCCTGCAACATCCTCCAGCATGACCGGTTTGGCGGTGGGTCAGTCATGGTGTGGGGTGGCATTTCGTTGGGGGGCCGCACAGCCCTCCATGTGCTCGCCAGAGGTAGCCTGACTGCCATTAGGTACCGAGATGAGATCCTCAGACCCCTTGTGAGACCATATGCTGGTGCGGTTGGCCCTGGGTTCCTCCTAATGCAAGACAATGCTAGACCTCATGTGGCTGGAGTGTGTCAGCAGTTCCTGCAAGAGGAAGGCATTGATGCTATGGACTGGCCCGCCCGTTCCCCAGACCTGATTCCAATTGAGCACATCTGGGACATCATGTCTCGCTCCATCCACCAACGTCACGTTGCACCACAGACTGTCCAGGAGTTGGCGGATGCTTTAGTCCAGGTCTGGGAGGAGATCCCTCAGGAGACCATCCGCCACCTCATCAGGAGCATGCCCAGGCGTTGTAGGGAGGTCATACAGGCTCGTGGAGGCCACACACACTACTGAGCCTCATTTTGACTTGTTTTAAGGACATTACATCAAAGTTGGATCAGCCTGTAGTGTGCTTTTCCACTTTAATTTTGAGTGTGACTCCAAATCCAGACCTCCATGGGTTGATAAATTGGATTTCCATTGATTATTTTTGCGTGATTTTGTTGTCAGCACATTCAAGTATGTAAAGAAAAAAGTATTTAATAAGATTATTTCATTCATTCAGATCTAGGATGTGTTGTTTAAGTGTTCCCTTTAGTTTTTTGAGCAGTATATATAAGGATATGCATTGGAAAGAAAACACTTTGAAGTTTGTTGAAATGTTAAAATAATGTAGGAGAATATAATACAATAGATATGGTAGGTGAAAATCCCCCAAAAAAACAACCAGAATTTTTTGTTTGAGAGAGACCATCCTCTTAGAAATTTAAGAGAAAGGTCATATTCTATATTAGCTCCCTGGATGCAATTCCTATGGCTTCCACAGGGGGTCAGCAGTCTATGTTCAAGGTTTCAGGCTTGTAACTTCAAAAACGAATAAGAAATAACAATTTTAGTGGAAGGACACAGTCTTGGAAATTCTTGTTTGTGCGCACCTTGAAGAAATTACGCACCTGCTAAAATCGGTTTCCTATTGAACATTCTTCTTTCCGAAAGAAATATTATAGTTTGATTACATTTTAGGGTATCTGAAGAGTAAATAGAAATGTATTTTGACTTGTTGAAACAAAGTTTATGGGTAGATTTTCTGATTCCTTTCTCTGCAAGATGAACGAGTGGATTACTCAAATTGATGGCGCCAACTAAACAGACTTTTTGGGATATGAAGAAAGGTTTTATCTAACAAAATGACACTATATGTTATAGCTGGGACCCTTTGGATGACAAATCAGAGGAAGATTTTCAAAAGTAAGTGAATATTTAATCGTTATACAGTGAGGGAAAAAAGTATTTGATCCCCTGCAGATTTTGTACGTTTGCCCACTGACAAAGAAATGATCAGTCTATAATTTTAATTGTAGGTTTATTTGAACAGTGAGAGACAGAATAACAACAACAAAATCCAGTTAAACGCATGCCAAAAATGTTATAAAATTATTTGCATTTTAATGAGGGAAATAAGTATTTTGGAAAGCATATGTTTGCCTCCAGTGTATATTTGGCCTTGTGCTGAAATGCACATGCGTTTTTCTTGATTTTTTTGTTGTTATTCTGTCTCTCACTGTTCAAATAAACCTACCATTAAAATTATAGACTGATCATTTCTTTGTCAGTGGGCAAACGTACAAAATCAGCAGGGGATCAAATACTTTTTTCCCTCACTGTATGTGAATGTATGAAACCTGTGCTGGTGGAAAAATATTTTGATGTGGGGCGGCGTCCTCAAACAATTGCATGGCATGTTTCTGCTGTAATAGCTACTGTAAATTGGACAGTGCAGTTAGATTAACAAGAATGAAAGCTTTCAGCCAATATAAGACACTTATATGTACCTAAATGTTTAAAATCCATAATATTTATGATTATTTATTTGAATTGCGCACCCTCCAGCTTCGTCCGGGTTGTCCAGCTAGCGGGACACTGATCCTTAAGAATTAACACTTTTTTGGTTACTTCTGTACATGATTCCATATGTGTTATTTCATAGTTTTGATGTCTTCACTATTATTCTACAATGTAGACAATAGTAAAAAATTAAGAAAAACACTTGAATGTGTAGGTGTGTCCAAACTTTTGACTGGTACTCTAAGTCAAAACTGTAACTAGGCTACTCAGGAATGTTCAATGCCCTCTTGGAATGCACCCCCAGTGTATATTTGGCCTTGAAAGGTGAAGTTGTTTCCCAGTGTCTGGTGGAAAGCAGACTGAACCAGGTTTTCCTCTAGGATTTTGCATGTGCTTAGCTCTATTCCATTTCTTTTTATCTCAAAAACTCTCTAGTCCTTGCCGATGACAAACATACCCATAATATGACGTAGCCACCACCATTCTTCAAAATATGAAGAGTGGTACTCAGTGATATGTTGGATTTGCCCCAAACATAACACTTTGTATTCAGGACAAAAAGTTAATTCACAGCAATTAAACTCTGTAACTGTTTTAAAGTCACCATTGGTCTCATGCTGAAATCCCTGAGCGGTTTTCTTCCTCTCCGGCAAATGAGTTAGGAAGGATGCCTGTATCTTTGTAGTGACTGTGTGTATTGATACACCATCCAAAGTGGGATTAATAACTGCACCATGCTCAAAGGGATGTTTTAATGTCAGCTTTTTTTACCCATCTACCATTAGGTGCTCTTCTTTGCGAACTGTTAGAAAACCTCCCTTGTCTTTGTGGTTGATTCTGTGCTTGAAATGCACTGCTCGACTGAGGGAGCTTACAGATAATTATATGTGTGGGGTACAGAGATAGAGTAGTCATTTAAAAATCATGTTAACACCATTATTGCACTCAGTGAGTCCATGCAACTTATTATGCAACTTGTTAACATTTCAGCTTTTCATTTTTTTATGAATTTGTAAACATTTGCAAAAACATAATTCCACTTTGACATTATGGGGTAGTGTGTGTGTGTGTGTATATCAGTGACACAAAATCTCAATTGAATGCATTTTACATTTCAGATACATTTTTGTACATTTGAACAGCAGTACTGTAGGACCAATCTACCTTGTTTTATTAAGGCTCTAAACCAATACTAGTTGTGCCCCCCATTGGATTTAAAATACCCCCTCAGGCATTTCATCCTGGAGCTGGGCAAGGCTGCTGGTACGCACAGCAACAAAGCGAAAGATATTCAAAACACCATTACATTCTGAAACAACAAATGAGGTGCAAGAAAGCATAGGACTGATGTTTCCAAACCTGGGGGTAAGTTGAAAATCCTACTTGGAGAAGAATGTTGAGGAAGACCCATGTGTATCTACTCTCCCTAGCAAAGCTGACCACCAAGTATATTACATCAAGCTTGTCCTCAGCTGCCATTAATAGATACGTTGCCATTTTGACTCAATTTGGGATCAGTTTGAGGCTTCAGAGGTTTGAGAGAGGCTAAATACCCAAAATCCTCATTGACATGAGTGAGACACGCTGTCTTTCTATAGCAGAAGGGATGTGAGGAGAATAGCTGTGTAGAATGTTCTGTGTGCGCTTCTGAACACAAATCTCAATATCAAACACAGGAGTTAGGGGTTTCTACACACACACACACACACTTATCTATTGTTAATGTTGGTGTGGATTACCTCCAATTAAAGAGAGTGTTTACCCAAACACCAGACACACAGGTACGCACTCATGCACACACACAACCTCCCTGCTGCAGACAGGAGGCCTCCCCTAGTCTTGCTGGCAGGACACAGTGTGCGTATTCTATATTATAAACCTGGTGGTTCAAGCCCTGAATGCTGATTGGCTGAAAGCTGTGATATATCAGACCGTATTCCTTTGGTATGACAACAAAATACTATTTACTGGTTTACTTACATTGGTAACCAGTTTTAATAGCAATAAGGCACCTCAGGGGTTTGTGGTATATGGCCAATATACCATTGCTAAGGGCTGTTCTTACGCACAACAAAGCGGAGTGCCTGGATTCTACTCCTCCTCTGGCCTTATTGCTTAATTTTACCCCAATCCCCACCTCTGCTAGCCTGTCTGAGTCTAGTTGAGCTGAGCTCAGACCTGGCCAGCCTGCTTGAATGAACAGGTATTGTTTCCCAGCTCCATATCCCCTTACAGCTTTTCCACAGGAGACAAAGACAGGCCGACATACCTCCCTCTCACACACACACGCACACACATGAGAACAGACTGACCTGTGTGTGTCATCATTCCGTCCCGGGTCTAGGATGGCAGTAGGAGTGTTTAGCATTGTCCTCAGAAAGCAAGACAGAGTGTCTGTAAATAAGGTACGTAGAATGCGTCTGTTTTCAGGTCTGTTCTCTCAATCTGTGAAAATGTAAGAGGATGTGTGTTGTTGACCCCCCCAGTTTTGTGTCCAGTGATCTCTGTCTCCTCTTTTCATCGCTTCCACCCCAGGGGCTCCTTCTCATCCCTCCTCTCCCCTTTCTAACTCTCCATCCTTCAATTAGTATGAGTGCATGGCGGGCTGGAGAGGCAGGCTACAGTGGGAAACATCGCTGTGTTCTCACCGCACAGCGCTGACAACAGAGGGGACTCTATCACTGTGCACTTAATAATGTGACTGACAGTATAGGGCTATTTCACTGTAGCCTATTGAAAGGTAATGTTGTCCCCTACAGTTATTATTAGAACTTTTATTTGTTATAGCTGGCCAGATATATGACAATTTGACTTTAGACAGTTTGTTGGGGTGGTTGATTCCGCAGAGGGACTTGGTCAAATCACTTTAGAGTGTTTTATATTTTGGAATACATTTTCCACTGGAATATTGATGCCTTATTATTTTACCGTGCCTATGTTGGTGTGTATAATTATAAACCAGAACAAATCTATCATCTGAGTTTAGCAGAGCTGGTATAAGAAAATATGATGATCAAGAACTATAGCTAGTTAGAATGGTATGGCCCATTTCCCTTGAAACAACCTTGAAACTAATATACTTGGTGGTCAGCTTTGCTAGGGAGAGTAGATACACATGGGTCTTCCTCAACATTCTTCTCCAAGTAGGATTTTCAACTTACCCCCAGGTTTGGAAACATCAGTCCTATGCTTTCTTGCACCTCATTTGTTGTTTCAGAATGTAATGGTGTTTTGAATATCTTTTTTTGTGTCACTGATATACACACACACACAATACCCCATAATGTCAAAGTGGAATTATGTTTTTACAAATGTTTACAAATTCATAAAAAATGAAAAGCTGAAATGTTAACAAGTTGCATAATAAGTTGCATGGACTCACAATGCATGGACTCTGCAATAATGGTGTTAACATGATTTTTAAATGACTACTCTATCTCTTAGCATTCACCATTTATTTATTTTGGCTCCTTTCAGAGAAAGTATGCTAATTATGTGATTCAAACTTAAACTAGTGAAATATGCTCCTTGTAAACTTTATTCATACATTGAGTCGGATCTACAGTGTTTAGCTACAATGTTATCTTTGTAAACAAGCTGAATGGAATGTTGGCCATGAGCATGAGCTGCTAGCTCTCCTGTTGTTTTTAGCATTTGCTAACAACCTCACTAGTTATGCAGCTAGGGATGTTAGCATTTTAGCCAGCTATTACCTTGATAAAATAAATTCACTTGACAGGGACTGAGGGTTTACTTCTATCAGCGAGTTGTTTTCTCTATGCAGGTAGTCCTACTATCTTATTTTGATCATAAAAAAAATGTTTTATTTTTATGTCATTGTATTTTATGATGTAGCTAATATACCTTGTGGTATCATATGTGCGTGTGGAGATTCAAACAGTGGCAGTCGGTGACGTTTAAGATGAGGGAGGACAATTCTTTTTTTAAACGAGCATGGCCTTATTTCTATTACAGCATATTGGATGACTGTCATTCATATTCCATTCACCCAGCTCAATGTAAAATCAATAGGTTTAGTCTACTACATGATACTCAAATTGTCCCTATACCCATCATGAGGTTGCTATAACCTAGCCTATGAATGAAAGTTTACAATGTAGGTTCCCAGGTCAAGATAAATATTAGAGTAATCAAGGTGACAGACATTGACACATTCAGTACCGCTTGCACACTCTTGCCTTCATCTATCTGATCTAGGGTGTAATCATTAGTCCAACAGTTGCAAATGAGAGTTTCTATTGGACAAATTCAGGTATGTTTATCCCCGTTTCGTTCCATTTGCTTCCATTTTAACCTGTTATGGCTAGGGGCCAGTATTTTCACGGCCGGATAAAAAACGTACCCGATTTAATCTGATTATTACTCCTGCCCAGAAACTAGAATATGCATATAATTATTGGCTTTGGATAGAAAATACCCTAAAGTTTCTAAAACTGTTTGAATGGTGTCTGTGAGTATAACAGAACTCATATGGCAGGCAAAAACCTGAGAAGATTCCAAACAGGAAGTACCCTCTCTGACCATTCCTTAAGCTTCTTGGCTCTGTTTAAAGAAAATGTAGGATCTTTGCTGTAACGTGACACTTCCTACGGCTCCCATAGGTTCTCAGAACCCGGGAAAAAGCTGAATAATGTAATTCCAGCCGCTGGCTGAAAAACTTTAGCGCGTTTGGATGGTGGTTGATCAGAGGGCCATCAGACTGAGGCTCGTGCACGAGGGGATCCCATGCTTTTACTTTCTCTCTCTTTGAACGTAAACACGCTTTGCCGGTCGGAATATTATCGCTTTTTTACGAGAAAAATTGCATAAAAATAGATTTTAAACAGCGGTTGACATGCTTCGAAGTACGGTAATGGAATATTTAGAATTTTTTTGTCACGAAACGCGTCGGGCGCGTAACCCTTATTTACCCTTTCGGATAGTGTCTTGAACGCACAAACAAAACGCCGCTGTTTGGATATAACTATGGATTATTTGGGACCAAACCAACATTTGTTATTGAAGTAGAAGTCCTGGGAGTGCATTCTGACGAAGAACAGCAAAGGTAATAACATTTTTCTTATAGTAAATCTGACTTTGGTGAGTGCTAAACTTGGTGGGTGTCTAAATAGCTAGCCGTGATGGCTGGGCTATCTACTGAGAATATTGCAAAATGTGCTTTCACCGAAAAGCTATTTTAAAATCGGACATAGCGAGTGCATAGAGGAGTTCTGTATCTATAATTCTTAAAATAATTGTTATGTTTTTTGTGAACGTTTATCGTGAGTAATTTAGTAAATTCACCGGAAGTTTGCGGCGGGTATGCTAGTTCTGAACGTCACATGCTAATGTAAAAAGCTGTTTTTTGATATAAATATGAACTTCATTGAACAAAACATGCATGTATTGTATAACATAATGTCCTAGGGGTGTCATCTGATGAAGATCATCAAAGGTTAGTGCTGCATTTAGCTGTGGTTTGGATTTATGTGAGATTATATGCTAGCTTGAAAAATGGGTGTCTGATTATTTCTTGCTGAGTACTCTGCTGACATAATCTAATGTTTTGCTTTCGTTGTAAAGCCTTTTTGAAATCGGACAGTGTGGTTAGATAAAGGAGAGTCTTGTCTTTAAAATGGTGTAAAATAGTCATATGTTTGAAAAATGGAAGTTTTTGTATTTTTGAGGAATTTGTAATTCGCGCCATGCCCATCATTGGCTATTGGAGCAGGTGTTCCGCTAGCGGAACGTCTAGATGTAAGATTAAGAAATGTTTTACAACAAAATTGGCAGAATGAATACACCCCTCATCACACGCAAACACAGTTCACTTTCATAGCAGCTACATACAAACAGCAAAATAATTTTGCTCATGGTATAATTCCTTCTCCTCTTACCTTCTCCCTTCGCTTGTGGACTTCAGTGCACAACATATCAGCTGTCTGTGACCAGGCGAAAAAATCTTTCCAAGCCAAACTTTATATCATAACCGCTAACTGCTACACATAGCCTACATCGTTGTCACCATATTAGCTAACGTCATAGTCAACATAGCTAATAGAACTAACGCATTAGTAAACCTGCTACAATCATGCAGTACAGTCAGTAAGCAGTTTATCAGTTACATCGGTGGGCCCCGGTGGCAATAAATTAATAAAACTTACATTGACTTGGAAGAGTTCCAGTGTTGGATAGCCATAGCCAGCTAGCTAACATATGATCCCTCTCTGTTTGAGCCAGGTGTTTGAGTAGGCTAAACTAGCTAGCTGAATTTGCTAGCTAAGTGAAAGTGAAAAAACCTAATCTCTCTCTGTCATTCTCTCTCTCTATCACTTCTCCTTCATTTTTAAAGAAATGAATTTGTTCATAACTGTTCAACTATTGTTTTCTCTCTCTTTGAGTCAACTACTCACCACATGTTATGCACTGTAGTGCTAGCTAGTTGTAGCTTATGCTTTCAGTACTAGATTCATTTTCTGATCCTTTGATTGGGTGGACAACATGTCAGTTCATGCTGCAAGAGCACTGATAGGTTAGAGGACATCCGCCGGAAGTTGTCATAATTACTGTGTAAGTCTATGAAAGGGGGTGAGAACCGTGAGCCTCCTAGGTTTTGAATTGAAGTCAATTTACCCAGAAGAGGACGGAAACTAGCTGTCCTCCGGCTACACCATGGTCCTACCCGACAGAGTGCTGTTGAGGCTATTGTAGATCTCATTAATTACAAAACAGTGTGTTTTAATCCATTTTTTGGTGACGTGAATATATTTAGTATAGTTTTATCTGAAAAGGAGAATCTTTTTAATGTTTAACCATTTTAATTTGTCTGAAATTCACTGGGGAGGATTGGCCTTCCCTTCCTCCTCTGAGGAGCCTCCCCTGTATTCAATGTACTCTTTCTTTCTGCTCACAAACACACACTACAACAAATCAATCAATCAAATATATTTATGAAGCCCTTTTTACATCAGTACGCTTGTGTGTATGAGGAAGTGCATACTATTCTCTATATTATCATGTTCCCTTTCCCTCTCCACTCACTCACTCACTCACTCACTCACTCACTCACTCACTCAGTCTGTATTCCCTTCCTCCCTATTCTGCTCTCTCTGCAATACCAGCTCTACTGCACACACTGCCTCTCTCCTAGAAGAAATCAAACCAACTTTCCACTGTGTTGTGGTGACTTGTTAGCCAGTGTCTAATCTTTTGTCCAAGCTGTTTCTCCTGGCAAGGCAAGCAGTGTTAGAGATTTACCGAAACAGTTATATTTCACCTCTCTCTGGTCTCAATTTATTGTACTTTAAACAGATGTATTTTTGTAGATTGTAATGGATGTAGGCCATGAACATGTGTGTGTATGTGGAAGCATGCATCTGTGTGTGAATGTGTATTATGTTTGTTTGAAGGTTCCATCTGTGGAAGAGTTTATTAAGTTATTTGTTGTAATTAGACAGTGAGATAAGCTGAGCTGTGGCTGTAGAGTAGTACAGTATGGGAAGTGAAGGGTGTCTTAGGTTTGGACGATATTATAATACTACTGATTGTATATCAGCAAAGGTAAATTGCCTCCCACCACCCATGCTACAGGTGGTCTGCTCATTGTTCCAGACACCTTTTGGAAGGTGACTGTTTCAAGTTTGAAAGTTTATTTTCCACATGCACAGGATACAACAGGTGTAAATCAGTACAGTGAAATGATTACCTTGAGAGCTCTTTCCAACAATGCAGTGATAGTAATAATTATATAAACTGAACATAAATATAAACGCAACATGTAAACAGTTGATCCTAGAACCCATAATCTTTCCATACGCAAAAAAACATATTTATTTCATATTTTGCGCACAAATTTGTTTACATCACTGTAAGAGAGCATTTCTCCTTTGCCAAAATAATCCATCTACCTTAAGCTGCCTCCAACATCGTTTTAGAGAATTTGGCAGCACATCTAACCGGCCTCACAAGCGCAGACCACGTGTACCCACGCCAGCCCAGGACATCCACATCCACATTCTTCATCTGCGGGATCAACTGAGACCAGACACCCGGACAGCTGATGAAACTGAGGAGTATTTCTGTATGTAATAAAGCATTTTTTGTAAAAAAAAAAACGAATTCTGATTGGTTGGGCCTGGCTCCCCCAGTGGGTGGAGCTGTGCCCCTGCCCAGTCATGTGAAATCCATAGATTAGGGCCTAATTAATTAATTTCAATTGACTGATTTCTTTCTATGAACTGTAACTCAGTAAAATCATTGAAATTGTTGCATGTTGCGTTTTATATTATTGTTCAGTATAGAAAATAGAATAAAAAATAAAGGTTAAATTTAAAACCACACAAGAACTATGGTGGGAGTTAAAGAAACACGAGAATGCAAGTTTATATACAGGTCAGGGCCAGTAGCTTTTTCAATGGAATGGTTGAGGTGGGTTTATACCTAAAAAGTGGGAGTAGGATATACAGTTGAAGTCAGAAGTTTACATACACCTTAGCCAAATACATTTAAACTCAGTTTTTCACTATTCCTGACATTTAATCCAAGTAAAGATTCCCTGTTTTAGGTCAGTTAGGATCACCTCTTTATTTTAAGAATGTGAAATGTCAGAATAATAGTAGAGACAATGATTTATTTCAGCTTTTATTTCTTTCATCACATTCCCAGTGGGTCAGAAGTTTACATACAATCAATTAGTATTTGGTAGCATTGCCTTTAAATTGTTTAACTTGGGTCAAACGTTTCAGGTAGCCTTCCACAACCTTCCTACAATAAGTTGGGGGAATTTTGTCCCATTCCTCCTGACAGAGCTGGTGTAACTGAGTCAGGTTTGTAGGCCTCCTTGCTCGCACAAGCTTTTTAAGTTCTGCCCACAAATTTTCTATAGGATCGAGGTCAGGGCTTTGTGATGGCCACTCCAATACTTGACTTTGTTTTCCTTAAGCCATTTTGCCACAACTTTGGAAGTATGCTTGGGGTCATTGTCCATTTGGAAGACCCATTTGCGACCATGCTTTAACTTCCTGACTGATGTCTTGAGATGTTGCTTCAATATATCCACATAATTTTCCTACTTCATGATGCCATCTATTTTGTGAAGTGCACCAGTCCCTCCTGCAGCAAAGCACCCCCACAACATGATGCTGCCATCCCCGTGCTTCACGGCTTGCAAGCCTCCCCCTTTTTCCTCCAAACATAACGATGGTCATTATGGCCAAACAGTTCTATTTTTGTTTCATCAGACCAGAGGACATTTCTCCAAGATGTACAATTGTTGTCCCCATGTGCAGTTGCAAACCGTAGTCTGGCTTTTTTATAGTGGTTTTGGAGCAGTGGCTTCTTCCTTGCTGAGCGGCCTTTCAGGTTATGTCGATATAGGACTCGTTTTACTGTGGATATAGATAAGTTTGTACCTGTTTCCTCCAGCATCTTCACATGGTCCTTTGCTGTTGTTCTGTGATTGATTTGCACTTTTCGCACCAAAGTACGTTCATCTCTAGGAGACAGAAAGCGTCTCCTTCCTGAGCGGTCCCATGGTGTTTATACTTGCATACTATTGTTTGTACAGATGAACGTGGTACCTTCAGGCATTTGGAAATTGCTCCCAGGGATGAACCAGACTTGTGGAGGTCTACAATCTTTATTCTGAGGTCTTGGCTGATTTTTTTTGATTTTCCTCTGATGTCAAGCAAAGAGGCCCTGAGTTTGAAGGTAGGCCTTGAAATACATCCACAGGTACACCTCCAATTGACTCAAATGATGTCAATTAGCCTTTTAGAAGTTTCTAAAGCCATGACAGAATTTTCTGGAATTTTGCAAGCTGTTTAAAGGCACAGTCAACTTAGTGTATGTAAACTTCTGACCCACTGGACTTGTAGTACAGTGAATTACAAGTGAAATAATCTGTCTGTAAACAATTGTTGGAAAAATGACTTGTGTCATGCACAAAGTAGATGTCCAAACCGACTTGCCAAAACTATAGTTTATTAACAAGAAATTTGTGGAGTGGTTGAAAAATTAGTTTTAATGACTCCAACCTAAGGGTATGTAAACTTCTGACTTCAACTGTGCATGTACAGTAAACAGGGCTGAAAATGTATTCGTAGCAGGAATATATAAATACTTATGGTAATGTACTAATGGTAATATTTACATGTAAACAGGAGTAAAAGTGACCAGTAGCAGGATAAATAGATAAATACTAATGGTAATGTACATGTATGTCCTGGATGACTAGGAGCTCACTCCCAGTGATGCGCTTGCCCGTCCGGACCACCCTTTGTACAGCCTTCTGGTCGTGGGCGGTGTAGTTGCTATACCAGACAGTGATACAACCAGTCAGGATACTCTCAATGGTGCAGCTGTAAAAGTTCCTGATGATCTGAGGGGCCATGCCAAATTATTTCAGCCTCCTGAGGGAGAAGAGGCATTGCCGTGCCTTCTTCACGACAGTTCTGGTGTGAGAGGACCATATTAAGTCATCTGTGATGTGGACACTGAGGAACTTGAAGCTTTTGAAGCTCCACTGTTGTTCTGCCTTCCGAAACAGATATTTGACAGTCTGCACACACCCACACAGGAACAGGCTTTCTCTAGCAAAATGCTGGATTCTATTAATCTGTTCATATAACAAAACTCCTAGCTATTGTGGCTGTCTGTATCCAGGACAGCGATCAAAGCTCCTCAGCAGCCCATCTATGTTCCTCTGCATCTATTACTAGTTTCTTCCAGCCTCCTACCACGTCGGGGTTGGGTGTAACCTCCCTGTCCTGGTGCTCATATCAAACAGACCCATTCTTACACAACAATTGGCCTAATGAGCTGGAATGACAGCCGGGTCGGCGAATGCCGCGATCCCATTATCTTCCTCTGGTTATGAGTGGCAGTGGAAGTGACACGGGCTGAACTGTTGCAGAGGCTCCTCTGACTCCCCCTGTCAGGACTGTGTGATATGCTAATTAGTTCCAGAAAGGTCCCGAAAAGTATGATGAGGGAGAGAGAGAGTGGAAGACGGAGAGAGGTGTGGGAGAGAGACAGGGAAAGAAAGGTGGGGAAAGAGATATAGAGAGATAGTAATGATAGTCCCTCTCTAATCCAGGATAGGTAGGCCTGTTAGAACAGCTTGTTAGAAGCCAGGGCAGAATAACAAGTTGTTTTGAGTCTGTTCAGTGACAACTCCACAAGGGAAAATGTCAGCCATTAGCCTGAGTCAGTGTGAGATGACAAGTGAAAAACAGGAGCATAGCTTACTGACAGTGTCAACAGTAGACCTTCGCCATCGGACAGCTTCATACAAGCACTTGTGCTGCATTCGACAGATAAACTAGTAGGCTAGTATATGACTTCTGCTCTAGTGTCAAACATCAATGACACAAAGGTCACTCTAACCTAGAGGGGAAAGTGTATGAATACAAAGTGGGGGTTGACAGTATAAATTGAAAAGTATAGCACATTTTCAGCATATTATGCACCTTCCTAATATTAAGTTGCACCCCCTTTTGTACTCAGAATAGCCTCAATTCATCAAGCTTCGTCGAAAGCGTTCCCCAGGGATGCTGGCCCATGTTGACTCAAATGCTTCCAACAGTTGTGTCAAGTTGGCTGGATGTCCTTTGGGTGGTGGACCATTCTATATACACACAGGAAACTGTTGAGTGTGGAAAACCCAGCAGCATTGTAATTCTTGACACACTAAACCCGGTGCGCCTGGCACCTACTAACAAATCCTGTTCAAAGGCACTTAAGTCTTTAGTCTGGCCCATTCACCCTCTGAATGGGACTCATACACAATCCATATCTCAATTGTCTCAAGGCTTAAACATTCATCTTTAACCTGTCTCCTCGCCTTCATCTACACTGATTAAAGTGGATTTAACAAGTGACATCAATAAGGGATCATACATTTCACCTGGATTCACCTGATCAGTCTATGTCATGGAAAGAGCAGGTGTTCCTAATGTTTTGTTTCACTCCTTGTAAAGCGTTAATTCATATTATAGAGGGATGCTTTGCTGAGTCCCAGACTACTATATGGCAGGCCTAATGGAATAAGGGTGAATAATTGGCGGTATTACCAGCTCTACCATCTCTTCCTCTGAGACTCCCACCATGATTAGAGAACTAATTGTGCCTTAGCGTCGGACACACACACACACACACACACACACACACACACCATACTACAAGCACGCTTTACCTCAGTGACTGATTTAGTGATATTGCAGCAGCAACAGGGTGTGGTTTGAACATAGCCTTCATAATCATCCAACTTCCTTATTTTCTAATTCAGCATCAGCTTCCCTGAGGAAGTCATGGGTCCCATGTGGCTCAGTTGGTAGAGTGTGGTGCTTGCAACGCCAGGGTCGAGTGGGTTCAATTCCCACAGGGGACCAGTACAAAAAAGTATGAAAAATCTATGCCCTTACTACTCTAAGTACCTCTGGATAAGAGCGCCATGCAAATTCCTAAAAGGTAAATGGAATAACATGGTGTTAATATTCTCCATTCATTTGGGATGAAGGCCTCCAGATATCTGTTAAAACATGTAACAGGATCTTCATAACATATCACTCAACTTGACTTTAAACCACTTTCGAAGTTAAGAAAAAGTTCATTTTGGAGTGAACTGTCCCTTTGATATTACCACTTTAATTACAGATTTACCCTTATTGTGAAAACTAATACTTTCTGCTAAACTAGACATTTAAGATTCAGTCTTTGGTTATTTTGTCACGAATCCCACCGAAGGTGGCTCCCCTGCCTGCTCGGGCGGCGCTCGGCGGTCGTCGTCACCGGCCTACTAGCCGCCGCTGATTCCTTTTTCCTTTTCGTTTGGTATGTCTTATTGTTTGCACCTGTTCCTCATTTGGGTCTTTTGATTTTGGTTATTTAAGCCTGGTTAGCCCACCCAGGTTTGTGCGGGATTATTTAGCGTCAGGTTGTGTTTTGTATTTGGATGTGCTGGCGATCTACTACTGTTATATTTTATGCCTGCTGTGCACCTGTTCTGGGCACTTTGCATTTTTTCCATGCCGGTTGTGTTGGCGTCGATCGTGTTGTGTTTTATTTAATAAACACAAAGTTCCTTACCTCTGCTCTCTGCGCCTGACTCCTACCACCACTCCTAGCAACTACTGACAGAATCCCGCACCCACTATGGAGTCAGCAGGAGCAGCCTCCCCTCCTCTCCCATCGATGGAGGAACGGGTCCTCCACCATACCACCATTCTCCACAAAATCGGCTCAGTGATGGACCAGATGATGGAGAGGATGGACCGATGGGAGAGGAGTGGCCTCCCTACCGCATCCCCAGCACCTATTCCCCCTCCACCATCTACCCCTCCACCGACGTCCGGACCCGGAGCCCTACGCCTGGCTCTCCCCAGGGAGTACGATGGAGCGGCGGCTGGGTGCCAGGGGTTCCTGCTACAGTTGGAGTTGTACCTGGCTACCGTTCGTCCGACTCCCTCGGGAGAGGAGAGCGTAAGCGTCCTCGTCTCCTGCTTAACGGGACGTGCCCTGGAGTGGGCCAACGCAGTGTGGTATGGCCCAGACTCGGCAAGGGATCACTACCCCGAGTTCACCCGCCGTTTCCGGGCCGTGTTCGACCACCCAGCAGAAGGCCGGGCGGCGGGTGAACGGCTGTTCCACCTGCGGCAGGAGACGAGGAGCGCACAGGACTTTGCTCTGGAGTTCCGGACCTTGGCTGCTGGAGCGGGGTGGAACGACAGGGCCCTGATGGACCACTATCGGTGTAGCCTCCGGGAGGACGTCCGCCGTGAGCTAGCCTGTCGGGACACTACCCTCTCACTAGATGAACTAATCGACATGTCCATTCGTCTCGACAACCTGCTGGCTGCGCGCGGGCGTCCAGACAGGGCCCTGTTGGTTCCACCTCCAGGTCCTCCAGCTCCCATCCCTAGGGAGCTAGGGGGGGCCGCGTCCAGGGGAACCGGAGGAGGAGGCTCCTCTTGTACCCAGTGTGGTCGGAGAAGACACACTACCGACCGGTGCTGGGGGAGCACTCCTCGTTCACCTCAGGTGAGTAAGCACCAACCTCACCCAGAGCTCCCTGTTGGTCATATGTTCGTTTTAGTAACTTTCCCCTTGTTTTCTCCCTCTTTCCAGCATAAGGCGCTAGTCGATTCAGGCGCAGCTGGAAACTTTATGGATCGTGGGCTCGCATTAAGGCTAGGGATTCCCCTGGTGTCGTTGGACCAACCTTTCCCCGTGCACTCCTTAGATAGCCGACCATTAGGGTCAGGACTGGTCAGGGAGGCCACGGTGCTACTGGACATGGTAACGCAGGGGGATCATGGGGAACGGATTAGTCTCTTCCTCATTGATTCTCCTGCGTTTCCGGTAGTGCTGGGGATTCCCTGGCTGGCCAATCACAATCCCAATATTTTGTGGAGACAGGGGGCTCTCAGAGGGTGGTCAGAGGAGTGCTCAGGCAGGTGTAAGGGAGTTTCCATCGGTGCGACGACGGTGGAGAGTCCAGACCAGGTTTCCACTGTGCGCATTCCCTCAGAATATGCCGATTTGGCTATCGCCTTCTGTAAAAAGAGGGCGACCCGATTACCACCTCATCGACGAGGGGATTGCGTGATAAATCTCCAGGTAAACGCTGCACTTCCCAGGAGTCACGTGTACCCATTGTCACAGGAGGAAACGTTGGCTATGGAGACATTGGCTTGAGGGGGCTAAGCACCCTTTCCTCATCTGGACTGACCACCGTAATCTCGAGTACATCCAGGCAGCTAGGAGACTGAATCCGTGTCAGGCCAGGTGGGCCATGTTCTTTACCCGTTTCCGGTTCACGATCTCTTATCTGCCAGGTTCACAGAACACGAAGGCCGACGCACTGTCCCGCCTATATGACACAGAGGAGAGGGCCATCGATCCGGCTCCCATTCTTCCAGCGTCGTGCTTGGTAGCTCCGGTGGTATGGGAGTTGGACGCGGAGATCGAGCGGGCGTTACGGTCGGAACCTGCACCATCGCAGTGTCCGGCAGGTGTTCAGTACGTACCGCTTGGTCTCCGTGATCGATTGATTCGATGGGCCCATAATCTCCCCTCCTCGGGTCACCCTGGATCGAGAGGACAGTGCGGAACCTGAGGGGGAAGTACTGGTGGCCCACCTTGGGTAAGGACGTGCGGTTTTATGTTTCCTCCTGCTCGGTGTGCGCTCAGAGCAAGGCTCCTCGACACCTGCCTAGAGGGAAATTATACCCCCTCCCCGTTCCACAGTGGCCGTGGTCACACTTGTCAGTGGACTTCCTCACTGACCTTCCCGTATCTCAGGGGAACACCACTATCCTGGTCGTTGTGGATCGGTTCTCGAAGTCCTGTCGTCTTATCCCGTTGCCCGGTCTCCCTACGGCTCTGCAGACTGCGGAGGCCCTGTTTACCCATGTCTTCCGGCACTACGGGGTGCCCGAGAACATCGTTTCTGATCGGGGTCCCCAGTTCACGTCCAGAGTTTGGAGGGCGTTCATGGAACGTTTGGGGGTCTCGGTCAGCCTGACCTAGGGTTTCCACCCCAGAGTAATGGGCAGGTGGAGACAGTGAACCAAGAGGTGGGTAGGTTTCTAAGGACGTATTGCCAGGACCGGCCCAGGGAATGGGCGAGATACGTGCCATGGGCAGAAATAGCCCAAAATTCTCTACGTCACTCATCAACCAACATGTCACCGTTCCAGTGCGTGTTGGGCTACCAGCCGGTCCTGGCTCCATGGCACCAGAGCCAGACCGAGGCTCCTGCGGTGGAGGATTGTGTGCAGCGCTCGAAGGACACTTGGAGAGCCGTCCAAGATGCACTCACAAAGGCGAGTGGACGGCAGAAGAAGAGCGCTGACCAGCACCGCAGTGAGACCCCTGTGTTTGCACCAGGGGATCGAGTCTGGCTCTCGGCTAGAAACCTGCCCCTCCGCTTGCCTTGCCGGAAGCTGGGCTCGCAGTGTGTAGGGCCGTTTAAAGTCCTGAGGAGGATAAACGAGGTGTGTTACCGATTACAACTTCCATCTTACTACCGTATTAACCCCTCGTTTCATGTGTCTCTCCTCAGACCGGTGGTGGCTGGTCCCGTGCAGGAAGGTGAGGTGCCGGAGGTTCCTCCCCCCCCGCTGGACATTGGGGGGTCCCCGGCGTATAAGATACGCGCCATTCTGGACTCCAGACTTCGGGGGGGGGGGGCAACAGTACCTCGTCGACTGGGAGGGGTACGGCACGGAGGAAAGGTGCTGGGTACCCAGGAAGGACATTTTGGACCCCCCACTACTGAGGGAGTTCCACCGCCTTCATGGGGATCGCCCTGCGCCTCGTCCTCCGGGTCGCCCTTGAGGTCGGTGGCGGTGCGCTGCGGGAGCCGCGCGTCAGGAGGGGGGTACTGTCACGAATCCCACCGAAGGTGGCTCCCCTGCCTGCTCGGGCGGCGCTCGGCGGTCATCGTCACCGGCCTACTAGCCGCCGCTGATCCATTTTTCCTTTTCGTTTGGTATGTCTTATTATTTGCACCTGTTCCTCATTTGGGTCTTTTGATTTTGGTTATTTAAGCCTGGTTAGCCCGCCCAGGTTTGTGCGGGATTATTTAGTGTCAGGTTGTGTTTTGTATTTGGATGTGCTGGCGATCTACTACTGTTATATTTTATGCATGCTGTGCACCTGTTCTGGGCACTTTGCATTTTTTCCACGCCGGTTGTGTTGGCGTCGATTGTGTTGTGTTTTATTTAATAAACACAAAGTTCCTTACCTCTGCTCTCTGCGCCTGACTCCTACCACCACTGCTAGCAACTACTGACATATTTTTATATTGTTATGTAATGTAACATACTTTGGCATGGGGAGCTTTGACTGATTTTCTTTTGGACTATGTTTTTCTTTAGAATAAATATTTTTAAAACTGATTGTCTTACCTGCACCAAATCAGTAATCAAAGAGGTGTTTTAACCCACAAAACCCCATAACTGTTATTCGTTCCTAAGGGCCTTTTAGACTCAGTGAGCAGGGATGGGCAACTGGCAGCTTGCATCCCTTTTTTAATTACATTTTTTATGTTTTTAGGAACTCAGTCGGGGTCACAACTTACTGTTGAGAGTTAGAATAGTAAAATACACAAGGTGCAATTTTTAAAATTAGGTTGTGCATCAGCAGTTTTTCAATAAATAATGAATGGACAGCAGCGTAATGGAGTAATACATCTAATCTATTATCCTTTTAGCAGCAGCGTAGGTTGTGTCTGAGTAGGTAGAGACCTGTGGATGGGCATAGAGTCAATGTGGATAGTCTGTGGGAGAGAAGTAGTTAGCCATTTAACAGTCTTATGGCCAGGGGTTGCTTTTTATATTATTATATAATGTAATATATTTTGTCATAGTGAGATTTGACAGATTTTCCTTTGGACTAAGTTTTTGTTTAGAGTAAATATTTTCACCTGCACCAAATCAGTAATCAGAGAGGTAGGCAGCATGTTTCAGAGGCCTCATTCTCAGTGTTGGTGATGTTTTAACCCACAAACCCCCCATAACTGTTTTTTTGTTTCGAAGGGCCAGTTAGACTCAGTGAGCAGGGATGGGCAACTGGCGACCTGAATCCCTTTTTACATTTTATTTGTTATGTTTTTCGAGAACTCAACCGGGGTCTCAACTTACTGTTGAGAGTTAGAATAGTAGAATACACATGGTGCAATTTCGAAATTTGGTTGTGCATCAGTGGTTTTTCTTTTGTTATATTAGTCACGACAGTCACTCAATTAGCCCATGTCAGCAAAACTTTTTTAGATTGGTAAATTAGTCTAGCGACCCGTAATTCAGGGCAAATTCAAGCCCCTTGGGGGCTGCCATAGAGTTACATTAGAAGTGTCGATCCAAGAAGGCTCACGGCCATTGGCCACAGATAAAATTACGTCAATTCACGTTATATCTACGGTAGCTTTGATTGGACCGATCATGTCAACATCATACTTTCAAAATCTTAGCTAGCAGTTATCATCATGAATCAAGTAGACAATCTACTTGTCACGAATCCCACCGAAGGTGGCTCCCCTGCCTGTTCGAGCGGCGTTCGGCGGTCGTCGTCGACGGCCTACTAGCCACCGCTGATCCCTTTTTCCTTTTCTGTTTGTATGGTCTTATTGGTTGCACCTGTTCCCTATTGTGTTTCTTGATTTGCGTTTATTTAAGCCTGTTTAGCCCACCCAGGTTTGTGCGGGATTACTTTTGCTGTCGTGTATTTTGGATGTGCTGGCTTACGCCTTATTATCTCTCTCTGGACTGTTTGCCCGTTGTTCTGGGTTGGTCGTTTGTTTTACACGCCCGTCTGTTTTGGCGTGACCGGTTTGTGCCGGAAGAAATAAAGGGCATTATACTTTACCTCTGCTCTCTGCGCCTGACTCCTACCACCACTCCTAGTATCCCGTGACACTACTGGCAAATCCTTTTCAATCCTTGTCATATGAAGAGACATTATAGATACTGTAGAATGTATCGGTGCTCATCAGCCATTGGACATAAACATTACACAACAAGTTGGAAATCGCTAATTCAACAATGAGTGGTTTGGAAGGAATCAGTGGTTAACTGCAAGCATTGCAAAGCAATCACTAGCCTGCTATTCAGTGGAGTGGCTGTGTGGTCCAAGTCTGGGTTTAAGGGTCTTTTTTCCAAGCTTAAAAGGATAAACATTCATGCTGTCAACCCAGCATGACTTCTGCCACGTTCAAAACAACTGGAAACTTGTAACTGGGAAATCTCAGACTTCAGTGAGTTCAAGACAACTGGGAACTCAGAAAAAACTAGCTCCAACTGGGAAAATATGTTTTGAACAGTCATCCAACTTGGAATGAGTCAGGAACTCATTCAACCTTGTTTTTTTCTGAGTTCCCAGTTGTCATGAAAGCACCATAAATCCAGAGAATGCCAGACTTTCATGACAAAGTTTGATGACATAATTTACCCACACAGACCGTCTTCCTGTTTAAGTGAGCACAGCACAAGGTGAGTCCAAAAATGTATTGTATGCTGCTGCACAAATGATGCAATATGCCAGGGAGATATGTATACTGGAATGTAGCTAAGAAGGTAATACTAAGTGTATGTTTTGTAGTAAGCTATTAGTAGCCCATGTGCCTCACCCTAATAATTTGGTCCCTTTTCCCCTCATAACTTAGCCTACTGTTCTGACTTGGTGGTGCACATGTAGTCTATAGCCTGTTTTAGAGAAATGTAATCAGCGAATATTGTAAGAGCTTTCATTGTCTGCTTATATGCCCCCTTTATTTATCCCACGGTTCTGACTTGGTGTACAGGGAGAATACTTTAAGAACGTCCCATGTTCTGAATTCTGCCAGAGAAGGCTCCACTGATAGCCAGGTGTAGCAGTGGTAAGGATTCACTCCATGGTACTGAGAAAAAAGCTCTGCTGTTGGGACAGCTTTATGTAGGCCCTCACAGTTTGTGGACACCGTTTGTCACCGTTATAGTGCAATTAAAGTATTGTTTAATGTTGTGCTGTCTTGTGTAGTGGCTTTGCTGGCTTGCGTGTAAAACATTTTTTTTTTTTGCCAGACCAAGATTTACATGCTAAATTCGCCACTGCTGTCAGCTATCTAAACTTGTTGTATTCATGGTCGAATTACCAACCAGGGGGCCAACATTGATTTTATTAGTCACTCTCACTCAGATATCTTATTAAAAACTGCAAACATTTCTCTCCACCCTATGGCAAAATGTTTAGAACGGTAGAAAATTACCTGTAAAACTGCTCAGTTTCTCTATTCTCTCCATGGCAAAATGAGTAGAATTGTTTTTCTGTACCCTGTATAGTATGTAAAACTGGTTGTACCTTCTAGAACCCTGTATGTCCTCCATCCCTTACTGTGAAAGGTGCCTATAGGGGAGAAAAGTTTCTGCCTTGCAGAGTGATTGGCTAGTCATCACCAGTGTTGAGATTAGTTACTTGAAATTACATATTAGTCATTACATTTAACAAAAGTAACATGTTACTTTACAATGTTACTTTGTGTGGAAAGTAACACATTATATTATTAGTTATATTACTTTGTGTTACTTTCATGAAAATAATCTCCACACGCTATACTAACTCAGGTTTGATGACTAGTTTCTCCTTTAATTTTTGGTGCTGCTTTCCTGTGCTAGTAGGCCTATACAAAGTGCTGCACTATCATATGGGCTGCTTAATTAGTCATATATACTGTAAGTGACACGTCCTGACCAGTATAGAGGATATTTGGTTATTGTAGTTTGGTCAGGACGTGGCAGAGGGGAGTTGATGTATGTGTATGGGGTTTGTCACTGGTCTATGTCTGTGGTTCTATGTATAGTTAATTGGGGTTGGACTCCCAATTGAAGGCAGGTGTATTGAGTTGCCTTTGATTGGGAGTCCTATATAGTAGGGTGTGTTTGTCTTAGTGTTTTGTGGGTAGTTGTTTTTGCACTGCGTTTAGTATAGCCTGCAAGACTGTTGTACTGTCGTGTTTCTTGTTTTTTCCCGTGTATGCTTTATTCTAAAGTAATTAAAAGATGAGCATCCACATTCCCGCTGCGCCTTGGTCTTCTCTCCATTACAACACGTGACAGAACTACCCACCACAAAAGGACCAAGCAGCGGAGGAGGAGGGAGCCACAGGAGAACAGCGTTGATGGATGGACTTGGCAGAAGGAGCGAAGATTCTGGGAGGACAAGTTAAGGGAGCTAAGGGAACCCGGGAGGCAGCCCCAATAAATTTTTCGGGGGGGACACAAGGGCTGTTTGGCAGGGCGAGATTGGAGCCCCAGGCCAGCTCCCCGTACCCTTGTAGGGCAAAGACAGACTCGACAGGTCTCATGCTTTGGGGTTGGGGCTGTGGTGAGGCCTGGGATTTTCAGGCCGGTAGGCACAGTACCAGCGCCCTGCATGTGCCAGGGCGAAGTAAGCATCGAGCCTGAAGGGGTGATGCCAACCCTGCGCTCAAGACCGCCAGTGCGCCTCTACGGTCCGGTGTTTCCCGCTATACGCACTAGCATGGAGGTGCGTGTCTCCAGGCTGGCACGTCCAGTACCAGCCCCACGCATCAGGCGTCTAGTGCATCAGCCCAGCCTCGCCAGTCAGGAGCTGCCAGAGCTGCCTGCCAGTCAAGAGTCGCCAGAGCCGCCCGCCAGTCAAGAGTCGCCAGAGCCGCCCGCTAGTCAGGAGCCGCCAGCGCCGCCCGCTAGTCAGGAGCTGCCAGAGCCGCCCGACTGCCCGGAGCTGCCAGAGCGGCCCGACTGCCGGAGCTGCCAGAGCGGCCCGACTGCCCGGAGCTGCCAGAGCGGCCCGACTGTCCTCCGGCCCAGCCCAAGCGGCCCGCCTGTCCTCCAGCCCAGCCCGAGTGGCCCGCCTGTCCTCCGGCCCAGCCCGAGTGGCCCGCCTGTCCTCCGGCCCAGCCCGAGTGGCCCGCCGGCCCTCCGTCCCAGCCCGAGTGGCCCGCCTGTCCTCCGGCCCAGCCCGAGTGGCCCGCCTGTCCTCCGGCCCAGCCCGAGTGGCCCTCCTGTCCTCCGGCCCAGCCCGAGTGGCCCGCCTGTCCTCCGGCCCAGCCCGAGTGGCCCGCCGGTCCTCCGGCCCAGCCCTAGTGGCCCGCCGGTCCTCCGGCCCAGCCCGAGTGGCCCTCCTGTCCTCCGGCCCAGCCCGAGTGGCCCGCCTGTCCTCCGGCCCAGCCCGAGTGGCCCGCCTGTCCTCCGGCCCAGCCAGAGTGGCCCGCCTGTCCTCCGGCCCAGCCAGAGTGGTCCGTCTGCAAGGGTCAGCCCGAGTGGCCCGTCTGTCCGGTGCAGCTATCGGCGCCACCGAAGTGGGCGACACCGAAGGTGGAGCGAGGTTCACGTCCCGCACCTGAGCCACCTCCGGGATAGGTGGGTTGGGGAGGGAGGGTGTAGCACAGTGCCGTCGTTGACGGCAGCCACCCCCCTTCCCTCCCTTATTGTTTAGGGGATTTTTTGTTGTTGTTGTTTTGTTTTTTTTTCTGTGTTTTGTGTAGGTGCATTCCAGGGTCTGCACCTTTGAGGGGGGGTACTGTCACGTCCTGACCAGTATAGAGGATATTTGGTTATTGTAGTTTGGTCAGGACGTGGCAGAGGGGAGTTGATGTATGTGTATGGGGTTTGTCACTGGTCTATGTCTGTGGTTCTATGTATAGTTAATTGGGGTTGGACTCCCAATTGAAGTCAGGTGTGTTGAGTTGCCTTTGATTGGGAGTCCTATATAGTATGGTGTGTTTGTCTTTGTGTTTTGTGGGTAGTTGTTTTTGCACTGCTTTTAGTATAGCCTGCAAGACTGTTGTACTGTCGTGTTTCTTGTTTTTTCCCGTGTATGCTTTATTCTAAAGTAATTAAAAGATGAGCATCCACATTCCCGCTGCGCCTTGGTCTTCTCTCCACTACGACACATGTGACAGTAAGCCAAACATCTGTACAGATTTCCTATCTTTTCATTCAAAATCTTTCTCCTGAGCCACCAGTTCTGGTTATAGACCGCACATACATGGACCAATATACAGTGGGGCAAAAAAGTATTTAGTCAGCCACCAATTGTGCAAGTTCTCCCACTTAAAAAGATGAGAGAGGCCTGTAATTTTCATCATAGGTACACGTCAACTATGACAGACAAAATGAGAAAAAAAATCCAGAAAATCACATTGTAGGATTTTTAATGAATTTATTTGCAAATTATGGTGGAAAATAAGTATTTGGTCACCTACAAACAAGCAAGATTTCTGGCTCTCACAGACCTGTAACTTCTTCTTCAAGAGGCTCCTCTGTCCTCCACTCGTTACCTGTATTAATGGCACCTGTTTGAACTTGTTATCAGTATAAAAGACACCTGTCCACAACCTCAAACAGTCACACTCCAAACTCCACTATGGCCAAGACCAAAGAGCTGTCAAAGGACACCAGAAACAAAATTGTAGACCTGCACCAGGCTGGGAAGACTGAATCTGCAATAGGTAAGCAGCTTGGTTTGAAGAAATCAACTGTGGGAGCAATTATTAGGAAATGGAAGACATACAAGACCACTGATAATCTCCCTCGATCTGGGGCTCCACGCAAGATCTCACCCCGTGGGGTCAAAATGATCACAAGAACGGTGAGCAAAAATCCCAGAACCACACCTAGTGAATGACCTGCAGAGAGCTGGGACCAAAGTAACAAAGCCTACCATCAGTAACACACTATGCCGCCAGGGACTCAAATCCTGCAGTGCCAGACGTGTCCCCCTGCTTTAGCCAGTACATGTCCAGGCCCGTCTGAAGTTTGCTAGAGAGCATTTGGATGATCCAGAAGAGGATTGGGAGAATGTCATATGGTCAGATGAAACCAAAATATAACTTTTTGGTAAAAACTCAACTCGTTGTGTTTGGAGGACAAAGAATGCTGAGTTGCATCCAAAGAACACCATACTTACTGTGAAGCATGGGGGTGGAAATATCATGCTTTGGGGCTGTTTTTCTGCAAAGGGACCATCACGACTGATCCATGTAATGGAAAGAATGAATGGGGCCATGTATCGTGAGATTTTGAGTGAAAACCTCCTTCCATCAGCAAGGGCATTGAAGATGAAACGTGGCTGGGTCTTTCAGCATGACAATGATCCCAAACACACCGCCCGGGCAACGAAGGAGTGGCTTCGTAAGAAGCATTTCAAGGTCCTGGAGTGGCGTAGCCAGTCTCCAGATCACAACCCCATAGAAAATCTTTGGAGGGAGTTGAAAGTCTGTGTTGCCCAGCGACAGCCCCAAAACATCACTGCTCTAGAGGAGATCTGCATGGAGGAATGGGCCAAAATACCAGCAACAGTGTGTGAAAACCTTGTGAAGACTTACAGAAAACGTTTGACCTGTGTCATTGCCAACAAAGGGTATATAACAAAGTATTGAGATAAACTTTTGTTATTGACCAAATACTTATTTTCCACCATAATTTGCAAATAAATTCATTAAAAATCCTACAATGTGATTTTTTTTTCTCATTTTGTCTGTCATAGTTGAAGTGTACCTATGATGAAAATTACAGGCCTATCTCATCTTTTTAAGTGGGAGAACTTGCACAATTGGTGGCTGACTAAATACTTTTTTCCCCCACTGTAGATGTATAGAGGGCACACTTGTCACTAGACGGGCAAGCCCTCTATGGGCTTTGCTACAGTATCACAGATGCCATCAATAGCAAAGATCAGAGGTGTGCACTCTATACTTTTCTATAGACAGCAGCTGTCATGACATTTCTCCAAACAGCCTTTCTTTGCTTGCTTGAGAGCTAAATGAGGTAACAAGTTGATATCAGATCAAGGAAACGCCCACGATAGAGATATGATTATGAAAGTAACTCACAGATTATTTGACAAAGTATGTCATGTCTGCTCCCGCTCCCCCTCTCTGGCGCTCGAGGTCACCAGGCTGCTTATCATGTTCTGTTATAATCTCCACCCAGCACAGCCAGAAGAGGACTGGCCACCCCTCATAGCCTGGTTCCTCTCTAGGTTTCTTCCTAGGTTTTGGCCTTTCTAGGGAGTTTTTCCTTGCCACCGTGCTTCTACACTTGCATTGCTTGCTGTTTGGGGTTTTAGGCTGGGTTTCTGTACAGCACTTTGAGATATCAGCTGATGTAAGAAGGACTATATAAATACATTTGATTTGATTATGCACACCTGTCACCATCGTTACGCGCATCAGCGCTTCATCGGACTCACCTGGACTCCATCACGTTATTAATTACCTCCCCTATATCGGTCACTTCCTCAGTTTCTTTCCCAAGTCAGCGTTAATGTTGTTACGTGTTTTGTTTCCTGTCATTAAATGTTTACTCCTGGGACTTGCTTCTTGTCCCCCAGCGTCTGTCCTTCTAAAGTAACTGTAATAATATGACCCAATTTGAAAAGTAACGCAAGTAACGCTACTTTACTCCATTACTCATAAACTGTACAACCAAGTGTTTAGGATATGAACATATAACTAAACACTTCTGTAACTTAACACTTCAAGAAAAACGCATCACAATGTTTAGACTGTAAACACCAGAACATGTTTATTCACTGTACCACTTTTTTAACACGTTTATTAAGCACAAGGCGTTTACGTTTTAAACACTGGGAGTGTTGTTTTAACACTCTAGGGTGTAAAGCTGTATTTGCATATTTCCCAGCATGCCTTTTGAGTAAATGTGAGAGATACACACCCATGACTGTGTTTATTAGTGACAGAGACAGTGGTGTAAAGTACTTTAGTAAAAATACTTCAATGTACTACTAAAGTTGTTTTTTTGTGAATGTAGGCCTATAAAACTGGTGAGGTTTGGCAAAACAGCACTTTTTGAGATTGTTTTTATAAATCCATGTTATGTACAACATAATTCACAGAATTTGTACTTGTATTTGAATGTGAAATAAAAATATTAATTATTTAAAAAAATATATAATCTGTACTTTACTATTTATATTTTTTACATCTTTTACTTTTACTCCACTACATTCCTAAAGAAAATAATGTACTTTTTTTCCCATACATTTTTTCCTGACACCCAAAAGTACTCGTTACCGTTCGAATGCTTAGCAAGAAAATTATCCAATTCACGGACTTATCAAGAGAACATCCCTGGTCATCCCTACTGCCTCTGATCTGCCGGACTCACTAAACACAAATGCTTCATTTGTAAATGATGTCTGAGTGTTGGAGTGTACCTCTTGTTATCCGTAAATTAAAAAAAAACGAAAAAATATTGTGCCGTCTGGGTTACTTAATATAAGGAATGTCAAATGATTTACACTTTTACTTTTGATACTATTTTAGCACTTACATTTACTTTTGATTCTTAAGTATATTTAAAACCAAGTACTGTTAGACTCAAGTAGTATTTTACTGATTGACTTTCACTTTTACTTGAGTAATTTTCCATTAAGGTGTCTACTTTTACTCAAGTATGACAATTGGGTACTTTTTCCACCACTGGACAGAGACATGGTAGAGGCATTGTCCCGCCCTGATCTGTTTCAGCTTCCTGTGATTGTCTCCACCCCCTCCAGGTATTGCTTATTCTCCCCAGTGTATGTATCCCTGTGTTTCCCGTCTCTCTGTGCCAGTTTGCCTTGTATGTTAGTCAAGTCAACAAGCGTATTTTTCCCATACTCCTTTTGCTATTTTCTTTTTGATAGTCTTCCCGGTTTTGACCCCTCCCTGACTCTGGACTACTTTCCCGCCTGCCTGATCATCCTGCCTGCCCTGACCTTGAATCTGCCTGCCCTTCGGTACCTTTTGGACTCTGAACTGGTTTTGACCCTTTTGCCTGTCCACGACCATTCTCTTGCCTACCGCTTTGGATTAATAAACATTGTAAGACTCCAACCATCTGCCTCCTGTGTCTGCATCTGGGTCTCGCCTTGTGTCATGATAGGCATTCAATAACTTAACCAAGTGACTACCTAAGATGAATGTGTTTCAATTAGAAGTAAACCCTTTATGACCACATATTATTCATTTCATAAGACCTTTAGTTATTTCCTAGTTATCCTCGACATTGTGATCTAAAAGTCCTGGCTCATGGGCCACAGACCTGCAAGTTACAATACGCTGGTTTGTGAAGGGATTACTATCAGAAACCAGCAAGAAGGAGGATATCCAAGAATTTTCATATTTTATCACCCACAACCTGCACTCAGAATGACTGCTATGGTAAAGGATTTACCAAACAATACCTAAAACATCTAAACTGGAACTATCTTAGTAACGGTTGCAATAAGTCCAACTCCTTACAGATTGGATTAGTTTAGAAACATTTAAGCTATTTATCTTTGCATATTATAAGATACATTAATCAATCAATGTGCATGAGGAAACATAGATATTAAAATAAACAATTTAAAAAAATCAACCTACAACAAAGCATGCTGGGAAATATGATAATGTGGCCCCTCCCACGTATTTTTCACTCTGATAGAGTTAACAGAAATGAACTCAACTCATCTGAGTAAAAACAACACTATGCGATTTGAAAATATTTCATGTTCAGTGCTGAAATGTAGGAAGGTGACAGACATTCCTAATACTGATCTGAATAAAAGGCATGGAAAGTCACAGCAATTTCCAGTGACTCAATGCACTCTGAACAGGACAACAGGAAAATAAACACTAGTGTTTAAAATCTGAACACTTAGTAGATATAGGTGTTCTCCTGGTTGGAAACTGACTCGAAAAAGCTAACTATCATGTTTAATGTTGTATCTAAACGCCTGGGTTTAGAATTTATTGGCAAATCTCAATGCCTAATGTTTAAGTTTTAAACACTGATGTTTAGGTTTTAAACGTGTCACATGTTTCATGGTTTTATACTGTAAAAGTAATTACTTTTGTAACACGTTACTCCCAACACTGGTCATCACAAACAGCCTATCACATACAATACATGAACTGCAGGGCAGGAGCTGAATGCATCCTTCACTCCCATGTTCTTTGCTGCTGTGTAGATTTCACAACCTAGGGATCTGAAACCTGACTCTGAATAAGCTGTTCTCATTAGACCATTTCACTCAGGGGTCAGTGAACTATGTGTGTGTCTGTCCACACTTGCTCTTGATGGCAGAAGTTTGAAATCGTAACTTTTTGGAGGGTTGGATTTAGCAATAACAACAGGACAAATGTAATTGAATATAACTAAATACACTTGGATATGTCTACACACCAGAGGTAAATCCCAGTCTTCTGTCAAAACAAAAGTCCAGAACAGTCTGTATTTGGTCCTATCAATCCCCTGCTGTTTTAGCCGTTATCATCACTCTAAAACAAACAGAGCAATATGCACTTTGACTGAAACGCTGTATTTTGATCCTGTGAATATGATGCAGTCCATGTCAGAAACAGGAAGAGTGATGAGATGTACAGTACATTCAGTACCTGTGGCATACACTAGACTGTCCTTTTCTCTCTGCACCTCATTTGGTGTCACTGAACTTTTCAACCTCCTAAATGTCAAACCGGTACCTAGAGGGAATAGGGGTGAATATGTCACTCATTGATGTAGAGTTTAGCATGTTTAGGGTCCTTTTATGACATTTACATTACATTTAAGTCATTTAGCAGACGCTCTTATCCAGAGCGACTTACAAATTGGTGCATTCACCTTATGATATCCAGTGGAACAACCACTTTACAATAGTGCATTTAAATCTTTTAAGGGGGGGGGGTAGAAGGATTACTTTATCCTATCCTAGGTATTCCTTAAAAAGGTGGGGTTTCAGGTGTCTCCGGAAGGTGGTGATTGACTCCGCTGTCCTGGCGTCGTGAGGGAGCTTGTTCCACCATAGGGGTGCCAGAGCAGCAAACAGTTTTGACTGGGCTGAGCGGGAACTGTGCTTCCTTCGAGGTAGGGAGGCGAGCAGGCCAGAGGTGGATGAAAGCAGTGCCCTTGTTTGGGTGTAGGGCCTGATCAGAGCCTGAAGGTACGGAGGTGCCGTTCCCCTCACAGTTCCGTAGGCAAGCACCATGGTCTTGTAGCGGATGCGAGCTTCAACTGGAAGCCAGTGGAGAGAGTGGAGGAGCGGGGTGACGTGAGAGAACTTGGGAAGGTTGAACACCAGACGGGCTGCGGCGTTCTGGATGTGTTGTAGGGGTTTAATGGCACAGGCAGGGAGCCCAGCCAACAGTAAGTTGCAGTAATCCAGACGGGAGATGACAAGTGCCTGGATTAGGACCTGCGCCGCTTCCTGTGTGAGGCAGGGTCGTACTCTGCGAATGTTGTAGAGCATGAACCTACAGGATCGGGTCACCGCCTTGATGTTAGTGGAGAACGACAGGGTGTTGTCCAGGGTCACGCCAAGTTTCTTAGCACTCTGGGAGGAGGACACAATAGAGTTGTCAACCGTGATGGCGAGATCATGGAAGGGGCAGACCTTCCCCGGGAGGAAGAGCAGCTCCGTCTTGCTGAGGTTCAGCTTGAGGTGGTGATCCGTCATCCACACTGATATGTCTGCCAGACATGCAGAGATGCGATTCGCCACCTGGTTGTCAGAAGGGGGAAAGGAGAAGATTAATTGTGTGTCGTCTGCATAGCAATGATAGGAGAGACCATGTGAGGATATAACAGAGCCAAGTGACTTGGTGTATAGCGAGAATAGGAGAGGGCCTAGAACAGAGCCCTGGGGGACACCAGTGGTGAGAGCACGTGGTGCGGAGACAGATTCTCGCCACGCCACCTGGTAGGAGCGACCTGTCAGGTAGGACGCAATCCAAGTGTGGGCCGCGCCGGAGATGCCCAACTCGGAGAGGGTGGAGAGGAGGATCTGATGGTTCACAGTATCAAAGGCAGCAGATAGGTCTAGAAGGATGAGAGCAGAGGAGAGAGAGTTAGCTTTAGCAGTGCGGAGAGCCTCCGTGACACAGAGAAGAGCAATCTCATTTGAATGACCAGTCTTGAAACCTGACTGATTTAGATCAAGAAGGTCATTCTGAGAGAGATAGCAGGAGAGCTGGCCAAGGACGGCACGTTCAATAGTTTTCGAGAGAAAATAAATAAGGGATACTGGTCTGTAGTTGTTGACATCGGAGGGATCGAGTGTAGGTTTTTTCAGAAGGGGTGCAACTCTCGCTCTCTTGAAGACGGAAGGGACGTAGCCAGCGGTCAAGGATGAGTTGATGAGAGAGGTGAGGTAAGGGAGAAGGTCTCCGGAAATGGTCTGGAGAAGAGAGGAAGGGAAGGGATAGGGTCAAGCAGGCAGGTTGTTGGGCGGCCGGCCGTCACAAGACGCGAGATTTCATCTGGAGAGAGAGGGGAGAAAGAGGTCAAAGCACAGGGTAGGGCAGTGTGAGCAGGACCAGCGGTGTCGTTTGACTTAGCAAACGAGGATCGGATGTCGTCGACCTTCTTTTCAAAATGGTTGACAAAGTCATCCGCAGAGAGGGAGGAGGGGGGGAGGGGGAGGAGGATTCAGGAGGGAGGAGAAGGTGGCAAAGAGCTTCCTAGGGTTAGAGGCAGATGCATGGAATTTAGAGTGGTAGAAAGTGGCTTTAGCAGCAGAGACAGAAGAGAAAAATGTAGAGAGGAGGGAGTGAAAGGATGCCAGGTCCTCATGGAGGCGAGTTTTCCTCCATTTCCGCTCGGCTGCCCGGAGCCCTGTTCTGTGAGCTCGCAATGAGTCGTCGAGCCACGGAGCAGGAGGGGAGGACCGAGCCGGCCTGGAGGATAGGGGACATAGAGAGTCAAAGGATGCAGAAAGGGAGCTGAGGAGGGTTGAGGAAGCAGAATCAGGAGATAGGTTGGAGAAGGTTTGAGCAGAGGGAAGAGATGATAGGATGGAAGAGGAGAGAGTAGCGGGAGAGAGAGAGCGAAGGTTGCGACGGCGCAATACCATCCGAGTAGAGGCAGAGTGAGAAGTGTTGGATGAGAGCGAGAGGGAAAAGGATACAAGGTAGTGGTCGGAGACTTGGAGGGGAGTTGCAATGAGATTAGTGGAAGAACAGCATCTAGTAAAGATGAGGTCAAGCGTATTGCCTGCCTTGTGAGTAGGGGGGGAAGGTGAGAGGGTGAGGTCAAAAGAGGAGAGGAGTGGAAAGAAGGAGGCAGAGAGGAATGAGTCAAAGGTAGACGTGGGGAGGTTAAAGTCACCCAGAACTGTGAGAGGTGAGCCATCCTCAGGAAAGGAACTTATCAAGGCGTCAAGCTCATTGATGAACTCTCCAAGGGAACCTGGAGAGCGATAAATGATAAGGATGTTAAGCTTGAAAGGGCTGGTAACTGTGACAGCATGGAATTCAAAGGAGGCGATAGACAGATGGGTCAGGGGAGAAAGAGAGAATGTCCACTTGGGAGAGATGAGGATTCCAGTGCCACCACCCCGCTGGCCAGATGCTCTCGGGGTATGCGAGAACACGTGGGCAGACAAGGAGAGAGCAGTAGGAGTAGCAGTGTTATCTGTGGTAATCCATGTTTCCGTCAGCGCCAAGAAGTCGAGGGACTGGAGGGTAGCATAGGCTGAGATGAACTCTGCCTTGTTGGCCGCAGACCGGCAGTTCCAGAGGCTGCCGGAGACCTGGAACTCCACGTGGGTCATGCGCGCTGGGACCATCAGGTTAGAGTGGCAGCGGCCACGCGGTGTGAAGCGTTTGTATGGCCTGTGCAGAGGGGAGAGAACAGGGATAGACAGACACATAGTTGACAGGCTACAGAAGAGGCTACGCTAATGCAAAGGAGATTGGAATGACAAGTGGACTACAAGTCTCGAATGTTCAGAAAGTTAAGCTTACATTGCAAAAATCTTATTGACTAAAATTATTAAAATGATACAGTACTGCTGGCTGGTGAAGTAGGCTAGCTAGCAGTGGCTGCGTTGTTGACTTTGTTTGAAAGTGTAGCTGGCTAGGTAACCTCGATAGTTTCAGTACTACACCTTATCATGATACAAAGGCAACTATGTAGCTAGCTAACATAACACTAATCAAGATGTTCCTTTGTAATGTATTTAGTTTCTACAATGCTGCTCATCGGTAATAGTTGGCTAGGTTTGGAAATGGCATTGCGGGGGATGAAAATAGCTGGCTAGCTAACCTCGATAATTACTCTAAACTACACAATTATCAAATTATGACAAAGACAACTTATTGACTAAAATGACTAAAATGATACAGTACTGCTGGCTGGTGAAGTAGGCTAGCTAGCAGTGGCTGCGTAGTTGACTTTGTTTGAAAGTGTAGCAGGCTAGGTAACCTCGATAGTTTCAGTGCTACACCTTATCATGATACAAAGGCAACTATGTAGCTAGCTAACACTAGCTAACCTGGCTAGCTAACCTCGATAATTACTCTAAACTACACAATTATCTTAGATACAAAGACAGCAAAGACAACTATGTAGCTAGCTAACACTACACTAATCAAATCGTTCCGTTGTAATGTATTAGTTTCTACAGTGCTGCTAGTCGGTAGAAGTTGGCTAGCTAGCAGTGTTGACTAAGTAGGAGAACGGTGGTGCGGCGGACGAAAATAGCTGGCTAGCTAACCTCGATAATTACTCTAAACTACACAATTATCTTTGATACAAAGACAGCTAAGTAGCTAGCTAAAAAATTGCTCAGATCAAACAAATCAAACCGTTGTAATGTAATGAGATGTAATATTACCTGCGGAGCGAAGTGCAGCACGACTACTCGCTCCAAACCCGGTGCATGGATGACAGTTTGTGCTTTAGCTTACTGCTAGCTGGTCAGCATGCGTGGTGGTCATCAAATGAATGTGAATTAGTGGTAGCTGTATAGTGAGTTTTGGGGTAATCAAATATAGCTCTGTGCTGTGGTATTAGTGGTTAGCATATATTTGTGTTTAGTGCCTGTGCTCCCCAGTTCACCCTGCCTGCTATTCTAATAGCTGCTGTAATGACAGTGTTGACTTTACCGATGGGGCAGCTCTCTCTCTCCCTCTCACTCTCTCTCTCTCTTACCTCCATCCATTTATCCTCTGGGGTTGATTTAACACTGACCAAGCGTGAAATCATAAACACTTTGTAATAAAGCTGCTCCACTCAACATGTACAACCTGTTAACACATTCTCTCTCTACTTTCTCTCTCTCTCCCTCTCTGTCTCTCCTATCCTCCATCTTCAATGGCCTGAGGCATGGTCACTCACTGTGTGCGTGACTAGGATCAGTAAGTTAAATGAGAGAGCAGATGCTGGCACGGACCATGCTCTGTGTAAGCCCAGCTCACACCGCACACATTTGACAGCAGCATTGATTTGTGTTGCAAATCTAGCTCAATGTTTTATTAAAGCCAATCTCTATTATTTGCATTGTCAAATTGATGATCGACTGTGTGTGTTTTCAATATTTCACATAATCCTCAGGGCTGGATCCGATAGCTTGTAATTGATTGTTTTGTTTCCACTTAAAGATTGTATACATGTTGATCAGTGGAACAAGGGTTTTAATAGGTTTCAGGAGTCAATTTGTAGTTTAGTGCAAACCAGTGCAACTCTGTCCTCCAATTCAACTTTAGTTCATCCCAGGGGGAGGTATCAGACCTTCTTAAGATGGCCGCCAGCGGCTCAGTTATGGGCTTCCTCTGGGTAGGACCTATCACTGTTCTACATGAGACCCAAATGTTGTCATGGTGAACAATCAATACCTCTGTCTGCACAGGGTGTGTGTGTGTGTTTCTGTTTGGTACATTACCCTGATGAAGACAGCTCGGCTGTCGAAACATTGGTTATAAAATTATTGCATCTGAGCTCCTAAAGTGTGCGGCTCTCCTTTTATTTTTCATCTGTTCGGTATATTGACATTAGGACTTCCTTGAAAAAAACTATTCTCTGAGGATAATGTTGGTATGTCACTAAAATAAATCATTTTCATTAGAGCCTACATTCCTTCTCTAAGTCCCTTGAGAATAGACCAGGAATACTGTATAGCTAGGCTACAGTCCTGTGGGCCCATGTTTTCCATCCATATCTTCCTTAATCAGAACACAATCTGTCTTCATGGATTTCTTACAAAACACTTTATATTTTAAGGGTGGCGAGGTGACTCACACACCATTTTAAAATCTGAATACTGAAGGTATGAAATGAAGTCTAATCTTCAAAGATCACACTTAATTTACATCCAGTGTTCTGTATACACACTGTACCGCACTGTTCCATACACACCGTACTGTACTGTTCTACAGGTCATCTAGTAATCTGCCACAAATGTTTACAGCAGCTGTCATATTTGTAAGAGCATAATGTACCTGCTATTACTGACAGTCTCAAGTCCAGAGTTTCTTGTACCAAAATAGCTTGACAAACTTAGGTAATGTTTGTTTAGTGAGAGATCGAAATTTACACAATAGTTTACCCGGAGGAAAATGGGGGAGGGTGATGCTTTTTCAATTTCAGTCAAGGGGAGGGTTTAGTATATCTTTTTTCACTAGTCCAGGGGAGGGTCATGTAATTTGTAATCAATTAAATGTCATGTATTGCTCATGGTTTGAGCATGAGTTGCTTTTTATAGTATCTTATGTGCCTGATGATGCCCCTCATCCCTGATTCTCTGGTGGGCACTCAATATGAGGTGTTCCTAGTGTGGTCTCAATAAATGATCCATAGCCTATACTAGGCTATAGGCCTAGGCTATTAGAAGAGCATGCTCGGAGAAGAACAGGGCAAAGTTATATTTCTAAGAAAATGTACTTCCTTCCTGAGTTTTTGCCTTTGCTGGAAGGATGGTGTATATAAAACTAAGCTACACTGCATTACACACAGACATTACACACTGCCCTGCTCTTGCTGATGTAAACTATTTTGTGCTGCCTAACCAATGACTGTGCTGTGTATGGTGACACTTCAGGCGGCAAGTCAATTTGTCCAAAAAATGCAATATGTGAGCACGGACTAGGCTTACTGATGTCCTGTTCAGTTTGAGAGGGAGAGCGTGAAAATGAGAAAGAAGACCAGAGGTATTTATTTTATTTTATTCCAGATCCCCATTAGCTGCTGCCAAGGCAGCACCTACTTTTCCTGGGGTCCAAAGCTTGCTACTGCTATAATAGATATTAATACAAATTAAATAGACCTAGTTTTATATAATTATATACAATAACGCTTTAATGCTTTATGCTGAAACAAGCTGTAGAGTGCTGGGGAATATCTTAGGTTTGTCTGTATGACATTGAGGCTGCGCTACAACCTTCTACAGCCGAGGAGCAGTGGTGTAGTGCTATGTTTTTAGGTGATATATTACACTGAACAAAAATATAAATGCAACATGCAACAATTTCAAAGATTTTACTGAATTACAGTTCAATTTAAATACTTTCATTAGGCCTAATCTTTGGATTTCACATGACTGGGAATGCAAATATGCATCTGTTGATCAGATACCTTAAAAAAAGGTAGGGGCGTGGATCAGAAAACCAGTCAGTATCTGGTGGGACCACCATTTGCTTCATGCAGTGTGACACATCTCCTTCACATAGAGTTGATCAGGCTGTTGATTGTGGACTGTGGAATGTTGACCCACTCCTCTTCAATGGCTGTGCAAAGTTGCTGGATATTGGCGAGAACTGGAACACGCTGTCATACACGTCGATCCAGAGCATCCCAAACATGCTCAATGGGTGACATGTCTGGTGAGTATGCAAGCCAAATGTCCAGCTTCCAGGAATTGTGTACAGATCCTTGCGACATGGGGCCGTGCATTATCATGCTGAAACACGAGGTGATGGTGGCGGATTAATGGCACGACAATGAACCTCAGGATCTTATCACGGTTTCTCTGTGCATTGAATTTGCCATTGATAAAATGCACTGGTGTTCGTTGTCCATAGCTTATGCCTGCCCATCCCACAACCCCACTGCCACCATGGGGCACTCAGTTCACAGCTTTGATATCAGCAAACCGCTCGCCCACACGACGTCCGGTACAGTTGAAACAGGGATTAATCCGTGAAGAGCACACTTCTCCAGCGTGCCAGTGGCCATTGAAGGTGAGCATTTGCCCACAAGTCGGTTACGACGCCGAAATGCAGTCAGGTGAAGACTCTGGTGAGGACGACGAGCACACTGATGAGCTTCCCTGAGAAGGTTTCTGACAGTTTTTGCAGAAATCCTTCGGTTGTGCTAACCCACATTTTCATCAGCTGTCCGGGTGGCCGGTCTCAGATGATCCCGCAGGTGAAGAAGCCAGATGTGGAGGTCCTGGGCTAGTGTGGTTATACGTGGTCTGCGGTTGTGAGGCAGGTTGTGAGGCAATTCTCTAAAACTATGTTGGAGGCGGCTTATGGTAGAGAAATGAACATTCAATTCCCTGGCAACAGCTCTGGTGGACATTCCTGCAGTCAGCATGCCAATTGCACACTCCCTCAAAACTTCAGACATCTGTGGCATTGTATTGTGTGACAAAACTGCACATTTTAGAGGAGCCTTTCAATGTCCCCAGCACAAGGTGCACTTGTTTAATGATCATACTGTTTAATCAGCTTCTTGATATGCCACACCTGTCCGGTGGATGAATTTTCTTGGCAAAGGAGAAATGCTCACTAACAGCGATGCAAACAAATTTGTAGACAACATTTTTGAGAAAAAAGCTTTTGGTGCGTATGGAACATTTCTGGGATCTTTTATTTCAGCTCATGAAACATGGGACCAACACTTTACATGTTGCGTTTATATTTGTTTTCAGTGTAAATGGCATCATCATTTCTAAAGAAAAGTTTTACCGACAGATTGAATATCATTATGGAATACAGTGCCTTCAGAAAGTATTCAGTCCCCTTGACTTTTTCAACATTTTGTCACGTTACAGCCATATTATAGAATGTATTTTTTATTTTATTTCCCATCATCAATCTACACACAATATCCCATAATGACAAAGCAAAAACAGGTTTAGAATTTTTTTGGCACATTTATTAAGAATAAAAAATTGAAATTTCACATTTTTACAAGTATTCAGACCCTTTACTCAGTACTTTGAAGCTTCTTTGGCAGCGATTACATCCTCAATTCTTCTTGGGTATGATGCTGTTAGCTTGGCACACTTGTTTTTGGGGAGTTTCTCCCATTCTTCTCTGCAGATCCTCTCAAGCTCTGTCAGGTTGAATGGGGAGTGTCACTGCACAGCTATTTTCAGGTCTCTCCAGAGATGTTCAATCGGGTTTAAGTCCGGACTCTGGCTGAACCACTCATGGACATTCAAAGACTTGTTCCGAAGCCACTCCTGCATTGTCTTGGCTGTGTGCTTAGGGTCGTTGTCCTGTTAGAAGGTGAACCTTCACCTCAGTCTGAGGTCCGGAGCACTCTGGAGCAGGTTCTCATCAAGGATCTCTCTGTACTTTACTCTGTTCATCTTTCCCTCAATCCTGACTAATCTCCCAGTCACTGCCGCTAAAAAAACATCCCCACAGCATGATGCTGCCACCACCGTGCTTCACCGTAGGGATGGTGCCAGGGTTCCTCCAGATGTGACGCTTGGCATTCAGAACAAAGAGTTCAATCAGAGAATCTTGTTTCTCATGGTCTGAGAGTCCTTTAGGTGCCTTTTGTCAAACTCCAAGCGGGCTGTCATGTGCCTTTTACTGAGGAGTGGCTTCCGTCTGGCCACTCTACCATAAAGGCCTGATTGGTGGAGTGCTGTAGAGATGCTCGTCCTTCTGGAAGGTTCTCCCATCTCCACAGAGGAGCTCTGGAGCTCTGTCAGAGTGACCATCGGGTTCTTGGTCACCTCACTGTCCAAGGCCCTTTTCCCCCGATTGCTTAGTTTCGCTTGGCAGCCGGGAAGAGTCTTGGTGGTTCCAAACTTCTTCCATTTAAGAATGATGGAGGCCACTGTGTTCTTGGGGACCTTCAATCCTGCAGACATGTTTTTGGCCCCTGTTACAAACCGGCTCATAGCCCATAACTAAGAGGTATACAAAAAGAGATAAAGAGAAAACAAACATATTTATTAAATAAAGTAAACTATATGCAAGTAACATTGGTGTGTGTAGTCAGTAGTGTAAGTGAGTGGATGTAGATGGTGATAATGAGGGGCGTTGAGAGGTGACAAAATTAACTAACACAAAGATGCCCTGAAATGCGACAACCAAAAACAGCAGTGTGTCTCCGTGGAGAGAGTCTCCTCAATATATAGGGGAAAGGTGTATATATCCCCAAGATACACCCGAGCCCAGGTGTGCCCCATTTCGTTGATGCGTGCATAGATGGTGATAATGAGAGGTGTTGAGAGGTGCCAAAACTAACTAACACAAAGAAGCCCTGAAATGCCACAACCAAAAACAAGTGTGTCTCCGTGGAGAGAGTCTCCTCAATATATAGGGGAAAGGTGTATATATTCCCAAGATACACCCGAGCCCAGGTGTGCCCCATTTCGTTGACGACCCTCCAGGCTCAAGAAAGAATTTGGCAGACAGAGTGGGTGTCCCCCCCCCCCCCCCATAAAACCGGGGACCACCAAGGACCCCGGAACACCACACCAATCAAACATACATAAACTTAAACAAAATACTGCCCTGGTAAACGCTACGGCCCCAGCCAACCTCTTCCTCCTCAGACCTCAGCAACCTTTGCGCACAGGACGCAACCTTTAAGAGGAAATTTAAAAAAACGAAGGCAGCAGGGAACAGGAGCGACAGAACACAAAACACGAAGTAAACAGTGACCGGTCACGTGGACACGCATACACTCGGGGACACCGCTTTTGAGAACGCGTGTCCACCGAGCAATAGGACCAGACATGTTCAGGAACAGGGAGCGAGAGAGCGCATCAGCAACAACATTATCAGTCCCCCTGATGTGCCGCACATCGAGATGGAATGCCTGTAAAAACAAACGCCGTCTCATTATCCTCTGCTTAGGAGACATCATAGACCTCAAGAAGGTGAGAAGATTATGGTATGTGTAGACCATAATAGGTACTACACCCAACCCAACACCTCGAAGTGTCATAGAGCCTCGGCTAAGGCTGCCCCAGTGGTACCTACGAGTATACCACTCTCCATCCGATCGGCCTTCAATATCTACCTAACATAATTTTAGACGTTTATCACTAAATTCTAAACCTGTTTTTGATTTGTCATTATGGGGTATTCTGTGTAGATTGATGAGGATAAAAAAAAATCAATTTTAGAGTAAGGCTGTAACGTAACAAAATGTGGAAAAAGTCAAGAAGTCTGAATAACTTACAGAATGCACTGTACAGTATGTGCATAAAATGCATCCTTCAATTGCAACATCTGCCTATTTGCACACACATCTTGTCCTGAGAAAATTATATATTTTTAATACCCTCAAACACCAAGTTAGGCATATCTCATTTCAAAGTAGGCCATTATAACGGTTAATCTTGAGTAAGAATTATTCACATTTTAATGGTGAAATGTCCAAACTGCATGGCAATCATTTGATCTCAATCAGTTTCATGAGAATATGCATTTAGAATGTCTTTAAGAATACTTTTACGAGCAAATTAAAGCAGATGGTGTTAACAAACTATTCACACTTCTTGTAGGCCTATTTTGTTTCTAGCAAAGTAAAGTTGAGTTTTGGCCGCATGAGGAACATATTTGACTATTCAGCTTCAGGTAAGAAATGACTGACAAGCTGTTTTTGGTGTAACATATTATAGTAGGCTTACATGCTACAGTAGGCTTACTGTATATGGTATTATATTCAGATCTACCATGTAAAATACTAATCATTATGTGCTCTTGCGAGACATTGATTCAGCTTTGATCTCACTTTACTAGACGAGCACCATTGTGAGAAGTGAAAAGCTTCTATTTGTAATAATAATAACAAGTGATGAGTAGGACTGCTCTTGGAGAGGGTTATTTTGATCTATTTGAGCGCCCTGAGCAAGGGGGTCGGTGGAGTTTTATGAACATCATGGCAGACGCGGTGAATTTGAATCCTAGATCTCATTGGTGCGATGATAAGGTTCATGCTGTGGATTAGTTTGTCTGCATATGCAATAGATGTGGTACGTTTCTTGCTCTTCTAATCTTGTAATCAGTTTCATTATTACAGCCCCTCTCCAATTCCAGCAGGGTTCCACTCTGAGGTGTTGAGCCCCAGTGTAGTAACAAATAATGGCAGAAACTGTAATGGAGGTTTTGAGCCGTCATGGAGCTGATGGAGGAGCCAGTCGCAGGGTTAACCTGCTGGTTTGCATGCAAGAGAAGTCAATAGCTACACTTTGGTGGGGCTCGGACATTGATTGAGGTGTTGCTATTCACATGCTGCAGAGAACAGGAGGAAAGGTTCCTGTCTGAATCTCACAGCCAACTGAGTCCTGGGTTTTTACGCTAATACAAATAGAGTACTTTCTGTTGCATGCAGACAGAGACAGGCAGACAGGCAGACAGACAGGCAGGTATAGACAGAGAGAGACACACACGCACGCACGCACGTACACACACACACACAAACACACACACACACACACACACACACACAGAAAAATCATTCATAGACAAACACTTCTCAATGTAATTATATCTAACCATGGGGGGGCAGATATAAAGGCATAGTTGTTATAGTTTCAATATGAACAATATCAACAACGCCTAGGCGTCACGAATGGAAGATAACGACAGAGATAATGCAGTTTAGATTACCCTCCAATCCCCTCTCTCTGAGTTAATGGAACTACTGATTGAATTATTGTTTAATTTTAATATATAAAAAAACGCTTGTCCTAATGACCAAGCTGCTGCTGCTATAAGCCTCAGGCTTTGTCTTTGAAGTTTAGGCTATCCTTCCAAAACAGTTTTGAAAAACTTTTCATTGAAACTAGCAGTGCTTGACTTGTGATGAAAGAAATGCAGGAGCTGTCATTTTCCAAGTTGGTCCATTAGACTATGTTCATCAAAATTCACTAATTATATTATGCTATAGAGACCTCTGATTATTCACTGTAAAGGGTTTATACACATTCTCCATGGCTTTTAACCAAATGTTCATGACTATTATTATAGCCTACATGAAAAAATAAGAATTATTGACACTGGAAGGCTGCTGTGTCTGATCCCATGTAGACCTACCTTCCTCTACCATTGTGCCCTTGATCAAGGCACTTAACCCCCACAAAGTAGGACTGTACTGTTAGTCACACGTTGTCAACATGTGGTCAACCCTCCATCTGGAGAGCTCCTGGGTTTGCAGGCTTGGCTTTTGATCCAGCCCTGAAACACCAAAGTCTGCTTATCAAGGTCCTGTTGAGCAGCTGATGTTTAGGCTACAATGTGGTTAGACAAGGACTTGAACAAAAGCCTGCAAACCCATGCAGTAGCTATCCTGGAAGATGTTGCCACCCTTGATACAAAATATTGCAACATTACAACCAAATACTTTGGTCTTTATAAAACGATTCCCTTATTCAATGAATCTGCGATCAAATGGATAAGGTAGGCTACTTCAAAGCAAGGTATATAACTAGACATGTTTATACATAAGGCTCAAATATTAATGTTTCAGGGGAGATCTATGCGCAGCAAGTTTCTTGTCATTTAGGCTATTCATACAATATTTTATGCATTGTCGCAATTACATGGCTACTGTTTAGATGGGCAATAGAGGGGAATACCAGTTTTCCAACAGTGCAGATGTATTTAGGCTCTACAGTGTCGGTGGGAATGCGACAACAACATTAAGATTTTTTAATTGGCCATCTAGTTAATCTGTTGTCTGTCATTATTTTATATCTGCTGCTGAAATGTCCTGCTCTCTCTGCTTGGACAACGGCCAACTCGCAATGCCACACACCCAGCACACACAGACATGCACTGAAGGGTCATTCCTATAATTGCAATGGCACACACCCAGCACACACAGACATGCAGTGATTTAAAAGTGTGCCTTCATGAATACCATTAACACAAATTATGAAACTAATTTCCATTACTTTTGATGACCTTACAAAACCTCATTTGACAATTTGGAACAGCGCATCATGTACATTCAAACTGGCACATTATCAATCTACGCAATCTTGAACGGCCTACTGTCACGCACAGTTTCACAGACTAGCAGCAAATAGATTTGAACAAAGCGGAATCAAGAAATGAATGCACACTCTCCATTGCTATTCAATGCAGATCCTGTCTTAATTCCTATTTGATCAGCCTTTTTTTGCCTCGGTGTGTGAATCTGGGCCGGCGATAGAGAACGTTGTCACAGTTTCTAAACCCAGAGGCGCAGCATCGCGAGACTTCTGGGAACGCTTGCGACACAGACCAAGCAGAGCAGGCTGGGGCTTGGGGTTTGAGAACTGTTCATTTTCTCTAAATCTAAAGGCACAACCTAGACTCGAGTGAATGTCTTAAGTAGTTGAACATGTTATAACTCCAACTTCGTGAAAGTGACAAACTGACATGTTTTAATTTTCATAAAAAACGACTTTATATCGAAGGAGTGCCTTTGATTTGACGGCCTGCACATGTGCAGTTCGGTGAGAGACTCCCATTAGACCTGATGATCCTTTTTCTACCATGAGCTTAGCCAGCCAACATCGTGATGACATCGCCTACAAGTGTGGAGAAGCAGTTTCTGCCTATCTTCATACTGTACTTTCCTTGTCTTTGTTTTCCTAGAGGAGCCAGTATGGCAATTCCCCAAAAATTGGAAGCCCCGGTATGGCGCTCTGGCCCAAGTCAAGCATTGGTCATCTTGCGAAAATGTTATTTTCTGAAAATGTGTTCTCTTAGCACTCTGTCTCTGTATTCAGCTGACACTGTAAAGCAGTGATTCTGCTGTAAACCACGCAAAAAATAAAAGATAGCAAATCATTACTGCAGTAAAACTGACGGCCTTCTGGTCAGGTCAGCAGAATAACGGAGCGAGGGAGATAGAAATCTGACAAACGTCAAAGTTGGTGTGTGAGTGTTTGTGTGGATCGATGGAGATACTGTACATAGACCCCTCCCCTGTCTTTGTTTACCATGGAGGGGCAGACCTCCTTGTCCATTTGTTTGTGTAAGTATCTGATTGTGTTCAAAACATTATCCAATCCATACATTTTCACTGTGTGGTATCCACTGTGTGTGCTGGTGCTAATCATTAAAATGGGTTGAGACACTGAGTGGGTGGTTGGGTCTGTGGTGTTTGTGATTGCTATGTATAAGGGCCCCTCACCAGGGATAGGGCCGTAGTAATTGGTCTGCAGTGTGTATGTCCCTCCTCCCTCTGTCTGCTGGTGACTCCTCACCACAGTCCTCTGCAGTAGCTTTAGTATTCAGTGAGAGAAGCAGGTGATGCATCATCACACACACACACACACACACACACACACACACACACACACACACACACACACACACACACACACACACACACACACACACACACACAGAGACACTCTGTGCAGCTCAATATCCTGAAGCTTTATTAGGAACACCAGTGGCCAAACAAAACAGTGGAGGAATACAGAGAGGAGGATTCACCTTGACTGACCGGGCCAGGCACAGAGGGCTGTGTTAACATGATACACACACCTCATTTGAATTGTAGTGTAATCATGCATTGATGTAATCTCTTTATGACAGTCAGTGTGTTTATATGAGTTCATCCTGGCCTGTCTGTGTGTTTGTTTGTTTCAATCAATTGGGTTGGGTCAAGTTGACATATGTACTGTAGTGGCTTGGGACTGTGGTGAATGTGTGGACTAACCAGAATATACTGGGACTAGTGAACTGCACTCAACATAACCAAAATGTGTACGTATCAATGTGCAGTTGTTTACTTACATGTATCTTAACTGTACTGCACAAAGTGCACTTTTTTAATCTGCCCTCATCAGATGTGGAATGAATCCCTAGATGGTGTAGGCTACACACTATTTCAGTGACCTCATAGTCAACTCCTAGAAGGTGTCACGATTCCTACCGACGGTGGCGCCCCCTCCTGCTCGGGTGGCGCTCGGCGGTCGTCGTCACCGGACTATTAGCTACCACCGATTCCCTTTTTGTTTTTCCCTTTTTTTATGTTTTCTCACCTGCCCTGAGTTAGTCAATTAAGAGGGCTATTTAGTTCAGCTGGCCCGCTCCCTATTGTGCGGGATTGTCCTTCTGTGTGTCGACTGCGTTTTGTTCGACTGTGCTTGTCGATTGTATTTTCCCTGTTGTTGGGAGACCTTTTATTTTGTACATGTGGTTTATTAAAATTACCACACAGTGTTCGCTGCTTCCTGCGCTTCATTCCGCCACCCGCTCCGCGCATGTGTCCCTGGTGCGCAAGGTGCTTGGTAGACTGCTGGAGCATGACCTATACGTTAAGGCTGAGAAGTGTGAGTTTTTCAAACGAGCCGTCTCCTTTCTGGGTTATCGCATTTCCACCATGGGGTGGTGATGGAGTGTGACCGCGTTAAGGCCGTGCGTAATTGGCCGACTCCAACCACGGTGAAGGAAGTGCAGCGGTTCTTGGGCTTTGCCAACTACTACCGGAGGTTTATCCGGGGGTTTGGCCAGGTAGCGGCTCGCCTTACCTCACTGCTGAAGGGGGGGCCGGCGCGTTTGAGATGGTCGACGGAGGCGGACGGAGCCTTCAAGAAGTTGAAGACACTGTTCACCGACGCGCCCGTGTTGGCGCACCCGGACCCGTCTTTAGCGTTCGTAGTAGAGGTGGACGCATCCGAGGCTGGGGTGGGTGCCATGCTATCACAGCGCTCGGGTGCGCCACCGAAACTCCACCCCTGCGCTTTCTTCTCAGGGAAGCTCAGTTCGGCGGAGCGTAATTACGATGTGGGGGACAGGGAGTTGCTAGCGGTAGTCAAAGCCTTGAGGGTGTGGCGACACTGGCTTGAGGGGGCTAACCTTTCTCATCTGGACCGACCACCGAAACCTGGAGTACATCCGGGCAGCGAGGAGACTGAATCCACGTCAGGCAAGGTGGGCCATGTTCTTCGCCCGGTTTAGGTTTACCATCTCATATAGACCGGGTTCCCTTAATACTAAAGCCGACGCGCTGTCCCGTCTGTATGACACGGATGACCGACCCATCGATCCAACTCCCATCATTCCAGCGTCTAGGCTGGTGGCACCAGTGGTGTGGGAGGTGGACGCGGACATCGAGCGGGCACTGGTGTTGGAACCTGCGCCTGCGCAGGTGCCCGTGGGGCGCATGTATGTGCCGCTCGATGTTCGCGATCGGTTGATTCGGTGGGCGCACACGCTACCTGCGGCGGGTCATCCTGGTGTAGAGAGGACAGTGCGGAGTCTAAGGGGGAAGTATTGGTGGCCCACCTGGCTAAGGACGTGAGGTCATATGTCTCTTCCTGTTCGGTGTGTGCCCAGAGTAAGGCTCCTAGGCATTTACCGAGAGGGAAGTTACAGCCCCTCCCCGTTCCGCAACGGCCATGGTCGCACCTGTCTATCGACTTCCTGACAGATCTTCCCCCCTCTCAGGGGAACACTGCGATTCTGGTGGTTGTGGATCGGTTTTCTAAGTCCTGCCGTCTCCTCCCCTTGCCCGGTCTCCCTACGGCCCTGCAGACTGCGGAGGCCCTATTTACCCACGTCTTCCGGCACTACGGGGTGCCGGAGGATATTGTCTCTGATCAGGGTTCCCAGTTCACATCCAGGGTCTGGAAGGCGTTTATGGAGCGGCTGGGGGTCTCGGTCAGTTTAACCTCCGGTTATCACCCCGAGAGCAATGGGCAGGCGGAGAGGGTGAACCAGGAGGTGGGCAGGTTCCTGAGGTCGTATTGCCGGGACCGGCCAGGGGAGTGGGCGAGGTATATTCCCTGGGCAGAGTTAGCCCAGAACTCACTTCGCCACTCCTTTACTAACATGTCACCCTTCCAGTGTGTGTTAGGGTACCAGCCGGTCCTGGCCCCATGGCACCAGAGCCAGACCGAGGCTCCTGCGGTGGAGGACTGGGTTCAGCACTCCAAGGAGACCTGGAAAGCAGTACAGGACTCACTGAAGGAGGCCAGTGCTAGGCAGAAAAGGAGTGCTGACCGCCACCGCAGTGAGGCGCCGGTGTTCGCACCGGGTGACAGGGTCTGGCTCTCGACCCGGAACCTGTCCCTCCGCGTGCCCTGCCGGAAGCTGGGGCCGCAGTGTGTGGGGCCCTTCAAAGTCCTGAGGAGGATAAACAAGGTGTGTTATCGGTTGCAACTCCCTTCCTATTACCGTATTAACCCCTCGTTTCATGTGTCTCTCCTCAGGCCGGTGGTGGCTGGTCCCCTACAAGAAGATGAGGTGCCGGAGGTCCCTCCACCCCCCCTGGACATCAGGGGGTCCCCGGCGTACTGCGTAAGGGCCATTCTGGACTCGAGACGCCGGGCGGGGGGCCTGCAGTACCTCGTGGACTGGGAGGGGTACGGTCCGGAGGAGAGGTGCTGGGTGCCGGCGGAGGACGTCTTGGACCCATCCGTCCGGATCGCCCTGCGCCTCGTCCTCCGGTTCGGCCTCGAGGCCGGTGTCGGCGCGCTGCAGGAGCCGCGCGTCAGGAGGGGGGTACTGTCACGATTCCTACCGACGGTGGCGCCCCCTCCTGCTCGGGTGGCGCTCGGCGGTCGTCGTCACCGGACTATTAGCTACCACCGATTCCCTTTTTGTTTTTCCCTTTTTTTATGTTTTCTCACCTGCCCTGAGTTAGTCAATTAAGAGGGCTATTTAGTTCAGCTGGCCCGCTCCCTATTGTGCGGGATTGTCCTTCTGTGTGTCGACTGCGTTTTGTTCGACTGTGCTTGTCGATTGTATTTTCCCTGTTGTTGGGAGACCTTTTATTTTGTACATGTGGTTTATTAAAATTACCACACAGTGTTCGCTGCTTCCTGCGCTTCTTTCCGCCACACCACAGACAAGCAGTTACAGAAGGTCACAGTGCTGATAGCTGTCCCTCTTTACTTTAATGTCTGATTTGTCCCTGGGAATCCAGGCGTGTGGACTCCCTAGCCAATCAGTGGCATTAAGTGATCAATCACGTGCCAGGGAGAAACAGTTAGCTTATGGTCTGTTCCCTGCTGTGGTGCTGTAGCAGACAGTAGCAGACCCCTGATGTTCATCTGGTCCCTGGACCCCAGAAATGCAGGCAAGTAGAACATCTCTTCAGTACCATTGTCAAGTGGTTCTACTCCCCAAGCAGCTAAAGCCATTACATTCATTAACACTAGTCATTAAACGCTACACATTGGGTGTGTGATTGATTGATAACCTGTATATTTTGCCTATTCTCTGTGTGTGTGATTAACTATACTTTCCTCCTGTGAGGGACAGTGAAAGGTGAGGTAAAATTGAGTGCGCAATGCGTGCATGCATTTGTGTATGTGTGTGAGATCAATAATCTGTAAAAGTACAGTATCTGAACAGGCACAGAGTAAATTAAATCAAGGTTTATTGGTTGCGTATACAGTTTAGCAGATGTTATAGCGGGTACAATGAAATGCTTTGTTACTAGCTCCTAACAGTGCAGTAAAATGTCAAACAGGTACACAAATAATCAATAAAAAATGAAATAAAAAAACAGAAAGAACAACAAAAAATCGAAAAATGTCAGAACAAATCCAATGAACAACCCAAATAGCACTGTAACAGTAATCCAAATGCAATCTATATCAAATCATATCAAAGTTTATTTGTCACATGCGCCAAATACAACAAGTGTAGACCTTACTGTGAAATGCTTACTTACAAGCCCTTAACCAACAGTGCAGTTCAAGAAGAGTTAAGAAAATATTTACCAAATAAACTAAAGTAAAAAATAATAAGAAGTAACACAATAAAATAACAATAGTGAGGCTATATACAGGGGGTACCGTATCTACACCGTATCTACACCGGCTGAATTTACACAAGATATACTAGGAATAATGTGTACAGCAGTAGATATAATACAGTGAGCTATGTCAAGAATCCAGTATATACTGTAAATATGCGGTGTGTCTAAACGGTGTAACTAAAATGCAATGTACAGTAGTCACAACAGAATAAGCTATGTCGAGAATACACTATATAAATACGCAGTACAAAACCCCATAGCAAAATTGATAGAATTGCAGGAAATTAGCTTCCGGACCTGAGTCTGGAATATGAATAACATACACTGAACAAAAATATAAATGCAACATGTAAAGTGTTGGTCTCAAGTTTCATGAGCTGAAATAAAAGATCCCAGAAATGTTCCATAGGCACAACAATCTTATTTCTCTCAAATTGTGTGCACAAATGTGTTTACATCCCTGTTAATGAGTATTTCTCCTTTGCCAAAATAATCCATCCACCTGACCTGTGTGGCATATCAAGAAGGTGATTAAACAGCATAATCATTATACCTTCTGCTGGGGACAATAAAAGGAAACTCTAAATGTGCAGTTTTGTCACACAACACAATGCCACAGATGTCTCAAGTTGAAGGAGCTAGCAATTGGCATGTTGACTGCAGGAATGTCCACCAGAGCTCTTGCCAGATGATTTAATGTTAATTTTTCTACCATAAGCCGCCTCCAACGTCGTTTTAGAGAATTTGGCAGTACGTTCAACCGGCCTCACAACCACGTGTGGTCTGGTTTTGGGATTATGGTATGGGGAGCCATAAGCTATGGACAATGAACACAATTGCATTTTATTGATACAATTTGGATGCACAGAAATAACATTTCTGAGATCCTGAAGCCCATTGTCGTGCCATTCATCCACCGCCATCACCTCATGTTTCAACATGATATTGCACAGCCCCATGTTGCAAGGTTATGTATTGTACACTTCCTGGAAGCTGAAAATGTCCCAGTTCATCTTCCATGGCCTGCATACTCTTCAGACTTGTCACTCATTGAGCATGTTTGGGATGCTCTGGATCGACGTTTACTACAGCGTGTTCCAGTTCCAACCAATGTCCAGCAACTTTGCACAGCCATTGAAGAGGAGTGGGACAATATTCCACAGGCCTGATCAACAGCCTGATCAACTCTATGCGAAAGAGATGTGTCAAGCTGCATGAGGCAAATGGTGGTCACACCAGATACTGACAAACTTTCTGATCCACGCCCCTACCTTTTTTAAAGGTATCTGTGACCAACATATGCATATCTGTGTTACCAGTCATCTGAAATTTATAGATTAGGGCCTTGTAGAGTAGCGGACCCAGAGTACCCAAGGGAGTGTTAGGTGGGAATGTGGAGGACCCATGATTGTACAAAAACAATACTTGAATTTATTACAGATGCAGGATTTGTGAGTAAATGTGGATTAGGGTGAGGGAACTCCCTACATTAACCGCGAGTAAAACCCAAACAAAGAGGGTGGAGTCCGTGAAACTTCGACAGATGACAATACGTTCTGATTGTGTTTCAAGTTTGTCCCAGTCTTTCTGTACCAGGCCATAATCAGAGCAGTGACTGAGAAGCCTAGTCAGCCTGCCAAGACAGTTGAAAAGATATGAAAGTGAAATGTCTGTACGGTTCCACTGTAGTTCTTTGTTATGTGTCTGTTAATTGGTAGTGTTGATGGGCTGGGCTGTTGGACTGTGTAGACCATACACTTTAGTTTATTCAGGCTTAGAGACCAGCATGGACACTCCGTTTCATAGCCAGATATGCACACAGAGCCTTGGAGAACTATCAAAGGATAAGCTTATCAGTCTGTGACAGTCCTCTAGTGGTATTATTCAGAGTACAGTGCGTCTCTAGTGTTGGGCCACACCATACATTCGCTCTTCACCTCTCCTGGATCTGGGGTCCTTCATAGGCTTGTGATGGCATCTATGAGAAAGTGATTATTGCTTGTCCTTTAAGAGGCTTTTACTTTCGGTTGGTTAACCAAGTCTTTTGAGGTCATTGATGCTAAGCCTTCTCTCAGGAGCACACACACATGTCAAAAACAGGTACTAAGATCTCAGGCCACCACACAGACAAAGTTATACAGGTTGGGGTTTTTAATAAAAACAATGATATCAGGTTCACACCATCCATAGATTCAGTCCCAGAGGTAGTCCGTGCTGCTGGCGTGGTCTCGGTGACGGTAGCGGTGGTGACAACAATTCGTTGTGGTCCTCCTCGTCTTCTGTAAGGTTTAACGGCGGTTGGCATGTTGACTGCTGGAATTTCCACCAGAGCTGTTGCCAGAGAATTAAATGTTCATTTCTCTACCAATGTTGTTTTACAGATTTTTGCATTAAGTCCAACCAGACCCAAAACTGCAGACGACATGTAACCATGCCAGCGCAGGACCTCCACATCCAACTTCTTTACCTGCGAAATCATCTAAGCCCAGCCACTCGGACAGCTGATGAAGCTGAGGAGTGTTTATGTCTGTAATAAAGCCCTTTTGTGGGGTAAAAACTCATTCTTATTGGCTGGGCCTGGCTCCCCAGTGGGTGGGCCTGGCTCCAAAGTGGGTGGGCCTATGCCCTCACAGGGGCCCCTGCCCAGTCGTGTGAAATCCATATAGGGCCTAATGAATTTATTTCAATTGAGTGATTTCCTTATATGAACTGTAACTCAGTAAAATCGTTGAAATTGTTCACTATATAATAAAGGTCACTGCAAACTAGAAATAAGTAAACTGTAAGGATCTATGTGTAGCTGGTGCAGAGGAGTCAGGCGCAGGACAGCAGAGATGAGTAAATAAAAGTAACTTTACTCAAAGTCATCAAAATACAAGAGAATTACCAAGTCCACAAATACGGACCACAATACAACAAACAATCACTCACAAACAAACATGGGGAACAGAGGGTTAAATAATAAACAGGTAATTGGATGAGTGAAACCAGGTGTGTAAGACTAAGACAAAACAAATGGAAAATGAAAAGTAGATCTGCGGTGGCTAGAAGGCCGGCGATGTCGACCGCCGAATGCCGCCCAAACAAGGAGAGGGACCGACTTCGGCGGAAGTCGTGACATAAACATGCACAAAAAGGTCTGGTCTGCAATTTGGGGAAAATACTGGATAAGGTAGGGCAACATGTGTAACACATATGCACACTCATGCAGGCATGTAGACAGGCGCGCACACACACACATACATACACACACACACACACACACACACACAAACACACACACACACACACACACACACACACACACACACACACACACACACACACACACACACACACACACACACACACACACACACACATAGTGATGTCACTCACCATGATTGGCAGTATAGAGATTAATCAGTGTGTACTTTGGCATGATAGTGTAAAGAGAGGCTGGAGTAGCTGCTCAACATCAATCCTACAGTAAATACTCACTGTCTGCTGCCCTGTTTGTGTGTACGTGTTTGTGCGTGTGTGTTTGAGAGAGAAAGAGAATGAAAGACAACGTTTTATGGCGGTTATCAGGTGCCTGTATAGCAGGGCTGGCTCACACAAGACAGTTCCTGCCCCAACCCTGCTGCTTCCTCTTTGGCTGTTATACTGCTACTGTAGACCCAATGTTTGGGACTTATCTCTAAAGTTTGTCAGTGTTGGAGTGTTTGAATATTTTATTAATCTCCACACCCACCTCTATCTCTTTTTGTGTGTGTGTGCTTGCGCTCCAATGTTAGGATTGGGTGGAGGAAGGGGAGGAGGGGAGGAGGGGAGAGGATCGATAGGAGAGAGGGAGGAGAGGGAATTGTTCTGAAGGCTGCTGTGTGAATGCAGTATAAAACAACTTGACCATTGAATGACTGTTGATCTGAGAAATACAATATTTTCAGGTACTAGCCATTTTTCTCTGTCTTTACCATACAAGCACGAACAGATCTTGGTCTGTGTGTGTGCGTGTGCGCATGTGTATTTACTCACTGGACAGCCTGTGAAAGAGATTAAGGGTTTGCCTCTGAAATCTCTTTTGTCTTCCTTCCTTCTGGAAGTTCCCTCCCTGTACATGGGTTTCCATGGAGACGCCTCAAACAACATGCTGTTGCTGTATGTAGTCTCTGAGTGTGTGTGTGTGTGTTGTCTGCTGCTGTAAGCTGTGTTCAAAGCTCTTATCCCAACTCTCTGTCTCTCTCTCTGTCCAGGCCAGAAATGCTGCCTAATCTCTATGGTTACCTATGGCCTATGTCTCTCTCCTGTCTCCACTGAAACTCTTCGTCCTTCTCTGAGGGTAAGTTACACAAAACCTAGATGTTCTTTCTTCTTGGTTTTCTCATGTATTTCTCATTGAAATCTCATCAAGTTTTTATAGATTTAATGTCCTAAGGACACACAGCTGCTCTGTGCCTACTGACTTTTTCATACATTTTTCAGAAACAGTATTTCTTATGCATTTCTTATTAAACCCCTCATGGTAGACTGCTCTTTTGTTCCTGCTAATGATCTTATAATCTGTCTGTAGCACATTGCGGAGTTCTGTAGCACTCTCACTGTGACAAGCCTTTCTGATTTCCGAGTGTGCTGTTTCTTTGCTGGAAGTTTAGAAATATAATTTTGAAGATTTATTTCAGTAAGAGGGAGCTCAGGTATAGTCTGACATTTGTCACCATGAGGAGGTCACAGGATCTCATATACGTGTGCATTTCTGTGGAAGACCACACGGCAGAAGGCACAAACCTCTAGGCACTAATTGGAGGACAAGGTTAACATGTTGTAGATTGGCAGTCCCTAATGTGTGTTTGTGTAAAGCCTCTGCTGTGCAGGACCATTAACCCAATGAGTCATACCGCAACGCCGGCGCGATTTGGACTTCTAACCCCTTTTAGCCTTTTACTGCAGTGGGCTAAATCAAGGTCACACAGAGTGTTTATTGGTATTCATCTACTTTAAAACAAAAGTATACACCTCACACACATGATTATGGGCTTAAAAAGAAGATGACACCTGTACCATGTCAGATATTATCACGTTTAGGTAAGACCCAGATGCAGACAGTGTAGAAGAAACAATTTTATTACAAACCACAGGGGCAGGCAAACGACAGGTCAAGACAGGCCGGGGTCAATAATCCAGAACGGTGTGGTAAGGTACAAATTGGCAGGCAGTCTCAGGGTCAGGGCAGGCAGAACGGTCAAAACCAGGAAGGACTAGAAAACAGGAGCAAGAAACAGGCAGGAGCAGGGAAAGAAACGCTTGTAGGTTTTACGAACAAAATGAACTGGCAACAGACAAACAGAGAACACAGGTATAAATACCCAGGGGATAATGGGGAAGATGGGCGAAACCTGGACGGGGGTGGAGACAAGCACAAAGACAGGTGAAACAGATCAGCGTTTGACAGATATAGAGTTTAAATGTATTACATTTTGAGTTTGCGTCCCAATATTACACTTTATATACACCACAGACAACGGAAATATAACAAAACTGTTTGACAAAACAATCGATGTTTGTTAATGATGAAATGATGAAAAATATGAATAACATTCCACCCATGAGGCCACTAGGTTATTTGACTGCGGGAAAGGGCTAAACATTGTGTGTTTGTGCTACAGACTTCTGGGTGTGCCATTGGATTTGTCAATTTTTTCTGCATCCGTTGTTACCAAGTCTATGTGATTAATGGGTGCTGAACTAGAGCAGTGTTTGTGAGACAAGGGCGGATACCGAAGTGGCCTGGGGCCGGTCATTTTACAAAAACGTCTGTAAGAGTCCTAATGGTTTGAGCTACAAACTATTAAAAGTTATCTACTCTCACAAACACTCACATGCAACATGATTTGCTCTATGATGCTTAGAAGCCATGCAAGAGTCGTTAGAAGGTAAGAGGTTCTTCTACATAGAAAATCATAGGAAATCCAAGAACATAGTGTTTATAAAACTGCAATAAGCTCACATAGTTGCTGTCATCAACTCCAAACTCCACACAGTTGTTACTGACTAGTTGGATATTAATTTCACACTGAGCAAATAATTTGTGACTCGTTTCAGGGAACTAGGCGTATGTCGCGCATCACTACTTCACAGGAGAGCCGTTTGAACGTAAACTTAAAAAAATAATAATCTAAATGCGTTTTTTTTTGTCAGAAATGCCTTCTGGAACATGGGAACTTTCATGTGCCTTAATAACAGACTTGTATGTCATCTTTAAATACAATTAAAATTGTTAAATTACGAGCCTAGTTGGTTTAGCCACGGGAAAAATAAAGGAAACTTCCCGCTAGCCATGATTGGATGGACTGGACATGTGTTCATGTGTTCAGATTGGTCTGCCATGTAGCACGTTTCTGTCTATAACATGAGCTGGTCAGTATGTGTAGGTAATCCTTTCTAATGCTGCTTTTTTGAAAGATATCACGTAGTAGAACTGCAGTGTTGCTCTACACTTTCTGGAGGACTGAGTTTTGAAATCAGTGGAATGCCCAGTGGAATTAGAGTATGATAGCTAAGGAGATGGCGACAATTCTGGCGTTTGATTGCAAATATGCAGAGGGAGTCGAAAAGAGAACACACAGAAGGCTGTTATAAAACACTTGTCTCTGGATTACATCTTCAAACTAAGGGCAACCATGGCATCCGTGACAGAGAGGGAGAAGCGTCCATCCATGTATATTGGTAAGATGGTCTAGCTAGCTACATTTTCAGATATTACACATTTCTAATTTTGTCAGAAAGTCATTTTCATATGAAGTTAAAGCATACTGTTAGCTAGCGAACATTAGCTGTCTGGCTCTGTGTAGTATTATCATTTGTATCTCAGAGCCATTTGCATTGCTAGTTATAACGTAATGTTAGCTAGCTAGCTAGCTAACATTGAACCTGGTTGGTTAGCTACCTGCAGATTCATGCAGGGTAGTAACGTTATGAGTTGGGATTATGGTTCATTTTTTTGCTAGCTAGCTAGCTACATGTCTAAACAAAAGACTCCACTATGCAAGTAACCATTTCAATAGAATGTTCATGATGTCACTGCGATAACTGTTGATGGATTTATCTGGTAAATTTGCTCTGGCTAGCCAACTCCGATTTCAGAGCAAAAATGGTCAGAGTGAGCTGTTCTCTCATTTGTGTCTGGAAGTTGCTAGCAAGCTAGCCAACGTTATCCAGTTAGCTTGGGTGCTTGACTGCTGTTGTTAAGTCAGAACGCTCGGATCAACCCTACTCCTCGGCAAGAGCGTCCAGTGTGTGCTCTGAACACTCCGAGAACGAAACGCTCTAAATTTATGAACTGACAATCTGACAGTGCTCTGAGTTTACGAACGCCCAGAGCACACTCTGACACTCCAGATTGAATTTACAAACACACCTGTAGTATAAACTAGCCTTTAGTCTTGAAATCTTTGGTTGTTTAGAAAACGGCCTCACATGTAAGTCCTTAAAGAGATGGGTGGGGCTAAGGTTTAAGAGGGTATGAACAATGCTGAATGGGTGTAGACAAGGAAGAGCTCTCCATTAGGTTTAACAAAACATTCAAGGGCAATTTTCTCAAAAGTTTATCAACTTTTAAAGCAGAATTACTTTCCCATTGTTCCTCAACTGTAGTGTATGATACACCATTTTCTAGCTCTGTATCTCTACTTTTATCCAATGTAAAAAAAATAAACATTTCAAATGACCGAATCGAGCCAGTCGTTCATATTTCTTTATAAAAATGTAATTAAATGGTGTGTAATTTTTACCCCACTTTTTCGTGATTATGATCTTGTCTCATCGCTGCAACTCCCCAACGGGCTCGGGAGAGGCGAAGGTCGAGTCATGCGACCTCCGAAACATAACCTGCCAAACTGCGCTTCTTTACACCCGCTCGCTTAACCCGGAAGCCAGCTGTACCAATATGTCGGAGGAAACACCATTCAACTGACAACCGTTGTCAGCCTGCAGGTGCCCAGCCTGCCACAAGAAGTTGCTAGAGCGCGATGAGCCAAGTAAAGCCCCTCCGGCCAAACCCTCCCGTAACAACGCTGTGCCAATTGTGCACCACCCTATGGGACTCCCAGTCACGCCCAGTAATATTTCTTAGATTTTTTTTACCTTTATTTAACTAGGCAAGTCAGTTAAGAACAAATTGTTATTTTCAATGCTGTAAGTACAGAAATGTGACCGGCCAGCCTCCCGAGTTGCACAGCCGTCTAAGGAACTGCATCAGTGTTGTGCCATCACTACAGCCTGGGGTTCGATCCCAGTCTGTGTCATTGGGGCGGCAGGTAGCCTAGTGGTTAGAGCATTGGACTTGTAACCGAAAGGTTGCAAGATCGAATCCCCGAGCAGACAAGGTAAAAATCTGTCGTTCTGCCCCTGAACAAGGCAGTTAACCCACTGTTCAGTGGGTTAATGTGTGTGTGTGTGTGTGTGTGTGTGTCTGGCGCCGTGCCGGGAGACCGACAGTTCAACGTTTCCCAACGTTTGTTTATTCATCTAAGATGATTTAGTTATCATTGTGGGCTAATGAAAAGAAATACCTTTCAGTTGTCTGTTAACCCTATCAGTCCCGAGGCCCCAGCTAAAATAAAATTGTCATTTATCTGACTTTCATATACTGTATCTGCATGTCCAGCCCTTATATTTAGCCTCACAATGAAGTTTTTACCATTTTCTTTTCAGGACAACCATGCTGTAAGTACAGAAATGTGACCGGCCAGCCTCGAATCCCCGAGCAGACAAGGTAAAAATCTGTCGTTCTGCCCCTGAACAAGGCAGATTTTTACCTTGTCTGCTCGGGGATTCGAGGCTGGCCGGTCACATTTCTGTACTTACAGCATGCATATAAATTAATTTTTATTAGGTTTCTGCTTTGGCTGACTTTATTTATTTATTTTTTAATTTGTCAATATAGCTCATGAATTCACCTGTTTATGTCAAATTGTTTTGTGTTCTACTTGTAGCCCTGGTTGTCCTGAAAAGAAAATGGTAAAAACTTAATTGTGAGGCTAAATATAAGGGCTGGACATGGAGATACAGTATATGAAAGTCAGATAAATGACAATTTTATTTTAGCTGGGGCCTCGGGACTGATAGGGTTAACAGACAACTGAAAGGTATTTCTTTTCATTGGCCCACAATGATAACTAAATCATCTTAGATGAATAAACAAACGTTGGGAAACGTTGAACTGTCGGTCTCCCGGCACGGCGCCAGACACACACACACACACACACACACACACACACACACACACACACACACACACACACACACACACACACACACACACACACATACACACACACACACACACACACACACACACACACACACACACACACACACACACACACACACACACACACACACATACACACACAAACACACACACACACACACACACACACACACACACATACTCCCACACCCACACACACAGAGAGAGAGAGCGAGAGAGAGATTGAGGGAGCAGTGGATAATTGGCAGCTATTGTTTTCCTGAGCGAGTGTTTGTTTGCGTGTCAATGAACTAAATAAGGCTTCAGTCTAACAAGGCTAAAGAGCAACTGTCTGATATGACAATCCCTAAGAGGAGAGATAACACTTTCAACTCTGTTAATAGTCACACACACAGTAACAGCGAGACATAGACAAATGTAAACATACAGTCTGTCTAAGCGTTTTGCTTGCAATTCATATTAGGGAGACAGTTATCTTATTTAGCTAAAATTCTGTATAATACTTGTTTTATTATACTGCTTGTGTTTTTCTGAATTGTGTATATTTGCAGAGAGTTTCACAGTCTGTTGGCTTCCTGAAGAGAGAGGCTATATTCAACAAGTGGAAAGGGGGCAGAGCATCATACTGTTCATTCTGTAGCTGTGGGGGTTAGACCTTTAGTTAATTAGTTAAACGAATAATCAGCTCAGTAATCATGATAATAATAACAACCATAGCCTGTCTGATTAGGAACCTACAGTTGAATTCGGAAGTTTGCATACACATTAGCCAAATACATTGAAGCTCAGTTATTCACAATTCCTGACATTTAATCCTAGTAAAAATTCCCTGTCTTAGGTTAGTTAGGATCACCACTTTATTTTAAGAATGTGAAATGTCAGAATAACAGTAGAGAGAATGATTTATTTCAGATTTTATTTCTTCATCACATTCCCAGTGGGTCAGAAGTTTATATGCACTCAACTAGGATTTGGTAGCATTGCCTTTAAATTGTTTAACTTGGGTCAAACGTTTCGGGTAGCCTTCCGAAAAGCTTCCTACAATAAGTTGGGTGAATTTTGGCCCATTCCTCCTGACAGAGCTGGTGTAACTGAGTCAGGTTTGTAGGCCTCCTTGCTCGCACACACTTTTTCAGTTCTGCTCACAAATTTTCTATAGGATTGAGGTCAGGGCTTTGTGACGGCCACTCCAATACCTTGACTTTGTTGTCCTTAAGCCATTTTGCCACAACTTTGGAAGTATGCTTGTGGTCATTGTTCATATGGAAGACCCATTTGCGACCAAGCTTTAACTTCCTGACTGATGTCTTGAGATGTTGCTTCAATATATCCACCTAATTTTCCTACCTCATGATGCCATCTATTTTGTGAAGTGCACCAGTCCCTCCTGCTGCAAAGCACCCCCACAACGTGATGCTGCCACCCCCGTGCTTCACGGTTGAGATGATGTTCTTTGGCTTGCAAACCTCCCCCTTTTTTCAACAAACATAACAATGGTCATTATGGCCAAACAGTTCTATTTTTGTTTCATCAGACCAGAGGACATTTCTCCAAGTACAATCTTTGTCCCCATGTGCAGTTGCAAACCGTAGTCTGGCTTTTTAATGGCGGTTTTGGAGCAGTGGCTTCTTCCTTGCTTTCAGGTTATGTCGATATAGGACTCGTTTTACTGTGGATATAGATACTTTTGTACCTGTTTCCTCCAGCATCTTCACAAAGTCCTTTGCTGTTGTTCTGGGATTGATTTGCACTTTTCGCAACAAAGTACGTTCATCTCTAGGAGACAGAACGCGTCTCCTTTCTGAGTGGTATGACGGCTGCATGGTCCCATGGTGTTTATACTTGTGTACTATTGTTTGTACAGATGAACGTGGTACCTTCAGGCGTTTGGAAATTGCTCCCAAGGATGAACCAGACTTGTGGATGTCTACAATTCTTTTTCTGAGGTCTTGGGTGATTTCTTTTGATTTTCCCATGATGTCAAGCAAAGAGGCACTGAGTTTGAAGGTAGGCCTTGAAATACATCCACAGTTACACCTCCATTTGACTGAAATTATACCTGTCAGACGCTTCTAAAGCCATGACATCATTTGCTGGAATTTTCCAAGCTGTTTAAAGGCACAGTCAACTTAGTGTATGTAAACTTCTGACACACTGGAATTTTGATACAGTGAATTATAAGTGAAGTAATCTGTCTGCAAACAATTGTTGGAAGAATTACTTGTGTCATGCACAAAGTAGATGTCCTAACCGACTTGCCAAAACTATGGTTTGTTAACAAGAAATTTGTGGAGTGGTTGAAAAACTAGTTTTAATGACTCCAACCTAAGTGTATGTAAACTTCTGACTTCAACTGTATGTTATTCTTTAGCTTTAATCATCTCTGTTATATACTGTATGTATACTCTCTCTCTCTCTCTCACTCGATCTTTCTCTCTCGCTCTCTCTCTTTGCCTCACTCATTCTCTCTCTCTCTCTTTATCTGTTTCTTCCTCCCTCTCTCTCTTTCTCTCTCTCTCTCTCTCTCTCGCTCTCTCTCTCGCTCTCTCTCTCTCTCGCTCTCTCTCTTTCACCTTCTCTTTCTTTAGCTCCCCCCTCTTTCTCTCTCTCTCTCTCTCACTGTCAGTCTAATCTACCACACAATGATATTCTTATGTATACAGTGCATTCGGAAAATATCCAGATCCCTTGACTTTTTCCAAATTTTGTTAAGTTACAGCCTTATTCTAAAATGTATTAAATTATATTTGTTCCTCATCAATCTACACAGAATGCCCCATAATAACAAAGCACAAACAGGTTTTTAGAAATGTTTGCTAATTTATTCAAATAGATAACAGAAATACCTTATTTATTTGCAAATGTATAATATTTATTATTATTTTTTACTTATTTATATAAGTACTCAGACCCTTTGCTATGAGACTCAAAATTGAGCTCAGGTGCATCCTGTTTCCATTGATCATCCTTGAGATGTTTCTACAACTTGATCTGTGTCCACCGGTGGTAAATTCAATGTATTGGACATGATTTGGAAAAACACACACCTGTCTATATAAGGTCCCACAATTGACAGTTGTTGTGGCGTTGTATTGATTAATGTGACGACTGCTGCTCGTCGAATGATTAACGGTTCATAATTACGTGATTAAATGAATCAGGCAATTATTAACTCATTAACCTGTGGCATCATGGGAAAGTTTTAGCTTTATTGAGTTTCTATTTCCCAAATTAACTCAAAGAATATCAGAATATTGATTTTACAACAGTCACGAATTAATACATTTCCTCTACAGTCTCATTCTGAATGTCGCATAATCCGGGAATCTGCACGAACCCGAGTCTCACCAAATAAGTCCGTACCACACCAATTGAGCTGATTATTTATTTGCTAACAAGCTAAAATGATAATATAAGATACACATACGCAAACACAGTCTAGGCTATTGATTAGAACTTAGTACAATGAAACAGCTCCCTAGTGGGCCAACACAATATGACACGTGTTACACAAAATGGGGATTTCAAAAGAGAGTGAGAGAGAGAGAAAAACACACTTGGGTGCATGATAGAAAAACACACTTGGGTGCATTTGTCAGTTATGCTTATTTTAACCCAACCTTGCCCCGAACTGCCGCTCTTATGGGTCAGAATATAATGATGTAATTTGGTGTTGAAGGTCTCCGATGGGTGTCTCTGCGTGGACCGGATTCCGACTTCTCTGATGACGGTCCGTCTTCGGTTACCGGGTGTAACTCTCTGTTTCTTCTCACGATGTCAGTGTCCTTTCTCTTAGTGGTCTGTTTCCTCGCCCTTGCTCTGAAGAGGGGTTTTCGGAGGAGAGCTAATCAGCCGTGTGGATGGTTCCAGCGTGGGAAGGAAAACAGTGTAGACACACGAATCCTTGGAGAGTGGTGACCGGGTGGTCCTGCTTGAATTCACCCCCTTTAGATACAGCTACTCGTCCGTAGCATAGGTTGTTAAAAGGTTCCTTTGTCTTCTTCAACCTCGGGTTGCGTTTTGGGTTTGCTGACCACTCAGACCTTGGCTGCAGCTCAGGGTCACTTAGTCTGGCATGTTAATTCTTAAGTCACATGTTTTATACCTTCGGGTCAGAAATGGGCGTTTCCGCCTTTAGGGCAATTCTGTGGGCGTACCAAGTTACTCAGATCCAATTTAGACGACTAACTTCACATTTCATCTTTACAAAAACATTATCTTTGATCTGGACATTTTCCACACAAGTACAATATGCAAACATCAGGCACATATTTGGAAAACTCATCAAGTTTCAATGTTGTTGTTATAACGTCGTCCATTAACTTTAATTAACATAACAAAAATGACATTCATTTTCATATTCCATCTATCGTCATTACCACCATTGTTGCTGATGAAACCTATTGTCCCAAAGTCCATTTATTGCATGTTAATGTTCTGAGAACAGTTCTCCATAGTGAGAGGACAAAGGGATTGTGTCTGCTGCCCTCATCTACATACCTCTCGATCTCTTCCCCTCTACTGGGTATGAGAGATCTCTCTGTAGGATTGTGGTCTACGGTAACCTGACCCGAGCAGGCCAGTCATGACACAGTGCATGTCAGAGCAAAAACCAAGCCATGAGGTTGAAGGAATTGTCCGTAGAGCCCCGAGACAGGATTGTGTCAAGGCACAGATCTGGGTAAGTGTACCAAAAAAGTTTACAGCATTGAAGGTCCACAGGAACCTTCAATGACCTCAATCATTATTAAACGGAAGAAGTTTGGAACTACCAAGACTCTTCCTAGAGCTTGCCACCCGGCCAAACTGAACAATCGGGGGAAAAGGGCCTTGATCAGGGAGGTGACCAAGAACCCGATGGTCCCTCTGACAGAGCTCCAGAGTTCTTCTGTGGAGATGGATGGGAGAACCTTCCAGAAGGAGAACCATCTCTGCAGCATTCCACCAATCAGGCCTTTTATGGTAGAGTGGCCAGACGGAAGCCAATCCTTAGTAAAAGGCGCATGACAGCCTGTTTGGAGTTTGCCAAAAGGCACCTAAAGGACTCAGACCATAAGAAAAAAGATTCTCTGGTCTGATGAAACAAAGATTTGACTCTTTGCCCTGAATGCCAAGCGCCACGTCTGGAAGAAACCTGGCATCATGAAGCATGGTGGTGGCGTCATCATGCTGTGGGAATGTTTTTCAGTGGCAGGGACTAGGAGACTAGTCAGGATCAAGGGAAAAATGAATGGAGCAAAGTACAGAGAGATCCTTGATGAAAATCTGTTCCAGAGTGCTCAGGACCTCAGACTTGGGCAAAAGTTCACCCTTCAACAACAGGACAACAACCCTAAGCACACAGCCAAGACAACACAGGAGTGGCTTCGGGACAAGTCTCTGAATCTCCTTGAATGGCCCTGCCAGATCCCAGACTTTAACCCAATCGAACATCTCTGGAGAGACCAGAAAATAGCTGTGCAACGACGCTCCCCATCCAACCTGACAGAGCTTGAGAGGATCTGCAGAGAAGGAAGAAGAAACTCCCCAAATACAGGTGTGCCAAGCTTGTAGCGTTATACCCAAGAAGACTCGAGGCTGTAATCGCTGCCAAAGGTGCTTCAACAAAGTACTGAGTAAAGGGTCTGAATACTTATGTAAATGTCATTTTTCAGATTATTTTTAATACATTTGAAAACATTTCTAAAAACCTGTTTTTGCTTTGTCATTATGGGCAATTGTGTGCAGTTAGATTGGGGAAAAAACAATTGAATAATTTTTAGAATAGGCTGTAACGTAACAAAATGTGGAAAAGGTCAAGGGGTCTGAAAACATTCCGAATGCACTGTACTCATGTAAGTTATATTAATCAACTGTTATTACTACACCACAGGATGTGTGTGTGTGATGTGGTGCTAGTTTGCTGGGATTCATTGTAGTCGTGACGATTTGTGTCTGTTTTTCTCTCCGTTTGATTGCTGTCGCTCTGAGTAAGCGTTCTGCAAGAGAACACACACTGACATGACTTAACCTTAATACCACACACACACACACACACACACACACACACACACACACACACACACACACACACACACACACACACACACACACACACACACACACACACACACACACACACACACACACCTTAGATGACAAGGGTCTAGTTTATTCCCTCTGCCAGCTGTTCACACCAATCAAGCAGGCTGACAAACACTGTTACCTAGTAGGAGATGAGACAGGGGAATCACCTCCCAAATTTATTTTACATCTATTAATTCAGCTATCAAACAAATTCAGTAGTCAGTAGTAGTTTAGTGTGCAATAACTTTGGTTAGTCACCTCCATATTTGTTCACCGTAATAAAACAAATTATTAAGAAAAACATATACACACAACAACAAAAAACAACTGATCAGACATAATTACTGTACATTGAGATGAGAACATGCATTGATTGAGAACATACAGCCAGTGAGTCTTTAGGGACATACATACATACATACATACATACATACATACATACATACATACATACATACATACATACATACATACATACATACATACATACATACATACATACATACATACATACATACATACATACATACATACATACATACATAGATACATAGATAGATAGATAGATAGATAGATATGTTTTCTGGATTGGCTGTGGAGAGTTGAATCTCTCTGTCTCTCCATCCTCTCCACTCCATCACCTAATGTCCCCAACACACACAGCTGACCTTCTACATTTCCCAGCACATCTATCTACCACTTTCATCCACCTGCTTTCTCTCTGCTATCTTTCTTTCTCCCCTTCTTCCTTTATCTCCCAGCCCTGCTCTCTCTTAGTCATTCTCCTGTGCGTCATAGGTGCTCTCATATTCCTTTATTCATTTTCTTCAGCTCTCTATCTACCTTTCTCCTCGCATGTGCATAGGTGCTCTCTCTCTCCTTCTCCCTCTTACATCTGCATGCTAGTCATCACTTTCATCCTTTGTCTTTGTTTCTCTTCATTATTTCTCCCTCTCTCTTGCTCTCTCTTTCTGTTCCAATCAGTCACTCTTTTCCTCCCAGTGTTTGGGTAAAATCACCATGAAAGGAAGCCATGAAAAAAATGCCACACGTGACCCACCACCTATATTTGGTCCTATGTACTGTAGCAAAATCTGATTTAAGACATTTATTTTTTTACTTTGGATAAAAGTTGGGAGCTGAAAAATTGTATATCATACAATGCAGTTGAGGAACAATGAAAGTTGATGAACTTGTAACCCCACTTTTGAGAAAATGGCCATGAATGTTTTGGTACACCTACTGGAGAGCACTTCTTTTTCTACACCCATTCAGCATCATTCACACCCTCTTAAGCCTTAGCCCCACCTCTTTAAGGAGTCATTTACATTTACGTCATTTAGCAGACGCTCTTATCCAGAGCGATTTACAAATTGGTGCATTCACCTTATGATATCCAGTAGAACAACCACTTTACAATAGTACATCTATGTCTTTTTTTGGGGGGGGGGGGGGTAGGGGGGGGTTAGAAGGATTACTTTATCCTATCCCAGGTATTCCTTAAAGAGGTGGGGTTTCAGGTGTCTCCGGAAGGTGGTGATTGACTCCGCTGTCCTGGCGTCGTGAGGAAGCTTGTTCCACCATTGGGGTGCCAGAGCAGCGAACAGTTTTGACTGGGCTGAGTGGGAACTGTGCTTCCGCAGAGGTAGGGAGGCGAGCAGGCCAGAGGTGGATGAACACAATGCCCTTCTTTGGGTGTAGGGACTGATCAGAGCCTGAAGGTACGGAGGTGCCGTTCCCCTCACAGCTCCGTAGGCAAGCACCATGGTCTTGTAGCAGATGCGAGCTTCAACTGGAAGCCAGTGGAGTGTGCGGAGGAGCGGGGTGACGTGAGAGAACTTGGGAAGGTTGAACACCAGACGGGCTGCGGCGTTCTGGATGAGTTGTAAGGGTTTAACGGCACAGGCAGGGAGCCCCGCCAGCAGCGAGTTGCAGTAATCCAGACGGGAGATGACAAGTGCCTGGATTAGGACCTGCGCCGCTTCCTGTGTGAGGCAGGGTCGTACTCTGCGAATGTTGTAAAGCATGAACCTACAGGATCGGGTCACCGTCCTGATGTTAGCGGAGAACGACAGGGTGTTGTCCAGGGTCACGCCAAGGCTCTTAGCACTCTGGGAGGAGGACACAATGGAGTTGTCAACCGTGATGGCGAGATCATGGAACGGGCAGTCCTTCCCCGGGAGGAAGAGCAGCTCCGTCTTGCCGAGGTTCAGCTTGAGGTGGTGATCCGTCATCCACACTGATATGTCTGCCAGACATGCAGAGATGCGATTCGCCACCTGGTTATCAGAAGGGGGAAAGGAGAAGATTAATTGTGTGTCGTCTGCGTAGCAATGATAGGAGAGACCATGTGAGGATATGACAGAGCCAAGTGACTTGTTGTATAGCGAGAATAGGAGAGGGCCTAGAACTGAGCCCTGGGGGACACAAGTGGTGAGAGCACGTGGTGCGGAGACGGATTCTCGCCATGCCACCTGGTAGGAGCGACCTGTCAGGTAGGACGCAATCCAAGAGTGAGCGGCGCCGGAGATGCCCAACTCGGAGAGGGTGGAGAGGAGGATCTGATGGTTCACAGTATCAAAGGCAGCAGATAGGTCTAGAAGGATGAGAGTAGAGGAGAGAGAGTTAGCTTTAGCAGTGCGGAGAGCCTCCGTGACACAGAGAAGAGCAGTCTCAGTTGAATGACCAGTCTTGAAACCTGACTGATTTGGATCAATAACATAATTCTGAGAGAGATAGCAAGAGAGCTGGCCAAGGACGGCACGCTCAAGAGTTTTGGAGAGAAAAGAAATAAGGGATACTGGTCTGTAGTTGTTGACATCGGAGGGATCGAGTGTAGGTTTTTTGAGAAGGGGTGCAACTCTCGTTCTCTTGAAGATGGAAGGCACGTAGCCAGCGGTCAAGGATGAGTTGATGAGCGAGGTGAGGTAGGGGAGAAGGTCTCCGGAAATGGTCTGGAGAAGAGAGGAGGGGATAGGGTCAAGCGGGCAGGTTGTTGGGCGGCCGGCCGTCACAAGTCGAAAGATTTCATCTGGAGAGAGAGGGGAGAAAGAGGTCAAAGCATAGGGTAGAGCAATGTGAACAGGACCAGCAGTGTCGTTTGACTTAACAAACGAGGATCGGATGTCGTCAACCTTCTTTTCAAAATGGTTTACGAAGTCATCCGCAGAGAGGGAGGGGGGGAGGATTCAGGAGGGAGGAGAAGGTGGCAAAGAGCTTCCTAGGGTTAGAGGCAGATGCTTGGAATTTAGAGTGGTAGAAAGAGGCTTTAGCAGCAGAAACAGAGGAAGAAAATGTAGAGAGGAGGGAGTGAAAAGATGCCAGGTCCGCAGGGAGGCTAGTTTTTCTCCATTTCTGCTCGGCTGCCCAGAGCCCTGTTCTGTGAGCTCGCAATGAGTCGTCAAGCCACGGAGCAGGAGGGGAGGACCGAGCCGGCCGGGAGGATAGGGGACATAGAGAGTCAAAGGATGCAGAAAGGGAGGAGAGGAGGGTTGAGGAAGCAGAATCAGGAGGATTGGTTGGAGATGGTTTGAGCAGAGGGAATGATAGGATGGAAGATGAGAGAGTAACAGGAGAGAGAGAGCGAAGGTTGCCACGGCGCAATACCATCTGAGTAGGGGCAGAGTGAGTAGTGTTGGAGGAGAGCGCGAGGGAAAAGGATACAAGGTAGTGGTCGGAGACTTGGAGGGGAGTTGCAGTGGGATTAGTAGAAGAACAGCATCTAGTAAAGATGAGGTCAAGCGTATTGCCTGCCTTGTGAATAGGGGGGGACGGTGAGAGGGTGAGGTCAAAAGAGGAGAGGAGTTGAAAGAAGGAGGAAGAGAGAAATGAGTCAAAGGTAGACGTAGGGAGGTTAAAGTCACCCAGAACTGTGAGGGGTGAGCCATCCTCAGGAAAGGAACTTATCAAGGCGTCAAGCTCATTGATGAACTCTCCAAGGGAACCTGGAGGGCGATAAATGATAAGGATGTTAAGCTTGAATGGGCTGGTGACTGTGACAGCATGGAATTCAAAGGAGGAGATAGACAGATGGGTCAGGGGAGAAAGAGAGAATGTCCACTTGGGAGAGATGAGGATTCCAGTGCCACCACCCCGCTGACCAGATGCTCTCGGGGTATGCGAGAACACGTGGTCAGACGAGGAGAAAGCAGTAGGAGTAGCAGTGTTTCCTGTGGTAATCCATGTTTCCGTCAGCGCCAAGAAGTCGAGGGACTGGAGGGTAGCATAGGCTGAGATGAACTCTGCCTTGTTCGCTGCAGACTGGCAGTTCCAGAGGCTGCCGGAGACCTGGAACTCCACGTGGGTCGTGCTCGCTAGGACCACCACGTTAGAGTGGCAGCGGCCATGCGGTGTGAAGCGTTTGTGTGGCCTGTGCCGATGAGGAGAGAACAGGGATAGACAGACACATAGTTGACAGGCTACAGGAGAGGCTACGCTAATGCAAAGGAGATTGGAATGAAAATTAACTAAACAACTGGGGAAGCGAGAGAGCAGGGCCTCCCTCACTAACCATTCACTGAAACACTCAAATATAACTTTTCTAACTTCCACTTTGGAAATTGTAATTGATGTAAACTACAGTGGTTCAATGTTTCCAGGAATAGGCTCAAACTTAGTTTATTCAGCTAGATAACTTGGTACAGTATTCTTCCGTGAAACCCACCCAGTGTACCGTATACACTATCTTGTCCTTGGCTTATATCTTACAAACTGCATCGAATAAAATCTAAGTTTTATTTGTCATGTGCACAGGACACAGAAGGTGTAAACAGTACAGTGAAATGGCTACTTGCATAGTGGAGTCTTTTGTTTAAACATGATAGCTAACCAGCTACGTAGCTAAACAATGAACCATAAATTAATCCCAACTCATACTACCATGCACCATGCATGAATCTGCAGGTAGCTAAAGCTAACCAACTATGTTCAATGTTAGCTAGCTAGTCGGCCATAAATGCAAATGGCATTCTGAGATACTAAAAATATTACTAGATCATATATGCAATGTTAGCTAGCGAGCCAGCCAGCTAACAGTATGCTTTAACTTGCAATGAAAATGACTTTCTGACAAAATTAGAAATGGATAATAACTGAAAATGTAGCTAGA